>NC_086366.1:13123426-14323426 GCF_036324505.1 Eleginops maclovinus | reverse complement strand
ATAGAGCCTCTGTTTTCTAACAGAATCATATTTCTACCCCAGGAAGTATGTGTTCTCAATTTACAAAACCCTGCAAAAATGAAAGTTTGTTTATGATTTAAGTCTCTTATAAAACAGCACGTTAATGCAAGGCTAATTTGTGGCCAATTGGAAAGACCAAGAATCAGATTTCCCCAAAGGTCTTGAGTTCCTATCAGCTCATTTTGAGAGCCTTCATTATTTGTGTACCAAATTCTCACTGAATGTACTGCTACTGCTGTAACTCAGCACTAATGAAGATAGCATAGATTCAGCCAGGAAGAATATTATTTGGTATGCTTAGGCCAGTAGTTTATTTAAAATCAATATTATTAAATATCCTGCCATTCACTCCTCTCATACATGCTCTCTCATCATTTCCAGCTGTGATTAACTCAGGCTGTCAATGGTGTTATCAGCTGATCTCATCAGCTGGTCACATATATCCAGTAGCACAGCAACACACCTCCATGGTTGGCCTATTATCTTTCTGCTGTCTCCTTTTAAATAAGATTATTTCTCTGCCTTAAGTGCCATTACACGTGCACCTCAACCTTCCCGTCTCCGCCCAATTTTCAGAGACTCTTTAGTATCAGCCACCCAGACTCAGCAGTATGATCATCAGGCGATTAACAGTGTCTTGAAGCCCCTCAAATACAAATCTTTCCGGAGAATCTAAGTGCTGAAGACTTTTTATCATGATTTACCATCACATATCATCTGTTGTAATGATGTGTTATGTTTTATTTATTCATATGTCTCTCCTGACTGAAATACACTCTACAACTTGTATGTAAATTGACTGCCAGTTGCATCTGTCTGAAGAGGAGTTATTTTCATGATGGGGAGAAGCAGCAGCTGCTGCTGCAGGATGGCTGGTTAATGATTTTACCACTGAGCAAAGTGTGCTTCCGAACTTTTGCATTAGCCAGGGCGCTTTTTCAAACCACTGACAGGAGGAAACTCTAAATATACAAACTGGATTTGTAAGTCTTCTTTATGTCGTCATTAGAGTCCATATTGGCTAATGTATTGCTTATTTATGAATGTGTTACAGGTTTGTGTCGACATGCATTTGCCTGGGCCCTAAAGCACAGAGCTTTATGTACAGTGAGAGGATGGATGTTTTCACCTGGCTCTCCACCAGCATGGCCATGTCCATGAACATGTCGTGAAGCTCTCTGATGCTGTTTTCCAGCTTGATGATCTCGGTGTGTCGTGTCTCAATCTCATTCATAGCTTGCTCTGTGATATTGTCCATAATGATCTATGATGGTACAACAGATGGAGTTACAAGAGCTATAGAAGTAGATTAAATTGTGTGCTTTGTGGGCATTATAGTATGCTTACCCCGGAGCTGAAGATAGCTGGGTTGTCACTTTCCAACATGCTCTCCAGTTCCTCGTTTGTTGTGTTTCTCCCAGCTGAAAAGGAAGACACACATCCATAAACATCCATAGTAGCAATCATGTCTGTAGGTGTTAAAGAGCTTTACCATGTGAGGATATTAAAGTCACTTTAAGCTCAGGATTTAAGAAGTGTAGGTGCAATGCCATCCAATTAAAAGGGTCTCCGAACCACAGTTGATGAAGACCACATTAGAAAAGAAAAAAAACCTTGTATGATAATAGCAACCACCACTCCCCCTCCCAACCCGCCTTCATGTCTGTTTGATGATTAATTAAAACTAGAGCTGTGTGCCTCTCCTTTCCACATGCCCATTTTCTCTCCATCCATCTGTCTCTCTGATATTAATCATATTGCATTTTAAACTCTTTATTTCTGCAGCTCTCTGAACAGCAGTAGATGTGATATTAAAATGCCATGCCCTTATTTAGTCTATCATGTTGCATCTGTATTAGGTTGGGAATTTATCAGTATTAAACCAGGCATATTAAATGTATAGCAACATTTATTTGACCACAAGTTAAATCCTAAAGCCACTAGCCTCCTCATGCACACTTCAACACAACCTCAGTCACATAAACAGGGCTCTGTCTAAACCATAACAGCCTAACAGCTGAGTGAACTCCAGCCTGAAAAAGTCTGCTTATAAATGTCTAACAATAACTCGACTCATATCTTTTCATAATGGACAGCATGTGTTTTCTTCCCTCCAGGTACAGCTGCTTGTAGAACTATGAGGATAATCAAGGCTGTAAAATGACAGAGCTACAATTCTACAGAGGCTTTCATACTATTTCTTCCTCATCTATAGACCCTTTAGTGGAATTGGATTGATTTGCTTATGAGGTGTCAAGGAATATAGCCAAAACTTCTCACGATTAACTACTGCATTAATCATTTTTCCTATATACCTTCTTTCATGCTGTGCATGACATAAACGGCATTAACCACAAATACTGTTAGGAGAAGAATTAATGAACACTTTGCATGCTATGTATTCTGTTGTGAATACATCATATCTCTGTTTCTTAAGTTTATAAAACCAACTGTACAAGCTTGACTGATTTTCAGTTATTTAAAAGAGCTGCATGTGAAAGCAAGGCACTGCACATAAGACAGGTCCACATGGAGTCAGCAATATCATGTTTGTAACCGAACAGCTTGTATTGGTTAGCTGAATCTCATGCTTGAAGATCATCTTTTGGCCTCTCCCCTCCAATTGCAAAAGTGTGCATACAGGCCTCATTAAGATTGTATGTGTATCTAATTGAGAGTAAAACAAAAGCAAGTGACATCCTCTACTGTTTCACTACCTTATTAAATGTACCTTAATAATCCACGGCTCAACCAACAAACTTTCAATCTCTCCATCTTCTGTCCTAACATGTATCAACACATCTTCCTGTGGCGTTTGCTGCTTTATTTCCCAATGGGAGTTGACCTATTTCATAAACAATTCCCTTGCACCTCTTTGCTACACCTACATTTATGAGCGCTGACTTTGCCTTCACAGCTGCTTCTCATGTGCTTAATTTCTGCCCGACTGATACTGTGAGTCACAGTCAGACACCGTCAGCATCATTATTATTACATTAAATCCTCTGTGGGGCCAGGAACGATATGAAAAGTACAGGACTATCATTTCTCTGTGAAGAAACCCTGTGTTCCTCATAAGCATTTACCTAGTTCACAGGAAGAGCTGAGATAAATGTGATAAACAAAATAAAGACTTGAAGTGATCTGCAAGTTATAGCATTTCAAGGGGCAGAAGTTTAAAATAAAATAGGGAGGAAGCTATCATCCTAAAATCTCAGCAGTTTAACCAATCACAATTCCACCTCTAAAACAAGAGCTCACATGTCAACATTAGCTGACAACAGTTTTATTCGTCTCCTGTTTAGAAAAAGAATTTCTGTATTACTTGCATTTCTCTCCTCCACCTTTCAGATTGTTTTGTTTGAGAGCTTTTAATAGGCCTAAAGAGTATTTTACAAGTAAAACAGCAAAAGAGAAAAAGATACCAGAACTATCGTTGGCAAAAGCAGTAGCTTTGTTAAGTAAGCTTGTTTATGAGTTATCACAGCTAGTAACATCCGAAACGTCAAGCTCAAAATCAAGGTAACTGGTCAAATAACTCCCTTTCATCCTCAATGTAAGTAAACGGAGCTACAGATGTCACTGTCAGATATTGCTCAACTTTTCTGGACCTCCAGCATTTGTGGCCCCCAGGAGATTGAAAATACAAACCTCTATTCATCCCCTAATCAGTGTGTGTATTGTGTTTTTTGATGTGTGATGAAGGCCTCAGTGCAGAGCAGGTATGTTGATGGTGAGTGACAATGTTTGGGAGTCGTAGCCGATGATTGCCTTCATGAACAGAATACTGATGAAGCTGCTATCCAAAGTTCACCGGTGCATGAACATGTGTGCATGTGTGTTTCAGGGAGCGCATTTACATTTACTGGGCCAATCATGTCTAATCCAAACTTCATATCCATATCAAAGCAATGAATTTCATTTAGTTGTGGCTAAGCGGCCCCACTGTTTCCGAAGCTTGCTTGAGAATCAACTCATGTTCAACAATTACATTTTAGAGTTTGACAAATGAGAGGACACATAGAGGAGTATGAGGCAACGTTCACCACGACCCTGATCAATTCCCTTTGCGCCAGGTGTCTAATAAGTAATCTCACCATCATTAACACTAAAACTACAACACTGAAGAGGGTCACAGTTAGAGATAAAGGATGGAGAGTAGTGACTATGACTCATGGATAATTGTAAAGAAGAACAAAACCAATGCACTCTAGTGCTACCCTACCCTATTTATCTCACTTCCCACACACACACACACACACACACACACACACACACATACACACACACACACACACACACACTCACACACACACACACACACACACACACACACACACACACACACACACACACACACACACACACACACACACACACACACACACACACACACACACACACACACACACACACACAAACACACACACTGACAGGTTCTGTGGGAGGCTCTTATTTGTTACCATGGAAACCCAAACCCTGAGAAGCCTAATATGAAGACAAGAAGTCTCACTTCAACCGGAGCATTTATAGGCAATTAAATCACTCATGCTATGTTGCTACCAGTAACAGTATTGTTTAATATCCATTGTTATGTAACACGAATTAAGTGTGCCCACCAAGGAACAGAGTGAAAAGGCATTCTAGACCCATGCATAGAGAAAATGCTTCTTTTTTTTAACTTCTGTACGCTGCAATTTCACAAGCAAAGGAATGAGAAATTGCATCTCATCTGCACACATATGGGTCAATCTCTTTGCTATACAGGGCAGATGTGTTGTTATCCCTTGCACTGTGAGTGTGTTTCTCATAGCATTGAGTGTCCACAGGGAAATAAAACATTACAATCAAATGTCAACGAGGCCCTGTGAGGCCTGTGACCAACATCCCCTCGATCCTTTTGATAAATAATGATGTGTTATTTTTAGTCATTGATACACTAAAACATTTTTTAATTTAAATTAGCAATGCAAAATAAATAAATAGATGCATTTCTGTTGTTGTGTTTTTTGCCGGGATTTAGATAAAAGGATTGATATAACTTTTATCACTTTGTCGTTTACACATGTAGGTAGAGCCAAAAGGCAGATATACTGTCCTAGGTATAAAAAAAAAACTCAGCCTCGGAAATTCCCAAATTAAAATCCTTCTGTTTGTTTAAATGGTATAAAAAAAGTGTGAAAACGTCATGTGGTTTAAAAGTGGAGTATATGCTGCGCTATTTCATGGAGTCGCCACTGGATGCCAATGAAACCACAGTGTGTCATTTTCATGCTTGGATGTTTGTGTGGATCTACCAAGATGCAAAGTGTGATTAGTGAGATTTAGATGTGCTGGTAGGCTCATTGTTGTTGCTTGTCATCTCCTGGCTCCAGCTTCATAATTACCATACAATCGACTGGTATCCATTTTAGTATCAAACTCATGATTTATTAATGAGATAAGTAAGGGATCAAAGTTATCCAAACTTTTAAATAATACAGTGTATTCTGCAGAGGTAAAGAGCTGGACTGTGACAGAAGTATCGGCAATACCTGGTTTCTACATATTGTTACGTGGAACAAGTGCAGCCATTTTTTTTGGCAGAAAAAAACAATCTAAATAAATATAGAAAAGCATTTGGTGAGGGTAGATCCAAATGCATTTGGGCTTGGGGTTAATGTGGCACTGTTTTAAATGCATATACTGGCAAAAAAAGTGCTGCTACATGGACTCGTTTACTGTATGTCACAGAGTCATTTCCCTGTTTCCCTAATCTCTGTTTCTCTGAGTGAAGCAACTGAGTAAACATCGATGCTGGGTCCGACAAACGACACAAGGTATCCCTCTGTGTGTAAAACACCCTTATTGATCCGACACAAACAAGACAAAGGGGCTGGCAAAACAAGAAACACACCTCTCTTGCCATATAACACAAAGGAATTGTAATGTGTCAGAGCAAAATCAGGACCAATATAATCTAAAGACGAAAGCTTTAGTGGAGAAATGTGATTTTGTTTCCTTTGAAACCAAAAACGTAAGTTTAATCAAGCAGTATCCATATGTGGCACTCTTTAGACTTTCCCTGGATAAATTACAACTATTGGTCGTGGGTCAGGGCACCCATGCCCTTGCTTCTCTTTTAGCATGCACTTATACTTTAGTGGAAGGAAGTTGCCCCATGCATTGTTTTAAGGACATGTTGTTGTGTTTAACACTGTATTAATATTAGGCATACAGTGCGTGGATCAGAGAAAAAGTGTAATGTTTGCATACACTATTGTAATGAAAGCTTACATGTCAATATTGCTTTAATTATTCTACTTTTCTTTTTTGCATACACTCTTATTTTAATATATATAAGGGCAATTGGGATGGAAGGATGGCTTGTTAAAATGTCAAATGCAGTAAAAGCAAAAGCCCATTACTCATTAGTTTCCTTCTCCTTTGTACTCTCACTCTCCACACCATCCTGTGTGTTGTAATCCCTTCCCTGACGACAGGTCATATCTGCTAAGGCCTCCTGTGATGCTTTCAGCTGACACACCAAATCCAAATGAACCTGGAGCAGCTCAAGAGAAAAGTGAGTCAGACGTGTATGTTTTAATTCCATGCAGATGCGTGTGTTTGTTTATTGGTTAACCCAGAGAGTACTGTGCGTTGTCACTGCCGTTCTATTGACTTAAAGGGCTGATGCAGGTCTGACAGATGGCCAGAGGAAATTATGGTTGTGCCAAGTGCCCTGAATCCCAACTGCCCCTGCTCCCCTCTGCTATTACCACTAAATGAGTCATAGTGTTTTTCTCTGCATGCTTTGTGTAAAAGGTGACTGTATCACAGTGACTGTTAGCAGGAGCTGGCACGATGCAGCATGCCAGGATGTCGTGGCACAGGGCCGTGTCCGAGTCTGGTCCAGGAGCTAAGGGCCTGCAGATAATACCTGTAATTTCATGTTACGAATAAAGTGTAAGGAACTGCAGCAACCTGGCAGGTGCAGTGTATGGGTGTTGGTGTTAGTGATGCACGTGTTTTGGAAAGTGGATTCAGTGTGAGATTTGTTGCTGTGGTACACTACAACAGCAACATTATAATGAAAATACTTTATGGATGGAATTCAATTACATTTCTCTGTCAACAAAACACATTTCTGGGTGGGATGATAATGGTTGGGCGTATACTCTCTAAGTTTTATGTAAAGCTGTCACTGACACTCTAAAGAATTTGTTTCCTGCATATTTGCACTTTGTGTTATGCATTTATGAGATGTTATGGTCTGTGTTCCGTCTTATACATTCCTTTCAGATAAATTTCCCCTTTGGGACAATACAGATGAAGAGGTTGAAGAGCATAAACAGCCGGCTGCCTGGATTTGTGGTAAATATTTCTTTACAAACCACGTTAAAGACTCTTTTTTTATTATAATAATAAATGTAACAAACTGTGGGTAAAAGGATTGCAGAAGATGATGGAGAACATGTGATTTTATAAATCAATCTTCACAAATACCCAGTAGACTGAGTAGTGTCAATTCATTTATGCTTACTTGTTAAAGCAAAACACGATACCAACAGAATTATCAAGACAATGTGTGGGAGGTGTTTATGACACTAGCAGAAGGTTGTGCTCGTTATGTTTTTTAATGCCAGAAAACAAAAAGCAAAGGCTTTAAAAATAGAAATAAATGAAAGGCTTACTTAAGCTGTTTAGGGACTACATCACCACCTGAATCTCACTTCTTTTGTTGTTAATATTTTTGAAGAAAAGGAAAAGCTGTAGCAGTTTGCATGTTTATAATTGTAGTTATCGAAACGTTTAACGTCAATCACAAATGTATAAATAGTATATAGTAGACAGACTTAACACAATAGTTTAAAATAAAACAACAGTGGAAAATATTTTAAGCCTCATTCATTTAAAACAACATGTAACTAATAATAGGGATTAATAGGATGAAGGTGTGGTGGATGATGCAAAGCCGAGGAGATGAGACATGTAGAGAAATATGAAAATGAGCAGCTGTTTTGAAAGAGAAGACCCAAGCTCATTAAAAGTTTTATTTGAAGGGACTGCAGCATTGAACGTTAGTCATTTGGTAGGTCACGCTTGTAAGCCTTAACCAAATAGTAAACGTTCATCTAACAGTCAGTTAAAAATGTCACAAACTGATAATTTTATCCTATTAGACATTTGTGTGAAATTATCCTATAGAGAAATACGCATAACACCTAGCTTTTGGCATGAATATATCAAGCTTCAATAGTTCTGAAAAACACAAACTACAACACTGTAACAATAGCAACACTGGGAAGAGATGCAGATGTGTAACCATTATTCACACAGTGTTAACATGAGTGCAGTCAGTATGAAGGGTGCTGTAAGGGTTTAGTCTCCCACGTCTACTCACTGATCTCCAGCTGTCTCTGAATGCGTCCCTTGCAGCGCTCCCTGTAATCCGACTGGGTGGTGTTGTACTCTGACATCACCTCTACAAACTTACGAGACAGTGTGGAGTGCTGGAGACACAGCGAGGAACAACAGCATTACACACCGACTTGACAAATCATTTGAATTGTAAATTAACTGATGAGCAGCCAGTGCAAACATTCAATGACATTCAGTGTCACTGTGTCCCTCATACATACGACATGTATGTACTCATTCTGATCAGTTTTGTGTGTGTATAGTGTCTTCACACTGAAGTGACAAAATTAATTAAAGTCAAAGCAGTCAGTTAGCATGCTAAAAGGCAGAAGGAAAAGAGCTGCAGGTAAAAGTGAAACAGTTCCAGGCAGATGTTTGTGAACCACAAAATAAGTGAGTTAAGAAGTTTAAAAGAACTGTACCTGTGTCTTGCGTATCCTCAGGTCAGCTGATGACCTGTTCTGGCTTTCTTCTTGCTCAATGGTTTGTTGGATACCTGCAGAGAAACAATAAAATGTGCATTCAACTACAGCGAGTGCTCTTTTTTTAAATGAACAAAAAGATGAAATAAAATGATACAACTTCCAAATCATTACGACTGCAGTGCTGTCAGTTGTCTTTGGAGGTTCATTACACCAGACAAAATTAAAGTGTTGAATGAAACAAACCGCACTGATGATTTTAGTGTCCTTAGAGTCGGACCAGTTGTCAATTAAAGTGTGAATTTTAATTTGCACCAGAGAAATGGTGATGAGTATTATGATGAGTAGTGTATAAGTTACAACACATTTTTGATCTCAGTAGATCATAGAAATCCTCAATGGTTTTCCAGATATCTGAGTATCTAGTTCTTAATTAATTTATATATGAACATCAGATACAGATTAGCCTCATTGGAATTACAACTTTTGGATGTCAGGCTGCCTCCAAACATGCTCAACAAAATGTATTTAAAAATACACAAATAAAAGTAAGAATCTAAGATGAAAGATAATACAGAAATCAAAATATATGGATTTATTATAAGATAAAAATACTGTATTAGTAGAAATTAACCAATTTCTAATTCAACACATGGCTGCTTAAAAAGCACTTTCCTTACTGCTGCCTCACATTCACACCTCAGCAAGTCATAGCAGAGGAGTCACTGTGAGCATAATAGCATACATTAACGACTGTCACTGTGAAGCCAAGTGATCAATCATCAATCACATGTGAATTATACAGAGATATAAGTGCCTACTCATTTAATTCCCATTTTACTGTCAATTAAACAGGGATGAGGTGGCTGTACCAGCTCCTCCACATTTTTCATCATCAGACCCTCTGCCGCTGCTCTGTGTACCTACTGTATGCCTCCCTGTCCACGCAAACAGCCTGAGCCAATTGTAAATATGTTTAATCACATTAATAACCAATTTCAAGTACAAGAGCATGGTAATGATACCAAGCAATGATCCCAGCAGATGACATACCTCTATCCACATTGTTTAGATTAACAAGGCAATAAAGCAACAGGCTTTTTCTTGGACAATAATGAGCCTTGTCATCAAGTCTTTTTGATGTATACAATAATTGTCATCATACTTTTATCGCTGATTCAATTCTTTATGATTTAGCATATTCCTATCTACATAAGCTGCATTTGTTTGTGTCAGTACCTCCACTCTGTACAATGAAAACAAAGTTGAATCTAAGTTATTTGCAACATTAAAATGGTGCCAAAACATTTGCTGGAATGATGAAAGAGACCCGTTGAAGTTGTTAAATCTGTGTCTTCAGGCTCACCTGAGTGTATTCAAACCCCACTGATAATGTTGTTAGTTAGAAACTGTTCTCTCAACAAACATTATAAGCAAAAAATATTTTTAGACAAGTTTTAAATTGGAATTAATTTGTAAAAGGATCTTTTTACTCTTGCGTGACCTTTCTGTAAGAGAAAACTTCTGGAGCAGAACAGCTAACTTTTAAAGCATTTTGGTTGTGTTTTGCTAATGTTCACGTCTACCTTACTCACCAACTCGTGCCTTCCATATATTTCAAACAAGCAATTTACATATTTCCGTAGGATAGAACACTTGCTGAATCTGACTTGTAGGAAACATTAACACGAACAAGTCTTGCAGAAAGGAAGTAACAGAGGTTTAACATAAATATGAATCCCTCTAGAGGATCATTCCCAGGATGTAGTTTGACACGCACGCACAAGCACGCACAGCACGCACACACACACACACACACACACACACACACACACACACACACACACACACACACACACACACACACACACACACACACACACACACACACACACACACACACACACACACACTAAGGTAACCTGTGGCAACAACTGATGTGGAGTGGAGTGGCTTCATCAGAGGCCTGTGATGCAGAGCCTGCTCTGATTGATAGCACTTGTGTGTACCACTGTACATGTATGAGCATATGACACTGTATGAGTGTGTGCATATGTGGCTTTAAGCACGCAGGAGGAGAGAAAGGGGCTATTATCTTCTAGCTCTTTACATCACGTTATGCTCTACTTTCCTGAGACATACTGTATACAGATCTTTTATCTCTGACCTCTATTCTTTGACAACTGAGCCTTTTAGGGAGGCACGGGAGAGAGTTTTGGTTAATGGAAAAAAAGGTAACGTGATTGACAGAAGCTTTGCTTGGGAATATGATAAAATCTTGATATATATGCCAAGAGAAAAAGCAGAAAGAGAAACATCACTCAGAATTGTAGGCACATACAACACTGTACACTAAGGGTATGTCAGGGAGTAAGATCCCGGACCAGCTTCATCCATAATGCTTGCACACAGTATGTTACGGTAACATTAGTATGTTACGGTAACATTAGTGTGTTACGTTTGTGCACAAGTGTGAACAAAACTTGTGTGTGTCCATGCAAATGAACCCCATCCATCGGCTCTGAAGCATGTCACACTCGTCACTGAGTTTAACTGAGGTTAGCTGTTAGATGCTACAGTTCCCTGTCTCTTCACATCTCTATTGTTACCCCTATTGATTTAATTATGAACCACTCATGATAGAAGTAGTGGATTAAGTTTCAGTCGATTAAAGTTTAATTTTCAACTTTGGTGGCTAGGAACCTCCCTAAGTGTTGTAAAATAATTTATATCTCAACAAACTTTCTCTGTAAAGTCGATCTGGAGCAAGATGCAAGTCCAAATGCAACTCACTAACTATCAAATCCCCAAATCTATCCTACACAGAATGATCAGACTTAAACTAAGAGATCATGCAGAGATGAAAGAGATCTTTGATTTGGCAGCCAATTTATATGTGAAATAAGCAAACATTTTTGCTGCTGATCGGCTCTGGTAACTCATCACAATTTGACCGCATTGGACATATAGCATGCTCTTACTTTGAGTGTTTCCATGACAATACTGAACATAATATTTTCAGCAGTAGAAAATATAATAACTGTTTACACTCACTCTTTAATTTGGAGCGTATTTTGTTGGCCAACTTCTTGATGTCTGCCATGAGATCCTCCAGCTCAACCTTGGTTTCTGAGGAAAGAGGACAGAAGAGAACCGTGAGAGGAGAGATGTTTTGATTTAACTTGCTCACACTAACCACACATTTTCACAGAGGCAGAATCAATACTGCCACAAGAAATGACTCTAAATGTCAATCTGAAAAGAGACCAACAACAATTCATCAGCTTCAGTATACAGCTGCATGTTTTGTACTCCTTTGTGGTTTTATTTAGAATACCCGCATCCTTCACTTCCCTCTACAGTCCACTGTCCTCTTCCATCTAGGCCCACACCCTAGAGACATAATAAAACTCATGTGGGTTGATGGGTACATGTGGGTGCTGACAAGTAAGATTTTCTATTTTAGTGAGTAGAGCAATTACTTAAATCACGACGGATTGCAGCACCATCTCAGCAACAATAGGATGCATGCATTGTTACAGCAGGAGGCAAAGTTTAGATTAGATTAGTCTTTCTTTCAAGCAGAAAAGCCCAAAATGTGCAGCTTCCAGCTTCTGACATTGGATGTTTGCAGTTTTTCTTTGTCAGTTCAGTGTTGAATTATTTATTAAGTTTTACTTTCAATGTTTAGCTTCTTAAACATTGCTAGTGTAGCGAAAACACGTCAAAAATCAGTTTCATAATAAGTAAAAACTTGAAATGTAAATGCTGAGGCACTTTGCAGGAGATGCTCTATTTGGGGCTTTTCTTTTTTGGTGAGTGATTGTTTATCACAAACAAGATATCTTCCACGTTTGTGCACGTATAGACGGTTCTCCTCATCAGTGCAAGCTTCAAAAGGGAGCAGCTCTGAAGGATAGGGTTACTGTCACTTCGCGCTGCCAAGTTGCTTATGACGAACCAACGTTTCCTTTTAATCTTTTCTGTCGCTTATTACAGCTACAGCCAAACCAACAGTTTCATAATCATATCTCACAGACACTTCAGATTATTACACATGGGGGATTTCTTCAAAAACACATTTTTATCTGATGTAGTAGGTCATGCTAATTTGCAGTAAACTCCTTTTATTAATTGAGGCTTGTCTTTATCATCAGTTAAAGATTGTCTTTTGTAATTGCATAGAAATCAGAGCAGAGGATAAGAGATAATCTTTTAGTAGGTCACTTTCTTCCCTTTAGGCACCTCTATTAAGCATTCATACAGTGTAAACATTAAAGTTAGAAGCAAATAAAAGAGCATTTATATTAATATAAAAAAAATGGTTAGGTCTGGAAACAGAAAAACACCAGAAGGAAGAAAGAATAGAAATGAGAATAGCTTTAACACACTCCCCCTCTCTCCCCCTTTTACCCTGGAGCACTGACTTTCAGCACACAAACAGTGAGAAAGTGATTTAAAATCTTAATGCCATAAAAACAACCAAATGTCCATACAACCCAAGGGAGTCAGCAGACATAAAATATGGTCTACTATCTAACTATTCAATCAAACCAAAACTGCCTAAAGTACCTTTTTATAATGAGTTTTTGTATGTAACCTGCTACTTTAAAGCTGCATAAATCATATAAAGATTAATAACACACTGGAAGTAGCCCTAAACTGGAATCCAAAGCAAACATCTGCATCTAATAACAGACAAAACTTCATTGGATTATTTTATACATTGTAAAGGAAACAATTACATTTCTGAGATGTTTAATGCTTTTAAAATATTTGCAAACAAAAGAAGTTTAAATGATCAGATGATCTCCTTCTCTACAGCTGCACTAAATGTGACTGATTGCTCTTCATGGCATTTTAAAACACTAACAGACAATAAGTGGAGGATCCAGTAATATATTAAGGCATCATTTTACTCACATTAAAGCATGTTTGTCTGATGAATCCTAATTAGCAGCTTATACCAAACGCTCACTGGGATAATTTCTGTGAAAAGCCTTAATGATAACTCAGTTCTCAGAGCACCTATTACAAAATGTTTGGCAAAGTACTGCAGATGTTTGATTTGCTGTCAAACAGACTGCAACCATATCAGTTACCATCAGCCTGTGGTACATCAAGCTCACAGGAACAAAGTGGTAGACATGTGTTTACTGATAACTTCCGACTTGTCATGCCCGGCTGAAAAAAGGTTAATGTAAGACAGCAGCAGCCATTTATCTTTTGACATTTTTCTCTTTTTGTTTTTTATCAGTCAAGAGATGATAGGAAATGAGGTGACAGAAAGGAGAGTTGAAGTTTAAAAAAAAGTTCCTGGCTATACTCGTAACAAGTTGAGGTTTCAATTACACGCAATGGCCTCTGAGATCTCTAGGCAACAACGATGCCCAGGCAGGTGTTGTCTCTCAAAGATATCCTCAGCAGTTCTTGACCACTGGCAGTGTGGGCAACTCTGCAGGTGATGTAATACACATTACTGTGAATGTTATGCACGAGCAAGGGCCAAGAAAAGACTTAGAAAACAGATGTTGAAATATACTGTATACAAGAAGAGGACATAGCCACTTCGCCCTCCAATTACATTACAATACTTCTGGCATATATTTGAAAACATTTCCCAATGCAGAGAAATAGTCAGGGTCAAAGACTGAGCTGAATAGGTGGGCGGAGGTCTTCAGGGCAAAATAAGCTGTGTGTGTGTGTGTGTGTGTGTGTGTGTGTGTGTGTGTGTGTGTGTGTGAGTTGCTTTACATATCGCAGATGATCTGTCGAGGAATGCAGGTACACTGTTATCTTACAGTTCATTTTGAATTATTTTAATCACATCCTATTTTTAATGTTTCTTTAACATCTTTGTTCCACTTGAGATACACCTTTAAGGGAAAGTGTCGCACTCTTTTCTGTGTAACCATAGCAACCTCTGGTAACCTGCTCCATGAGGTCAGCGGCACCAGCATCTCAGAGATAATGACATAAAAACTGAGTGCAGTTTGGGGTCGTTTGTGAAGCTATAGTGTTTGCTTTATGTGTGTTAAGGTGTTAAGATTAGATTCCACCCTGGTGGTTACCAAACAGACGAGGCCAACCGGCGCGATCAAGTGTCGATTCAGCCTCATTATTGTCTGTTGAAAAAGAGGAAGAGAGCTGACACTGATTAATAAGTAGAGGAAGAAGTGAGAGGAAACCATATTAGAGGGCAAAACTGAGGAGTCAATTGAGCTGTGGCTTCACACTCTCCCAGACGCTCTCAAATTAAATCTTCAGGTCACGCTTGTTGCCATCATTAAGACTGTGTTGCTATGGCAATGTGTGCAGTCGGTCCTCTCGCTAACATCAGATTGTTTCAAAGTGGCAGAGGGAAATATTTTCTGTAAGCAGGAAGAAAAGCAGGAAATGCCAAAGCCAGAAGAAGGGCAGAAAATAAATGGCATTCCAGGATACTTGTCAACATGTAATGAATCCACTTTCAAGGGCCATTAAAATGTGGCTATAGAAGAAAAGGAGACAAATTGCTTGTCTATTTAAGGATATTGTCCAGCCTTTAAAAGAAGGCAATAACCATCTTTGTGACCCTTTAAAAAGGTTTGTGTCCTCTGTGAGAACCAATTAGCTCGAGGCTTAAAAAACAAACAGCTGTTGTTTGTTTTGGGACATTATTGTTTTTACAATATGAAAATATATGAAACACCAAACCTATCCTTGAGATGCAACAAAGGTCATCAAAAAGACTTAAAATAGTAATAATGAAGAACTAAATAATATTAGTAACTAATATTTGGACACTGCAGGCATGTTTAACCACCCCACCCGTGTTATGTAAGAACATCAAGACTAAATCAGATTAAAGACACTGAGGTCACAAAGCTGACTGTTTATAGGAGAAGAAACAAGGAAGGAGACCCAATCCCTTCAGTACAAACCAATGAGCATTATATTTTTGTGAAGTCAACCCACAGCAAAGTGTTATAATTGCTGCACTTGACACTAATGAATGAGCCACTCACTGTAGAGCATGAATGAATTTTAATGTTCCATGTTATTTATTTTGAACAGTCAGGCTAAGCCAAGTAAGTCAGCTGCTGGCTTCTTATTTGAAGTACAGACACAAGATAGACAAGAAATTGAATAAGCATACTTCCCATGATTTCAAACTGTTCCTTTGACCTGCATCCTTTACATCATTACATTACATTATATATAGTTTGTTCAACGCTTTTATCCAAAGTGACTTACATGCATTAAATATAAGAGTAATTTGGGGTGAAGTGTCTTGCCCAGGGACAAAATGGCATGCCCACTGCAGTGGGACTGGAACCTGTTCTCCCCTGATCCGAAGATCAACCCACTACCCTACTGCTCCACAGCCCCCCTATAATGCACTTCAGCTCAATATCACAGCTAGCGTGGTGGACACCATTTACAAAAACTGACCAACTTGAAGTGAGTATACTGGTATTTGGTTGCTGCCACATGATTTCAACTGGAATTAACTCAGCCATCCTGTCTACTGATCAAGATGGTACCTGCATCAGAATGCAGTATATTTATGGGATTCAAAAGATGAACATCCTGTTAGTTCTAGCTGACTCCTTTAGCATCAACAGTCAACCTTGGTTCTACAGTAGCAACTTTTATTCTCCTGTATAAGAACACCATCTGGGTTTCTTCTTGCGTGTCTCAATCATCAGTGTGTCTATTATTATATCGACACAGTGTGTGTGTGTGTGTGTGTGTGTGTGTGTGTGTGTGTGTGTGTGCGTCACTGTAATGTCAGTGTACCTTGACACTGACGAGACACCAAACCACTTCTGTTTCCTCCACTCTCTCTCTGGGTCAATTGCTGCCACTCTAAACGCTAACTTGCAGCCATTTATCTTTTTCTTCATTTCACAGCCTCTGTTTTCCTCCCTCTGCTCCCTCTGCTCCCTCTGTAAATATATTACCAGTGTTTGCGCCGCTTATTGATCGTCTAGAGTCCAGTTGTCTGATGTTTCGGGGGGGAAAATGTGAGCTCATCTTTCAAACATTACTGATATGTGCCTTGCTGCAGGAATACAGGATGAACTCAGGTAATGAGGAACTGACAGCAGAGATAAAATGTAAACGCCATACAAAACACTACAATGAACATTTAGACTTTATTATAGATGTTATTCATTTTCTATGATGAAAAGCCCCTAAATACACAAATGAGCAAACAAGAACAAATACATATTCATTAGTTACTTCAAAGTGGCCATTATTATTCCAACAAACTTGATTATGCTTTGATGTTTTTGGAGTTGTAAATTGTTTAACAACCAATGCTTGGTATAGACATTTTATTGTATTTGAACACATGGTTTTCCTTATGGTGGCAAACGAGGAGAAATTAATATTTAATGAAACGTGGCATCTTGATCTACTGTCAAAGGTGTTCAGACACTGTCATGCAAATGTGTTAACCCATTTGTCAAGAATCACCTTAAAAATTCATTAGACCTCCAATATTTTTTTTTTGTCATGGTGTCTGCAGCAAGTAAAACAGGGTAAGTGATTATTTTCTTTTGGATTTCTTTTTGGGCTCAACTCAAGCACAGAGGAGGGTGTTGTACATGTTTAAGTCTTTGTCTAACAGCCTTGTCCTTCTCTTTCTCCTGCAACATCTTCAGAGACACTATAGCAGGTTATCTGTGTGTTACTGTCACTCTGAAACCTCCCATGCCTCCCAACACTTGACATTTCCATCAAGATCAGAGCATTACCACCACACGACCTCACTGCACGCTGGCTCAGGAGTCAAGAGGACAGGGGCACTTTTATCTTTTAAGATTTGACCTCTGTTTTATATGCTCAAATGTGTGTGTCTGTGTCCTTGGCCTTGGCATCTTATTAACCTCCCTTTAAGAGGGATACTATTATTCCACAATATGAAGTAGTGTCTTCAATGGCTATAACAGC
This sequence comes from Eleginops maclovinus, assembly GCF_036324505.1. Lineage (NCBI taxonomy): Eukaryota > Metazoa > Chordata > Actinopteri > Perciformes > Eleginopidae > Eleginops > Eleginops maclovinus. The sequence goes on along the minus strand of NC_086366.1, from coordinate 14,305,640 downwards.
ACACCATTAAAAAAAATTAAGACAGAGAGATGAAAGAGAAAATAGAGATAGCAATAAAGGAGAGAAACAAAGAAACAATATGCTTTAAGAAGACCAAAGGGAATATAGAGAGCTTTAAAACACATTCAAATTTTGGTTGAGGGTGTATGGAGTTCTGGTAAACAGCGCTGCGAGGGTGGGAGCACACTCCGCCAAAAGCTTATACTAGAAATAGTAACACTCACAGGCTGCAATTAAAACAAGCATCTTTTAAGAGTCAGAGTAAAGATGCTCTTTAGAAACTAGAGGCAGGAGATGTCAGAGGGCACAAACACTAAGTGGTTGGAAAAACAGCCTGAGAAATCTTGTAAAATAAAGTGTCAAGTATTGGTGTTAATGAGCAGGTTCTCTGCATTTAACTCAACGAGAATATTAAGTACATTTTGCAACTTTGAATTAGATCAGCAAGAATTAACAGAGTATTTAGTATTGGAATTGCACCCATAGTAGATATAATAGAGCATACTCCTATTGTATTTTCAACACATTTCTAACATCCCACAACATTTTTTGTTTTACAAAACTTCAAAAGATTGTGGTAGTTGACTCTGGTCCAGAGTAAACTTGCACATGTGAAAATGGAGTATTATACAAGCAAAAGAAAATTACAGTTCAGTTTTCTTCTTTGTTTGCGACGAGCCAGATGGAGCTGCTGAATTTACATTGTAGACTGATTTTCTAGCCGGCTGCAGTTGGACATGATCCAACACTCAGCAGTCAGAAGTGCTAAGAGAAAACACACATTTAAATTCCCTCTGGTTTTCGGTTAGTTTTGCATTGAGTTTCACCTCCTCTAAGGTAACATATACAGCAGTGCCAAGTATTGCTCCAAGTTGCTTGTCTCAAATGATTTTAATGTGCAGAACAGGAAGAGCATTAAGTGCACCGGGATCAATCTTTCATGATCACTTCTCAGGTACTGAACAACTATGGACTGAACTGTCTCATGGAGAGAAAACTGTTCTTGTGTATTGGTGAGTATTTTTATTCTAGTTTGTTACACCAAACCCACATGGGCTTAAAAAAAAGAAAAGACAAATCACAAGGAAACACATTAAACTCCCAGCCAAAAGCCTTGTAAGCAAGTACTAAAGGCAGATATTCACAGATGGCAGATATACAATATCAACAAAGGCTGGACAGTTGAATGCAACCTAATCCTATCATTAAGGCGAAGAGAGAGGGGGGAAGACAGTTTGAAAACAAAAAGCCGTACCAAGCCACCAAACTTCTAAATGTCTCATTGAATTTTATATATAATCATCACACTCTCAAAGGAAAAGCTGAGTGTAAAGGTCACTGATGCTCCAGCAGGAGAAGCAATCATTATTGACTTTTGGCCTTTCATTGTGAAATCTATCAAGAATAGGCTCATCGATCAAAATAACGAGCAGCACAAGGCCAATAAACAATGCTATAAAACAAAACAAATACTGCAATTATTTAATGGCCCATGTGAATTCAATCATGCTTCTAAAAATAAATTGCAATTGTCTCTTCCCTTCCTGCATTAGAGGAATTTGCTCATGAGGAAACGCAGGTTCAATACCCATTATAACCTGATGGCTATTACCTAATCTGTCATCATTACTGAACATATAACTGTTCAGAGATGCAGCGCATAGCCCACACAAACACACAAAATCCTTAACACCCACTAAGTAAAAACAGAGCACTCACACACAGAGAGAAATACTAACACTGTATATTGCAATTCCCCGGTGGAAATCTGCTTTGCTTTAACTAGGGGAGTGGGTTAACTCTATTATAGGATAATGTGTAATGCTGACCCGAAGGTAATATTAGAGGCGGCTGCATACGTTTCAGTGTGTGTGTGTGTGTGTGTGTGTGTGTGTGTGTGTGTGTGTGTGTGTGTGTGTGTGTGTGTGTGTGTGTGTGTGTGTGTGTTTACTAGTGGGCAGTAAAACCCCTGGAGGGAACGCCTTTGGGAGGAGAGGAGGTTGAGAAGGTGGAGGTCGGGTTGTAAAGACGGCCAGGTGAGTGGTGGCTGGAGAGATGTGATTATGAAACCGTGACAGAAACACAAGTTTTATGGCCGTACAATTTTACGCTGAGTTGTAACGCACTTAAAGTCTCAGCGCCTATTTTCAGATAAAGACTGAGAAGAGGAGGATTAAGATGTGAAACTACGGTGACAAAAATACTCGAAGAGGAACAGCGGAAGACACTCCCTCACTGGCACTCACGTTTGGTCTGGTAAGAGTAACAGACACCGAACAGACTCCTCTCACCACAGGGAGGAACAGAAAATATTGCCAGACTTTAAATTGCAAAACAACTGACTAAAAAAGTAATAAACCAAGAGAATATTCATGTAAAAATGATAAAGGACCACACTGGTCTTTGATATGCGCAACATTTTCAATACAACAATGAATCAGTGCACATCTAAAAGCAAATTAGACTTCACATTAAAATGTCATTGTGCAATTAGTTTTGGCGACACACTTCATTGGAGGCTGACGCACAGAAATGTCACTGTTACGACAGCAGTCACAGAGACAGACACTTTACACACAAATCTACGAACGACAGCACTGCAAAGCTCTTATTGCCTGCACATAAACCCTGCTTTCTATGAACTATATTCATTTAGATACCTTATTTTCAACGTCTACCATTTTTTAGAAGGAACGTGAGTGGAGCATTGCTGCAAAAATGTAACTTATTGGTTTGATTGAGCCCACAGAGCAAGTCACAGAGGCATTTTTGTAATGAGACAGATTGCCATGAAATGTGTTACAGGTATTCATGATGCCCGGAAAATTGATCACAACGAATTGGTGTCGCTTTACAACATAAACCATACTTTATTTCTCAGGAGTAGATATTGTCCAGAAAAGCATTGACAGTGTGCTATTTACCGCCTTGCAGATACATACACTATGCACAAAATGTCATGCTTTCTAAAACATTGTATTCTTTACAATTTGGAAATAAAAATCCCCAATTTCCTTGCTTGATTAAAAAACAAATCTGGGGTGCATTATATTTCCAAAAAAAACTAAGCAATTTGGTAGATATAATTTGGATTTATAGGAGAAAGAGTTGAACACACATACAAGCACACATACACAACATAAAACGATGCTCATGAGATAGGGTAGTGTCCTTGATGAAGGTATTCAGATAACTCCAGTCCCCGTCAGTGATCACAATGCACCAGGCAAACAGCGAAGAACACGCTGACCTCCGTGTAACGAACGACCATGACATTTACATTTGCTGTTGCCTGATGCTCATTTATCAGGCCCAGGTACACATACCCTGAGCATCGATTTGAGTCACAAAGAAGGAAACCTGTGGAAAAATGTGTATCTTGAATACAGCACCTTGCCGCTCCCTTCTGTTTGTCTTCTGCAAACCCTGACAAGTTAGAGAGCTCATTTCATGCCCTCCGCTGCAGGTCGATGCTTTTTCGGGTATGTGCAAGTAGGGAATCAGGGAGAGGAAAAGGGAATGGGGGATGTTACTAGTGTGAGCAACATCCTCCTTGTGAAAGCAGCGGTCCAGATCAATGCTCTGACATATATGAGAGAGGAGAAGGTGTGAGAGAACAGAGATGGGAGAGTAGAAAGACAGTAGTAAAGATGGATTGTAGCATCCAGCACAGACTTAACAAAAGTAGAGGGAACAGTGGTTCAGATGAAGTAAAAGAAACTGAGATGGTGTTCATGGCAGATGAAGTGGTAAACACAGGACTTAGAAGCAATGAAGAGGAACAGGAGAAAATGGAGAAGAGTGTAAGAGATTTCACAGTGAGTGCGTAAAACGCTCAAAAGGATGGAAGGCACTGATCAGTGGAAAATGATGACTCTCCAAAGTCAACACACCGGCTTTTAGTTTATATAACAAATTGTTTTTCGTTCTGTTTTAAGAATGGTGAAAGGCTTCTTTGTTTGAAAATAATGAATGTTGGCAGTTTACCATTTGTATAAACGCGACAATATTGTGAGATGCTGGAGCTTTAGAAGGATACGCATTGCTATGCCTCTATTGTGATTTACAGGTCACTGTTGAGAAGTCAAAGCCACGCCCTAATACATACATACCCTGCTGTGTCTACTGTCAATTAGACCATACAATAACAATAAACATCAAGCTGTATTAAAAAATACTTCAAACTTGTGTAAATGTTTACTGAGGTAATAATTCACGAGACACGTAGCATAATAGTTTTTTATTTGACTTCTCACCAACGATTGGATTTCTTTTTGTAACCAGTGTATGTTTGAGGTAATAGAAAAACAGCCTTACTCTCATCTGGGTTGGGTGAAGCGAGGATGGCACTGTGATTCCTCTTCACCTCCTCAACTTTCTCTGCCAGAGATTCAATAAAACCCCGGATCTCCTCCACCTGTCGAGAGAGAGAGAGAGGCACTTTAGATTTCCTCAGTGCTGAGGCAGGAAGTAGCAGTGATTAGTGTGAGTGATGTTGATAGAAACTGAACTGAAGATGTCATTATCGTATTAGAGGCAGAATGAAAGCAAAGGGGAAGCAGGGTAAAGGGAAGGAACATACAGATATGAAACGTTTTTCATATGATTCCAGAATCAATCACAATATTTTTGTGACCTTTACAAATAGTGGAGTAATCTCTGTTTTGTGTGTTGTGTGTTGACTAACACACTACAGCTGTTTTCAAACTAAAATCTCTCCAAACTCCATGGAATGTTTTCTATGAGTTTTTGAAACCTGGCTGCAGGGATCTGCTCCAAATCAGCCACAAGCGCATTAGTGAGGTTTTCCGCTGTTGTTGAGCGATAATGTCTGGCTCATAGTCAAGTTCTTCTTCAAGCTGTCCAACATTTTGTCACAAGGATGTCACAATATTTCAAGAATTACTGTTTAATTTAGAAGTGAGAGATGCCTTAATTGCAACAGAGGAGTTTACAGTAACTCAAAGATACCGATAAGTCCTTATTTTACTTAAAACAAATCTGATTTGCAATCACGTTTTTCAGGCATACCAAGGAAATAGCATTTACAGTGCTTAAATGAGTCAACCATTCAGCGGGTGAATGAGCTTCCCCGTTTCAAGTTCATATTCAGTAACACACCTGAGAGTGGTATCTTTATTCTAATTGGCAGGAGAGTGAACACATCTTTCCAACTGTGTAATAATTCATTTAGCACATTAGCAAAATATTTTACCAAAAGCTGACCCTGGAAGTGCATCACATTCATTTCCTCTGCACTTCACCCCATCATCTGCCACCAAGATAAAGGTTTGACATCCCTCCCTGCTGCCTCGTCCCCAGCTGTGCTGCCTCTGGCTCATGTAACAGCTGGACGAGCAGCAGGGCACATCTGTCAGTTACTTCATCAATATCTGCTTTCATCACAGTCTGTCATCTACCAATCACTTTCTCCTCCTCTACACCTGCTCCACCACACACCAGTGCGCCCTTCCTTCTCCTCTGTTGTTATTCGACTTTTCCATTCGCAGCCCACCCCCTAACACTCTTCACAGCTCTGCATTCCCTTCAGCTCTCAATCCATACCTTCTTGAGCTCTCCGCCTGGGTCATTATTTTCCCATTAGCTCGTTAATTAGCTGTTGATTGGATCGTTTTTTTAATAACAACATAATTTGCTCTGGAAGACGAGTGGGGAACACTGAGATAAGTGCAGGTAGTTAAAATTAAATAAATGTAAGAGAGACAGGTAGGGAGGGAAGCCAAAGTTAAAAAGTAAGATTGAGATGTGAACAAAGGATGAAGAGGAAGTGAGGGAGATGGAAAGTGAGCAGAAGATGAAGCCACTTAAAGCTGTCTCAGTTTAGGGACCATGTGTTAATGAGTCACGGTGCGTCTCTCAGACCTCATAAGACATCAAGCAAATTGTATTAGAGCGGGAGAAAAAACAATTCCAGACATGCAGGAAAAATGAAGTACACACGCACGCACGCACGCACGCACGCACACACACACACACACACACACACGCACACACATGCACACACTCTACACACACACACACACACACACACACACACACACACACACACACACACACACACATTTTACACACACTTGTCCATTTCATAACTTTTCTTTATGAGATTGATATGCTTGTATCCACCAAGAGATTTGTGGGTATCTTCTACAAATTGAATTGTTAACCATCCAAATCCCACAGCTGGTGGTGCAGTCATCAGGATGAAAATGGCTTGTTTCATACTTTGTCATCTAATTTAGTTTTACAGAAGTTAGTCTAATTAGTTTCTGGTAAGGATAGTAAGAAGAAGTCTTGAGGCCACAGTGGATCGTTCTTGCTTTTGCTCACTTCATTCTTGCATCATCCAGGGAATTTTTTTTTAGGGCATAAAATAAGCCCTGCTACACCATTTTAGAAGAGTACTGACACATGTGAGGGTGTTTATATGAATCTCAAAGTAGGAAAGATTGAAAAAGTAGGGCTGAGAATATTTTTAATCACCTCATTACAATCTTTAATGGTCCATTTTGTTATACAAAAAAAACACTGAAAGGTATAAACAAATCTGGTTGATATCATATTCGGACTGAACAGTTTTAAACTTGTGTTTTAATTTAACAACACAAAACATATGTAATCGTTAATTTACCATTTGCAACAGATACTTAAGCATAATCATTGTTGCAGCTTAACTCATGAGGCATACAATAAGAGATTCAGCTAAGTATCACTATTGCAGACACATGCATGCACACACTGTTGAAGCTGTGAAGTCAACATATAATACATCTGTTCTTAAACAAGCAGGATGAACGCCAGAAAGGGTGGCTACACACAGCCTACGTCGCCCCTGCTGTTAAATAACATGGTAGAAGGTAGGTCAGGAAACATTTTTTAATTATTATTCTGACACCAGATTTATGCAGCTGCCATATTTCACAATGTTAATTTAAGTCACACGTCATTTCTGTGCTAGACTGACAGTTTCTTGTAGAATATTGCAATATTTGAGGAAAATCATGTTTTTTCTCTCACTTTGAAATAACAACATAATGGCATGGTGGAATAAAAGCTATACAAATCTTGTTCTTATTAAAAAATAATTATGTATTTTTGTATTTGGTTTCTCATGAATGCTTTTGAAAATTATGAAAGGCAGATTTTTACACAATCTAGACAATAACATCCTCAACAACACAGTCACACACTATGCAGTGTCAAACATGATACTTAAATACTCAGCCACATTCGTGCCTGCACAAACAATTGCCACAAACACATTATGAAATCAATACCCCCACTGTGTGTCATGTTTATGGTGTGAGTGAAGGATTGAAGGCAGCAGCAATTTCTCCACTACTAAAAGCTTAATTTACGCACCCAGTCATGGTGAGAGCCTGAATACTGCTTCTCTCCCTCTGCTCCCTTCTCTATCTATATCTCCATCTGTCTCATGTACCTGTCCCTCTGTGGTTTTGCTGTCTCACTTCTCCAAATCCTCTTATTTTAAAATCTCTCTCTCATCATCCCTTCTGCTTTTTGCTCGGTCTCAAACTGTTCTCTGTTGATCCTGCTGTCTCCACATTTCACTCATCCTCCACTTTCTCACTGGAGGCAGATGCAGTGGACCGAAATTTCAGAAAGATAAAAGTGGCGTGTCTTTCAGTATCTAGGATCGATAAAGACAGTCGGAAGAACAGAAGCGGCAGAACAGAAATGAGATGTGACAAATGACAGCAGACCGCAGTGTTCTCTCAGAGATAAAGCATCAGATAATAAAAGTGTTTTATGAGTCATTTTAAAAGGTATACTATGTATTACCCCTGTAATGATTGTCAAACCTCAGACTGAAGAGATTTAGTCTGAGTATAGAAGAAAAAAAAAAACCTACTTCTAACACAGATGCTTAGTATTTGGTGTGTTGCTAGAGTATGGATGTACATGTATTCCTTATTTTCAATGTGAGATATTAGTTTGCATTTTTATAATGAAGTCACACAAGTAAAATGTGGGCATTGAACTAGTCCTCTCTTCTTTTTCTTTATTCATAAACAGAATACTAATGTGCACCTGTGGTCTGGAGAATGTCCAGTCAGTTTGCGGATGTTGTTGTTTTGCTCTCTTGGATTTTGACCTCTGATTTACAATGTAAATGGTGGATTTATTCACCCTTAAATGTATACATCCCAAGCTTGGTCCTGGATGTGGGGGGGAAAGCAAGCTGGAGAGAAAGGGAGGGACCAGGTTGTTTATGCTGGGTGGGTGGTGAGCAATATTTTGAAGTCAATCCGGATTTAACCACGAGCCAGAGGAGGTTGTGAAGGACCGGGGTGATGTGGTACACAGTGTGTGGAGGTGAGCAGGCAGAATTCTGGACTTATTGAAGTTTATTTGTGATTTTATTAGTACAGCCAAAGAGGAAGCTATTGCATTAGTCAAATCTGAAAGGGTTGGAGTCATTGGTAAGGAGGTATGGAGATGGGCAGTGATCCGGAGGTGGAAAAAAGCAGTTTAGGTGTCCTTTGTTATGTACAGTGTGTCCATCATATGCCTATTTGTTAGTAACAATATGTGACAGCTGCTTCTCGGTGTTGCTGCTGTTAGTCTGAATGTTGTGATTATTGAGATACACGGTTTTTGATGCACCTGCGGCTCGCTCCCACATGATTCTCCTGGTGATTCACTTGTTGTTTCGCATTGCTTTGAAAACTCACATATCAAAGTGCTGATTGTCAAATATCTTTCATAACTCACAGAAGCTGCTAAATGGCATTCAACCTCACTCACCTCAACTACCTTTGTTGCAGCATTTGCAAGGATGATTTAAGGACTTCAAAGTTAAAACCCCCATGTACATACATTGATAAACAAAGACATTTTAACAAACCAGAATCACAGCCTCATAAAATATAAGAAATGCGGCAGTGACAGAAAGGAAGAAAAAGATAAATGACTATAAAATTGATTATAAAGTCTCCTTTTGAAGCCAAATTATTCTGCTTTTCAAAGACATTCACTGTGAGTGATGCACATTACATAGAAGGCTCTCTAAAAATGGAGCCCCACCCCCCTCTGAGAGCGATCACGATGCTCAGTTTGTTCCCAGCACATGTGAACAGCGTGTACAGGGAACAGACTTCGACATTAATGCATGGATTCAGTGAAGGTGCATACAGTATCTGTTATGCACAAGACAAGGGAGAGAAATAAGTGAAATCAACAATGCCATGGTTATGCCGAGGATCATAAAGTCTGTTTCAATTAAATAAATAAAACAACCATCCATGCAACAACATCAATAGTTATAAATCATGTCTGCTCTCCAGAAACGAGATTGATTACAGATCTCTGAAAACTAAACTGAATATGAGGACACAAATAATAAACAGGCAGATTGTAGTGTGTCCTGAACTGTAATTTAAGACGGCAATTTATCAGTTTACTATCAACCTGTTCAATGTGTGAAAAGGAAGAATAGCGACTGACACAGAGATAGAGAGAGAGAATATGGAGGGTACAAGCCGGTGAGAGAAACAAACCTGGTCAAAGAATTCATCCATAAAGCCTTTGTCCATCCCCACAGCAACTTCATCCTCCTCCTCTGTCGTCTCCTTCCCCTGGACAAACACACAAACAATTAAGAAGTATTATAACACTAAATAGATCAAACACAATGTTTAGGACTGAACCACATAGGGCATAGTTCAATGGTAAATAAAGCAGTATTACCACTCTCCCAACCTCTACACCCATCAGCTTATTATAACAAGTAGGAGTTAACGACATTTGTAATTAGAAACCACAGGTCGACTGATTAGCAAGTTATTATTGAATTAGGACCTAGGAGCAGAAACATCTTTTACAAACTCCAGCCTGCACACTAATGCACAAGCAACTACAGATACATGTAAATATTGTATCTTATATAATAACAAAATGTAGGTACAATGCTTATTTCCCTAAGTGTTTTAAATATATATATATATATATATATATATATATCAAGCTACAGCTAAAGATTGGTTCGCTAATGTTAGGATCTCCGTTTTGGTATTTAGAGTTTACTGTTTTATTTTTAAATGTATCTTGTTTTGTCACTTCCTGTCTTGTCTTGTTTACTTCCTGTCCTTAGTTTCCCTCCTGTCTGATTGTCTGATAGTGCTCACCTGTTGCCCCTGTGTTTCACCTCCCCTTCCCAGCTGTGTCTTGTCTTGTGATTACTCTCCTCTGTATTTAGTCTTGTCTTCCCTTTGTGTTCATTGTCGGTTTGTCGTCGTTGTTTGCCTGTTCCCTGTGATGTTTTGGATCTCCCTTTTCAGCTTTCCATTTTCCACCGGTTTGTCTGAGTTTTTATTTGATACTTTTCCTTTGTTGTACCTATTGCTGCGTTCCTAGTTCTGCATTTTTTATTAATAAAAGCTCGCCTTTTGTTATATTTTTGTACCCCTGCCTCCTCTATTGGTTCTGCGCTTGGGTCGTTTCCCCCCATCGTGACAGCTAAGATAAGCATAAAGACTGGAAGTGGGGGTAAACAGCAACCATGCCTCTGTCCAAATGAAGCATAATCCACTAATCAAAAGCTCACTAGTTGACACATTATATATTTTGGTAATGTACTGTATTATAACAATACCTTAGTGTAAAATCAACATGATGTGGTTTTACAGTAAGTTGTGTGGTAAACTCTCCTCGAGAAAGGGACTATTTTCCCCCAATGTCAAACTATGAATATTCCAAAAGAAAAGCAAATATATGCAAGAGAAAGCACAGTTAACTGAAGATCACAAGAGCAGAATATCGTTTCATCAAAATAACTAAAGGTTTCAAATTCATAAAAAAACTTAGACTTTTTATTTGACAACAAAAGCGATTTGATGTGTTTTCTGCTGCTCTAAAAGGGTATATATACATAGCTCCGCAAATAAGGAATATATTGTATTTTCTAAAAAGTTGGAAGCACAAATATTTAGCTATAACAAAATGGAATAGGATGGACATGATGACATTAAAAAAAAATGACATATCACGCCGCAATATAGTTTCCAGAGTTTCCAGTATCTACCCAATGATTTATTCTGAAAGACATGCTCATTTCTAATCACAAATCAGCCAATATACTACATTAGCAGGGACCTCATGTAGCGTCATCTCATTCATCTTGCGTCTGTCAAACTAATTCACTTCCCCATTAGCAGTCTATGAGACCCATTTGCTTATCAACGCTAAGATGAGAGGATGTAGTTGATATTTTTTTCTGGCTTAACCTTATGTTATAAAAAGAAAGAAATCAGCAAAATAATCAATATAAATAATACTCTCTGCAGCCTTTGGCTAAAGAATTATAGAAGGGTGTTACTACAGGATCTTATATGATGCATATAACAAGCAATTTCCTGATTGTTTGTTAATAATAAGCATAAGGTATTTCTCAACAACCTCTAATTTTCGGCCAACCCAACCCAACCCAACCCAACCCTCCCAACTATAAATGTTCTTTTAAAGTTTCTCTCCAAGCAAAAGCAATAATCCATTGAGCTTTGTTTGTTTAAAACAAGGGGATGCCAGCCATGGCTGGTCCAAACACATTACTGTGCATACATTAGTCCAGCAGCACGTGCAGGAAGCAGCAGAAATCTTCATATAAATTGGGAGTACTTGTCTGCCATGAATGAATTAAACCACTTTGACTGTTTATACATCCATGAAATTCAGACACTGCAAGAAAAACAATTCTGTAACATAACTTTAAACTGAATCTCATTGGTCTGGTTTTAACTCAGAATTACAGTTGGATGACTATGCATACTTTCTTCTGAACTCAAACACCAAGTCTGTGCCAGCATGAGATATGTTGACATAGAAATGAAGTCAGGAAAGATGTGGAGAAACACAGTGTCGGAGGAACCAGTTCTTGAGAAAAATGTCTTAAAGAACAGATTTTGGTGAGAGATGGCGAGGCAATTGGTGTGAAAAGCAAGTGAGAGGAAAGTAGAGTCTGTCATCACGCTAATCTAAACCCACTCAAAGGAGACTCATTTTGGATTCATGGATTGTAATGCTCTGGTTTCAATAAAAGTAACTAGTTGAAAGAAAAAACATTTTCTCTTTAGGTCCAAAACAATGAACTGCTTCTAGATTCCCAATCTGATAGTTTATCCGTAATATGCTCAGCTGTCATGACAACAGTCAATATGGTAGGTGTACTTTTCTCGGTGGGGAGTAAAACTCCTCACATGGTATTAATAACTTAAAGTTTGGAGTTGGTATGGCAATGAGGTGCATTTGAGGGACTGCAGAGAGAAAAGAGGCGGCAGCAGCAGGAGGCAGAGGAGGAGGACAAGCAGGGAATCAAAATAAGCTCTGGGAACACCAGTAATGTGTTCCACCTCCACAGAGAGATGCTGTTCCTCCTGCAGAGAGGAGGGCTTTGGTGTGCTTTCTCCATGAGTGGTCATGAGGGCAGAAGCACTGTACCCCAATCCTCCAGATCTGAAGCTCCTGCTGAGCAACAAAGACGCCTGGAGGGTCTTTAGTGTTTCATTCTTGACTCAGCCTACAGACTTCACTGTCCGCACATAGCAGATGCTCTCAGCCAGACTTGCAAACATACATGCACACAACAGCTGACACACTGATAATATACAACAGACGGTTAACACACTGAGGGATTGAGGCCTATACAAGACGGTCCCTGTTAGAGCCATAAACCTTCAATTCCCTCTGCCTCTGGGGTTTGCTCTTGGGTGAAACACCCCGGCAGGAGAAGTGGCCTGATTATGCTGTTTATTAGATTAGAGAGCTGTTCTAGGCACCGTGCCAGCAGGGAGTCACTCCATAAAGACAAAAGGCAGTGCCTGCACATCCAGTGTAAACAGGAGAAGCTGGAAATATAGTCCATCAGTGAAAGAACGAGAGATAAAACAGACATCAAGTGCGAAGGCTGCAAAATCACAGCTGTCAGTACAGGAAGAAACAGAGCATCACAACAATTATTGAAAGCTGTGAAAGTGTAATTGTATGTGCTATAGGAGGACATAGAGACACAGTGAGCTTGAAATCCCCTGAAGCAAATTTTCAAACAGTGGAGCAGCAAGACTTTGCAAAGGGACACCAACAAACTATTGTGTATTGTAGATATCTTTGTATTTGACTAATGAAGGAAACCTTAATAAATAATGAAATGTTCATGTATGTGAGCACACTTCTACAATCAATGTTACATAGTTGATTATGGTAAACAATTTGGGTTCATGGGGTTAAATTGAGAGGAAGGGATTTTAATCTGTGAGTGCATTCACACACTTTTCACATTTTTTATCTGAGAGTAAGAAAGAGAAGAGCAATGAGAGACAGCTCAAAGTGAAGATTGAAACCCTCGTGGGCAGTCCTTTATTATCTTTTTGTGTTTTCATATTAAAGCAGGCCTGTTTCCTGCATCTTTGTATTGCAGCCAATTCAAGCAGCTTCTTGCATTCCCATTAGAAATGACTCATAACAATCTGTGTCAGCTGCACAGTGGAATACTGGGAGCATAACGAGATGTATTACCATAATACAGCGAGGCAACATTCATTATGGATTATTTTTTAGTGCTCCATTTGCAAACCATTGCTGCTAACACAGTGTCAAAAGCAGCTTGTAGTTCAGGACCAGGTGATGTTTAAAATGAAGTTCACATTCTTATACAATATTAATAAGAACACGCCAGAAAAATCTAACAAATAAGATGCCTCACACCTAAACCAAGTCATTCAAGGCATTAATCCCAAAATGTAATTGATATATATGTTGAAACATTGACAATGCAAGCTATCTTCACACAGACTAAATGTTATAACCTATATATAAATCTTGCCATTGGGACAGGTTACCAAAATTACAAAACAAATAAATTATACTCAAATGTATACACATCAAATATATTTTCTGTAATTTGGATGAAGTGTTCTCACTTTGAATCTGCATACTAACAATCAGAAGCACATTGACACACCAAACAGTATAATAGCAATGCTCCTTTCACCTCCTCCTGTATCAAGCTGATGATCATATCCAAACAGACTTTATAATGAATGCAGGGTCTAGCTTAGTTCATCACCAGAAAAAACAAACAATTAGCATGTCATTTTAGAGCAAATATATATCCATTAAATAATTTAAATAAAAGCAAGATTTAGTTTATCAAGTAAACAGAGGACAGATCTGATGCTGAAACAGCATAACCACAAATTAGCCCTTTGGTCTATAAATGACTGATTGCCTGGTTGACTGTCAGAGTAAATGAGCAGCAGAAGGAAGAGGAGGACACAGTGGAGGGCTATCGAGACAGGATAATTACACAACCAAGAGCAGGGTGGGTAACGAGACGACACAGGAAGTGATTGATGGAGCCAGCCAAATGTAAAACCCAGTTCCTTTTACATTACTGTGCTGTCTGGCTGTCTCGCTGACAACAACACAGGAAGCAAGCTTTGAGGAAAATCAGGGCATGACCTGATTGCAGATGTAGTATAATAAAAGATGTGCACTATAGTTGATCAATTCACTGCTATGGATAACTTGACTAGTTTTTTCGATAAAAAAACTAAAGCATGAACGTTGCAAATTTAAGCCCGACAAAATGGCAATTATTTTCCAGGAAACGTTTCAATGCTAAATGCGAGTATCCTTGTTCAGTGAATATCCTCTGATGAGATTGAATTGTCGTTCTTTAAGGGGCCACATGACAGGCCTCTTTTCTGTTTTGGCTCAGTGTGCACAACATTTTCCTGTAAATCTTTGTATTGGATTTTTCTTTTGTTCAAATATATGCATAGATTCTGTTTTGCATTCCAGTGAAAAACGATCTGGCCGAGGTCAACAGGGTTATTTTATCAGCCCTGTCGGCAGGGTTCAGCAGTAACACAAAGAAGAACAATGTGGGTGGGAGAAGAGAGACCAGAGAGTCAAGGTGTGTGCACGTGCAACAATTTCCTTTATCCTAACAATCCTCCTCAACATCCTCCCCTTTTAATCATTTTTCTTTCTCATTCTCTGTATTTGTCATTCTCTTACCTCCTTCTCTCCTTCCTCCAGACTTCAGCGTCACTACCAAACATTACAGCAGCTGGCCCACACAAAATGGACTCTGTAACCTTTGTCTCACACTCTCACATATTATTTCGTGTTTGTCTTTCCTTCTTTAACATCTCATTATCCTTCCTTAAAAATACTTCCACAATCTTGTATCGTACCAAACTTGAGTGTATGATGTTTTCTTTAAGTTGAGTCTCTGTCTTAGAGAAACGATGTATACTGTTGTAATGTATTTCAATGTGGATAAGGTTGGAATAACAAATAAACATAATCTTCCTTTTGCAGTCTCTTCCTCTTCTGTTCATCTTTTTACACATTGCTTTGTTTTGTTTTTCTTTCATCCCATCGACCTCCATTTTTCTGAACTTTAAAATGTAATAATCAAAGAGATTCTTTTTTAAACACATGTAAATACAAATTCACCAACTGCCACATGGTTAATAATAACTAACAACACAATAATAGTGTGTTATACCAATCAATGATAATCAATTCCAGTAAAGAATCCAAATGTCAGCACCCGCCAATTCTCACATAGATAACTCATTCTGCTGCAGGGACGATGAGAGGACTGACCTTTTCCATTAAATAGCACATTTTTACTTCTATTTTGTATATTTAGCTCATAGTTAGTCAAATTGTATGGATACATTTAAATAAATCAAAGATGGTGTGTATGTGTGTGTGTGTGTGTGTGTGTGTGTGTGTGTGTGTGTGTGTGTGTGTGTGTGTGTGTGTGTGTGTGTGTGTGTGTGTGTGTGTTTAGCCTTGCAGGAGTTGGTGAGAAAATGTCATAAGCTTCAGCTGAACTTTAATAACAGATCAAAGGCAGAGAAAAGAGATGTGCTGTCACCACTAATGCCAAGGCTCTTCCTCACCCCCAGCCCCTTATTCTTTTGTGGGGAACATTCAGAGAGCCTCGATGACCATGAAGGATTATGACAGCACCAGTGTGCCGATAAAACAATTATACTAAAGATATGGGGGGAAAGTAACTGAATTGATGGCAGGAACAGATTCAACGGGGGCAGCAACTATGAGAAAGCCGTAAGAAAAGAAAATTGTTAAAGAAAATGAGGGGCGAAGAGGGAATGACATGCAAGATTTTGATACGTTTTTTCATTAAAATGTCAGAAAAAGGTCATATTGGCCCCTCACAATTTTCCAAAAGTCCAAGGGGAAGTTTTAAAAACGTTGCTACCTGCTCAGCCTCAAACAGCATACAGACACAGTGAGCAGGTGAACTTAATGAAGCATTTCAAAGAGCCAAATATTTTACTCAGGAGTGAGGAGAGCCAAAACAGAGCTAAAAGAGAATACATGTGTATTACACAACTCCAAATATATGCTAATATTCCCTGTATCTGCTGGAAATGTTTTTTTCTTGTAACGTGATAATATGTCAGTATGTTGATCTGGGCTTTCGCTGCCCCCAGAGGTCAAAAAGTAATTGCAAGTAGATATTTTAACCAAGACCTCTTTCCTCAACAGAGTTATATTTTCCGTCGATCAAGCCACCAGGTTATTGCTAGTATATGTAATTTGGTGGGAGGTGGGGACTATGGTAAATCATGTATTTTATTGTGAGGACTGATTAGTTAAAAGTCCCTGTTCAGCCTCACATTAACACAATTAGATATATAATCATAATGAAAGATTACCATCTAAGAATGACAAACACAGCTACTTAGGGCCTGATGAGGTTGGTTTCAGCTTAATCTCCAAAGAGTATCTGTGATAAAAGACGTTATCTGAAGAACCACTCTGCTGTCATCGATTATAAGATGATTTGAAAGGTAAGGTCTGCACATTATAAATTCAATATCAGAAGCAGTATCAAAGATGACCTAAATCTAATCTCTAGCAGACGGGCAATGTTTGATAATGAAACATCTTTATTAATAATGAGGGTATCCATTAGCTTATGCTTTGGGAGCAGCTACTCTTTATGAGAACAAGCAACAATGACCAATCAGGAGGCATGGATTTCCAGAAAACCAAACAGGTAAATGAGAGCTGAAGAAACGTTCATGAACACGAGCCCTCATGTTATGCTTTACTGTATAAGAATAGCCTAGTTCAAGAAGATTCAATGGGTCCACCTGCCACACATTTCAGAAATAGCCATTAGCAGCCAACAGATACTGTATAGGCATACCAGTCACACTCATTTCACAGCTCATTATTGCTATTATGCAGCCTCTATGCGTTGATAAATTACATGCGTGTGCTTGTGCCTTGCTCACGACTAATAGCGATAATGTAGGATGGCGACAGCACATTTTGGTGCAGTTTCCCTATCTCCATGTACGATTTAAAGGATAAAAGCTCAGCTGTAGAGCACAACCAGAATGTTGCTGGTTTCTGAACTGTTTGCAGAGGCTTGAAGCTTCAATGAGGATAAATAAAACCTTTGACCCTCTTGGATCAGTGGGCAATTGAACAGCAGCCAGCATGGGTTTTTTTTCTCTTACTGTTTGTGTCACTTACAAAGTCTCAACACAGGTCAAGGACAAAAGAAGAAGAGGTGGGGCATGGAATAAAGTGGAAGAGAAAAAAGAGTGAAATGAAAGTGTTGAAGACACAGAATATCTCAGTCGGTGCTTCACATCCATCCTATCAGTTAATATGTCGCTTTAATGCCAAGCAGGCAAAGACAGTGAGTACCCCGCCATGCACACACACACACACACACGCACGCACACACACACACACACACACACACACACACACACACACACACACACACACACACACACACACACACACACACACACACACACACACACACACACACACACACACACACACACACACACACACACACACACACACACACACACACACACAGCTGTCTGAACCAATACACTGACTAACAAGGCTGCAAAGAGCAGACAGAAGGGAAAAAGTAGAGAAAAGGAGAGGACAGGAAGCCATCTGATAATCCATGGATAGGACGAGAGCAAAGAGCAATAACGGAGAAACTCACCATACGGAGAGGATGAAAGAAAGGAGCAGGTTATTATTAAGAAGAGATTGAGATAGATAAAGAGGCAGATACGGTCAATCAAACGACAAGACAGAGATGAAAGACGGCGCTGATAAAACGTCAGGAAAAATTAGGATATAAGCAATCACATTTGATTAATAACAGTTCCTGGTGTTTGTGAAATCTGCAATAACCTTTCTCACCAGATCAACCTTAGGTTTCAGAGCTCTGATCTGAGCCATCTGTCACTAAATGAAGTTTGGCCGACTGGGAGTGATGGGCCGAGGTTAGGAGAGCTGTATTAGCCTTTTAGTTATTGAAACTGACAGTTTTTAGGCAGCAAGCTAATGAGCTTCTGGAAGAGCAGAGTCATAGGCAGGTGCTGAGCTCATAAAGTAGATTTATATGCATATGGCCAATGTTGAGGCAGAACTTCCACCACGCAAATATGAGCAAAACTCAATTTCCTGCCAAAATGACACATAAAAAGGGTGATTAAACTAGCAGTGTGCCTCTTCAAAACAAAGACACAGAAGCAATGCAATCTGTAAAGCTCAGTTCTCTGGGTGTTATGTGAAAATGATGTGATATCTTGGTAATATGACTTTTGAAGTGACTGATTATTACAACCATTTAAGCAACTCACACAAAAACATAGGGATAAACAAAATGGCATGGATAAAACAGTACAAAATACAAATGTAACAAATGAGTAACAGCACTGATATTGGCCAGATGTCACCTTCCAGAATAAATAGAGTTGAATCGGTTTAATTGAATCAATGTCCCAATAAAATTCAATGTTACCTCTATAACATTCAGTAAGTCACAGTGCCCTTTAAACACATGGTCACTTGTAAGACAAGCCTAGCACAAGTTAGATACACCTGGCAAGAAAACAAAGAACTAAGGTGTTGCACAGCTAGACTTGAGGGCAAGAGAGTATCTGGCAACATGCCTACAATGTCTAGACCATTACTACCATCCAACATCCAGGAAGAAAAGAAACGGAGGTCTAAGAAGTTGTCTCTCAGCTCATACCATCTAAACGCCGTTAAAGACTGGGAAATGCTAGACCTTGACCTCTGCTGCCACTCCTGCTGGTGTGTCTTTGTCATTAAGCTGATGGTTCCCAAAGAGGGTGGAGGCAAACCAATGGAAAAGGCCGAAGTACTTCACACTTGCAGCAGGAGCATAGAGAAGCAAGAATATAAAAGTGGGTCCAGTTGAGGTGTGTTGCAGGGGTTTTGTAACCTGTTCTACTACGTAGCTCCTGAGGGAAGTAGGAGTCAGAAGCCATGCCTGAAGAGGGGCATTCAAAGAACTCACCAGTGAGACCAAAAAGAGCAATGAATAGAAGAGATGAGGTCTGGGCTGCGAGGTAACCATCTAGACTAACCATTAGATGGACAGACAGGTCCTATCACCCTGTGGTTGACCTTTCTCAGATGAGGGTGTCTTTTGATAAAAGCCCAGAACACCCTCTGCTGTAGGGGTATACAACTGTGTATAAATGGTAGCAAACATCATCTTGTGTTTAACAACCACACTAAAACTGATTCTAGTGCAGAAACAATTGTAGTGCATTATCAGTTGTTTTCACTACCACTCTCAGAAGAGGCAAATTTCACCCAACACTATTAGACAGATGTGGACTCATTTTAAACAATGGCTTACATGATCTCAAGTCTCCTGGATCTGAAGCAAAGACCAATGACAGTCCAGTAAGGGTAGGTGGAAGTGAAGGTTTTAAGAGGAAGTCTTGTTGAAGAACAGAACTGCAAATGTGCAATGACCAAATAAATAGGTGTGGTATGACTAAGCCAGGATGGTTAAAGGTTTTGGGTGCTGTACACCCCATTAATATATATTGAAATAATGATTAATTGCAGCCTTAGGCAGCACTTTAAATACAATCACATGAATCTGACACTGCTGTTGTAATGTGCTTTCCAGACACACTGAGACATCTGCATGACAGTCAAGTCGCTGCAAATGGAGAACAATATCAACCTAGTGTTGATGGGAAATAACAGTATGTGACATGCAATTCACTTCAATTCTATTTGGTCTGTATTCGCTGAAATTGGTTTGACTGGGCCGGCTCCAGCCGCCAATTCTCAGACGTGAATGATATGATCAAAAGTAATAAAATAAAATATAATCAGCAACCGGTATTACATTTCTGTTGATCCATTTTTCTAAGTGAAGCTGTTGAGTAAGACACCCACACACACACAAACACACACAAACACAAACAAGTCTCCCTTGAGGCCAATTCATAGCTAGATCACTGAAAACTGAAGAGTCATAAATTGTTTGCCCGAATGACTCCTCAGGTTAAATGCCAATTATACAGATCTGACAATGGTCACTTTAACACTCACGCATGGGCGCGCGCGCGCGCACACACACACACACACACACACACACACACACACACACACACACACACACACACACACACACACACACACACACACACACACACACACACACACACACACACACACACACACACACACACACACACACACACACACGGATAAATATGTTGGAGATGATGAGGGTAGAATTGCAGAGATCAGAAATAAATGGTAAAAGTATTTCACAATGAAACTCCTGTCTCTTTTAACAAAAGAGCAATAGTAATGTTAGAGATGGACAACACATTGTGCTCAGTGAAGGAGGTTAAAGGTTTTTTGATAAGAGCGCCTGTGACGCGCATGAGGGCTGACATTTAGTGAAATGGGCGAGCTGGGACCAATTTCCTTTTTCAAATCATACACCCATGGCTTGACATATCGATCAAACCAAACACACACAAAAATAGTTAATGCACTTGTAGTACACCACACAGGGTACACCATTTCAATTCAAGTGTTTCTGAATAGCTAATTGATTCTAAATAGATTACAGAAAATGCTGAGATTGGAAATTGCACATTCAATGAAAGACCATATCGTGATAGTACAACATGTCTAGCCTATAATCTCCCTCTTAAGTCCCAGAGATGAAATAGCATATAAATAGCTTAAAGAATTTAGGCAGGCAGAGCAAAGCGATTTTTTTGTTTCGAAATTGAGGAAGAAATTACTTTTAATTGGATTAAAAACCAGAAATCATTCATCTCAGCTGGGATTTCATCTGTTTTCCCCATACAATAGTGCCTGGCAGTTGTGTCAGTTGCCTGTTATAAAACACTATATTTCAGCCTCCATCAGACCCGAGAGTCACAACTGTTGCTCAATGAGCGCACACTGTGGATCTGTTCCCTCAGAAGACGCTTTTACATCATCTGAAAGCATCTTTATAAACCATTTACTCAACGAACAGGTGGATGGTGGTCATTTAAATAATCAAACAGTAACTTACATGTTTAAGTTCTTGCATGCGGTCCTTCATGTTTCCTGTAAATCACACTTATTCCTTCAGTTCCCGGTGTTTTGTGGTTTGCGTGATAGAGCAGCGGGGTGGAGACCAGCAGGATGATGCGCGATAGACCGAGGCGAGGTGCGCGTCTGGCGGCGGCGAGAGGCAGTGATTTCGCCCCTTCAGTGTGGACGGTGGAACCACTTTACGGAGCCGGGTGACGCGCACTAAAGGTGAGGAGAGGCCTTCCGACGTTAACCCATTACACACCCTCAACTTCCTCCTCAAACCGCACTAATTGGTATGTCTTTTAAAATAACTCCCCGCTTTAAGTTTCTTTTTTTTCCCCGTTAAAGTCAAGCCAACATATTGAAAGCACGACTGACAATAAGTGACCACCTGCTCAGAGAGTCTGGTGGATCTGTGCTGGGTTTGATTATCTATTGAGCAGGTTCACAGATAACGCCCAGGTGGATGGCTTCCCTTGTGCCAAAG
Organism: Eleginops maclovinus; assembly: GCF_036324505.1. Taxonomy (NCBI): domain Eukaryota; kingdom Metazoa; phylum Chordata; class Actinopteri; order Perciformes; family Eleginopidae; genus Eleginops; species Eleginops maclovinus. The sequence continues at coordinate 14,283,709 of NC_086366.1, read as the reverse complement.
CACACAGCGACCTCTGTTGGCCAAGTGAGGCACACTGGTATGGATTCAGCGATGGGCCTCAAAATGTAAATCCTTTTAATATAAAAAGCCTTCGTTACCGACTTTGAAATGTATTTTAATTTGCTTTTACTGCTGTGTAATACATTATAAATTATATTAATCATTTCTAAAGATACCATCCATATGTCTAGGTTAGGATTTTTAAGTGTATCCATCACTATAGCATATTTAGTTTTTTTCCCTTCATACCCAACATAATTACCTTATCAATTGTTTAATACAAAACGTACTCTATTCACTCCTTTACTGATTAATAATACCAGTTTCAGCAGTAATATGTTTAATTTCTTTGGTTCCATTTCCCCATTATCAAGATCTTTTAAGGGCATCCAGACATCCTCCTCTATGTAATCTTCATCATAATATTATCAGGTGTCAGTTTGTTCTGGGCCAACTTTCAAAGCCGCAAATGTATTGTATGTGTCATTTTCTACATCTGATATCTCCATGAAAGGGTGTTTTTGTGACAGGATTGTGAAAAGGAGGCATAGAGATTGTTGATTAAATGTCTTCTATATCCAGGGAAATAAATGGAAATATAACACAAATATCTTTTTATAGGTTTTTAATAAACACATATCGAAAATGTGACATTTGATAATTTAGGATAATTGTTGTAATTCTTTTGACATTATTGGTGCTGTCAAAGATAAATCTTTCTCCCCTGTAAGCTTTTAAAGATTTCTGTCCATGTACAGCCAACCCGAGTATGGAGAGTGCAATCTTGACAAACATTTGTTAGAAAAATTGCTATACACTCAACCAAATGTAAAATGCATCGGGCATAATAGCACTTTACTTGTTATCTTATCCACACTTTGCAGTTTGAATGGTGATTGTGTGCTGGGTGGTACAGACGAGAGCTAATGAAGGCACAGCTGCATGAGTCAGAGCTAGAAATGAGGTCTTCTCTGACGTGCAGTGTATTTTGTGTCAGCTCGAACCTCCCTGAAAATCGAATACGAAGCAGAGAGAGAAGGCATCAGCAAGTGTTACAGAATACATTCAGTTAAGTTTAACCTAATGATATTACATTATTTAGAGCATGAATACTTCAGCACAAGACAATTATTTGTCATGAAAGAGTTTAAAACACAGTCTTGTACATACCGTCCCTGCCTTCTCCTCCTCTCCTTTTTCTCCAAAATCCAATCGCGTCCCTTCTTCGCTGATTTCCCCTTCATGCCTTTGAACCGGCATCTTCCCAAAGACAAAATGTGGATGATTAGATGTTCTTTTCTGGTAAACCACATCCAAAACTCCTCAGCGCTTATGCAAAACGTTTTACCATCCATTCTCTTGATTTAACCAAGAGGAAAAACTTCAACATCACTATGTAAAAGGGAGGAAAAACTGCCTGACTGGTTTTAAGTGAGGCAGGACGACAACCCTTTTGAGATTTCTCTTGGTCTTCAGGCCTCTCAAAGCAGGTATGACTGAACATGCATTTATCCAGGCCAAGACCTTTTTTTTAAATAAATAAATAAAGTATTGCCTACCATTGTCTGAGAAAGGTAGAGCTGCCACTAAAACATTTTTGTTTAATTGTCAAACTTCAAAATGTTGATCACAATTTCCAAGAGCCCGATTATAAATGACTTGCTCTGTCCAGCAAATTATTAATTTCTGAATAAATTAAATTTACAAACAAATAAATGTTGTTAAACAAACTTTGCTACTTTAGACCAAGTAAACAGTTTCCTCAAAACTCAACATAGTCAGTATTTGTCTTCTTTAAATATTTTTACCTTTGTCCTGAATACTGGACCTGGTTTGATAAAGCTCTGTCTGACGTTTCTGTTCCCAATCCCTGAAAAGAACAAAAAGAGATAAAAATGGTAATGATGTAGCTATTATGAAACACACATGCCCCCAAAACCCACTAAATATTTAGTTTCTTACCTTGGGAAGAGCACCAGTTACTCCAGCAAACAGACACAGGAAGAACCTGGAAACAAAATAAATGTGTGTCAGTTAAGGAGTAAATCAGGCCAACCGTATTAATGTGTGATCATTTATTAAGAGGCTAATGTGACAAACAGTCAATATGTTTTAATTAGCCTTGTGTTGCAATTACACTGCTGCTAATTTCACATGCCATTAAGAAGGAATCACTTGAAGAAGGCTGCAGCTGATCATATCAAAATAAAAGCTTCTGATGGGTACTGACTTTTTAGCTTTACTGCTGTTGGGGTAGTCCACCACCATGCCTCCACCGAAACCTGCCTTCATGGCCTGAGTCGTGATCAGCTCAAGCTTTAGAGAGGGAAGAAAACTGATGTTAAGAAAATGGAATCGGGAAAAACATCAGATTTCACATAAACTATGCACTACATTATTTTACCTGTTCCGAGTTCTCTGGATAAAGCTGGAAAACTGCACGTGAGCCTCTTGACTGAAAGACAAAGAACAAGAAGAGGCTAGGAAATGTCCCCATTGTGAACTATGGTATCTTGATGTTCATATAAAAGCCTTACCAGAGAAGAGTAAAGAGTACTAAAGAAGGTGTAGAGTCTCTTCGGAGGACTATGTGTCCTCTTGTCGGCATTACAGAGCCACTGCAGAGCAGAGATACTAACGTGGAATAATGAAAAACAGAGTCAGAAATTATTCAAAATTAAATAAGAAAACCTTGTTGTTGTTGTTGTTGTTTTTTAAAGCCATGCTTTGTTATTCACCTGATGCAACCGTCAAATGTCCCGGAACGGAACGGCATCCCCTGCCCCATGTCCCCCACTAAAAGGTCTCCCTCTACTTCTCTGTCCAGGGCAACATCTGTCAAAAGAATGACAGGATTCGATCAAGGTTTTAGAAGTGTGTCGACTTCTCCTTTAATGTCACTCGGGGGTTCTCATATTTAGAAATGAATATTCAACGCCAAGGAAGAGTCTAGACTTTTATTAATAATGGAGAAAAGGTGAAGGCTTTGATCAGTGATCCTCAACTTAAGGTACACACTTGAAATTAAGTATTTTGATCTGAGCGTCAACTAAAATTGAAGATTACTATTAGCATAATATCACAATATCGATATTAAACCGGTAAATCATCCAGCCCATGCTTCTTGTTTGAAGGTAACAGTTTAAACTTACCAAGCATAGCAGTGCTGATGTCTACTCCGACCCAGTAGTGTCCCTCCTCGGACAGGTAGTCTCCACTGAGACCAGAGCCGCATCTGAGAAACAAAAGATAGAGAGCCAAGTGAATCATTCTCGAGCTTACAGGGGGTAACTTAAAAAAATAAAAGACTGATGTTCAATACTGGTGAAATTAAGGTTGGATGATTCGCAAACACTGCAAGAATGTTGTAGTACTATTAACTAGACAAACGAACAAACAAAGTCAGTGTTACTGACCCCACATCCAACAGGAAGCAGGGCTGTCCTTCGGGTAGGTTTAAAAGCTCCACAGCTCTTTCAGACATCTGGGTTTGGATCTCAATCATTCGAGAGCTGTGACGCAACAACACATACAGAGATTTAGGTAACGGTTAATATGTGACTTCTGGCAATGGAAAGCCATTCTTAAACCATGGAAGTGAACATGTATTAACATGTGTCAATGTGCAATGATATTTGATATTGGGTTCAATAGATTTGAGGCCAGAATTTCATCACACATATGAAACAACTTTTACTCAGATCTGCTGAATAAGACAGGGAATTCTTTTAAACGGGACTTCCACGGTAAAACAATTTAAAATATTTGTATAGAAATGCCTTTGAAGAGTTGAGTGAATGTATACACTACAAACGTAGATAATTGCCTACCTAACTTGCGTATTGTGTAAATAACATTTTGATTCAAATTAGCTATAGGTTAGTGTGGGGCTTTCAGCACTGTCCGATATCCCAGTAAAACTTTAATGGTTTGAGATTGTAACAATCCCGCTCCATAATTATTTTTCTTTCCATGAAGCATGTCTTGAATGGAGGTGCAGCCCAAACTACATTAGGTGTCTTTCTAAAAGATTTCCATTTACAAAATACACCTGAGCTGCAAACATAGGGATCACAGGGAAAGGAAGGTATGCACACATTTCATCAGACTCACTTCTGAGAGTACTTCTTTGCCTCGGCTTCATTGTAGAACTGTGGGGATGAGACCACATCATTAACATTTCAATCAAAAAACAAACTGTTATCGTGTCAACAGACATCTAAATGTGTGCCTCATGTATTCTCATTAAGTTTGATGTCATTCTTATATTATTTAATCTTAATAGACAGTTTTGCTTACTAAATGAGACCAGAATAGCAACATGAAACTACAAATAACCAGCCAGACGTGATGTTTAAAGTTTTTTAATCGAATGTTGCCACATTTTAAGATGCTGTCATCACTGTCTGCAATAACACATTTCTAGAATGTGAACAGACATTACAAAAATTTAAAAAATATGAATTGTAATAAAGACAATACAGCAGAGTGTGTTTCATTCTTTACTTCTCCTGACTCATAAAATTCACACAAACTGTTGTCCTCCTAGATGTTTCTAAACCTGCAGCAAGGACCAAAGGAATGTTCCTGTTCTCACCTATTCAACCTTTGACTACTTGATAATTAGATTTAACGTTAGAAACAGTGCAACAATGGTGCTTGATTTTAATGTTATGTATGTTATGTTCGTCACCATTTTCTTTATATCATATAGCAATTACAAACGACTTCAATACACAAGACAAGACTCAAAATCTATCAACCTCGAGCTAACAACACCATCACGATATACAATGAACCACTCAGTAGTTAGCCAATCATCAAGTCATCATCTAGTCAGTGCCCTATTGAAACGATGTTAAGTGTTATATCATTATAGCAAGGGTTCCCTTTAAAGAACCAAACTGCTGCTGTTAGCCTAGCATCTGAAAACTACTATAAACAGAGTTACTGACCACATCTGGAGGGGCTGTGTGTTCAGGGCGCCGGCAGTGGGAGGTCATGGCTGTCCTTGTGTCTAAATGTATATCTAAAGATGAAGAGTTAATTTGTTATATCAGTTCATAAACAAGCTAAGTGTTGTGATAGCCACACGTGAAGAATAATGACGTCACATTCAAGCGACGTAAGAATCACTTCTTCGTTGAGTTTATTAAAAGCATCTTAAACACAGACGCCACCTACTGATCAAACAGGTAGGTACATTTGAATGAATTAAATATCCAGTGTATCGTTTACAAAGGTGGATAAAGTAAGATGTATTTTACTTTGTTAAAAAAATACTAAAGTGTAGAAAAGTTGTGCAAACAAAATGTTACCCAAGAAAAAGTATTAGCATCCAAATCAATCAAGTGTGCCTAAAGTAGTGTTAGAAATACAGAATAGCCCTTTTCATTCATATTTTGCATTACGTTCATACAATTATGATTATAGTGCAATAATGTGTAAGCATCAATGCTGCAAATGGAGCTGGTTTAGATAACCATTAATATGATTTTATCAGAGCTGTTAGGGAAGGTTATTGCATTTACCCTAGAAATCTAGGCGCACTCTGGCTGTAGATCTGGTTTACCAGGCTATTCTTGCATATCAGTAGGCTAAAAGATGTAGATTAGTTTCCCGCAAAATGATTGGCCGAGTGGGAAAAGTACTTCCTGTAAACATTGAATCTGATTGGTTCCTCGTTGTTTGACGTTTCCGGATGCTATAATATCTTTTCCGGCCGGTTCACTGTTCCGTTCTCGGTAAAATGGCAGAGGTCGGTCAGAGGCTGGGGAGCGGAGCTTACCGGCTGTCCGCTCTCAGAAACAGACAGAGTCGGTCGCGGTACACCGGAGAGAGTCCTGGTCCTCTGCTGGTGAACTCCCTCAGTGAGAGCCTCTGTAAAGAGCCGTCAACCCGGGACCAACATCGTGAATTTCAGCCAGTGTCAAGAAGCAGAGCAACACTACGCAAACCAGGGAAACTTTCCGGAGTGACAAGTGAAAGTCCAAATGAAAATGGGACCTTGCACTGTGTCAGATATGTGGAGCTGGATTCATCCCGGTGTATCAAAGAGAGAATTGACGCTCACACAACATCCCTGTACCTCTCAGCAAGGTTACAGGAGAGGCTTCTGCCAGGCAGGATGACATCCTGGAGCAGAGGAGCTGTTTTCATCCACCCTGACACCATTAGGTCCCCTCAGCAGCTGAGAGCTTTCTGCACTGTCATCTTCATCTTGGAAGAGCAGGGGTCAAAGAGGTGGAGGCGTCTGAAACCTCATCCTGATACCATGCAGGTATCTACAAGAAGCTACAGCTGGAAGAGTGACCACAGCTCAAAGGATGCTCCGACTATGTACAGTAGCAGGACATCCTATTATGACATCCTCAGAGTGTCCCCCAGTGCCACACAGTCCCAGATCAAGACAGCCTACTACAAGCAGTCCTTTATTTTCCACCCTGACAAAAACCCAGGGAACGATGAGGCCACTGAGCGTTTCTCTGTTATAAGCGAGGCATACAGAGTGCTGGGAAACATCGGCCTCAGGAGGAAGTATGACCGTGGGATTCTCAGCAGGTCAGATGTTCACAGTGCAGGGAGACCTTCCTCCAAAGAGACCATGAGCAAATTCTCAGGCACCCCACATCAGCAACACTACAGGACCAGGCAGTTCTATCAAACTGGGAAGAAGCCCATGTTTGATTTTGATGCCTTTTATCAGGCTCACTATGGGGAGCAGCTGCAGAGGGAGAGGGACCTGAGAGCCAGGAAGGAGCGTGAGCAGGAGCAGGAGAAGGAGAATTTTAACAAGTGGAAGGAGGGAAAAAAGTTGGAAATGACTGTGATAATGCTGATGGCCATGGCAGGCTTTCTTGTTGTTAGCCTCAGCCAATCCTGAAATAGATGCAGCACCTTGGCGGGCGCCTCTCTGGGGTTGCATGTCACAACTCTCGGAGGGGGAGGAGATAGAGGGGGAGAGAGTGCTACCTCAGACTGTTTTGCGAGTGTTGCACGGTTTTTGACAGTAGAATTTTATTTTATTTTGGGTGTTTAAGGAGCAACAAAGGCTGACTCACTGGTTCGAGGCCAAAGATTGTTATTTATAAACTGTGTCATTAGCTGACTGTTTCAAGATAGCAACATAGCATATTACTGTTCCTTATTTATTCACTTTAAGGATGTAAAAACCAGCAGAAACAAAAATGGCAGACACTTACCTAGAAAGAGGGTGCTGAATGATCCTGAATTAGATATGCCAGGAGACAGAACATCTACAAATCTTATGTATAGGTAATATTATATTTCACTCTTAATGGATTGAATGTCTGATGCTGGAACGCACACAATCCCTTTGCCTTTCGCTACACTCTGAATCTGCGATTCCGGAAATCACTTTGAAGTGTGAGAATTTAAGATTTTAAGAAAGATAAATACACATATAAACACCTTCCAGGTTTTTGAGAGTGTTTAGGTTGACTGTATATTATGTAATTAGAAAATGCAATATGTTGTTAAATTGTTTATTTTTAATAAGGGAAACTGTATTAAGCAACTTTCATAAAACAGTTGATTCATATTTTCTTGAATAGTTTTATTTATCAATGAAGATCATAGTAAATACGTATTTGTGATCACCCAGAACTGCTTTGCTTGTTTTTTTCTCAGTAATTCTATAAGATCTGACCTCTAGAGGGCGCCGGTGCACATCCAAATCATCTATAGGCTACAGTCAAAGTCAAAGCTGGAGGCCTTAGGGTGTATGAACTCTGTCTGGGACGATTTTCATTTAAGGTATGGAAGCCTGCTGAGAGCTGCTGCTGCTAATACGTCAATTATTTCCTTGCAGATGCTTCTTATTAAAAACTTCAAACCTGGTACATTTCTGGGACTGAAGGAATATCTGTCAATTACTCACAGTGTATTCTAGGAGAAAACATGTTTTCCATATGCCTCCATAGTGAAAGACGAATTAAAACAAAGACTTGTCTTGAATGAAAGTATATGGGGAGGAACTTTCACAACAGTAAAACTATATCAAACATTTATCTAACTCCCATAACTTTTGTATATGTAATGGTGAGGAAGTAAAACACTTCTGCATAGACAGTCTTAGGTTTGTGCAGGCATTCCTCTTTTAAATAGAAGATTCAACCAAAAATACATGTTTTCAAAGGAGTGGGCATGCAATTGAGACTTGGATTATACTGTAAAGGTTGTGTGAGTTGGTAACCTCAAATCTTTCTGCAGTTTTGCTCTTGTTAAATGGCCCAGAACTTCAATTCATTAATTGCATGCAATTGCATGTTTTCTTCAAGATTTCAAGGTTACATGGCTTTAGTAATTAATAACCAAATAGACATTTTGTGTGTAAAGTATTCCTGAAAGTTATCAGTCTTTTAACTGACTGTAGTGATCAAACAAGTCAAGCCCTTTAAACTGTATAATGCTGCACTAGGTCTCATGAAAACGAGAGTTAGCATTAGGGCCTAAATATGGAACATGTTATAATGTAAACTGAAACAAATGAAAACCACACAACATCACGTTTAAAACCTCGGTTAATACAGAATAAAGAGATGTGAAACAAATTATCTATAGAGAGCTCTGCTTTATCAGATTATTTTTGGAACACCAAACTCTTCAAATTTCTCAAGCCTTTAAACTTTAACATGTCATGCTGTTGGTGGCCTGTGAGTGAATAACTGCAGAAAAAAACAGCAACAGTTTCTTCACATTTTATTCACAGAAATATAAAGTAGTATGTCAAGTACATCACTTTGTACAAAATTGCACAGACTCTTCAAAACTCAGTCAGACAACAGAAAATGTAGCTTAAGAAGTGTTAAGAAAATAAAAGGGAGGCATGAGCAATCTGTGATATGTGAGATGGGGTCTTGCAACAGACAGGCTCCACTGAGGATGTTTCATCAAGAAGAATCAATCAATTGTACATAAATAAGACTCGATAGGAAAAATGTAATTTACAACAGCTGAGGAATAAATATTTTTCAAAAATAGGATTCAAATTGGCACATGAACTACTCCGTTTGCTTCTCGATTGAAATTTGAATTTCACCATTGACGCTAAATGGCCGTGCTTGAATAGCCAAATGTTGACTCTTGATATGTTTATTCTTTCTGGACAAAAGTTTGCATATGTGTGAAGCTTAAATGTTGCTGCTCTCTGTTCATTTTGTAAGGTGTGCCTCACCAGTTAAAAAAAAAAGAAAAAGTTTGACATTGTGGGAAGTACACCCCTGGGTTGGATGCGAGGATTTATACCACTCTACATAATGTGAAAATGGTATCAATTCTCTTAATTAACTCTTGGCAAGGAATCCAATAAATGTATTTCCAAAACGTCAAACATTTTCTTTAAGAAAGTATTTGGACTGATATATTGTGGTATAATGAATGTCTGTGATGTACATTTTTACAGTAACATGATTATTTTGTGGTGTTTTTCTTATGAGTGAATAACTCAAAAAGCTAATTTCTCTGTCAGTATAAAGTAAAGCAACAACATCACATCTTCCAATTCAAACATGGCCATCTACTACCCTTACCTTACTGCCTGTCCACACCAGGCCGCACTAACAGTAAGAAATACTGCAGCCTCTCTAAAAAGCGCATCCTAGGTCTGTCCAATAAATGCTGGATTTGGTATAATAATATCTTCAAGGCATTAAGTCAAAGTGAACTCCTATATTAACAGCATATCTAATCTACAGGTTATTGATATGATAAGCTTGAATACAGAACCAGCACCAGATGGAGGGACCTCGAAAACCATGTTTTAGAAACACTACTGTAGCACACCGATCATTGAAAAATATTTGAGCTCTAATACACCATCACACACTCTTATACAAATAACCCGGTATGACGGCAAAATGAGAGCAACCCGGCCGTATTCATACAAACTGAACATGTGTCCATGTACCATTGCAACAATTCTAAAGTGATATGTAACACAACATATGACCACCTGTGTGTGTGTGCGTTGCAGTCATTAATGAAACTGTAAGAAACAAAGCCGATTCATTATGATGGGATATGCATGATCAGTGTGTTTTAGGAAAATGAAGATAAAGTAAATGCCTGCGTAACATTTTTGGGCTTTTGAGTTTATGTGAAATGGCAAACATTATGACCAACAGTCTATTGAAGTCCAAGGTAATTGTCAGGCACTAAGACTCTTTAGGCTGTAGATGTTTCAAGAAAAACATGTCCGAGCTAATGCTAACACGCCCATGATTACTGCACTGGTGTTAAAGTAGAGCACAGACCCAGGGCAGTACTTTCTAGGGAAACCCTGCGGGGCAGTGAGGATATCCGGGACAGACTCAAAGCAGCTTTACAAACATTGATGGGATGCTCTCGGGGCTCTGAGGGGATTGGGTGTTTCTTCACGGTCATTTCAAACCCTCAATCCTTCACTAAGGTGGTGACACAGGCTCTGCTCCCAGGGAACTGTGGGTAAGGGTGAACAGGAAGTGGTCAGAAGTAATGAATCAAAGCCATATGACTCCACTTGAGGACTTCCTCTTGCTCTCCGCCTACACTCATCCTACTGCTCGCCATAATCTCACCTCCCTTGTCAAATCAGAGAAACAGGAAATTGCATTGAAACTAAAACAAACAAATAAAACGATGGGTGATCCAGTGATAGGGACCATTTTCATCATGGGCAGAACACCCCGTGTCGTTTCCGATACATAACTAAACCCAGCCCCGTGTTGTTTAGTAAAAAGAATACTGGTTCTCCACCGCCCGGGCCCTGCGGGTCCCGTCGGCGTCGTGGTAGTCCTCGGACGCTCCACTAGAGGCCTCCAGCAGGCGCTCGGAGCTATTGCTCCGGCTCTGTAACCCTCCTCCTACTCCTCCTCCAGTACCTGGGTCACTGCGGGAGAGGGAGGGGAGGGTGGTGGGTGAGGAGGAGGTGCTCGAGGAGAGGGGGGCATCAGGAGGGGGCCCTGCAGGCGCTGTGATCCCAGAAAGGTGGAGAGGTGTTTGGGCAGAATCAGTCCGGCAGCCTGTCTCCCTGGGTGGGGTCAGGACTGGAGGCACAGACACATCTGTAGCAGGTTGACAGAAGGAGAAAAATACTTATAATGCAACTCAATTGACAACACTTCATTCCTGGGGAGGGAGTCCAGTACCACAATAAAATATATTAATACATATTAATCCATGTTGCTGACAATTGTTGGTTTACACTGAAAAGCTGCTATCTAAAGGCTCCTTCATAGAGCATGTAAACACAGGCAGTGTGGGCCTCTTGTATTATGCTTTCTCTTGGTGGGCAATAACATGGACAACACTGGGGCCAAAGAAACGCCTGACCAGTGTATCAGTGAAGTCTTTTTACGCCCTGAATCAAACCCTCGCTCTATGTAAGTATGTGTAGGGTAGGGAGTGCATGAGTGTGGGTCCAGCGTTGGCGGAAACAGAGGGCCTCTTTGTGACCAGCAGGGTGTGTTGGGCCGGAGACTCGGCCTGCATACAAAACTCCTGCGGTATAATCGCCCCCTCACTCTCCTGTACAGGAGGGCATTCATCCCATGCCAGCAGAGCAGAGGGCAGGGGCAGTGCTAGTAAGAGGAGGAGGGGGGGAGATGGTTCAGTAAGTTTTAGCTCTGCTTCCCCTGCTGTAAAAAGGACATCCTCAGCAATTCATCAACACACATTACTTTTTGGAAGTTTCTTATTGACCTCCATTATCGTTATGAAGTGATTGTCAAGCTGAGACACTTTTTTGAAACCACGAAAATGATTGTATTAGCATCTAAATGTATTTAAAATGTAAGTACTTATTCTGTACAATGGCCCATTTCAGAATAATTTTATATACCATAAATGGTTCATGACTAATCACTTAAATGATGCTGCTGGTCCCCAACGGGATAAGTAAAGTCTAATTGCTGACTCAGTAATGTCTGTTAAGCAGCGATATCTAGAATTACTTTGCAAACAATGGCTAACATTAGCCACCAGATGCTGCTGGACTTTCCACACCAAATGAAGCTGTGGAAACGAAAGTAGAAGTATGCTTCTTCAGCCAGAGTATTTAAAACATGTATTGTGTGTCCAGAGTCCTTAACTTATGTTAGTCAGAATGTACTGACCTTTCCAGCAAACTGCTATAAAATAAAACACTATTTAAGCTTCTAATAGGGATATATGGAACTTCATAAGTAGGCCCTTAAATACAGTCATTGTATGCTGAAAGAAAACTCAAATATTAGTAGAATCAACATGTACAACCTCTTCAGTTATTTCTAGTCAAAGCTTGTGCGAGACGGTGTGTGTGAGCAGTTTTTGATCGTGTGTGGTGTACCTGTGGTGGAGCTTCGCTGCACTTGCACATAGGAGCGTAATGTGATGTCAGCAGAGCCTCCGGATTCGAGGGGGATGGGGTGGGCGTGGAAATGTCTCAGCATGTCCGACACGGTGTGGAACCACAAGTGGTGGACATGGCACTGCCCGTTCTCATTCACGGACAAACGCAAATGCTGGAAGAGAGGGGGAAGACAGGGCAAGTGTAGAATTGAAGAGGGAGACATAGATGGTAAAGAAAGAGTAAAAAAAAAACAGAAAGAGAGAAACCGGCCAATACAAATAGAGGTCAGGACATTATCTGAGGCGTCTCGCTGTGGGAACAGAGCGAAAGAATGCCAAAGCTGACACCAGAGGAAGAGGCGGCAGCTGACACTTCCTCAACACTACCGGCTGGCAGGATGTGATGTTCAGGGATAGTATTACATAAGAGAACACAAAACATGAATGCCTCTTTTCCAGGGCCAGAACAACTCTGTCTGCTATGAGGTGCTGTGCTGCAACCCAACATGTCACAAGAATAGGCTTGAGGGAATTTATCTGCAGCTGGGAGGTGAGATGAATGTTAAGTCATTATTTAAATAACATAAAAATCATCCATTACAATTTGGTTTGTCTTGACAAGTTAAACAAAAGAAATAACCCAAAACTGTTGGTCAGCTGCTAAAATGTCAGAGATTCCTTTTTCTTTTAATTAATATAATTTTAAATGTAATCGATATTATTATTTATAATTTGATTTTTTTACTGTAGGTCGGACAAATAAGAACGATATTTTGACTACGGCAGCATAGGATAGCCAATTTCTTTCTTATTTTCCAGTTTTCTGAACTAAATTGAATATATAATTTGTACAAAACTGTTAAACCTGATAAAGAACATCTATATCCCTATCTTTCTTAGTAGACATACTTCTCAAATATATTACATTTTGTCATTTCTCTGCTCTATAGTTGTCTCACCTTGGCTTTGCCCTGAAAATTGAAAGTGAGGACGTACTCCCCCGGCCTCGTCTCGCTCTGACGAATCACAAAGAGCCCATGGCTCCTGGCCCCGCCTGCAAGCACCAGCTGAGCCGCACGCACACGGGACAGTGTACCGTGGAACCATGGGTAACCCGCCAGGCTGGCATCCCCGTCCGACTCTTTGGCTCCTTCAATGCCACCTGAGTCAGAACAAATCAAATCAATGTATTGTCTTTTTCTGTTTGTTTCTAATGATTCTTATGCTTTGATTGTTTTTGTTGTTACCTGCAGAAGAGCTGGAGCTCTGAGCCTCCGGGGACTGGAGGAAGCGCTCCAAAGGCATGTGGGACGGATGCTGTGTGAAGGGGGGTTCCCTGCAACGGACCGAGGGGGCGCTGTAATGCTCTGCTGCTGTAGGACAGGACCTCTCCGGAGCACGATACACTCCTAGGCACATTTTTAAATTGTTTTAACAACAAATTTACGTGGATCAACATATTTTAATGTTATGTTACGGTGCTGCAAAAAACAGTGTTTGCTCACCCTCAGACAGCAGCTCACAGCTGCAGGAGGCCACCATAGAGCAGTCTTTGGAGGCTTGACCATGAGGACAGGAAGCCAGCTCGATGTCATCGCCGCTGTCACTGTACACACGCAGGCAGGCAGGTCAGGAGAACCGCAAGAACGTAAACACATGCACACATGTGTTCTAACACACGACCCATACACACATCCACATCCTACAAACACAAATAATCTTTCTGTTTACGTTTTGAGCTGCACCAACCCAGGAAACTGAGGAGGAATGTTAGTGGTGCAAGCCCGCCCATGTTTGTGCTAAAGCAACCAGTCAGAAAGTCCACTAATTTAATGATTAATGACTGTGTTTTCCCTCTCCCATCCACCCTTCATTCCTGTCTTCCCTCCATCTTCAGCCAACAGCAAATATTTATCTGGTGGTTTACCCGGGGTCTATGCAGTCCTGGATGTCAGCAACCCAGGAGTTTTTCTGCAGTGAGTCTATGGTTTCCAGGATGTACTCTCCTCCATTTTCCACCTGTTGAGGCAGCCAAACACGATCACACACTGAGCTCTGTTCAAAGGACCACATCGGGGTACAGATCCAATATTAACTCAGCAAGGGTAAAGGCTAACTCTTTTTTCAACAAACTGTGTCATATTCTGGAAGCTTTACCTTGAGAACAAAAGTGTTGTCCTTGTCAGGCATCTCCAGAGGCATGGTGGTCCTCACTTCCACGATGGCCGACAGAGGGATGCTGACTTTGGGCTTTGAGGACTGAAGTTAACATGCAGACACACAAAAGATAAAAGGTTACATTAAACAAAACTGTAATGGTATGTGGTAAATGACCAGAGGGAAGATCCATAGGGTTGAAACAGTTACATTTTGTGTTTCAAATCTGATTCTGCCTCCTTGTTTCTTTTACTGTTGCTTATTTAGTTTTGACATTTTAAATTTAAAACTTAAAAAGTGTACATTTAAAAATGTTTAAAGGTATCATAAGCAAAATAAATAAGGAGCAACTGCTTTAGAGATCAAACAGTAAACAATCGCTGCCTGTGATTGCCTATCACAGTACACCGTTGTTGTTTTTCATTTACGTTGCAACAAATCTAAAAATAATGCATTACTTCCTGGGTGATACTGTAATTGCCATCAGCATAATTCCCTCAAAACCAAGATAAGTAATTAAGGAGGGTCCAAAGTTAAATTAAAACTTTCATTACATCCTGTAGGAGGTAACTACGCCACTTGTAAAAGTAGAAACTTTAGATTTTTCTACAAAGCTTTCAATTAGGGGTACGGGTTTAAACAGTTTCACATCAGCCTATATGTTTAGTGTGAAACACACCCAACTCTCCTGGCTCTAAAACGATAATTAAGGGGCAACAAGAAGTCTGAACCATCGGTACAACCTTAGCAGCAATAAACTGCTTCCTGAGATAAAATTCTAACAAAGTAAGGCCAACATTTAAAATAGAAGGGAAGAGTCTACAAAAGATTTCCCAATCTGCAATAAACGTCTCCATAGCTCCGTGTTAATGCAGTCTCTTATTTTTCGATGCATGTCTCAGCAATTATTCCTGCTGAGTGACCGTAACAAACATAAGAGTTTACAAGTGGCTGAACACAGAAAACATCCTGGCCTCAAATTGCCCTCTGCAGAGAGTTGGACCCAGGCCATAATCTCAAGAGATTCAGTGAGAATGTGTGTGTGTGTGTGTGTGTGTGTGTGTGTGTGTGTGTGTGTGTGTGTGTGTGTGTGTGTGTGTGTGTGTGTGTGTGTGTGTGTGTGTGTGTCAGGGGAGGCAGAGCGAGAAGGAGGCTGACTGATGGTCTGGCAGAGGTTTATCAGCTGATCTGTCTGGAGCAACACTGCTCTCCTCTTGATCTGCTGTGCAGCTGGCAGGCCTCCACACCCCTCATTCCTCTCTTTGGATCAGATGATTGTTAAAAACCACTTCCTGTTGACCATTTCCTGTACGTCTCTACTGCAGATAGCACAAGCCCCATTTCAGTGTGAACGTCTGTTGAAATGTTGAACTTGGTACAAACCAATTTAAGCATCTAAAGCGTTGCACATGTGCTCCACCACACAGCTGTAACAGTCTTACAGGAAATAAAGTCAGCTAGTCGAAGTAAATCACAGCCAAGAGAGTTCTGTTGGATATTATGGGGGCATTTATTTCTGAAAAGGTTTAATGGATGAGACTTCAAACCATCTTTAAAGAAACTGTCGAAAAAACGAACATTTCCCAATCACTCCAACAAAGCTATCATGGTGGTTGCGGACATTTAATATTGTGTTATAATGTGAAACAAAGCGTGAGCCTGCTAGCTCAATCAGTAAAAACCAAGCAGCCTCCCCTGCTTTTTTTGTTTTTGTCTTTGATTGTGAGAACCTTCACAGTAATGAGTTTTCATTTCATTGGAGCCGGTTCTCCACAAAGAATCACACCAGCTTGCTAAACTAAGCAAAAATTGCTTTAAGTAGGCAAGTTAACATAAAGCTGTCTCTATTTGATGTGTTGCAGCAACTTTTACCTTTTTGTTAGTGCATGTTGCTCTGGCTGTACAGCAGAGAGTGGGTTATCCCTGCTGCTGTGTCATAATGCAGAAAGTTAGCGTGCTGCAGTGTGCTGCCACAGCGGGCGGCCACAGATTGAAGGCACTGACAGGGACAGAGCCACAGCCAGTCGGCCAGCAGCGGGCAGGAGCGAGATTTTATGACTCGGTTTATCTTTCCGACATTGTTGACTCAGCACCGTTATGATTTGTAAAACCAGAATAAGACGGCAGTGATAAAACAAGTCAGAGAGTAACCACTGCTCTGAAGTTTCTCCTAATCTCAGTTCATGATAATTGTCCCATGTGTGAACGCAAATAGAACATAACAGACGAAACTGCTAAAGCACAATTTTTAAGTTTCCTCTCTTGGCTTCCTCTCTGAGTTTGGCACAGCTTTTGAATGGCTCACAAACTTTATTGGTCCCTATTTTCAGTTTGTCACTGTAGACTGTTAGGCTAAGATGAGGAACCAATCAATATTTATTTTTTGCACATGAAGGGGGAATCTTTGCTATCAGCTTCCCTTTTACAAAAATCAATGCAAGAGCTTCCTCTCGCTCTCTCTCTCTTTCTCTGTCTGTCTCTCTCTTGTTCACCCCCGTTCACCACGACTTCCTCCCACCTGTCCTTACTCCTCTCCCCCTCTCCCCCTCTCAGCAGGCTTATCCCCACATTCCCACCAGCTATGATCAAAGGACAGTGGCAGATTTACACACACTCAGCTGCACAGCCTCATGGCCTTCTTAAGGTCAGGCGCAATGATCTGGAAATCCCATACAGAAAAAAGTAAAGTGTGCATGAATCCACGTGACAGTTTCTGAGGGCAGTTTCACTTCACTTGGGGTCAGAGGGGTTGGATTATCAAACTGGATTTGTTTTTGTGATTCAAAGAGGGCTAAAACTTATAATTATTTTTCATTAAATATTTTGTCGAATCATTATTTAGGGTTTGCTAAACAGGTTTCTATGATCAAATCCCCCAATAACCATCTAATCTAAGGATCTATGTGTTCTGCCAAATGTTTTTCATGTCTGCATGTGTTTGTCTACCTTGGGCGGTACGTAGAACTCCAGCAGGAACTTCTCGCCTCCATCCTCCCTCCTCGTCTTCCTCAGCAGGAGGCGGCACTTCTGCCACTGTGCAGCACCCATACAGTTTGTGTCATCGGCCACCATGTACCTCAACGCTCCCTCCCTCTGGATCTCCAGCATCTCAGCCTTGTGGCCCTGGGAGCCTCTGGGAAGCCGCAGCTTATTGGACCACTTCTCTCCCCCTGCAGCCTCCACTCCTCCTCCTGCTGCTCCCATTACTACCCCGTTGGCCCTTCTGACTACAGAGGGTCCTTCAGGTTCAGGGGAGGCCCGTCTGTGCCACATCTCCTTCACCCCGTCCACCACACACAGGCTCATGTTCCTTAGGGAGAAGCCCTTCTTGAAGCGAGCCTTTGGGTGACTGACCGACACATCCTCTGAGCTGCGGGACTGGCCCAGAGCGGAAACCTTGTGGGTCGACTGGGGGCCTCGGGAGGCGGTGGAGCCATTGCCTGCCCCATCGATCCCTCCCCCTCCGCTGTCCATGCTGTCCAGGGATTCACTTGAAGCCCCCGCGTCCTTGCGTCTCTGGTAAATGTCTTGACCGTAGGACAGCGGACAGCCCTGGATTCCCAGGAAAGGAACAATGCTGTACTTGGGCGCTGTGTTGGAGCCTTCCTCTCCCGGCGAGGATGCCTGGTTCTCCCGGGCCTGGGTTAGTGCGGCAGAAAAGCACTCCAGGAAGTGGTGGGCAAAGTGCTGTGAGAAACTGGCATCAGCACCGGGAGAGTCGTAGCACGGGTTCTCCGACAGGAAGCGTTGGAACTTGTCAGCGAAGTCTGCAGCAGAGGCTCGAGCATGGAGCTCACAGAACTCTCGCCAGTCTGGCAGCGGGCACGAGGAGGAGAGCTCCGGGCTACCGGGCACCACCGCTCCGTTCATCGCTGGGCCATGCCAACCCACGAAGAGAGGCTGCAGAGGAGGAAGAAGAGCAGTGTCAGTGTGGATTCAAGAGAAATACTGCAGCATGTATGTGTGCAGCTCCTGGCTGTGGATCAGATGTACCACAGATGTGAATCGGCCTGCATGTGGGATGCTGCAAACAATAAAAGATGTGTGAATGAAGCAGACTGCTGAGCCACCATGTTTGTCTTTATGATCATTATATCCAGGGAATCAAACTCAAGGCGTTAAACTGTTTTTTGTATGTTTCCTGTGTTTATAACGACAAAAACATGTAGAGTTAGTGCTTTTTCTTCTGTTTAAATCAAAATCACCTATTTTATCTCATATCATATCCATATCCCACCCACTGTTTTAAAGAAGTAGTTACTTACCATCCTGCACAATGATGGAGCCAGAGTTTAGGAAATAATGAGCTCATCAACGAATACCCCCAGCGCACAAAAAAAGTGACCCCACACCAAACATAAAGACTAAAAATAATCGCATTCATTTTGATATTTGTTCCGTTTCTGTCCTGTGAAAACAATGCATATCCATGCTTTGTTATGAAGTAAGGATAACAAGCTTGTTTGTAGCTTCGTGGCATATGATTTTTTATTCAACACCTTAAGTTCCAAATCTGTACTCTGTAAAAAAAAAGAATCTTACTTTAATGAATTGCCCTAAAAGCAGTCAAAGCTAAATGGTGAGTCTAAAACACACTGAAATCAGCCTATAAAGACTATAAGCTCCTTCCTGGTCTCTTAAACTCACATATTCTCCAAACATTACTGATGATCTCTTTGTCCTCAATAGTAGCTACAAGCTGTACTTGTCACCATCCAGAGTCCAGAGTCTGTGACAGTTGAAGATGTGATTAAGGTTTAAAAACCGCTTTTTAACAAATTCAATGTGACAACAGTGAAGAAAAATCCAGAAAGCTAGAGTCTCCATCACTTACCAATTGATGTTTTCTGACAAGCACTGGGATAGTCTGAATTATAAGTGAGTTCTGTCAGAGCAGGTTACCAGCAAGTCAGATTCAACACGTACTGACACATACTGACACATGATACAGCGCCTTTTTTTCCCATCTCACGCTCTGTTGTTTTGAGTTGTTTTGTTTAAGTTACTATCGCCAAATCATCCTTACATTCCTCTGCTCCCAGCATGCGTGTCTGTGTGTGTTCGTATGACTCAGCCCTCTCTGGCCAATCAATGCCAAACCACATCACAGCACTGATAACACTCTTCTCTCTCTCTGTGCTTACCATCATTGTGTCAGTAGCAACATCCAAAGCCAGTATTCATCTCTCTTTCTGTGCCTCAACACATCATTGACTATCGCAGCATCGGTGGATGCCGTCGCACAATCAACCACATGTTGGTTTGATTGTTGTTGTCTGTAAATCGCAGCGATAACAGATATTGTCTGAGTGGACAGGCAGAGACATACGCACGGTTGATGGCAAACAGTCCCCAAGCTGTGGGAGCTTATTCTCAGAGCTGCTTGTGCTTCTCTTGGCAGTTCGCTCACAATATGCGCTCAAATGTTTGCTTTCTGCACTCTGAAACCAAATCATGCATATATTTGCCCTGCAGAGTTTCCTGGAATTACGACTGCATCCAGCTTTATTGGGATTTTCAAAAAGCATCCATGTGGGCCGTATTTTCAGGATTAGTGAAAAGAAATCTCTACTGGAATTAAGTCTGACACACTTTTAACCAGAAGCCAATTTGTTTCATTTCCTCTTCTTTATATATATTGCAGATCTGAAACCACCTCATGCCAGATCAGAGAGAGGATAATGATAAGGGGAAGAACACAGGAGTAACAGCTCTTTGAAATGTCTTTGGTCTTTACCAGAGAAACTCCTGGATGTGGCCACCTGGTGTCAGAATTTCAGAGGAATGATGGACACACTCGAAAGTAAAGGAAAGGAAAGGAAAGGAAAGGAAAGGAAAGGAAAGGAAAGGAAAGGAAAGGAAAGGAAAGGAAAGGAAAGGAAAGGAAAGGAAAGGAAAGGAAAGGAAAGGAAAGGAAAGGAAAGGAAAGGAAAGGAAAGGAAAGGAAAGGAAAGGAAAGGAAGGGGTGGGACTGAAGAATAATAAGCTAACAAAGTGAATGTCTCCCTTATCAGTGTGTACGTCCCAGGGGAATCTAAATGTGCCAGGCTGTGGTCATTTAGCTCCATTTAATTTCAACTTGTGTGCAGAAGTGGGTGGTCGGGGGTCTCAAATTAAGCTGTTTGGATTGGCAGTGTGTTGTTGGGTTTTTTTTCTCCCATGTTATGCCAACAAGGCTGAGTCACAACCAAAGGTCCTGTGACAGGAGCGCTTTCATAACTCTGGTGACAGAAATAAATCTGAAAGATACAACATTTATAAAACATACAAGTTGATAAAAGTAACTTAATTAATGGCTAATAAATCATTTATTATTGATTAATTTACTACCAAACTCGATTCAGAGGCGAGTGCGGGACTAGAGAGAAGGCCCGTGTCCGAGGATGCTTAATAAGAAAGCGAGTAACTAAAGACTTACCAAAAAGAAACGAGAATCATCAGCTAATAGGATTTTTTATAACCAGGCTACCAAAAATGTGTTCTTAAAAGATTAATTCTAATGATATAAGACTCCATGACTCCAAACATCCATCTCTTCATTCCTCCAAGCCTATTCAAAGCTAAAGAGGGAAGTGTTGTGATATATAGTGTGTGTGTGTGTGTGTGTGTGTGTGTGTGTGTGTGTGTGTGTGTGTGTGTGTGTGTGTGTGTGTGTGTGTGTGTGTGTGTGTGTGTGTGTGTGTGTGTGTGTGTGTGTGTGTGTTGCCTGAGTTGAAATGAATACCCATTCAACTATTTAAAACCTGCTCTGGGCCAGCTTTCCGATCATTCAGCAGAATAACAACAACACAGAGAGGTATATTTCTCAAAACTCCTGTCAGTCCGCAAAGATGAGGATGTTTCTCTCTCTAGAATACTGAACTAAACGTACACCGCACCCACACACACATACACACCCACACATGCACATTCATTCACTCACCGAGTCAGCATGAAACCTAAGCCCAGAGTCGCTGGAGGAAGTGGACAGCATTAAGGTTTTCTGAGGCTCAGCACGCTGAAGCAGAATGCATACTGCAGAGCACACAGGGAATATACTAAATAATGGCTGGCACAATAGAGAGGGGGTGCTGGAAAGTAACTAGGTACATATATTAATAACAGATAATAAACATACCAGCAACAGCAGCAAAATGCTACTTCCACAATCTAACAGTTCAACAAATTACGAAATAATGTATTGCCACAGGGGACATTTCACCAAAGAACAAGTTCTTCTAGGATATTTGTTTTGTTTAAACCCTACGAAAACAACAAGTACAGGTGAGACATCACTTTAAGTCAAGTCATTGCAAGTCAACTCACAAGTCGGAGTCCTGAAAGTATCAAGTATTTTTCAAAAGGTTCAAGTCCATCTAAAATCTCAAGTAGTTGGTGTGAAGGGCATTATTACTATTTTGTTAGAAACATGTTTGATGCATTTGACTTAAGTAATGGACATGAGATGTTTCCCCCCGCTGGAGGGGGGCATGTTTTTACTCCATAGGCCAGCTGCTAAAACAATCAGTGAGAGTGTGGAGGTGGAGGAGACAAGGGGAGCATAAAGAAAGGGACGAGGGGGAGCAGAGGCACCATGTCCAGTCTCACGTCCCCACGACTCCCCTCTGTCTTTTTAAGACTATTAATGGACCTAAAATACAAAAAAACAAGAGTGAAGATGTCGAGGGGAATGTTAAAATATTGACCTCCATCATTCAGGCTCCTGTATTTCTTCCCTATCTGTTGTAAAAATCTACCACTTCTGTGCCCCCTCCTCATCCTCCTCCTGCTGCTTCTTTACCCCCGGGAGCGGGGCTGATATCTCTGTCAGATGTTTGGGAGTTCTGTCTGTAACAGTAAACTGACCGGGAAGGAGACGGAAGAAACATTACTGTGTGGGGAGAACCGATCAACTGCAGCCTGCAAAACACATTGTGCAAGATACATTCACTTTATGTAGTTTGAGGAGCCTCACAGGACCGAACTGTTCTCCTGATTAATACTGCGGTGTTGTGGCTACTGAGGAAGTGATGCTGTAGCCAAGCATAGCAGATGTATACAGATTTGTGTTTTTAAAGCTGTGTGTACACATACCTCCCTGCACTTAGGGGGATAAACACTGCATACAGTGGGGCAAAAAAGTATTTAGTCAGCCACCAATTGTGCAAGTTCTCCCATTTAAAAAGATGAGAGAGGCCTGTAATTTTTATCATAGGTATACCTCAACTATGAGAGACAGAATGAGAAAAGAAAATCCAGGAAATCACATTGTAGGATTTTTAATGAATTAATTGGTAAATTCCTCGGTAAAATAAGTATTTGGTCACCTACAAACAAGCAAGATTTCTGGCTCTCACAGACCTGTAACTTCTTCTTTAAGAGGCTCCTCTGTCCTCCACTCGTTACCTGTATTAATGGCACCTTTTTGAACTCGTTATCAGTATAAAAGACACCTGTCCACAACCTCAAACAGTCATACTCCAAACTCCACTATGGCCAAGACCAAAGAGCTGTCAAAGGAGACCAGAGACAAAATTGTAGACCTGCACCAGGCTGGGAAAACTGAATCTGCAATAGGTAAGCAGCTTGGTGTGAAGAAATCAACTGTGGGAGCAATTATTTGAAAATGGAAGACATACAAGACCACTGCTAATCTCCCTCGATCTGGGGCTCCACACAAGATCTCACCCCGTGGGGTCAAAATGATCACAAGAACGGTGAGCAAAAATCCCAGAATCACACGGGGGGACCTAGTGAATGACCTGCAGAGAGCTGGGACCAAAGTAACAGAGGCTACCATCAGTAACACACTACGCCGCCAGGGACTTAAATCCTGCAGTTCCAGACGTGTCCCCCTGCTTAAGCCAGTACATGTCCAGGCCCGTCGGAAGTTTGCTAGAGGGCATTTGGATGATCCAGAAGAGGATTGGGAGAATGTCATATGGTCAGATGAAACCAAAATAGAACTTTTTGGTAAAAACTCAACTCGTCGTGTTTGGAGGAGAAAGAGTGCAGAGTTGCATCCAAAGAACACCATACCTACTGTGAAGCATGGGGGTGGAAACATCATGCTTTGGGGCTGTTTTTCTGCAAAGGGACCAGGACATCTGATCCGTGTAAAGGAAAGAATGAATGGGGCCATGTATCGTGAGATTTTGAGTGAAAACCTCCTTCCATCAGCAAGGGCACTGAAGATGAAGCGTGGCTGGGTCTTTCAGCATGACAATGATCCCAAACACACCGCCAGGGCAACGAAGGAGTGGCTTCGTAAGAAGCATTTCAAGGCCCTGGAGTGGCCTAGCCAGTCTCCAGATCTCAACCCCATAGAAAATCTTTGGAGGGAGTTGAAAGTCCGTGTTGCCCAGTGACAGCCCCAAAACATCACTGCTTTAGAGGAGATCTGCATGGAGGAATGGGCCAAAATACCAGCAACAGTGTGTGGAAACCTTGTGAAGACTTACAGAAAACGTTTGACCTCTGTCATTGCCAACAAAGGGTATATAACAAAGTATTGAGATGAACTTTTGTTATTGACCAAATACTTATTTTCCACAATCATTTGAAAATAAATTCTTTAAAAATCCTACAATGTGATTTCCTGGATTTTTTTTTCTCATTCTGTCTCTCATAGTTGAGGTATACCTATGATAAAAATTACAGGCCTCTCTCATCTTTTTAAATGGGAGAACTTGCACAATTGGTGGCTGACTAAATACTTTTTTGCCCCACTGTATATGTAGTTTAACAGACTTATATCCAAACACACACGCTGCTGAGAGCAGTTTCCTGCCAGAAGCACACCCTCAGTGATTGGCTGATGAGCATGATTGGTGATGTTGTGCTCTGACCCCGGGAGGTTAGGCCCTGCGATGTTTTCTAAGATTAGCCCCCGCTCCACAGCACAGCACACAGCTAGCAGCACACTGAGTACAGTACAGATCTGTGCGAACATCTCCAACGCTATGTGAATCCATTAGCAACATGTTCTTCTTATATAAGATGTACACATAAGATATGTCATGTTAGACACACAAAGGTTAAAGAACAGAAAAACAGAACTATGGTACTTATGTTGGGTTGTTTTGTATAGGCATGCATATCCAAGTATTAAGGTTAAGTATTATAGGAAGAGCTGATACGATGAATTGATTAGTTGATAAATCATTTTGATAACCTCATGATATAGGTAGTCAATCAAACATCTCACAGGATTCGCTGCTGTATTCACTTTTATGGTAAACTCTATAATGAAAATAATAGTTAATTGAAGATTGAGGGGAAAATTATGGTAAATAGGGCTTAACATTATAATTACTCTCATTATCAATTGGTCTGATGATTACTTTTTCAATGAAAAGGTTGTTCAGTCAATGATATGTCAAAAGAAAAGCATATAAAGCCCATCATAAGTTCTGATACGTAAAGCAAAATTGAGAATCAATTATCAGCTCTAACAATAACATGGGTGATAGAGATGCAGAAATCGGAAGAAACATGCTAAAGTAGGACAAAGAAAAGCAGGGGGCAAAGTCACTCTGACAGGAAACCGCCTCTACTAAAGAAGTCACAGAATATCACAGTAGACATCCAGGTGTGTGTGTGGGTGTGTGGAGAAAGGAAGAGACGTAGAGAGAGAAGAAAACTTTGTGTAGCACCTTTGGAAGCAGAAGGAAAAGCAGAGGAGATGTAGCCACATGATAAAAAAAAAACAGAAGGGAAAAAATTGCAGATCGAGTGAGTGGATGATTGATGGGGATCAGACGTGGTAGCAGGAGGAAGAGCAGACGTAGGGGTCAGCACTGATAGACCCCCTCTTTTTGATCTTTCCACTTATACCGGTCATTGACCTTTGACATAACCCTTGATAACCTCGCCCCCCCTGATTCAACCTTAATGTTGTCTGGAGAGTTTGTATCAGCCCTGATGCAACACAGGACCACCAGAGAGGAGACGGTCTACATCATGAAAGTACACTGGTCCAGACATTGACACATGTGGCTGCTTAAAGCTATCTGTGTGTGTGACAGAGTTGACCTGTGATAATAAACCGGACATGATGACAGATTCCTGAGACTGAACTGAACAAACGAACTGACCCAATCTCTCCAGTGGGCTAATGGGTTTTCCGACCACTTCCTAATATAGCATGGTCTCATCACGCAGATATTAAACACATTAATCAGCGTGTCCTCTACCAGCAGGCCTTCTCTCTGCTGGTTTCTGTGGCGAGTGGCGACAACATAAATATTGAGTGAGCTCAGGCCTCCATATGGCAGCCAGTGATAAAGGACGCAGCGCGTGGGAGATGCACATTCCGCCACCGACTTCCATTTCCTGTCTCTCACCCACCGGCTCTAACTAATTTCACAGATGACCACAGGCCTCTCGCAGAGGGAAAACAGTGCAGAACCTGTGTGAGCATCAAGTGTCATTTACTGAAACTGATGGGTTATTTTAAATTGGTGACGCAGAGTGGAGCTTGTATAAAGAGTATCCTAATAATCACTCTGGGGGTGTATCGCTCTAGAGAAATGTCTTTTTGCAGTTTCTGACATTGTCAGTCTTTGTGTTGGAGTATACAAATCATTGCCAATTTCAAACTGCGTATTAATTTGATTTTTGTATTTGTTAAAAAAATTAAAATGACCATCACAAGTTGTCAGAGCCCTATGTGACATCTTCAAATAGCTATGGGTCAAATTTAATCTCAAAACATATCAGATATTTGCATTTTTAGGGAAAGCCAGCAAAGCCTCAGCTTTGGTTGGATAAACTACGTTAAATTTAAAAATGAATCAAATATTAAAGGTGTTATATTCTGCCTTTGGTTAGGCCACTATGAAATAAAAACATAATGATGTAAAGCCCTAGTAAAAACATTGTTATGTCATACTGGATTGCATTATACGATCCCCTTGCTATTCTTTCCACCATATGAAGGAAATACAATCTGGGATCAGCTCTGAATAACCTCAGTCAGTATTGTAAAATATAATAAAATGCTTTAGAGGGATGTTATATATACGTTGTATATGCTGTGCATATGACAAATACAACCTTGAAACCTTGAAACATTAAAACGTATATTCAAATATTAGACAATATAGGGCGAGAAAGAGGGAAGTAGCCGGTACCAATATGTTTAAGTCACATAATCTTACTTTAGGGGAGTATTGTCTGAATATCACAGTGATGTTAAGGCCTATAGAACACATTGTGTGGCATGTATCACATTGCATTTTATTCTAAGGTTTTTTAATTATTGTCTGAAAAGATTAACTTTACGTTAATGATCTAATGCATATTTAGATCTTAGAGGGATGCTGCTTGAATATCACAACAAAATGTATAGCTAGTAGCAAATGATCATGTGTCTGTAATAAATATAAATAATGAGACATTTATTCCAACATAGTGCCAGAGACGCAGTACAGGAGTATCATATATAAGAGTGATGTGAAGTTCTCTTAACAGCAGGCCTGTACTCTGTTATAATCATTTTTATTAGGCTTCATATTAACTGACTGTCTCATGTAGACTATAAAAAGATACATGAGAGAAAGTCAATAGCAGGCCAGAAACAGGCCTACTGCAGGCCCAGAGAGCCTATTTAAAGCCAACAGTGGATCGTTGTGCTGCGTAATGGACTTCATGAATGGGAATGGGCTGCTTCTGAATGGCTCACAGCTCCAGGTCCAGAAAGCAGGAGATGAATGGGAGTCGCGAGTCGGTACTCTGATTCTGGATCATCTCGAGCGGGCCTTTACCTCACATCACATCAGGGCCACGAGTGTCCTGTGCATGGCAATACTTTACCCACTAAAGGCTATTAGGCTAAATGGATTATCGGAAAAGCCCCCTTTTACACCGCGACCCTCGTCAAACCATCCAAAGCCTCTGTTTTCAACACCTAGAAAACAAGCCGATCGCACTTGTTCTCTTAACATCAAAAATGCGCTTCCTTTCAGAGGATTCATCACCGACTGTGCGTGGTGATGAATCGGGTTTAACACCAAAACACAGCAGCCTCCATCTCCTCCTCAGCACCTGGAGGTTTGTTGTTGTTGTTGTTATCACGATGCTCGGCTCTTTCTCCGGACAACACTTGCGCATGAAAAGGTTCTGCAAGATGTCTCATCACAAACGTCAGAAAGGTCCTGACGCGATAAATCAGACGTATAACGCAGCAGCGGCTCTCACCTCAATGCAGGACTGGTGTCATGACGCGGCTGTCTCTGAGGGGGTCCTGACTTTAGACGTGAAGATTTTTTTTTGTTCTAGTCAGAATCAATAATGTTTTTTCCCCAGTCTTCATCTGGTGTCCTCCTCGGTTTATTTGCGCTCACAGCTGGTCAGCTCCCCCCTCCATCTCTCAGCTCGACGCACTGTGCGGCTGTACCTTTGGCTCTGCTGTCCACACACACTCACAAGTCACAAGCAATCACACAAATCGTTACTTCCGGTAGATACTTTCAAAATAAAGCTCATAATTGTTGGTCAAATACGAAACTAACTTTTTTTTTTTTTTTTTTTCATTTGGGGGCCTAAGAGAAGCCGATCCAGGGGTGAAAGTACCATTTCAATAAATGTAAATATTTTAATGTAATTTTGTTGCAGACAATGGTTCATTTCCTTGTAATTTGCTTGATTGACGCACTTTAATAACAGACTAAATGTATAAAAATACAATAGAAATCTCTTCCGAATATGATTTGTAACGTTTAAAAAACGATTATGAACCATTTTGTACATCACATGCTATATCAAGTACTCTATATCAAGTACTATTTATGATTGGAAATGACATGGACACATTTTACATTATGTAAATGTTTGTTTGGCTGACTGGCTGTACATTAAATCAATTAATATTATTTCCCATACTTACTTTCAATACACAGTCATACGTTTAGAGAGACTTTGGTTAGCAAAAATGTGTTTTCGTTCTTGTATTTACCTTTATTACATTACTTTTCTTGTTTACACTTGTTGAGATATGTTTAAGGCTTCTTCTACACAAACGAACATAAACTTTAATCAAAGTCAAAGTCCACTTTATTGTCAAAGTTTCCACATGTGTTATACATACAGAAAATTGAAATACCGTTTCTGGCAGTCCCACAGTGCAAATATAAACAAGAACATATAACATAAAAAGATAAGAGCGTAGAAAAAAAGAGGGGGTAAAAAGGGGTATACAAAAGAAAACTAAGTAATATATACATTTTCAGTAGCAGCGGAGAATAGAAAGTGACTGTTACCCTGGTTTCGAATGAACTGAATTGTTATGTAATTTACTTTCGTTTCATTTCATCGTTTGAATAACTGACACATTTGAAATGTGGGCATGTATGGATTTTGACACAGAACTAGTTGTCATTCTAGCACATGAGTAGCCTACTGGTTGATTTCTGAGGCTCTGAAGCTGCCATATGGACATTTCTTTTAGATGAAAAGGTTTCCTACAAAATGCACAATGATGTAAAGGTTTAATGGAGGCCCAACAGCAATGTACTCTATTTGTGTGATTAATCTGTGCTGTGTCAGAGAACGTGTGCATGCTGCATGGGAAAACTGTTGTCCAGGATGATTTCATTTATACTTTCATTTCAGGGACTACAATACACAGATAACGATAAAGCTCATGCTCACTTTGATATACTGAACCAAGAATACATTTTGGTCCAGACAAATAATGCGTTGAGTATTGGTTCCTGAAAAGCTTACATGTTAAAGAAACAATACCACAAAGCCCCTTCGGCCAGTTAAAGCCACCAGCAAAAAAAAAAGTTGTACAATGCTTAAGATATATGGTGTCACAGTGTTTCCCAATAAATTAGTCACATTAAACAAAACTCTGATGGCTTTTATTTTGAAAGCCCAATCAAGAACTGTCAGTTTTTCTCTGTCTCTTGACCGCAGCTTCCTTCACTGGCGTGTGTGCGTGTGTGCGTGTGTGCGTGTGTGTGTGTGTGTGTGTGTGTGTGTGTGTGTGTGTGTGTGTGTGTGTGTGTTCCATTTACCAGCCAGCGATGACGGCCCTTAAAGGAGCCACGCCCTTTTTATTGTTGTCTTAACTGAGACAAAAAGAAGTCATCTGTGAGAGTGTGTAATGTGTTTTGAAAAGACACTGTGTATATTGCCATTATGTAACACACACACACACACACACACACACACACACCCTTCTTGAGTGTTTTCTCACACATTATTTTGACTCTGATTCTTTGATGAATTACACTTATACATGTTGTTGTTTTGCTAAATGAGACTTTTTCCTCGTGGTTAAGTGAGTGGTAAACATCACTTAGCCACGCACAACTTCAATACTAATCCACTTTGAGGATTGACTCTGAGGCTTCCTGACCGGGTTAAAGGCTAAAGGAATAACGTGGTCAGAACACAGACAGGTGGCAGTGGGAGAGGAGAAGCAGCTCTAAACGGTCTGCTTATAATCTGCATCTGCTTCTCAGTCAGAGCTATCTGACTCTTATCTTGTTTTGCCCAGTCATTTTCTCAGCTGTTAAGTAGCTCTAACCAATCCTTGTAATAATTAGCAGTAGTAAAGCATGAGACGTTGTCAGTTTTAAATCCCAAAGTGTCCCAAAAGGAAATTTTTACAACAGTAAAAACAGAGGAACTTCTGTAAAGAAGTCCAATATATCTGATAAATGATGCCATTGTTTTCTGGTGGAGAAACCAGGAGATAACCACGGAAAATAAAGCCACTTCCTGTTAATAACTTGTATTCCTGTTAATGCCTTATGACATTGTTAATAATTCAGTGTTTCACATTGGGAACCACTGTCTATAGTGTATTAGACTGTCTTTATTTCTACTACCTCTATAGTGTATTAAATATACTTCTGCTAATAGTGTTTATAGCGATCATTACTGTTCATACTACCATAGCATTTTCATATCTGTCATATTTATGTACTAATATTATACTTATACATTACACTGCACTTTACTGCTTCTTCTGCACGGGTGATGAATTCTAACCGCATGTTGTTGTCCCATTGTACCCTGTGCAATGCAGATACAGTTGAATTTAATCTAATTAACATAGTTCACTGACAAATATAAAAAATGCATCTAAAATAGTAAAAAATATTCAGTGAGATCAAGTGAGGATGAGTCAACAATGTTGTTTGTATTAACTGTGATGGTGACGACAGAAACCTTTGAGCTCAGTATGATCAATTCAAACCCAGGCTGGAGCTGCTGAATGAAACAAAAAGAGACCTGGGCTGGGCGAGGGCTATCTCTGTGTCTCTCTCCAGAGACCCTCGCTTCTTATTGATCCTCACACACTTCCTGCCGGAAGGATGAATCAACGGGAGCCTCAGGGGGGCAGGGGCCGCTTCAACCTTCTTGCCATTTACAGACTCGTCACTGTCTCTTCCACGTCACCTCTGCTTTTTGGTCTCTTCATCACATCTGAATCCCTCCGATCATCACGTTGCGCCTTAATTCCTTCCATCTCACCCCTAAAGGTCACTGTTTTTTTCAGTCCTTCAGAGACTTTTGTTCCTTCATGAAGACACACAGTACAGTATGGCAGGGCAGGAACTCTAAACATAACACTGCACACAAACAGCTCGGCCTCCTCTGTGGGCGTCATTGATCAGAAGTTCAAATATAGACAGGCTGAAAGACAAGTGAGAAAAAAAGAGATGCTTTTGAGCTGGTTTCCTGTGAAAGCATCTAAAGTGGTTGGGATGGAGATTGGCCTCCTGAGGCTGTTTGAGGATCAATGTGTCAGCAGGCTTTTATAAGAAACTGCCCCTCACTGTTTCCTGATCAGAAAAACACACTGAGCGATACAGAAAATGTGCCTTGCATCTGCAGATGCCATTTTGTTTAAAAAGGAAGATCATTCAAAACCATGCCTTTACCCTGCATTTGTAGAAACATGAATACATTTTTAAATGCTGTCACCTGATGGTTCAGGGAAACACAGAGGGAAATATCTGACAGAGAAGGAACATAGACATAAAAAAGGTGAAATTAAAGGTGCAGTGATGTGAAAAGAGTAAATGGCCATAATAGGAGGAAGTTTAAGGAAAATGCTAACTTCCTCACAACTACAAACCAACCTTTAAGTTCAACAGCTACCTAATGATGTTGGGGATAAACATGGATTTAGACCAATACCAGCAACCATGTTAAAAATAATGTCACACGTTATGTGAGACAATGAAATATGATCCAAGGGGAGTAACATGTTAAAAAGGCTTGTCAGACATGAAAACACCACCCATTTAAAAATAAGTATTATTTAACTCTGTGATTATACACTAATGAAACCACAAAACACACAGCTAAATCCTACACACTGCAAACAGTGAACCAGGAGCTATTAGGGCCTTGCATTTAGCCTGCAATATTATGCCACTATTTTTTATTAAAATATTGTCATAAAATGGTATTCAAATGATAGTAATATAGAAGTTTACAATTATTTCAGGGACAAAATACTGTCTAACAACATGTATATTATATTATGGCATTCCTCTACCCTTCCTATCCTTATTAACAAACCGGATGGATGTTTTTCGTGTACATTTGTGTTTGTTATTGGTAATCACACACAGTAGTTGCCAGCTGAGTCACGCCAACTTTCACTTGCAACCACTTCAACGGAGGTGACAAGAAATCAGCAGCTCTGATCCTCAGATGACAAGCTGCTCGGTGTGTATGTGTGTGTGTGTGTGTGTGTGTGTTTTCTGCATCACCGTGTACCTGAGGTTGTGTTTATCCCACTGAGCTGGCACTACATGATGCAGGATGTGTGTGATGATGTCATCCTAGCCCCTCTCTTGGAGATGAGCCCAGGATAGACCAGTGACACTGTAAACAACACGAGGAAACAACAACAGGAAGGAAAGCACGTCCGTTAGTCATCTGTTGTAAATAAACTGCAACAAACTTTTAGAGTGCTTTAGGAAACATGATGCAGGGGTGGAAAATAAGTACATGTATTCATGTACCATGTGAAACTTCCCTCAGAGGGAAATTTTATATCAACATAATTATTTCACAGCTACAATAACTGGTTACAAACAAGATTAACAAGATGATCTTATATGATGTGGTGTAAAGTTTAACAACAGCAAATAATAAAGTATTAAAAATAAGATCCATCTTAATGATTAGTTTGCATACCTTAGGTTCAATTTAATGTAAGTACAGTTTAGTAAATGTATAATGCAGGACTGTATGGTATTTACTTAAACAACACATACATATTTATCTCGTTACTTTTCGTTTGACTGAAACTCAAAATATATTCAGTGGCAATTCTTCTCTTTGCCATTTACTGAGCTTGTACATTTAAAAAAAATGAGGAAATGAATATAAATAATAATAATTAAACTAACATGGATAAACCAATATCTACTTATATATACCTTTGTTTGTTTTCTAAAGAACAACTGTCAAAAAACTTCAGTATCAGAAATAGAAATGTACTCATACGGTGACTGATAGGTGCAAACGCGCTACAATGGTCCAAAACATTTCCAGTAGGAGAAAAACGCTGCAGTTTGGGAAACAATGCAAGTATAAAAAAATTAAAATGTGCCAAAACACATGAAAATGAAGAAACATCTTCACCAAATTGACAACATATGCACAGCGCTTATAAAACGCATTGCATTAAGGAAACGCTGTGCTTTAAGCTTCTAACAGCTTTTTTTCTCATTTGCAGCATTTAGTTTTTGTAGAGTTTTTATTTGCATTCTTTCATTTATGCAGTGTTTATGTTTTAATAATTGCAACGTCTTTGAAAGTGCAGTGCGTTTCTCCTGATGTGAGTGTTTTGGGCTGTTGTAGAGCGTTTGCCTCTGTCTGCCACAATACATTTAGGATCTAGGAGAGGTAGTGCTGGAAAATATTCTACATTTTATTTTCTCTCTGAAGCTGTTAAAAGCAAACAGTGTTTAATATGTTTCTTTTAGCACAAACAGAACACAAGGTTAGTTCATGTAGAAATGAGGCTGTGAATCAAATCATTTGAATATGTTAATGTGTTTTTTTTCTTCGCAATGACTGTATAATCCTTTGTCTGTGAAGTAACGTGATGTAAATCCACCCTTCACTTCCTATCACCTTCCCCAGACGAGGTGAGAGGAAGGCAGGGTGGGGAGGGTCTTTAAGAAAGGAGGGTGGAGAGAGACTACCTCCATATTCAGCATCCGGACAAGCAGATCTGGGATCACGCGGCTTAGAGTGTCAGCCAGACGATGTCAGAGCAAATCAGAGAGCAGGGGAGCGTTCAGCATGGGGCCACCTGACAGAGGAGGCCTGTTTCCATAGCAACACCCATGGGGGGAGGGTGATGATGAGGGGGGTGAACCGAGTGCATGCAGACAGAGGGAAGAAGAAGAAAGAGAGGGAACAGAGACATTTCCAACAGGGATTATGACTGAATGAAATATCCAAAATAAATTGAATGACACGTTACACACACACACACACACACACACACACACACACACACACACACACACACACACACACACACACACACACACACACACACACACACACACACACACACACACACACACACACACACACACACACACACACACACACACACACACACACACACACACACACACACACACACACACACACACACACACACACACACACACACACACACACACAGTTTATGGTCTGAGCTACTTAGAGACACAAAGGGTGAATCCTGAATGGTGTGTAGGTTCTGTGAATGCGCTGAATGAGATTTTCAGAGCTACAGAGAAATAAATGAGGAGGATGTCTCTGAATGGGAGGAATGTCTGCAAGGAAAAAAATTCCAACTTGCCAAGCTAACGCAGGATTCAACGTTTACGTAACTCCTTCACTGATCTGCTGCTCCACCGAAAAACTGCTGGAAGTAAAAACTGTTCATCCATTCAGGACATCATCATCCAAATGACAAAATAAAACCACAAACAATTTGAACAATTGTCGCTTATGAGGTAAGAATGCCATATCCTATTTGTTTTTAGCCTCTTTAAAGTGAACAGTCACTGTTCTCGGGGTAATCATTATAAACTGCAAATGTTTGAATGAAGTTTATGAATTAAAATGCTGACTTCAGCATATGTCCAAACTCCCCCAGCTTTTGTGCATTTATTTTTTAACATACAGCATATAAAACTCAAATAGTGTATTTTATATTTGAATAAGTAAAACATGTTAATTGATATAACAATTAACCTCTTAAAATTGTATGTACCGTTTCTTTTTTAGAAACATTAGGCATTTAAGATATAAAGTCTATAATAATAACAGATCCCTTTTGAAAAGTTATGGAAAATGTGTGAAATATAGAAATGTACGTTATTAAATTGTCCAATTACCTTTTTGTCATCAGGTAAAGCAACCTTTTCAGCATATTTAAGAATTTGATGACGGCTATTTTTGAAAATAAAATAATAATAATAAGTTGCAGCCCTCAAGCGCTCGCTCAGTGGGGTCAATAGGTTTACAGATGATGATGATAAAGGAAAACAAAAACTCTAATGTCTCATTAAAAATGTTTAAAACGAAATTGGATATGTTATATAGCATAAGATAAACCCAGTGTGGAAAATGGATAAGGCAGTACAGAAGGAAGCTGCAAGCAGACAGACGAGAGTCAGCTAAATAATTCATCTTCATAATCAAACATAACTTTACTGCCCTCTGCTGAACCCATAATGGAGATGAAAACCCACAACTATAAAAGAAAGAAGAAATAGTTCCATGTTTTCCTTTTATGCCTCTACAGAACATTTCATTTGCTCTCTGCAGTGGGACATTTTTCCCTTGGAACTGTCTCAAAACAAACATGACAGTGCAGAAATTCAAATGCTGACCCATCAAATGTATCATCATTAAAGAAAGCTCTGAACAAAGATCAGACGGCGAGGTGACCCGTCCACCGCAGCAAAAATAACCTCAGGCCATTATAGGCTTACTTAAGACTTGTTATTCCACAGATGGAGGTTGTTAATATTTATGGAGCTGAGGATGGGCAGCTGGAAAAGCCGAGACGAAGGATGTAGAGGAAAGAAAGATGGAGGGTGGGGAGAGGAAGAAGGTGTGTGAATCCGAGGTTTGGGGTCAAAGGTGAATGCTGCTCTGGAGGGAACCATGAGGCGGTAATTGTGCTGGGATTGCTCAGAGTCTGCTGTGATTGATAAGCAAAAATGGGCTTATGGTACAGGGGAGACAGGAAAAGTAGGGTGTGTGTGTGTGTGGGTGGGGGGGGGGGGTTACTGCCATTCTCGTTAGTCTTTAATGGCTGTGAGCTGAGGTGCTCTTTAAGAGGACGCCTCTCATGAAAAATGCAGTCTGATTCAGTCATAATACTGAAATACCGGCAGCTATCAGTGGGAGCGTCAGGGTTTGAATCAGCACATGTATTCCTCTGTGTGTTTACTTCAGTCCCTTCCTCTCTCTGGGTTCAGCTTTTAAACAAATATTTCCTAACTGTGCTCACTGTCAGCCTATGTCTCTTTAGCATCATAACTAATGAGACCATTGTAATATTACTATTCCTTATTAACACATGCTTTTCATTATGAAACAATCTGCTGATTATTTTCTTTCTGTTTGGTTTGCAGTGAAAATGAGAGATTTCAGAAATGTCTTTGCAAGCGAGTTTTACCCAACCAAC
Organism: Eleginops maclovinus; assembly: GCF_036324505.1. Classification (NCBI taxonomy): domain Eukaryota; kingdom Metazoa; phylum Chordata; class Actinopteri; order Perciformes; family Eleginopidae; genus Eleginops; species Eleginops maclovinus. The sequence continues at coordinate 14,247,564 of NC_086366.1, read as the reverse complement.
AGAGCTAACCTTGACAATATTAATAAAATAACAAGTTTTCACATTCAATATGTTAAAACATGACAGATTCTCAAAATAATTAGTGTGTTTTCAGTGCAAAAATCTGAATTAGTAAATTAGCCAAAGCTGTCAGATAAATGTAATAAAAAGGACAATATTTACCCACGAGATTGAGTAGGTTGGAAGTTAAATTCTGCTTGAATAAGTTCCCAAAATAACATTTCCCCTGTGATTATGATTAGGGTAAATGTCACTCAGTGAAACAGTCTCATTAATAACTCTTGGACAACAATAGAGCTTTACCACAGTGATTTTCAAAGACCAGACAGCATCTGTCATCTGACTAAACAAGATATCTCCCTTCACAGTCAGCACCACACCGCCTGTCCCATCAATAAGGAAAGAAAGGGTGATTGAGAAAAACGGTTTGCATAAATAAAGCTGAGCAAAGCCGAGTATCTCACCGCCTTTGTACCACCTGATAGGCCTCTCTGCCGGCAGCCACAAAGGAGGAGGCTCAGTCAGGAACAGAAAAGGACACACCCTCTGACTGGGGTGTGCTTTCAAGGTGGCAAGCTTTGAGAAATAAGCTGTCAATTTAGAAGAGAAGCCAGAGTGTTATCATATTCACATATCCAATCAGTGGAGCTAAACCAGGAACCATCAATGACAATAAAAAAAAAAAAATCCATAATCTCTTGAGACCTGAGACACAGCACAAAGGGCTGCTATTACTGACTGCAACTTGTTTATTTTCACTACCAAATAGTGTACAACAATATAGTAAAATAATAATGACCAATACCACTTACCGCCATCTTGCAGCTACTGTACTTCATTACACTTCATTTTTATAATGCTGCTACTTGCTTACTTTGAAAGTGTACCCATTTAATGAGTGCCTTCCACTTAAATTAAAAACCTTACTACCTTTTTAGTTGTGTCTTTATTATTGCAGTTTCTGCAGTAACAGTGTACATTACCCCTGTGTGGGACTCGTATAGGAATTCTGATTCTGAAAACTATTCTTATTAATAGCATGCAAGTATCATGAACAAATTATAAACCCAATATATACATATCAATATGTTGCCATCGTCACTTCAACACACTGCTGCTCACAGGACTTTTTAAATGAAAATGATACCAGGAGAGATGCTGCATAGTCTTTATTTGGAATATATCTGCGATGTCAGGGAGAAGAGAAAGAAGTAAGCAGCTAAACATGCACAGTGATCCCTCAAGGGAATAATATTAGGAAGATATTTTAGTCAGTAACCATTAGGGTATCAATCCCACTATCCCTCATCTCTTAATCTCTTCATATCTAACGTAACAATCAAATGAGTTAAACATTAAAAACACATCTTACGAAATAATCAATATTAATAAGTCAAAGTCAAGTAGGACATGTCTCAGAATATTGAGCCCTATTAATAACTACTATATATTGTTCCACCACTATAACCTCCTAAAGGAACCACCTCCTCATTAATAAACATTATACATAACACTCCCCAATCAAATTATAATGTCAACTATATTAACGTTAATCTTAAATTAACATTATCTCTAACGAGTACATTTCTCTAATTACTCTCGATTCCAGCTAAACCCAGGATGAATCAAAAAACTAAATGATCCTTGTGCTGCGGTCCCATCTGTACGGAAACACAATAATAACAATAATAACATTTGCGCTTCAAAGGCACAGATTATATCATACAATTAATGATTGGCTTTCCTTATTATATTAAGAGTATAGCGGAAACTAAAGATAATAGCTCGACTAGACTTATATATAATTATCCGTATAATTATATTTAGGGGAAAAAAACAAGACACTGTTTTTGAATCAACCATAGGATTAACAGCCTTAACCTGCCCCCTAGTGGATATTAAAAGCTATTGCAAGAATAAAAGTGAAGCCCCGTCTTCATGAGGAGGGGGAATCTTCTAAGCAGGACATGCATGCTGCTGAATGTCGAACCAGTTCAAAGGTTTTGGTCGTTCTCGTGGAAGCGGTGGAGATGGTCAGAGTACCTGAGAGAGGAATTAAGAAAAGGAAAAAATGACATCAAGTATTTGCAGCTATGATCAAATCATGTGTGTTGAGATGTTAAAAATGTTAAAGCCCTGAGGTGAACACACTCACTTTTTAGCACAGAAAGCAGAGCAGTCTCTGCCAATACTCTCGCTCCAGGCTGTCTTGTACAGCACCTGAAAAAAAAAAAAATACCAGTAAGGATGTTTCACTGACGTACAAAGAACACACACACACACACCTTTATTAAAAATAGGCTGCAACCATGGCTCCATTTGCTTGTTTTAACATTCAAAACAATTTGGAATATTAAAAGGAGGATCTGTTTCACTAAAGTTCAGGAGCCCCTCTGTGTTGAAAGGAGACCCACCAGGAAGACCAAACAATGCAGGAACAAGGTGTAGAAGAAAGCAATAGTCCTGGCCATCTTGTTGGAGAGAATCACACGACCCTTAGAGAGAGAAAACGAGAGGATTAGTGAAGAAGCCGCACCAAACACATAAAAAGTGTGTGTGTGTGTGTGTGTGTGTGAGGCTTACAAGGCTCAGAGTTGCTTTATCCCAGGGGCTGAGGCTCAGGTATCTGCGCTGACGCTCCTGAAAACCCAGAAGAATTTCACTCAATGTTAAAGATAATCTGAACTGAACACAATCTTTTTTTATTTTGAAGGATGAATGCAAAAAAGAAAAAAAAACTCTCCAAAAATAATCTTAAGTGGTATTTACTGAATATGTAGTTCAACAAAACATGAAAAAAGCATGTCTTAACCACAGACCTTCTGTCAGGCATCTAACCAAGAATACATTGTCTACAAAAGAAGAACAGTAGGGCAGATCGGTATCTCATTTCCTGGTTTTAAGAATCAATCAAAAGCTTTTCGAACCATCTCCTTACTGAGAACACAATATGGTACGTTTCACTCTTGCTTATTTTTTCTTGATGACTGCTTAATATTTTGGTCAGATACCAGAGAAAGAAGCTATGAAATTATGCAAGATATGGCAGTTGGTTTCAGCCTGTTTAAGGGAAGAGTGTATTTGTGTGCATATTAAAAAGGTGTGTCTTGTACCTTCTTGCTGAAGGAAGCAAACGGATCCAGTCTCTCCTCGTACTGGGAGGAGTAGCGCATCACGGTGTCGTCACTACCTCCAGCCTACAGCGGAGAGAACACACACAGACCTTAATATTCCTGCAAAATGTTTTAAAGTTTACATTTCAAGATTCAAGAAGCTTTATTTATCCCGAGGGAAATTGAGGAAACATTTCACCAAATCAACCCCCGTGAGTGCATTCATTCACACATACACACACAACTGCACAGACACACACAGACGCACTCTGCCAGGGTAGCTTTGCAGGAACTTGATTTTCTCGTAGAGTTTGATGTTATCTGCTCTCAGGCTGTCCAGTTCACTCTGCAGCGCCTGCATGGTCTGCTGCATGGAGCGATTCTCCTGCAGGGGACAGACAAACAAATAGATGACGAATTAGTATTCCCAGAAAAAGACACAGGAATACAGGAAGTGTGTGTGTGTGTGTGTGTGTGTGTGTGTGTGTGTGTGTGTGTGTGTGTGTGTGTGTGTGTGTGTGATCGTGACTCACAGCTTCGAGCTCCTGATTGCGGGAGCGAAACCTCTCCCTTTGGCTGGAGATGATGGAGAGCAGAGAGTCCATCTGGCCCTGAGGCAGCTCAGGATGGGAGCCCACGCCCACACCTTGAGGGAACACAAACAAAAATATACTTATTATAAATAATGGCAAAACTAATGCATACTTTACTAAACCCGCAAGGCAGAAAATCAGTCATATCCTTTACTAACAGGCATACACGGGCATGTTATATGATCAACTATATTTTGAAAATGTAACTTACATCGCTCTGGTCAGGCTATAATCTTCAGCACTGAATCTGACGAACATAGTTTCAGTCAGACTGACAGCACATGCACGGTTTCTCTTCTCTTTCAGAACAAAGTCTTTTCAATGAGGAAATGATCTGGGGATCTTGGCTTATCAGATTTCAACAAACCTCATCCACACAGTCCTTATGAATCACGTTATAACTCAATAAACGATAACTGCCAGGCGTTACCCTTAATAGTCTGTTATTAAGTAATACTTTAGATTTTTACAGAGTAGTCTACATTTGTTGGGAAAGTGTGGATTGGTTTTTAGGGATTCAATATTACTACGGATAGAGCATGTGAATTGTTACTACAAAGTTTATGAAAAGACACCTGTTGAATTTAACTCAAGTACAAAAAATGTAGCTTTTCTCATGAATTTGCTTCATGGATAAAGTACATCTGCCTTTGAGGGGGGAATGACTTTTCTCTCTGAACATTTAAGGTTTAAATTAAAGGTTTGCATTTGAATAAAGGAGAATTTCCATCAAAATGATGTATACGCTTAACTGTGTCAATTACAAACTGCTGCATCACATTGTGGTATTAAGCCACAGGGAGGGTTCAAATAAATGTGGACCCAATTACTTTTGTACAGTGCTTTAAACAGCTTTTGTAAACCCGGAAACATACCAGTAAACATTGCAGAGGCCTCTTTGACCGGATCCGGGATGTTCTCCATGTTGCTGACCTCAGAACCGTCTGCGTCGGGGCGCTGCAGGTTGGACATGTCCTGGATGGTGCTCAGGTCATGCTCCAGCTTCAGGATTAGCTCCTTCTGCTCCGCACTGGTGCGCACTGCAGCTGAAAACTCCACCTGCAGCCCTGCATAACGGCCTGTTGAGGGTGTAGAGGAAAGATAAATATAGTTTGAAAGTTTCTTTTTGCTTTAGATTTTATTTATTAAGTCCCAAAGTAACTCACCTGTGGTGGCTTTAAATGGCAGAAGCAGTCCAACATCCCCAACATGACTGAAACCCTAAGTTACTGCTACACCTACTTTCTTCCCTGAATTTCTAAGTGATCTCTTTCTCTGAGAATACTTTTCAACCATGCATGTGTTCAACAAAGACATTTGCAACAAGACATTTGGCAAAGAAAGAAAAACCCACCACAGTACACTTTCAGTATTTGTATAAAAGAGATTTACTTCAATTATCACACCTAGGGTGCATGTGAATAATAATGATGATGATGAATCAAATGTCAATCATAACAAATACATTGTGAACGTTTCATACAGTGATATTGCTTTTCAATGTTGTAGAAGGGACTGTTTTACAGTGCTGAGAACAAACAACATGATACGTTTAGTAAATAGAAAGATAAAGAAACAATGATACATGAGGGAAAACAAAAGGGAAGGAGACCCCAACAAGGAGAAAAAAGCATCTCAGGAGTGACAGAAGTGCTAGGGAAACATCTTTCAAAAACATCTTAACCATCCCTTTACAGTCATGCAGCCTTTTGTACTACAACACACATGTACGCGCACACACACACACTCACAAAATAAGCAGTGGGAGAAGTTATGAGAATTATTACTTCCACATTGTTGATGACAAAGGTTGGAAAAATCATCTAAAAACACTCTGAATTGCTAAAGCCTCAACAAGCATCTTAAAGCTTTCCAAAAGGAGGGGGGAAGAAGATCTCCCCAGGTCATTTGGTTGTCAGACTACACTGTGGTTTAAGCTATGGGTGAACTGAAGCGACGACACAAGGTAGCAACATTCAGAAAACTGTCAGCAACCTTTCAACAGAGGTGGATAACTAACTTCACTATTTGGCTTTATGCTTCCTCTTAAGTCTTGCAAGCATTCGCTGAAATGTTTATCGCTCCGGAGTCTATCTCTGGGTGTTAAAAACTGTACAGTTAAGCATGAAGTAACTGATAAGAAGAAATGGTTTAAGACTTAAAAATTAGCCAATGTGAGAGGTGAGCGAAAAAACATAAACAAGCACGCAAGTAAAGTGGAGGGGGGTTTAAAGGATGAGTGTATTGTGCTGTATTATGTGTGTATGTATTACTGAGTGTGCTATGCGTACAGCACCACTGATTCGGAAAGTGTTTCCTTACAAAACCCACTTCATAAGATATATTCTAAAAGTATTACAAAAACATCTGAGGTTTTTCTTTCTTTCTTTTTTTTTCCTGAATATGGTGACCAGTGCTGCTGTTTGGGCTTCCATTACAACTAATATGTCAAAATGAATAACCACGACTTCAACAGATTATACAGTAAAGCTTTACGACTTCAGAAAACATGATATGATATACAGCATCTGTTTACACCTTTACAATGTTATTCAACAGTGTATAGAATCATCTGATTTAAATTTGTAGAAAAATATCTGTGGATCATGGAAAAGTCCTGAATCGTCCCTTCTCTCCTCCTGCCTTCAAACAAAAGCATACTGTGACAAAAGTGAATCAATAGCTACTTGATCGACTGTATTTACACGTCTCTTTTCCAAATAACCATTTGAATTGGCACACGTCATAATCAATACCTGTAGTGCCACTATTAATGTCACAGCAAACCTGACACAAACAGAAAAATACAAAATGCCCCATGAATAAATTCAGTGTTATTACAGTGTACGCTGTTTTCTGCATGCTTCCTCCTTCATTCAATGCTCTGGCCTTCCGCTGCTAGTTCAGGTTATGTACAACGTAAGAAATGCATTGTGGGAAAACAACTTTCTGAAATAAGACCCGGACGGAAACATGTCTGCAGGTCAGTCATAAGAATACACAAGCTCGTTGTTCTCCTTTTACTCTTTCACTACACTCCAGGAATTATATACAACCCTCTCCAGAGGGCGGAGAAAAGTTGACTTCAAAAGTACCAATATTTATGAAGTGCATGAGAAATTAATTTGGGTCAAGATGTGGGATATATTACGAACAAATCAGGTGAAATCATCTACATCTAATGACATCACTAGTTTGGTGCCCTGCTTGGCAGTTAAAGGCACAAATCTGATGATCTCACATGGAGTGGGTGAGTTGATGGATCTGGCTATAAAATGGCAAATGGGTTAAGTGCTTATAAACTTTACAGTAGCTATTCATCACAATTAAACACACTGTGGTTGTCCAATCCAAGCAGTCCAACAGAAGGCAATAAGCCTTCAGTATTCTGCAGAAGACAGATGTTTCACATCAGTCGTCCACAGGAAGCGCCAATGTTTGCGGAATTTACAATTATTAGATACACTGGAAAATCCAATTTGACCGAATGCATCCGAATAGAGTGCAATGAGGTTATCAGTATCTTTTGATAGGCTGCCAATACATCTGGATGTACATTCAGGAAAAGGGGGAAGCTTAAGGATGGACTGAGGACATTTTGGATAGAAACCAAAACAGGTGTTTACTCATAATATCTACAACTGTACAGGACAAAGGCCCTTTCTGTCACACAGTTATCTGTAGTTTGAAATAAGGGGCTACTGTAAGAGACTACAGTTTATCATTTATAAAACATGGATACAGCAATCTTATGTTTCAATTTTAGTGTTAAGATGCAGAGAGGAGTCTGTGCTTGGTTCACAACCACTTTTTGAAAAAGGCAAACATTTTCCCAGGATCCCGGGATCGTACTCTGTCGTAGTGTTTACAGACCCTATCCCAAGTAAGTCTTCAAAAAAGATCCTAATAAGTGCTTTGTTACGGACTGCAATATATATTCTGCATAATCATAGGCTGGCTATCTGTTCAATCTGACGTAGCACCCCTGCTAGCTGGTATACTTCTCTAATCTCAATTTGGCAGATATGACCTCTTTCAAGTTACTTGTGTTTTCAAGTTTAGGTAATTTCATTTGACCTATTTGACAATGGGACCTGCAAGTTATGGTAACGCGATTACAGAGTGGGCGACCTCTATCTAAGGAAAGCTGCATGCCCTGCCGAACGTTGGTTTCGGGCTTGCCCAAGAAACAGCCGAACAAAAATGAACATTATAGAAGGATAGAAAACAGGAAAAGAGATATGCTATCATATATTCACCGATCTTGATATGTCCTTTGATTCTCTAGCTAGCAATGTAAGAGCATAACTGTTGTGGTAAAAGCTTAATGCTTACGGGAGCATGGACTGTAGCAAACACATTTTTTTCAAAGCTATTGAAATGACACTAAACTTTAGGATTCATGAATATACAAACAAACAAGAACTAGTACATCTTTGTAAATATTAACCAATACTGCCGGCAGTCTATACGTCTAATAAAAATGTTACTTGCCCTCAGGAACAGTATAATCCCTTAAAAAATAGACAACTCAAATGATAAGACATTAAATGAAAAAAATACAGCACCTATAAATAAGCAGAATAAAAACCAAACTATAAATGCAAAATAGCAATAAAACCAAGCTACAGTAAATCATAGTATTACACTACTTTGTGAGAAGATTAATGTAATGGTAACGCATCAAACAGCTTAAAGAAGGGTGTCAGTTGTGCACTAGTAGTGTGTGCAAGTAGATAAGAAATATGACCCCACTCATTGGAAACACTGAACACTCCTCAATCGCACACACTTGTGCACACGCATGTATTGACAGGCATGTGCGCACACACACACACACACACACACACACACACACACACACACACACACACACACACACACACACACACACACACACACACACACACACACACACACACACACACACACACACACACACACACACACACACACACACACACACACACACACACACACACACACACACAAAAGGGGAGGCAGTAGGCTGACAGGCACTGAGGGCTTGTGTGGGACAGGGAGGAGGTGATATGCCTTATAATTTGTAGTGTATACAGTAGAATTCAATGCAAAACATCCCTGGATACAGGACAGACTGGAGGAGAGTGGAAACTTCTCACACCAGGGTGGGGGTGAATTCACTTTGACGGCAGACACCAGAAAGTACAGATCAAGTTCTCTACATAAAACCCATTATTTCAGTCAAAAATTCATTATGGATAATCTTCTTCTTAATTTGACTTCTGAGTGAATTGACCTCGACCCTGACTTACATGCAAGCAAATACAAATGCACACACACATGCGCTCACACAAACAAACCTACACACACACTCTTCCTGATTTGGCCTATAAAAAGATGTGTTTGTGAACAGAGACAATTTGTTGGTGGTGGAGACACACACACACACACACACACCCAGCAGGTCCAGTGCTGGGTAAAAGCTGTGACGTGCACGACCTCAAACAACAAGAGACACGTAAAGTATCATTGTGTCAGAAAGCTACAGTACTACGTGAATTCATTGTATCGTATTTAAAAACGCAACATTATTCCATTCTAATCAGGTTTTTTTTTAAAGACAGTAACTTGTTATTCTCTTATTTTCTGTTCTTATTTTGTACTAATTAAAATGCTTCCTAAAATTCCCTATTTTGTACTCTTTAGAGTCAATAGACTGTGCAATCTCTTATTGGCAACCAAATTGCAATATCAAAAAAAAGAGATCATCCTTCATCCTTTAAAGAAGGGTTTAAGGAGGCAAAAAGAGGGTTCTTTCCATCCTTCCTCTTCAGATGAGTGCGTGTGTTTGTGAGGAATTAGAGATCCTTCTGGCCATCACATGGCTGTCAGCAGGATAGGATATGGGACACAACAGGTCAAAGTTCATCTCTCTTACATCAGTAACCATGGCAGCTCAGCCGGCAGGCCTTCCACTACCCTCTTAAGAGTGTAGGAGTGAGATGAAAAAGAAAACATGCTGCCATTGAGAAGAGAACACACACACATACACACCATTTTTGGGTGTGTTTACACACAAACAAATTAACAAACAAACAAACAAACAGGTGCACACTGACGCAACCCCTAACATACAAAAACACACACACACACACACACACACGCAGTGAGTGAAAAAGGCAAAGGGTTTGTAACAGTCACTCTACAGTGTGAAAAATGAGGCGTCTCACTGAGTGAGGGGAGGTTTGTGGACACTTGGGAGGTGAGAAGAAGAGCGGAAAAAATCTCCTTTAAGAAAGTGAGAGTTCTTGTAAGAGAGTTCCTGTCTCTATTTATCATCTAACAGTGTCTATCACTGTGACAGCTGCTGTGTCAGGCCTTGCCTGTGTTTCTGAGTCCAGGTTTCATCCTCAGCTGTGGGTCAGACCCCAGCTCAGGAGTAACCAGTCTGGTGCACCAGTGGCTGGTGATAGGGGAAGGTACAGCAGGGCCGGAGGCCAGCAGGACGGCTAAGTGCTTTTCTCAGTACAAAAACAAAACTCAGTTTAAAAAAAAAACGGAGACGCATAGGTTCTCTTATTTTGTTCTTCTAGGTATTCAGTAAATCTTCTTTTTAAGGGTTTTGCCAACCGCTCTTTGTTTCTTTCCTCTTTTCGGAAAGCTTTTCTGTAATAAAAATGGCTGCTGAGCTTGACTTTGGCTGTGTCCACTCTCCAACTGGAACAGAGCAGGAGGGGTCCAAGGTTAGAGGTCGTGAGGTTATGAGACAAGAGGGATGCAGGATGCTCAGGAGAAGCTAGAACTCCCACTCTGAGGGATCCTCTTTGCTGGCAGCCTTCTCCAGCCTGTGGATGATGTTATTGAGATTGGCTGCTTTCTTCTTGCGCAGATTGTTGTCCCTGGGGTTTCTGGCAGGGCCAGAGGCTGGGATGTTAGTACTACAGGCAGAGCCACTGGAGGATGCCTCTGTGAGGCTGAAGAGCCCCATACCACAGCTGGAGCCTGGCCCGGTACAGTCTAGCTGGTCAGGGGAGTTATTAGATCCCCCTGCCTCAGACTCCACCTCCATGTCGTCTTTGCATGCTCCTCTGTGATCCTCCAGTCCGATGCCCAGTCCCTGGCGTGTCTCCACTGTGCCTTCGGATTCTGTCCCATCACAGCTGTCCCCCTCTCCTGATTTGGACCCTCGGAGGGATGGGGAGCCCCCCTCACTGCCAGGCCCTAACCCTCCAGCTGCCTGGATCTCCTCTATGAAGAGCTCTCGCCGGATGCGTGACCTAGCAGAGACACAGAAGTCAGTCACACTACCCAAATCCTTAAATGAAATCCATCAGATGCAACACATTTTACATTTCACTAATCTTAAACTGTTGCATTAGCGCCCTGATGTAAGGTTTATTAGAACACTTAAACAATGCCCATTTATGGAACAAAATAATATGGATCCATCATACAAATACACACATAGGCAAATGTAATGCAATAGCTCACCTGTAATTATGGAACCAGTTGATGACAGTACTGGTCTTCAGGTTGAGCTGGGAGGCCAGCTCCTCAATGGTTTTTGGGGAGGGATAGGGCTTCTGCTGGTAGGCCCTTTTTAGGGCCTCCTTCTCCTCAGGGCCCAACACCACCCTGGCCTTCTTCAAATGCTGCTGACCCGGGCTATGGGAGCCCTGGATGTAATCTTGCCCCACTAAACCCACGTCCACAGGATGGCTATCACTCAGGGAACTTAGCCGCCTCTTCATGTAAGCTAAACAGCAAATGAAAAACAAGAAGTGGAAATCAGTGCCTCAGAAAATACATTCATTTGATAAATAATTAAGAAGAATATCAGCAGTACATTATATCTTGGAGCTCTGGAGCTCTAGTTAATTGTTTGGTTTATCAGTTAACAACAAGCAATATTCCAATCATCCAATCAAAAACATTAAATCGTTTTTTCTTTATCCACCTTCTAAAATAGGAATTTTTGCATGGTTCTTGACTCTTCTTCTATCTTCTATGACGGCCACTAGGTGGTGCTATCGTCTTTCTCAGGAGCTAACAATGAAAGCATCTCTTCCATTTTAAAGCGAACAAGCAGCCATTCACACGGGCACCAGCAGCTAAAAACGAACAGCTCATGGCAGCTTTGCATGAGGTTGACATTTTCTGAACCTCAATATATGCTGCCGGATACATTAGTGTTGCAGAGAAAAACCCCTCAGAGCAAGGTTAGACCACTCTGAAAGTTGTGTGCTGCCTCGCAGGCTTGTACCACAAGGGTGAGAGGTCAAATGCGGTTACTCTACACTAGGTCCATGTCTTTCCTCTGGGCTCTGCTGTCAGCTAGGACTATTCCCTGTTGCTATTCAGATGCATTACTCTGGGGTCAATAATCTGAAACAAAGTTGAATGGAGAGTAACCCCACCCATCCGCAATCCAAACTCACTGTTGTTAGGTCAGTTTTGTTTTTTGCCCTTGTGCCTTATCTGCGATATCAGAAGGCTAAACTGACCCCTGATGCTTGTGCCTGCTGGCAGGTTCAAATACGCGTATCCCTGTTCTACAGAGGGAGCTTCAAGGGAGCAGTGGGGGGGTCACTGCGAGGCAGCGAGCAGGGTGAGGCCTTTTGGCTTTGCTGATTCTTAAACGCATCATGCAAACAGAAGGGAATAAATAATGATGGAGTGATAGAGTGAGGAACAAATGATAAAAATACAAGCTTATAGACACTGATGACTATTATGATGATGAGGATGATGAAGAGGAGTGCTGATGACTGAGTAAGCAGGCCCCCGGCAGTCCCAGAGCTGTCACATCTAATACAGTATGTGATGTCTACAGTCCTGATTGCTACTGACATCACACCAAGATGACTGTGATCTGCACAACATGCTCTGCTGTCCTGCACAAAGGATATTGTGTGTGCAGATGTGCATGTGTAATTCAAAGGCTGCTGTTTTTTTGTGACGGTATTTATGAAGTAAATGTGTGCTTAAGCAGATAACATGAACGTTTTTCTGTCAGGGTCTTTTGTTCATTATTTGGGGAGACATGTTGCTCTATATTTCTCATCATCAAGCTTTTACCACACACACACACACACACACACACACACACACACACACACACACACACACACACACCTTTCTTCTCCAGGCGTTTCATGTCCATAAGTTTCTCCACACTGTGTGGGTCCTGGAGCCAGAGCTGCATGCGGACGAAGGGCTCTCTGCCCTTCAGGCTGAGCTTGTGCCAGGGTTTGGGCCTGGCCAGCAGGTCTGAGACAGAACCCTGAGTCAGACCCAGGATAGTCTCCCCAAACAGACGCTGGCCTGGTTAGGGCGAGAGAGAGTAGAAAGGAAACGGTCATTTCAGAGGACTGATTCTAAGGCTGAATAATTAATCTTGATTTAGGGGAGGGGTAAAAGAATAAGCAACTAAACGGCACGGACAGCCACTCCTGTGTTTCTTACCAAGGTTATTATCAGTCAGCACCTCCTTAACCTTTTTGGTGATGGCATAAGTATCAAGCTCAGCAGACATGGCAACCATTTCCTGGATACTGAGACCCGAATGACCGGGGACAGGCAGCGGGGTGCCTGGCTGGGACTCCCCACCTGAGGGATCCTCAGACGCAGGTTTGAGACTGGAGGACTGTGAAGCGAGTGGATCCCCTCCGAGACCGTTGACAGACTCCTCAGCTGAACTGAGGGGTGACTCGGGAGCTGGGCTGCAGCTGGCAGATGTCTTGGGAGTACCCTCTGCTTGAGGAGAACAGACAGGGTGAGAAACATCACACAGGTTAGAAGACATGTTGCCATGTTTCACAGGTTCTTCTCCTCTCCCCGCTGGGTTTGGGAGGAACTTCATTCACACTAAATCAACTAATTTAATTCCTGTTAAGCAAACATTAAAGGTGCTTAAGTTTTCAGTTTGAAGCTTTTTTGGCTTCTTCCTCCTATTCCTTCATCTCCCTGTCTCTGTCTGTGTAGTACTGCTGTGCAGCTCAGCAGGCTGGAAGAGAGCAGTCATGAGGAGCTGTCAGTGTACATTAGCTGCTGTTTACACCCCCAGAGAGAAAGAGAGACACGCAAATGCGCGCTTACACACACACACACACACACACACGCACACACACACAGAGCTGCCATCTGGCGCTGCAACACTAACTTGTCTATGACATGACAAACCAGCAGCTTGCTGGCTGACACTGCCACAGCACTGAGGATGGGGGGATGGTGGGAGGAGAAGGGAGGGAGGGAGGGAGGGTGAAAGGGGGGGTGGATTGTGTGAGTGACAGAATGACAGTAACAACTAGCCACTAGCTCTAATCAGGCTTTCAGAGAAATGCTCTAGCTCAAAGAGCCTTGTTGTGTGAATCCATGTAGTCTATGAGCTGGTGTGTGTGTGTGTGTGTGTGTGTGTGTGTGTGTGTGTGTGTGTGTGTGTGTGTGTGTGTGTGTGTGTGTGTGTGTGTGTGTGTGTGTGTGTGTGTGTGTTTTGTTTACCTTGGTTCTGAGCTGGCTGGATGTGTGCGTTTTGCCCCTGGTCTCCATTGAGCCACGGCTGCATGCGGAGGTATGGCTCTCTGATCCTCTGGTTCAACTTGTTCCACGGCTTGTGTCGAGACAGACTGTCACTCAATATTCCCTGAAACACGCAGACAGAACACGGCTCAGACATGCAACCACTGACTAGTAAAAACAGAGCAGGGCGCACACACAATCCTTTCTTTTGGCTGCGCCTCACCTCTTTTGAGTCCTCCTGCATGTGGTTGTCCTCTCCTGTCTGGCTGACTGCGGCCCTGCGGGGGTCAGTGTGCATGTTGCTCCACCACTGCTCTCTCCAGTAACCCACTCCTCCAGAACTTCCAGAGCGGCCGGACCCCTCCGAGCTCCGACCCAGCCTGAGAGCTCCCTCAACAGACATGTCAATCCCTGAAGAACTCCTGCTCTCCCTCTTCACGCTGGAGCTGAAGTCCAGGATGGGAGACGGGGATGAGGGGCAGGACAAGAGGGAGCTGGTGGGCTTCTTGAGGGAGAGTGCCAGGGGGTTGTAGGGGGGAAGGGGAGCGGTCAGCGAGGAGTTTAGGAAGTCCCTCTGAGATAGTAGTGAGGAGGAAGACGAAGATGACGCTTTGAGGAGGGGCTCCATTGCAGATTGTTGGGCCTCCATCTCTCTGCGAGCTTGCTCTAGGATGGAGCGGATAGCCTCATCCGACCCGTGGCCCCCTCCGCCTCCCATGCCGCCTCCACCCCCACCTTTCAGTCCTGTATACGAAGGCTGAGCATGGGACAAGTCTGTTGAGAGAGGAGAAAGAAAGGGCCGTCATGAGACACACCAACAAACACTCACAGCCACACTACATCATCTTCAATGGTTCTAATCCTCTGGAGAGGAGAGGAAAACTGCGACTCACCAGCTTTCTGCACCTGCAGCTCTCTTTTGGCCTGCTCCAGAATGGACTTGATAGCCTCATCTGAACCAGCCTCTGGGGTGCGAACCCGGGCGGTAATGTTACCTGAAGGACGAGAAGAGGGAATGGGAGGAGATGAACGTTCTTGTCAGATTTGGAAGCAGAGATTACCAAGTACAGAGCAGGTGAAGAGAACAAAACCAGAGTCTATAGGAACACTGAATAATGACACCATAGCACAGCACAAAGAACAACATTCCCACCACTGAGCTGCAAGGCAATTACACTGAAGGGGTTGCCATCTTTTCTCTGGTCCCTTTGGAGCACCCGCATGCACACGTGCTACAGGGTTTGTATAGTAAATGCTCCCCACAGAATAATAATCCACCAATAAAGTCCCTAAATACACATGCTGGCTTCTGCTTTGACGCAAGTCACTGGAACTGTGCGGTTACCTTCAAGGCACACACGTATATATGCATGCCTCCCACAAGTTAATAAACGCCAACTCACATACACACACGCACACATCATAGACACTGTTCACCCCAACACGAACATGCCACACAGACAGAACGTGCTAAAATCTGTGTGTGAAGGGGACAGACCTGTGTGTGAAGCTGTATTGGAGAGGGCTCTCCGCTTCGGAACATCCTGAAACACTCGGCTAAGCTGGGGCTGGCCTGAACCCTCTGTTAAAAACAATATACCACACACTATGTTACAGCTCTGGTGTGTTTTTATCGTCTTTTACTGCTAGACTATATGGTGCCCTATAATGCTGTGCAAATATATGGAATTTGTTGGGATTTCCATCCAGTGCACATTATAGTACCATAAACACATTGATCTTTACCATCTGTGGCCCCCTAGTAGGAATCAAAGCCCGGCCACTAACAGGAATTACGAAATACTGCAGAATAATGAGTATACATTATTTAAAAAGGGAAGTGTTAAACAGGGACATACTAACTGCAGCCTTGTTTTTAACACAGACTTCTTTACTAGGACTAGGGTGGTTATATTTGTGTGTACCACTGAGACCACCTTCAATCAGAAATGTCCTGATGCGTTAACAAAAGCAGGCCCAGGCTAATCGAATCTACCCGTAGTTAACAGTACCCTTGTCTTCCTCCTAGTTCCAACGATCAATACTATTGATGTGTGAAAGGTTTCTGTATTGACCACGATAGCTAGGAGAGGCTCTTGGGATCAGTGCGTGACTAAGAACTCACTCAAAAACACACAGGTGTGGCACAGGATGGGAGTTAGGAAAGAGAAAGAAAAATATAAAGCTAGTCCATATTGACAAGCTAATCAATGGCCATGTGCAGGGCTGTACACATGCAAGACATACACGCACACACACACACTCACTCACCATCACACGCACACACATTAGGATACACAGACTCACCTCTCTGCCGTCCCTGGATGCTGCGCAGTGCGAGGATGTTTTGCTCATCGGCGAGGAACTGCCTCATCTTGTGGAAAGGCTCCTTCCCCCGGATGGTTAGCTTGTTCCATGGCTTCGGTCTGGCAAGGATCTCGCTCACCGATCCTTGGGATAGTCCCAGTACATAGTGGCCAAACACTCGCTGGCCAATGTTGTGCTTGATCAGCTGCTCTTTCACCTGTCGGGCAATCTCTGACGTGTCCATGTCCTCCCCGTCCAAAATACTTCCCGTGGTGGCGTCAGAGTGGCTGGGTGATGGGGACGGGGCACTGCCAGCGGTGCTGCTCCCGTTTACAGGAGCCATGTCTGGGCTGGCTGGAGGTGGCTGGGGGCTGCTGGCTGCCAGAGGGATGGCAGCTGACCCAGAGCCTGGGGTGGAGGTAGGGATGGAGCTGAGGGTTGGAGTGAAGGGCGTGAACAGCAGAGCTCCACTGGGGATCCCAGACGACTCCTGCAAAGCTTTGGAGTAGAAGGTCTGAAGCAGCTGCCGCTGGATCAGGGAGTTCAAAGCCATCTTACCACCCACCAGAGGGAACACAGGGGAGTAGAAATCCTGTCCAATGCCCGTAGGACTGAAAGGGTGCGCTTCGCCGCTGCTGGTGGTGGTGGCAGTGTTGAGGGTGTCCGTATTAGTGCGAGACAGGGGAAACTGGGAGGAGGAAGGAAGAGAGGGAGGGGGAGAAGGGGGCGACGAAGAGGGATTGCTGGGCATGGTCTCCTCCTTCGTTGTGGACTCTTCTGTCCCTTTCCGCCCGGCTGACCCTACAAGAAAGGTCAAACACACCATGCATTATGGGGGGGTCAACAAAAAAGGGGTTCCAAAAAGAGAGAGAAAAAAAATAACAAAAGTTATCTTAATCAAGTCTTTTCCAAATTAGTGAGCTTTGTTTTCCTTTTTTGCCAACCCCCCCAGACAAAGTGCCCATGCATTTGTGATTTCAACCTTTCTTGTAAGACACAGCCTGGAAGAAAAAAAAGGACAAACAAAAACATTTGACACTTTGCCACTGAGGCAGATTAGCTTAGCCCAGGGCTCAGTCTCCCTCTCTCACTCTTTCGCAGGCAAAGTGGAAGTAACTGGACAGGGTAAAATGATCCACAGATAGCCAATACACCATGCAAGTCCTCCTCAGTGATGTTGTGGCTTGTAGATGCAGTACCAGAGTCTTTCATTAAAAATACATCCAGGTGAAAACAGAGCAATAGAACGGAATTGAAAAACATTGTTTATGGCTGAACAGAAAACAAATGCATGTCACTAAAAAACAGCGACTACACAGCTCTGCTGACTCTGAGTAAAGGCCTTACTTCACCTCTTTCCTCAATAGGTAGACTGATTACATTCATAAATTCACCAAAACAAAAAGAAATATAAACTGAATTTAGTCAGCCTTTTAACTGCTAGAATCCATCTTGATGGAGCGCTGGGAGAAATATTATTCTACTGCATAACCACTGAGACCGTAACATGATTGAGTAAGACAGTAAGCAACCCTAACTGTGAATGTTAATCAATTCAAAGCTATTCAACTATTCAAGCCTAAAGCTATGACATTTCAAACATATAAACACTGTTGCAGAGGGCAAGACTCTCGATGTAGGGGCGAACGTACGGTGTCCTCGATTTTGTGTACTGCAACTTTGTTATGGGTCAGGCTGACCTCCTGCTGCGGTATTCCAAGATACCTTCCTCTCCATGATGTCACATTTCTGTACCATGATTACAAATTTTACTGTGGACCAAATGTTGCAAATCATTCCCCAAAACATGATGGTTAAGTATTCTCAGAGAAAAAGAATCTATAGGCATTCATTAAGTATGTATACATTAAACTGCTACCTCTTATTATAGCTGTACCTGCACGGCCTTACCTGCAGCTGAACCTTCATCTTAGCTCCAATAAATACTGGACTCCCATTCTGTTGGCATTTTGTGCTGGTCCAGGTTTTGACTGGGCAGTGTTGAGGAAGCGGCCCTTACTATAACCGTACATTTTCACAGACTTACCGCTGAGCTCAGTGTTGGCAATGCGCAGAGCGGCGCTCTCAGATTGAAGACTGCGGTTCCTCTCCAGCAACAGCACCTCCAGAGGTTTGGATGAGTCCTGGTTGAAAGTTAAAATGTACGATTTGTTTCATCATTAACTTAATAACTATTGCTGCAAAATGACGTGTAGGTATATTGTAACTGTAACCTTTACCTGCACAGAGTCAGATGTTCCAAACTCCATGGACTTGAGGATGCTGAGGAGAGAAAGGGGGAAAATCCACATGAACCTCCTACTAAAAAAAACACATCTACAGTGCTAGCTTTACTATTTTTGACTCTTTGAGGACAAAAAAAGGATGGAGAGGCAGACACACATCATCTTTACCATTGTCAAACTAACAATGTATATGTCTGTGCGTGGACTCCTGTGTGTGTTCTTCTCACCTCAACTCCTTCTTCACCTCCTCATAATCAGCTTGCTTAAGCAATTTCTCCTCCAATTCCTGTAGATAAATGACATGGAAATGGATTAAAAAGTCATTCTTGGAACTTTATATGTCTAGTACTCTTTTCAGAAACTTTACTCTAGATAAAAGAACAGAGCTTAAAAAGTTTGATTATAGATTCAGGTGTGGTACACCACGAAAATTGAAAATCATTCGAATGACAAACTCAAAAAACTGCAGCGATGTTTTCTTTTTGTACCTTGAGAGTGGCGGTCTTGCTGCTGAGCTGCTCCTCCAGCTGTGCGATCTGAGAGCTGGTGGTCTCTCTGAGTTTGGTCAGGCTGGCCTGCAGTCTCTGGACGTCCTCCACCAGCTGGGCTGTCTCCCTTTCTTTGGACCTTAGCTCCACCTCAAGACCTGAGTGGGATGCCCCCTCCGTCGGCTGATCCTTAAAGGGAATAGAAAGCAATTTAATCAAATCAGCAAAGTAAAACTTATACCACAGTCCTGCTTTCAGATACTTTCAATCAATCACTACAGAAATCAGACCAGGTCATGGTACTGATTATTGTTTTCATCAGGTCTTATCCCTTAGATCAATAAATATTTGTGACGATTTAATTAATCAAAACCACCCAAACTGAGGATCAATGAAGCTGATACTTTGGTGTGGCGGTCTGTCACTAACTAAACTTCACCTCAGCAGTCAGTTGAATGGACCCAATAAATAAGTCAATCAATACACCGATCACTTATTGCCACCCTGGCAACCTTTCCATTGCAAATCAATTAACCATTGATGACACAGATGTCTGACCTTTAAGATAAGTTCATTGCCTCTGGTATAAAAAAGGCGCAGCTGATCTTAAGACTATCAATACCTATTTGTCAGCCATGGAGTAAATCAGCAAAGGAGTGTGATCTGTTACCGTGTCAGGGTCGGCCTTGGCCGGGCTGCCCAGCTGCTGGGATTGGCTGCTCAAGGACACCTGCTCTCTGAGCGACTCCATCTCTCGCTGAGAAGCCTCTGCTTGCTGGGAGAAGGAGAGGAAGAGTTTAAGAAAAATCAACAAGAGATTCTAACACTGTCATAAATGTTCAATCTAAGGCTCAATTTAGAGATACTGTGTAATGTTCTTTTTGGGGGGCACACACACATGAGCAAGAGCAATCTATCTAAACCCTATCTAATAAATGTACAGGGAGAGAGCATAATGTGTAGGAACTTAATTTACTTTGGAGGATGAGGATGTGTCTGATATTTATCTCAACATCTGTTTTCAGGCTCTGCAAAGTAAACGGATGAATTGACTACACTGCACCCGGGTTTGACGTACCAAATAGGGAATCAGATTGAAGGAGTAAACTTTTCAAATAGACCACCTTAATTTACCGTCCCACTGTTTGTGTATTTATGGAAAGGAAGTCCAACCCCTCCCAGCAAAAACAAACACATACTATAAAGTGGAGGGAGGGCAGAGAGAACGCAAAGTAAGTGTGGGATGATGGCAGAGGGGGGATTTTTCCTTAATTGAAAATATTAAATTAGTCCTGAGAATAGAGCTGATACCCGTTGTTTTGTCTTTATGGCCAAACCGCCAAGCTCCAGTCGGGAATCATCTGCAACACCGGCCAACTTACCATCATTAAGAGTTACAGGGAGCCGATTCCACAGTGTTCCTAATTGCAACCATATTGAGAGCTTGTATTGACTGGGTGGGAATTGGACTGCTTGTTGTAAGAGAGAAATCCTGTTTTCCATTTTCCCTTTATAAAAGCGTATAAAAAGTCTGTGACTGAGCTGGAGGCCATGCTGTCATCCTCTGTAAACCTCAAATCAGAAGTGTGAATAGTGTGTGTGTGGCATTATAGTCGGAGCACTAACCTTTAGGCTAATATTAACATTACATGCCTATGCTACCCCTTTAGCCACAAATCATACTCTTGGGCTAATAATGAAAGTTAACAACAATGACATTAACAGATACCACAGGAATATTTACAACACAAGGGCAGAGAGCACGCCAGGGGGCTTACTTCAGCAGGGGGGGTTTACTAGGTGTGTATTAAACATGTAAAAACAAACAGCAGCCCGCACAGTGAGAAGTCATTATTTGTTCATGGAAATCTCATTTCATAGATTCTGAAAAGACGGATATTTATATTTTAACAGATAAGCCTGTTGATACTCTATGAGTGGTATTCTGAAACATATTTTATTTAAAATAAGATCAAAACCAAAAGTGTGTTAGACCATCAATCAATACAAACAGTGGAATGTATTTTTAAACAAATGCAACTCAAACAGGAGTAAATAGTGCTTGAGTGGAGGACTACTTTAAGAACCAAATCAAAACAAGTTTACTGTTCTGGTGGATGCAACAGCATGATGGTGTACATGGGATTGACTACACAAATAGACAAACTGCAGTTACAATGTTCAACATTTTGAAAGGAACACGTCACCCTGTGCAACTTTGTGTCTCAGAGCGATCAGCTAAATAAGGCCTTTCAAAGATACTTGAAGGTATTTTGGATTTGGTGTTTTTGTGACATTTGTTGACAGTAATAAAAATTGAATATCAGTAGAATCTCTATGTACATGCATCAATCTACACACATTTTGCCTAGTGTCTTTTTCTCTATTTAAATAATAAAAATGTTGAAGGCTAGTGTGATGGAGGATTTGAACAGGGCTATGTAAAATGTTCAGCTATGAAGTTTACCTGATTGGCTCTTTCCAGGTCTGTCATCACCATCTCGATCTCATCGGCCCTGAGAAAGACATTTACTGTTACAACACAGGAAGTGACATTGCTTGAGACAAATAAAAAATAAAAAAGGAAAGAATGGATAATGGAGAGATGAATCCCAGGAAGTACACTCCGCACACATCACGTGTGTGCGATTGTTTAGAGAGAACTCATTTAGGAGGCTGATGCCGTGTCCATTAAGCTACTGTCTAAATTTCACCTTAATCCATTGATTGTGAACTCCATAACCCAAACAGCTTGTATGTGTGCATGCATCCATGTATTTAAGTGTGTGTGTGTGTGTGTGTGTGTGTGTGTGTGTGTGTGTGTGTGTGTGTGTGTGTGTGTGTGTGTGTGTGTGTGCACGCACATGTAAGCCCCTAAACCCAGGCTACACTAAAACAGAGGGATTACATTAATAGAGCTCTAAGTCCTAATACAGCAGACTAATCTGCTATGAAGCTGTGTGATTGTGTCTGACTAATGGTCTGGATGGAGGCCATGGTTCACCTCTCACTTGCTAGAGGTCACACAGCAAGAATACATCCTCATAATACCACCTCTTTTTGAACTTAAGAAAAAAGTGAATAACCCTCTTTCATGAGTGACGTGAAAACCTGTCACTTAGCAATGAGTGAAATGTTGAGGAAACTTAGAAAGTACATTTCAAAGACTTGCAAAAAGTGTAAGTATAGACCATGGTTAAACAACTGCCAAAATATGATTTCCCTTTCTCTTAATTAGTTGTGAGTCAGCGTGTGCTCCAACATAAATGTGTTTTGCCTTATAGGGTTACAACAGAGAAATGCATGAACATATTTGTGTTTAATGCAGTGCAAAGACACAGTGTGTATGCATGAATGTTTATTCAAGATATTATATGTTGATAAGAACACAAGAGTGGCATTGAGTTCAAAGATGTGAGCACATATGTGCATCACCGTGTCCATTAAGACCTTTTGATTTCCCTGCAATCTTTTGACAGTGAACCCCCTAACCCACGCAGCTTTTGTATTTGTGTGTCACAGTATGAAAAACAGCGTTATGTCCCATAGGCTTGAGTACTACTGATTTGAATGTGTTTAACAAAACAGACACAGTTGATATTAGGTCAACATTGTGCCACAGGCAATGCAGCAAAAAGAATCAGATGTGGGTGGGAAAGCTTTTCACTCTACGCTTTTATTCTTTCCCTTACAGTTAAAAGGATCTAGTATGCATTTAAGCAACATAATAGTACACTACCTCACTCAGCTTTTATCCTGTCTTAAGCTATAGTGTGCGGACCCATGTGCGCACACACACACACACACACACACACACACACACACACACACACACACACACACACACACACACACACACACACACACACACACACACACACACACACACACACACACACACACACACACACACACACACACACACACACACACACACACACACACACACACAGGGTCAGAGAGCCAACAAGCCAGAAAAGCTTGTAATGGAGAGCGTTTATGGGTAGTAATGCAACCCAAATACACCACCGCTCCTGCTCCAAATGTGATCATTTAATCAAAGTACAGATGCACAAAGTCTTCTTAAATAACCTTTGGATTTGGCTGTATTTGGGAATTATAAAGGCAAAGCTAGAGGCTGAGGGCCAAAGCAGATCACAGGGAAGGGATTTTCTCCATATCCTGATACAGTCAGTCAGTCAGTCAGTCAGTCAGTCAGTCAGTCAGTCGCTGGGCAGGGCAGGAACTGTCCTTGGCCAGCTGATGCGCCCAGTGGAATTAATTCATCAAACACTAAACAGTAAAGGGATGTCCTTATTAATGGTAAAATCTGATTTTAAGCCACTAAAACACACCTACACAACTTAATACAGCAGCCACAGGGAGGAGCTATAGAGTACACGCACAGCTGCACTGGAAAACCACATAGACAAACAACACACACGCTTTTGTACCATGAAAACCAATGGGTGCACAAGTGACATCAGTGAGCACTGTAGGACTTCAGAAACAAGCCCAGAGCCTCTAAGCCCCTACTGTACTTCCTCTATCTTCGACAGGCCTTTTCATCTCTTATCATCTTCTCTCGCTTGCTCCTCACTCAACCGCTCCTTTTCTTTTCACCCTCTGCCTGCCTCCATCATTTTTCCCCTCAACCCGTTCCCTTCCCATTGCCCTCCACTTTTCCTCCTTTCATCTTTTTTTCCCCTTTCCACCTCCCCTCTCTCATCTTTTGCCCTCTCTTCCTCGGCCCTTGTCCTCAGTGCCAGCAGGATATTCCCCTGATTTAGATTTTCATTTCCCTCCTCTATCACACTCTTATCCCCTCTTCCTCACTGTAGCCTCTAGCCCCTGACTCGCTTTTTGCCCTCTAGCTTTCATCACTCCATTCCTTTTCTTTCCTTCGCTTTCCCCACATTGCGTTTTCACAGCGTGTTACCTTAGGGATTTCAAGGAGGCTTAAAAAGAAGCTAGCTGTGAGAGTGTGTCTGCGTGCGTGCATGTTGTGCGCCATTTTGAGTTTGTTTGTAGTAGAGATAGACACAGGCAACAGTCAAAAGGCTTTTCTTTCTTAATTATCAGAAATGAAATGTTTTTTTCCAAAATGTTATCAGGCCTTTTATACACAGTTAAAGCAACACAAGCATATACAGGAGCATGCACACACATGCACACAGAGTATCCTGTGGGGCTGGGGATCAATATATCATTAATCTTTAACAGGGACTAAACGGGCAAAATGCGGCCAGCCAGACCCTCACAGCGCCAACACACACAGGGGGCTACGCTACATATGCAGGCCCGCCTCCCGCTGCCTCACACACACTCCGGGCACTGCAACATCGACCAAATTCTCTGAGAGTGTGTACGTCCGTGTCTGTGTGTGTGTAAGTGTATTTTAAAAGGCAGATTACCCGAATGCAGCAGGAGGATGGGGGATTTGTCACGCAATGTCCTCCTTAGTGGAAAGTTTAGAGCAGAAAATGTGTGTGTATGTGTGGAAAAAGTGCATGATATGTATGGAGTTTGTGTTTTGCAGGGCCAAAATATATGCAGTCAAAGGGTTAAAAGTTGTGTTCAGCCAAACACTGGCGATTTGCTCAGCCAAGCAGTAAACGGGGGAAGGACTCCAAGGACTGGGAGGGTGCAGGGTTAGAGAGGGTTTGTGTGTGCTTTAAAGCGTTGCATTAAAATTTCAGATCACAGCACGCCACATAGTCAAGGACCCTGACTGCCTCAGGCTCACGAGTGAGTGAGTGTGTGTGTATTTGTATGAGGATGTGTGTGTGTATGTGGGCTGGCATGTGTTTATTAGCTTCTGCAAGCAAATGGGGCCTGCTATATATGTCTTTTCAAAATGTGTTTTCTTCTGACATGAAAGGAACAGACAACGATGCAAAAACGAAGAAAAAAGTGTAAAGAAATGAGTGAAAGTAGAGGAGCGCTGCGACATATAGTCATGAAAAAGAAAACAAAGAGGGGGGGGCTTCTATGATAAACTATGAGCCTATTGATTAGTGCCATTATACTGCATACGATATCTTCTGGTCGCCTTTCCTCTCACATTCGCAGTGCAGGAGAAAAAAGACGGTGTGCTAGAAACGAGGGGGAAAAGTATCCTGAAGAACAGAGGAGAGGGATCGATCTGTTTTTAGCAGCCAATCAATTTAACAACTCTGTTAATGGAGAGACACAGTGAGTTCGAGGCAGGGTAAATGGCGTGGGGGGAAAACCTTAAAAGCTAAGTTGATCCTCTGCTGTTCTCTGTAGGCAGGGCGCACACAAGGAGCCTTTGGACACCTTTAGAAATAGTCAACGATATAAAGAAAGAGCTGATGGTTTAAGAAAAGTGTGATCTGTTTTTTACACCAATTACCAATAAAACATCATAAAAGGCTTTGTTTTTCTTGTCAGTATTTTAAACTTTCTGAATGCTGCTTTGGGGGCTCGAGAGGCCCTGGTTCTCGCTACTAACCCCGAGGGAACAAAGAGTGTGAATGTCATAAAGTGCCCCTTCACAGAAAGGAGTGCTGACATGGAAAAGCTTCTGTTCTCATCCTCGCCACTTCTATAAGATCAATAATGATAGATGCCTACAGCTCAAGTAATTGAAGCCACCTTATCTTAAAGGTCTTGTTCGAAGCCTGCGTGGCTTTTAGTCAGAGATCTCAAAGCGACCCTCGTCAGCTTCTCCTCCTCCTCAGGACCCTGATGAATCAGAGAGTGCTTTAGCCTACCCCACACACAGAAAATCTCTATTTCGGTGCTGCTGTGGCTGCAGAACGCATTACAATCCCTGTCCGTATTTACAGTGCGTTGGGTAATGCTGGGATTTGGATGTTGCCGAGCGTTGTGGGAGACAATCCAGCTGTTGGGGAGAGAAGGGGGGAGTTTCCAGGCATGGAGATCCACTAAACAGGATGATTATGTCAGGAACAGACTATGGAGGAGCCAGAGGGGAGAAGTCACCAGCAAACACACGCATATATCACCAGGACACGTACTTTGCTGTGGATTCCTCGTCATACTTGGTCTTCAAATCAAAGAGCTCGGCCTGAGTTGTTTCAAGTGCTGCAAAAGAAGGAAAAAGAGTCGGCTGTGAATTCCCATACAAGAAGTCAGCTTTCAAATAAATAATATATAACCCAGTAGGAACAATACTTAAAAAAAATGTTTTAAGAACCCTGAAAGGATATTTTCTTTAACTGCTTCCTAATAGGAATTCTGTGACTAAAACAAAATATTGGTTATTTAAAATAAGAACTTACCATATATATGCTACCCCTGGTAGTTTGAGGTTTATGAAACGGTATATTAACTATATTCACAAAAATGTTGATTTAAATTTTTTCTTCTAAAAATATCTTCCTACGATTTATTTTTCTTTCACCACATTTTTTAAAATAGGTGACATTTTAACTTTATATTTGTTATTTTTTCTTA
This sequence comes from Eleginops maclovinus, assembly GCF_036324505.1. Lineage (NCBI taxonomy): Eukaryota > Metazoa > Chordata > Actinopteri > Perciformes > Eleginopidae > Eleginops > Eleginops maclovinus. Next base: position 14,220,874 of record NC_086366.1, on the reverse strand, counting down.
GATTTCCTCAGATTTCTGTACTGCTCGGGCGTTTATCTTGACGAGTCAGGTAGGGAGTTACTTGCCAGTCTTGCTAAACCACTGTCAATCTGATCAAACCACACCCACCTAATCCAGACGAAGCAGATTAAGTGTTCAACTTCACTGGGGATTTTTTTCCCATTCAACTTTTTCAAACATGCAAATTCCATTAAAAACACCTAAGAGTTGAAAGCAAGCCTTTAAAACCAGCTCAACTTCATATTCAGTGATAAGGTTGCTGTTTTAATTGAGCGGGCTAAAACAGTTCACAGGTCTGTGTGTGAAGGCTGGTACCTGTCTGTAGGGACTGGGCCTTGTGCTCGGCCTCTTCCAACCGTGAGGACATGGAGTCCTGGCTCTCCTGGAGTTTCCTACAGAGGCAGACAGAAGGTGAGAAAATGAGAGTTTGGAGAAAGAAAGTCACAGATAGAGGTACCCTATCAGTAAATCTTTGGATCACACTTTGTGGCAACGGCAACTATTCTCTATTTTCCCACCATTTCTGAAGTGTTTTCCCCACTAAAATCCTCCCAACACAACCCACTCCTCATTAAGCAGCCCTATTAGGGAGGAATGTCTGGCCACTGGGGCACACTGCACCCAGGGGGAGAGAGAGGGAGGGAGGGAGAGAGAGAGCAAGGGTTTAGTAAGAGAGGGGGAAGGGGGTGTCAGAAACCACAAGGATAAAATAGATTCATTCTTAGCATATAAAAAGTTGGGCTCTGCTGAGAAATTGCCACTGCGTGTAAAAACATCAATAATCTAGCACAAAGACAGTCTTTATGGCACTCTTTGATGCCCCCCTTCTCCGCCAATCTGTCTCTCCTGTCATCTCTATTTTTCAGCCCTCTACTTCATCCTTTCATCTCTCGCTCTCCCTCCTTCCCTCACTCCTTGCAGGATAAAATGCATCAGAGGTGCCATCCATTTACTGCCCCTCTCAGACACAGGAAGTCAGCCCTCTGCAGACAGGAAGAGGCCTATAAAACACTGACGTAAAGGAAATACAGTTGGACAATTGATCTTCTGCTGCACGTCTGAAAGGAGCAGTGAGCTTTAAAACGGCTTCACGGCAAACATGATGATTGACACGAGGGGAAATATGAGCTCTGTGCTGTACATTTAATAAACACACAGCAAGTGGGCCAGAGACTTTTAAAGAAAGGATCACTGAGAGAGTTTCTTGTGAAGTGTTTTAATGACTGTAGGGAGTGTGGAAAAGAAAATCCCTAGCATTTGTTGGCAATGCCTCGACATTTAAAATGAGAATATGATGCAACTGAAAGTAATCCAAACTAGTGATCATTTTTATTGAGGGAAACTTTTACAATGACAAACTTTTTTGATAACCTATATGCAGGTAAAGGTTGTTAAAAGGGAACAGCAAGTGTTATCCAAAAAACTGCTAAATGATCCACTAGCATAGATAAGACATTTCCTTTTCAAACAAAGAAAGTATTGCAGTGGAATAAATGTATTCCTCTTTAGTTGTTTTCCTTTGAAAAGACAGAGTATTCTTCTATCCTGTTTGCAGTAATTCAGAAATCATTCTCCATCAGGCAGTATTACAAAAGTTAACATATCATTATTATATCTGTGCGTGAGCAACACTAAACACTGCACATTACCATGTGTTGTTGAGCTCTATGAACCACCATATTGACTTTTCTATTGATTTTTTGATTTTGGCAGTGCTTCATTTCCTAGTTTAGAAACATGTTCAGCTTTAATGCATCCATCACCACCTTTAACTCCAGCTCACCCTCAGTGAAGATGTGCCGTCTCTTTAAGCCCCGAGGCTAATCGTATGAGTGCTTATCATTTCTCTTCGACTGTGCACATGTTTATTTATCCCTTTAATTCGAAATAGGAGCATCACGGCTATCAGAGGTAACTTCATTTAAAGGTTGACTTGTCAATTCTCCACCTGCATTTGAAAAACGGAATCTCATGTTTTCCATTTTACCTGTCCAGCATAATATTATTGATTCACTAGGTAGGTGGAAAGGTGCTTAGGATAAGTGAAACAATATTATGATGCTGCCTGTGACTCTGTCTAGCCTTTCAAAGCGTTAATACAGCTTTCCCGTAAATCACTGTTTTTTCTTTATATCTGGCAGTAATTGAGAGCTTATTTATTATAGCCACAGGCTTCCCGTGCATCTGAAAATCACACACTCCAAAATGCCAGGGAAATGGGGTTGGAAAGGAAGTAACCTATTAAATCAGAGTAAATTACTTCAGATTAAAATTAAATGACACCTAAGCATATTTTTTCATCATTACATAGTCATTTGGTGGGTTTCGTTCAGTGGTGCATATTTTCAGAGACAATAGAGGTTTGTGGTAACAATTATTCCGAACAAAAAGGCTGAGAGATAATGTGGTACAGACAGAAAATAGGAGTCTGAGGTGTTGATTCCCATCAAGACAACAATGGCAAGCACCCACATGACAAAAATGCTGGCTTTGTCTTTTCAGTATTTTCATCCCTGCACTCATGTGTAAAAGGAAGGCAATGCCAACATGCAGCAATTTCTTGATTGAACTGATAACCATGAGGAACAAGTCCAAAAACGATTAGCCAAGAAGAAATAATCAAGTCGAGAATAGCTCAGCATGAAATGAAAAAAAAAAAGACAGAAATGTAAAATCCTTTAAAGATTAGAATCATAGCAGATCTGTCCAAAGGGCACAATGACCCAAAGGTTTGAAATTAAAAAGAATGCAGAGGTTATTACTTGAAACCCCACTGCTGTAGCGCGCGCACACACACACACGCACACACACCTCTCCTTCTCTGCATAGTCGTTGTGTAGCTGGAGCTGCTTCTCTTGGGCCAGGTTCTCGGCTTGATTCTTCAGAGACTGCTCGTACTCCCGGATCTTCTCCTTCAAGGCCTTAATGGTCACCTCTGGAGAGGGTGAAGCAGATTGTAAAAAGAGGAAGAGTTAAAAAACTGACAATTTGCTAAATATATAGACACCAGACTATAGCGGTTTCTTAGATGTGATAAATGGCAGTGATGACGATAATCCCTCTGACAGGGGGGGTTTGACCTTTGGTTAAGGAACAGCTTTTCATATCCCACATTCTTCCACTGTCAGCACAGTCTAAGGCCTTTGCCCTTATGGCTCCAGCCTAATCTGTACATCCACGACTGGTATAGAATATTCACCGATCACCAGAAGCAGATATGCTGTATTCATTAGGACTGCATTAGTGCTGAAACCCCATAACTTGCTGACGGCTTGAGGTCTGTATGGGGCAGCCTGAAATAAATCTAACACATAACTGGGGTAATAAATAGGCCTCCATGTGTGCGTGCGTGCGTGCGTGCGTGTGTTTCACAGAGAAAGATATAAGTGATAGAGACAATGATAAAGAGCATTGCTGCTTCCTGCCTTTGACTGAGGGCTCTTAGCACTGTGTGTGTGTGTGTGTGTGTGTGTGTGTGTGTGTGTGTGTGTGTGTGTGTGTGTGTGTGTGTGTGTGTGTGTGTGTGTGTGTGTGTGTGTGTGTGTGTATGTGTGTGTGTGTATATGTGTGTGTGGGTGTGTGTGTGTGTGCGTGTGCATGTGATTTAAACTCCAGTCTCACTGCTCTGACACATAATCAATAGAGGAGAGTCCCCTCAGAGCCCTCTTACCCCTTAACTGCTTAACTGAACTTTAAACATTTAGGTTGCGGGGATCAATGGCCCCTGCACTCTGTGTGTGTGCACTGTGTGTGTGTGCGGGCAGGTCTGCGTGTGTGTTTAACAGGAGTGGGAGTTCCAAAGTGTGTTTTGGGGTTTAAATATCCCCCATCTATTGAGGCGGGAAGGAGGGATAAAGGATGAGGGAACAGGAAAATCAATGGCAGAATGGAACCCTGCCGCTATCGAGCTGTTCCAATTAACTCTCGCTGAGGAAAGGGGGATTCCAAAACACTGCCTGCTCGCTCGCTTGCTCACTCCTCCTTTTCGACCAAAATTATACCACTTTTATTGCTGCTTCTCACTCATCTCTTGCCTCTGTCAGTTTTTCCGTCTTGCTTTACCCCGAGGTAGCCTGTCGTTTTTTATTCATGAAACTGTGCCTCGTGTTCCTTTCTCCCTGAAACCTATTTGACAATGTAAAACCTTCTACATTTTGTGTGTCTGAAAAATGTATAAGGCATTCAAATATGTTCAAATTGTGCCCTCGATCTTTGAAAAGGGGCTAAATATGTTTCCATGAACTTATATTTCAGTTCATTAACATGCAGACATAATGCAGAAATGTGACTGGCAAAGATCCAGATAAGCAAGAAAATATACGGAGCGTCAGTATCCTCCCACGCCACAAACAAAAAGCCCTACCCCCTGATCCGATACCACACTCGCATTATATTGTGTTTTGTGTCTTTGAGTGGAGAAACTTGGAATTTCTTAAAGTGTGGTTGTATGACGGAATTATTCATACTCAGTGTATGACGTTAGGCATTAGTACCAACACAATAGCTAAGCAATATACAGCTGTGATGTTGGCAGCAGCAAAACCAGTTTTAGCCACCTAAAAAGGCTCACATTATTAAGAAAATAAGTTCAGTGGACTACTAAAGGTTACCAAAAACCAAAATATACATGTTCGTCCAGACAAATCAAGAAAAATCTAATCCCTGGTGGGAATGGTGAGGTTACCTTCAAGCATAACTAAAACATTTAGCCGTTATCTTGCATGAGAACATTTTTATCATTATTTACTTTCGAGAGTGTTCTCAGAGTAGCAGCAGTTTGAATGTCTTAAAAACTATTTACTTTTGTGGTGGTCAATTGCCAAACTGATACAAAAAAACGTATGTCATCTTGTATGTTTTTTTCATAATTCCCACTACAACACAGAGATGACCTTAAACAATATGTTACATTTCAGAAAAGATCCCGTCTTAACTTTCAGTTTTCATATATTTTTCTTCCTATCTACTATTGCACATTGCTTTAACTGCCTACCGAAGCAGCCTGCTAAACCATCTTAGTTCTGTTTTGTTCACATGAGTGCACATTCAATGGCCATAATGGTAAAGCAGATGCAGAATACAAGAGGAGAGAATATTAAAAACCTGCCAAACTACACAAATACGTATCGTATAAATATGGAGAGTTGATACATGCCCTTCTATGATTAATTGTTTGCCCTACATCCATGCCCCTTAGAGTCAGTAAAATCCCAAAATGTGTGGATCTGCAAGTGTCCTGTCCCTTACCTTGGTTTTTAACCTCTGCAAACTCTTTGTTGTAGTCCTCCAGTGTCTCTCGAAGTTTGGTGTTCTCTGTCTCAATGTCGTGCATCCTCTGGAGCTTCAGCTGCAGCTGCTGAGCCAGCTCCAGCACAGGTACAGGGTCTGGCAGAGACAAAACACACCACGTTAAAAACACTGGAAACTGCAAAACAGACTACCCAAACAAGGGCGGAGAGGTGGCCTAGTGAGCTAGGAATAACTACATCCAAGGCCCTGTGAGAGCGGGCGTTTGCCCTGGTGAAGCGTCCTTGAGCAGGGCAATGAATCTCCTACAGCTCCAGGAGAACTGTTCTGCAGCTGACCCTGACCTTTGATCTCCCTTTGGAGAGTAACTGGTTATGGGTAGGACCAAAACATATCCCAAATACTAGCAATAATATGACAAGCAGAGTTATGTGTTACTGGCACTAATGCATCACACAGCTGTAGGTCAGTGATTGACTCTATTTACTGAACTGATCTTATAATTTGATACTGGATTATTGCGGTTCAATTCATTATCATCATAAGGGATCTGTATATAATTGAATAGAAATGCAAAAAATAAACTGTAGTGCAGTAAACTCAGATGAAAATTTGCTGGTTTCTTTCCGCTATATTTTTCTTATTTAAAAATCCCAACTGGTCGTATAAGTGGAGGACCACTCTACATGATGCCAGAGCTGACAATTATTTTGGGGGAAATAAGTATGCATTAAAATGTCCTACACTGGACCTATCTTTACCAACAAACCTTGATAGAAAAATTCAGATATTGATAATGCAATGTAATTGAATATCAATAATAATAAGTGCATTTTAGAGATTGGAAAGAGAAAAACAGAACTGAGATTTGGCCTGCTACAACAATGAAAGGTCTAAGTTAGTTCAGCCACATTTTGTTTATCCATAAAGGTTATTGAATGACACACTATCAACCACAGTATCAACCACTGTATCAACAGAGACTATTGTCGGTGTACAAGATAACTTTTTGTATTTCGGGAAATGCGTCAACTGCTGACACAAGCAAGAGAACTGGATAAGTGATACTTGTAGATACACACAGACAGGGGATGAGACACATTAACAACAGAGATTACTGGGCTATGATCAGTGAAAGCGTTCACTATGATGCAGCTTGAAAGCAAGAAAAAAGAGAAAGATGGGAGCAGACAGATGGACAAAGTGGAGCCGTACAGAATAGGCAAGGCAAAAGGTAAATAACAGATTAAAGGAACAAGAGACAGAAGGAAGAAAGACACTTTTCTGGAGGCATTTCACAAACATCTCTGTGAACACACAGCAGGGTTAACTGTCAGTGTGATGAAGAGAGCCCTGTCAGTCAGGCCAATCACATCTGATTGGTGCTCATGGGTGGCAGACTGGTGACAGGCAGCCAAGAGACGCAGGCTAAAAGAGCAGTTTGCGTGTGTGTGTGTGTTTATGTGTGTGTGTTGTACAGATAACAGGAACTGACAACTTACAGCTGGGGGTAAGGGCTGTGTGTGTGTGTGTGTGTGTGTGTGTGTGTGTGTGTGTGTGTGTGTGTGTGTGTGTGTGTGTGTGTGTGTGTGTGTGTGTGTGTGTGTGTGTGTGTGTGTGTGTGTGTGTGTGTCTGACGCAGTTAGATATCTTAACTATGCTAATGAGAGATCAGCGGAGAACGATTGGGGAATTTCATGCTGATTTTGTGCTGTCAAGGTGACACACCATGCAGGGCTAAGCTCTGACACACACACCTTGTCACAAACACACATTATGTGCACACTTGCATAGTCTCAATCCAATACACAAGTACAAACAAACACTAAGGAACATAACTCTATGCACTGAATTTGGACTCGTATCAGCTGCGGCACCCTTGAAAATCAACTTTCTCCCCCTCTTATCAAACCTTTGTCCTTCACATAGACCCACCCCTCTCTCTCTCCAAATCAACTATACAGCCTGTTAAAAGCAGTTTGACTTGTGGGCCACTGGTGCTGAGCGCTCTCGCCAGACACCTTTAATCTAAAGCAGAGCACACTGGGCTGACTAACCAGGCCCTCAGTTGATAGAAGACAGAACAAAACACACTGTTTCCTCTTTCAAGACTGCTGCATTAGTCAGGCTGGTCTGTGTCTGTGTGCGTGTGTGCATCAGGCATTACATCATTGTCTCGCTGCAAGTTAAGAATAGCCCCGTCAGAGCTGGCGCTGACTTATTGGGAGCAGTACAATCCAAAGATATTACTGTAGGTCTATCCATGTGGGAATACGATGACCTCCTTACGCTATAGATGAACCCAGCTCCTCTCTCATTTCTACATGCACGGCCTCTCCAGGGCTCCCATTCGGCTGAAATCTCCACCCAGTAGCTCTGTGGCGGTGTGTGTTCTGTTACACTGTGTTGCGCGTCCCTACTCGGTCTCAGTGCGCTGAACGCTACTGCTCATGTGTGCACTTCACGCCCATCGTGGGCGCACTTGTCATCCATATCAGGACGCACCTTCTGTGAAGACCCTCTAAAGGCTTCACCAGTGGGGATGAGATCTCGTGGGGACACATTAAGGCGTTGCACACGCCTGGATGCACAGTGAAGAAGCACCAGAGGGACGGTGGCGTGCGTTTTTCCCTTTTGGTGCTGTCTGCATGTAAAAAGGGGTCTTCTGACCATGCTTTTGGACTCAGGAGGTGTCTAGACAAACACACAGAGACACAAAGGACACGCAGCACAGACATTAAGTTAAGTCTTACCTGGGACATCGATTATTTTCTTGTACACGTTCAAGAAGGCGGCCTCTGCTTCTTTACTTCTTTTACTCAAGGCATCGATCTGCAACAACAGAGGAAAAATGGTTAATTGTTAGTTACACCTCCTCACAGCTGAGTGTCACACCCATACACTAGGAAGGCAGGCCCATTCATTTCACAGTAAGGCTCGTCTACATATCTGTCTCTCCTCACTATGTGTCGGTATGCTGCATATGATCGCGGTTCTCTTGACGGTGGCTGCGTTGGTGTTTCCTTCCCGTGAAGTCAGTTCAGCTGTTCAGCCGATGACGGATGCGTTTCGTTTGCCTCGTGTCCGCGTCTGTCTGTCCTCGAGTGTGTGTGCCTAACTCTGTCCGTCCTTCTGTGCGTCTGTATGTGTGCGCGTACGTTCGTTTCCCCTCCAGCACGCTGACATCATTAAACAGCTGGCTCAGTCTTTCCAGCCACAGCAGGGGCAGATTATTCAGTCAGCTCTTAGCAGCAATACAGTGTGGATCCATTACTGATGCAGCCATTAACACAAGAGGGCACGGCATGCATTCCATCACTGATATTGTGAAATGGACAGCATTAGATTGGATCCATAAAGAGATTAATTCAAAAAGAAAAAAAAAAGGTTATTGTGGGAACTTTTTACACTGTTCTGTCAATGAAATCCTGATACATTAGGCAGCCTGTTCTGTTACAGTCTCTGTGTCAAACTTCAATATGAGAAGCAGACAGAGTAGGCGAAACACATCTGAAATCAGCTCTAAATGGAGGGAAACAGATGCCAAATAAAGACATTCAGCGGGTGCTACTGTACTGGGCAGAGCTACAGTTGACTACTCTGGCTCACGCACTCAGACTAAACAGCCTTGTGTTTCTCTTCCAACTCCTCCAGCACATTCAACGAGAGAAAAGGAATAAAGACAAAAGCCTATATAAGTCCAAATATAAAGTCTTCACATTCCCAGCCAAGCCAGTAGTGTAGTTGATGGGTGGTTTAGGGGTTCCTGCCACTGTAAACAGAGCGGGCTTCATGTAATACTGCCTGGGCTCCTATGGGAACCTAATAAATCTCTTCACATGGCTTTGATTCATCTCTAGTTTTTTAGCCGCAAAACATCTGGCCCTGAGTAGGCTGGTGCCAGCACCCCTCCCTCCCCCATCCCCCCTTTATTTCTCCACGTCTTTCTCTCAGTCTCTCCCTCTTGTCACTTCCATGTTCTCTGACTCATTTTTTTCTCTTTCCCTCAATCTTTTTCAGTGTCAGTCTTTCTCACGTGTTTCGCTGTCACACAGTCATGTCTATCTGGCATGTACAGTGCTCCCGACACACACACACACACACACACACACACACACACACACAGTACTTTACCCTCTTCATGGGCTGTGTGACATTGAGCGATCAGGATCCTCAAATGCAAGGCCACTAATGGGGGATTACTGATGCAGAGTACTAATACCTCTCACACACCAACACCAAACCTGTTCATCAGTGCCGAAATGTGTGTGCGTGTAAATATATACATATATGTGATCAGAGTACCACAACACAATCTCATGATAGAGAAGAAACACACGCTCACAAAATGATCTGCCGATGGCAATGAAGGAAGCTGGCTGCGTGACTGTACAATGACTGGGCCAAGGTCAGTGGTACAGCCGCTTTATATAGCCCAACATGGGAGGCAGGAAATAGACATTTAATGTAGGACACACCCTACAGTTAGAGGCAGGTTAACTGCAGGACCAGAGCCATTAGAAGACCACCCAGGATTTGCAAATACAACCCTGCTGTTCCAAACTGCAGCTCTTTCAACCAATCCCAATGACATCTGCTATTACATGCTTCCCTGCCCCCATCCCACACACACACACACACACACACACACACACACACACACACACACACACACACACACACACAGAGACCAAGCAAAACAAATGAAGTGACACAAATGATACCTCACCAGTATCAGTATGTTACCAATGAGAAGTGCTTGCAATTGCAGAAGGTATCCCTGACACATCCACACACACAAACACATACGTACATACGTCAGCACCTTGTGCCACCATCACTCAGCACCGCCTCGCTCCCCTATCTAACCCATAGTGTGTGAAGGGCATCAGGCTGACCTGGGAGTGTGTGTGTGTGTGTGTCTGTGCATGTGTGTGCATGTTTGTGTGTGGCCCCAGTGGAGTCTGATAAGGGGAGGCTATGGGAAGCAGAGACTGAAGCCTTGGATAATGGAAAAGCTTATCTGATCGATGGACCAACAAGGAACACTGAGCATGCAACACACACACACACACACACACACACACACACACACACACACACACACACACACACACACACACACACACACACACACACACACACACACACACACACACACACACACACACACACACACACACACACACACACACACACACACACACACACACACACACACACACACACACACACACACACTTTACCAGACTGAGGCCTTGTGGAAACAGTACTGTTATTGGTAATAATTGTGACCTGAGGGCACCCACCTTTCAATGACAAAGATTAAACACGGTATCGAGACCTCCAAGTTCCTGGGATAAAACTTTTTATTGTTCTGTCTGAGTTCCACATTCACTTAGTAAGGATTCAGGCTCACAGGGTAAAAGGCCTAAGGATGAGTTACTGCGGGACTTCAACAGGAAGGCCCTCTGGTTTGTGGTGCCTGTCTTGTCCTTGATCAAAGCACGGAGGGGTAAGCAAACAAAGCCAGGCTAAAATTACACATTCTCAGAGCTGCTCATGTTGTGGCATGCAAGCGCGCAAAATAGTCGACTGATTGATGGGCTGCTCTGAGACTGGCGCGGGTGTACAGTATTATCTCAATAATCATAAGATAATGTCTTTCTCAGTTCTGCGACCACCCACTATGTGTCTCAGCGTGTACTGGTGTGCACGGCGTCGAGGTGTGTCAACACGAGGATGGTGGAAACAGCTGACAAAGCCACAATTATATTGCTGCCGTTTCTATTCTCTAAATAGACTGTGGATCATCAGCAGAACATGGTGGGACCACTATAAATTACAGCATTTTTACATAACCACTGGCTGTGGTTGTTGCTCTAACACAAGAATATGGAAACTAACCCAGTGTTAAACTGTAATATTCTATGGCCAGTAGCTAAGAAGCCCTGTCACTATCTATCGAGATGATTTTGTTTGCGTGCATGAGTGTGTGCGTGTGCGTGTGTACTAGCGAAGAGATACTGTTGAGCTGAATGTCCACCCACTCCTAACCCAAATAACGCCCCAGTCTAAACCAGCCGCTTCCACTCCTACCCTCTGACTTTCACATATGGGAGTGAACTGGAAATGCGTGGCTGCCAGACAGGAGGAGTCATGATGGAAATAGGCCAAAATGATGGAGGAGGAGATCGAGGCGAACGGTGGAGGTATAATATAGCACACACAAAAGTCACCTCTTATAGGTCAAGGTACATAGGATCCTAAGGCACAACATTAAATTGAAAGTAAATAAATCAGCCACAATGAACCAAAATGGCTTTTGAATCACCAGATCAACAAATAACCCCGCCGAATCAGGCAGAGAAACAAAGTCTGAGGAAATAGCATTGGTGAGTTCTGACTGGCTAGAGCCGGGTTTTGTGGTGCCTTTTTTTGTGCAGGATGCAATTTAAACACACCCTCGGGCTACAGGACTTCATGAATAGGACAGAAAATCAAGAGCAGAGCAGAGCAGAGCGAAGAACAGAGGGAGAGGAAAGAGGGGAAATGAGATAGTGGTAAGAGAAAGAACAGGAGATGGCAGAGAGAAGCGAGGAGAGAGGGAAGGGATGACAATTAAAGAAGAAAGATGAAAAGGCGGAAAAAGGAGAGAATGGCACAGAGAAGGCACAAGACCACTCAACGAATGTCAAACAGGCTTTGTAATATGCATAGTTTAAAAGCTGTGCTCGAGCTTGTGTGTCTACTAGTGTCAATATGCATTTCAACACTCACCTCTCCTTGGAAGCTTTTGAGCAAAGGGGCAACCTGTTTCCGGAAATCCTAAAAAATAAAGAGAGGAAGAGGTTAGCGATTCTCAAAAAACGATCGTTTTCAATCCTTTAACAACAGTTAATACACAGGAATATGTGGCGGAGATGTGGAGCTGTGAAAACCTCCTGAGTGATATAGAAGAAGACCGCATTGGGTCAATCATTAAAATCAACTAGCGGACGTTCTTGCAACTCCCGATGAATAATGAGTGATGCGTGAGTGAATGATGAACATGAGGGTAGGGAGGAGGCCAGGTTTGCACCCTGAGGTGCTCTGGTGGACTGCGTTTCTGATAAGAACAGGTGCAGCACCACCTGGGCCACCCAGAGGCGCCCCTAGTGCGTGTGAGATGGAGAGTGAAGGAGGACTACAGTTAACGCAAATTGTCTCCATGCACAAAGTTTTTACTATAAAGCAAATGCTTTTCATCCCGCGAGTCCCATTGCATGACTTTTCAGTACGAGTCAGCGGTTTCAGATTAGATAGCCAGTCGAGTATGTATCAGGGGAACATGCAAATCACCATGCTGTTAGCTGAGCCTACATCCTGACAAACTGAACTGGAGCGTATGGTAAAAAGCGTGGCAGAATAGTACATTCTGTACAAGCCCATTTGATTTGCACAGTTTGTGGACACACACATACTCAAAAAACTGCCTAATGAAGATGTGAAGTAGGGCACCGACAGATGTGTGCTCGGGAGACTGTGCGCATTTTAGAAACCTCCGCCTAAAAGCCTAACCGATGCTGCAGCGAGCGTGCATCCCAAACAGACCCGGGACCAGTGTCTGGGGCCAGCCTAATCCCAGGTTGGTCCAGACAGGCCGCTTGTCTGGGACTGAGGACAGGTCATGACCTCTGTGACCCTGCCCCATTGTTACCTCATCAGGGGTCGCTGTGGCTGTTTGTCTGGGCCAATTCAATATTCCCCTGCTGGGGATAACGACCTCCACCCCCCTTCTCTCTCTCTCTCTCTCTCTCTCGAAGTGCACAATAAAGACATCCCCCAAAAAACCACCATACTGATGTCAGTTTTGTCATTTGCATTAGATGTAGATTATATTCAAATTTTCCATATCAAGATTCAGTTTCCTTTCGGTTAGTTTACCGATGCACACGTTCTTTTTCTTTTCTTTAATTCTATTTTCATTAAGTTTAGTTCCAATGTTTTGTCAGGGCCAAACATTGGAGTGCAGTAGTGTGTATCCATGTTTGCGACCTGTGTTATCATTGCGTTTTAAATCCTATGTTAATACTGAGGGCTTAAAAAGAAACCCTTGTTTAATGTAATGCAGTGTGATCCTGAAATAATTACTATCTTTGTGCAAATCAGAACTGCACTGCTACACTTCCATAATAGTTAAGTTGCTGTATTGATTACCAGTTAAATGTAATACCTCATGTTAATAGAGTTTAGACATTTAATGTTTTTATCGATATTATTTATCTTGCGTTTTAGTAGTCTAAACAGTGCAGTTGGATGAGCTTGTGCACAAACACACAATCTCTCAAGAAAACACACTGAACCCACAAAAACAAACACATTCAAATAACATGCAGAGGCGAGCCACTGCTGTTTCTGCACAACAGAGCTCTGAACTCTGTTGGTCCACTCTCTAGCGCTCCTCCCCCCTGCCCCCTCCACTTCCAAAGATTTATGACCATATAACATAACAATGCACACAGACAACATGGTCAATCCGTGTGTGTAATGTGTGTGTATGTGTGTAGTGAGGGGAGTGGAGGGGGCCAGGCAGCAGGAGATGGATGGCTGGTGTGTGAGCTGCCGGCAGACAGCAGACAGGCCAGCCCGAGGAATCCTCCGGGGAGTATGGAACTCCCATTCGCTGTCTGTCTGCCCTGCAGCTAAACACAAACGTGAGTGTGTGCATACGTGCACACACACACACAAGTACACACAAAGTTGTTTTACTACCGCTGCCTCTGGCTAGCAATCTTTGGGACATGCTACAACCATTCCCACCCTTTCCTTTATAACAGTGTGCTATAGGAGTCTTGCCTAAGTAAAAGGAAATTAAGAACTGGATGAATAATTCAGGCAACTTAGGAAGCACAGTAAGATGTAGCCTAAAACAAATTTCAACAGTGTGTCGGTACTGATGAATTATGAAAACTTTGTTTTCACGCTGCATTTCTTTGCACTACTTTTAAAATGCTACAAAAGCCTGCCTGTGTGTGCGTGTTATTATGCAGACCATGAGTGCAGTTCACGCCGAGTACAGCTCAACAGACTAGACACCGTCAACGTGGGCTGGTCTCCTGGTTGTTGAATAATGGATCAGAGACGGACTCCCGCTCAGCCTAATGCAGTCTGATCTGATGTGACTGTGATCTCCACTGACTGGTGCAGACCACAGAGAGCTGACAGCTCGCTCTATAGGCTGGTCAACCACGCACGCAGCCACGACACGACAGAAAACACAGCCCAGTGAACGCACACAAGACGATTGAGGCATTTTTAATCAGGCCATCACATGTTATGAACCAGCCTATTTAGTAGGCATCTTTGGTGCTAATACACCTCCAAACTCCGGGCGTTTTAATGCCCATTCCTATTGAGCCTGTTACAGCCCTGTAATGAATCCTGTCGCTCGTCTGGCCTGGCTCAGATTCCTCCTCCACATACCAGGGAGATGCCAGGGGCCACACAGACGCCAGAGGAGCCTTCCTAAATCACAGCCTTGTTACACTGATGAATGTGTGTGTCCTGTTCTCTGATCTAGGCTATCTGCCTCTGTGTGTTTTTGCGCGCGCCTGTGCTTCTCTGCATGTTTTCTTTGAGTGTGTGTGCGTCTCTCTCTCCACCTTTGCGTGTTGCTAGGCATGTGGTTAGACTTGAAAAGGAGATTAGAGATGAATGTGTAGGGCAAAGGGAATTTAACATCTTCTGTATGCAGGTACAGTGTCCTCTAGTGTATATTCCTCTACGCAGGGTGGGCTACAAGCTGAAGTCAATCGTCACAACCCTCACCCTGTGGTGACTATAATAGGCCTACTGTCAACTCCACCGAGAGTTGACGATTTTCTATCCACAGTCTACTCCGTTCATACATAATTCATCCTGCCATCAATAATTCACCATGGTGACATTACCAATAATAACACAACAATACTTTGTTTTCGCTGTGTGGTTAAAAATGCGTCTCCTTGGTAACAGAGATGAAACAAATATTCCCAGGAGGAGTGATGGGAACACAGGAACGGGACAGAATTCCCTCCTGATTTTTTCTCTCTCTCCCCTCTCTCTCTCCTCTCTCTCCTCTCTCTCCTCTCTCTCCTCTCTCTCTCTCTCTCCTCTCTCTCCTCTCTCTCCTCTCTCTCCTCTCTCTCCTCTCTCTCCTCTCTCTCCTCTCTCCCTCCTCTCTATCCTTTCTGCACGCATAAAAAACTAGGTCAGATAATACAAACTCCTGAGGGGTTTTCTGTTTTGTCTCTTTAGGATTTCAGGGAAACTAATGGAGAGACTATTTTTGGGAGCCAAGCCCGCATCTCTGCGCCGTCTACGCCTCCCTTGCTTTCTCAGTAAATAATAACGTCTACACTTATGAAGAGGAGAAGAGACAGAGAGGCACACTATGATTGTCAAAAGAATTGTAGGGTATATGCATGGCTTTGTGTGTTGGTGCGTGTCTGTGAATATCTGATTTCTCACCTCTGGTGTGTTCTTCTTGAACTCGCGGCTCAGGTCGATTAGTTTCTTCCTGGACTGTTCACTCTCGTCCTGTCTGTTGGCAAGCTGTGTGGCGGTGGCGTCTAATTCTTTCTGCAAAACAAACACAAAACTTTTTTAGTTTGCTTAGAAGACAGCAGCACATTTGATCACATTTCTCATTACAGCGCTGTTGTTATCATGGAGAATAAGAAGACAGGAGCCGTTTCTGACTAGACAGCAGACTCCTTGAACCATCTGGCATGCAGCAGACTACCCTTCCTGCCTCAGCTGAACTTGGCAAGTTCATCGCAGCAGCAGAGGCCGAGAGCAGTACCACAACTTCAAGGCCCGCCAAGAAAAACCCGTATACACCAATAGTTTGATAGGCTACCAGCGCAGGCAGTATCTGCAACCATTCAGCCTGTCAGTCACTCCTTCACCACTGTGAAGGGCATGACAGCACTTGCAGGAATTGACTACTACTTCTACTCCACACACAGTTCACAACAATTATTAACTGTCTGCACCAGACAACCCGACCCCTCCCCATTACAACTGCACAATTTTCAACAACAGCAGTGAAGCAGGGCCCGCCTTTATCCATATCCATTTTGCATTGTTATTAATAGCTATTTATGGGACTCGTTCCAAATGATGGGCCAAGTGCTGACATTAACAAGACGTTCAGGCCTTGTAAAGATTGTATCTCTCTCTGCTGAGTGTTGCTGGATTATGTTTCTGTTGGATTCTTGCCTCCTGTCACGCTCACTCCTTTTTTTCCCCTTGTTTTTTCTTACTCTCTACAGATCATCTACTCACTCATTCAACCAGCAGAACCTTCTCCTCTGTTTAAATCTCTCTTCTCCCTTTACTCCGCCTCCCCCTTTTTGTCTGCCCCCTCCCATCCACCTCCTGTGAGGCCGCCCACCCCTGAGAGTGATTAAACGCTGCTGAAGGGCCGTTATGCTAACTAACACACTAATCATTTAATACACACATTACCACAGGGGCCCTTGTGGCTCAGTCTGCTGACAAGGTCCCAAAACACACTCACGCACACATGCCCACCTCCTCACATCGCCCACACCCCCAGAACACACAAGAAAATACAACCCTCTAAACAAATAGTGTGATCAAGTACTAATTAGTAGATTTCTCCCCCATCAGCATTAAGTTTAATTCCCTGACCAGCCGTGATCTTGTTTTATCCACAAACCATTAAAAAAAATATAACAAATGTTGGTCGACTTTTCACTGCAATGGATTTCATGCATTAGCGAAGGATGTTTGAAAAAAAAAAAAATGCTTGCTTGCTTACATGCCATCTTGCTCTTGCTGCCCATGGAGCAGTTGATGCAGCAGCCTGCCTGCCCATGGCCATGGAGCAGCTGCACTATCTGTTAGTGAATTCAAGCGTGCGCAGAAGCTTGTGCAGCACTTGATGAAAGGAGGAACCTTAGAAATTTTAATCATGTTCAATTAATTGTCAAAAAAATGAATGCTCCAGTTCATGAACAGAGGTGTAATTATTATATTGGTAAAGATTAGCTACAGAAACACGGATATAAGGCCCAGTTGGTTTAAGATACTAACATTAAATTTGGCAGATATTAATCACAATTTTAAGTATTGGGCCTTAAGGGCAAATATATATTTTTAAATATAACTCACTTGAACACTTGATTTTTAAGCCTGATCAGAATTCAGAAGGCATGAGCAGCAGCCCGGACAATTTTAGGTATATCCACAAAAAACTGAGAGAAAAATGGCTTTAATCATTCAAGCTGTGATATTAAACACTGGGAATTTATTTAGAAAATATAGAGTATATAATCTGATTCACGAATCAAGTTAAATGCCATGGCCGATTAGCACAGATTCTTATTTTAAAGAGAGTGTGTGTGTGTGTGTGTGTGTGTGTGTGTGTGTGTGTGTGTGTGTGTGTGTGTGTGTGTGTGTGTGTGTGTCACAGCCTAGGATGAAAATCAATGTATCAAGTTAAAGAAATTCACTTTAAGAAGCATAGGTCTTTCATTTTAAAACAATATTTAGAAATGTAGTTTGAGTTGCATAACATTGTCTGCTAATCGTCATTGTCTGTCATTTGCCTCTAAAGATGCTCTCTTATATCAGCTATGAGCTTTAGAAAAAAGGACATAACCTTCATACTACCTCTTTCTAATGAGAGTAAAAGAAAAGCACAGCTCATGATGAAAAAATAACCTTGAAAACAAGAGCTTCTTTATTAAACTCACCAGATTTATCTTTGATATGCAAATGAGGATATGCAAACTTCAGGTAAATTTATCCTCAACTAGTTTCCAAATGTCAAAAGAAATTCAATGATCTATTCATATGAATTGATTAGTGTGCTCCGTTTCAGAGCAAACAGAAATAAACACAGTCCTCCACTATAGCCTTGCTTCATGAGGTCATGTGCCAATCCCTGACGCCCTTGATTCTGTCCAATCCCTTTTCAAAACCCTTCACATATCCCAATGTGTTACCAAATCCCCATTCCAAAAAAATTCTCACTGCTAAGCTAAATAAACACATCACACATGAAAGAGGATTGATTCAATGCCAAGTGGGCAAGTAATTATGGGCATGGTCTCAGTTAAAAAAAATAAAAAAAGGATCCTCAGACTCAGTCAGATTTTGACTATGCAGCAAACTCTTTGCCCACATCAGCAGACACGGGCAGACTTTACACTCATCTTGCTGATAGAGCGTAACATCCGAAAGTGCACAATCCCTGCTGCCGACCCCTTGTTGTTCACACACATCAAATCTCACTGACCATTAGGGGACTGCTCCTATTCCCACTTTATGCAACATATAACCACCATAGGGTGTCACATTTAAGTACCTGAAGTGAAATACTGAACAAATATGTTTGGGTATTTGTTCTGCTGAATGCTGTTTTGTAGAACGTGGGTTCTCAGCAAAATAAAACTGAACTGAACTGTGGTCAGTTTACATGTAGCAAAGGCGCTGACTCAAGCTATGGTCACAGGAGAGGTTTTGTTTCACCTTATACTTTTTTTCTTTGTGTCGACAACTGATAAAACTCCACACGTTATTTATAGTTTTTGAAATAAACATTTTTTTTCCTATGCAAAAAATCTTTTAAATCCAAATTGGAACTGAATTAATAATGTCACACTGACTCTGCTTCCACTGAAGCTGGTTGCAAAACATTTACATAGGAAAAACAGATGCACCTTCTTCACAAGGTGACATTCTCAAGGTTACAAGAATTTATGTTAATACAGTTGCACTGTTAAAATTGGTTGATATTTACTGGGGACTTTCAATATGGGTAATCTGTTTGATATTTTGCAGTGAGGACTTTTAGTGCTATCAGCCTTGCTACCTGATCCATGCTAGCACCCAGACCGCAATTCAACATTACTGCAGTGACTAAAGATAGCAGGTAGCTAGATTAATAGATGGCTAAATAGAAATATGAAGACCTTTCAATTTTATAATGACTGGAAAGGTGACATCTGTCACTGCCCATCTAAAGTCACAACAGTTAACAAATACTGCCGTACTGTGTGCAGAGGCAGCTCAAAGCATTACATTCAGACTGAGCCTGTTTGATCAATGAGGTAAGCACTGCAAACATGTCTGTTTAAATATTGAATTATTGTTTCAGAATCAAAATTGAAAGAATGTTCATCTATGGATCCTTAATTAAGTTATGATGAGTTGCATATTAACATTTATAACAGGTTTATTCAGAATGCATCAAGCAGCATCCCATAGCAGCAAGTAAATATAGCATTGCTTCATCAAGCGCCAAACTTTTGGATGGGAATACTGTTAACTTCAGGCCAGGCTGCTCTACAGGGGCTCTGCCATCTGGCATACCACTGAGACTGTCTTTTTTATCATGTTTGACATCAATGATTGACATCATGCTAGTTTGATAAACCTTACAAATTGACAGCTTGGAGAAGAAGCCAAGACATGAGGAAACTAATTAACAAACTCTAACATGCAAATACAGGAAGTCTAGAATTCACACTACATGACTAATATAATGACAAGAAGTATAATTAATAGCAGAGGCAAGGTTCAAATACCAGCGCTCGTGTTGATGCTTCAATGTGACGCCTGCAGTGCACCACAGAGAACCGATCAACATGCATGAAAAACTTGTGAACTCTGTGCTTGGCCGTCAGGCTCGGTCTCTGAGGTCAACAGTCTCTGGCTCTCCTTGGCATGACTTTCAAGTGTTTTACTTTCCAGATCTGAAAATTGCTAATTAACCAATGATTAGTTATTTTAACCTTTTCACATGGACTTCCGCACTATTTTTAAATCTAGCAATGGCTGGTTAGGACCGCACTGTCTAGTTAAGCAGAGGACGGAATATGGTGTGTGCAGGGGAGCATTAAGTGTGCTGTAATGTCTGTGTGATTGCTGTAACAGCCCATCTTCCCTTGGCTGGACTCGCCCACAGCAGCAGTCCCTGTCCTGGTTCATTTGGTCGTCTGGTCAGCTGTAAAGACGATTGGAACAGATTGCCAACACTCCCTAGAGAGACATCAACACCGACTTGGCCAAGAAGCCTCCCGCACACTGCTCCACACGCGTGTGCTCTCACATGAATGCACAGACAGGCCGCTGCAGTAACTTGGGTAGCCCAGTCTTTCCACATTCTTTTAAACTGTGTTGCAAAAGAGGAAATCTGCTAACATGTTCACCCAGTGAAATTTGGCATAGGGAGCTGTGTTCTCGATTAGGTTGGGCCAAACAGAAATGATTCTCTCTGTCCTACAACTGTGGTAATAATACTAATCACTGATAACAGTCACGGGTAAACAAATCCTGTTACCACTGGCCGTCCGACCCAAGGTGTGTGTGTGTGTTCATCTCTCCTAATGAAATTCCTTCCACTCGTCTGCAGGCAGAGAGAGGCCTTCTATCTGACTAATTCGCTCTAATTACTCTAATGAGCCACAGGTGATGATACAGTGAGACTGATTAATTAAATGGGAGGCACCAATCAGGCATGTCTGATTATGCCAATCACATTGACTACCGACTAAATGAGATAAGAGGAGACAGACGCACTTTAATTGAGGTATCAAAACTTCATGGAATTCCTTTTGCCCTCACGCTCCGACGATGCCGAGACAGATAGACTAGTGGAATGACAACAAAGTTATTGTTATGTACACAGTATGAAGTCAATCTGCAGCTGCCGTCCGTGCCGCCACAGTGACCAGGAGTGCACACAGAGGGGAGAACACCACACAAGGATTTGCTTCAGATCTCATTCTCTGTGGAATAATTGGGGTTGTAACTGCTAGAAACACTTTGTTTACACATAGACTGCAGTCCCTCATGCCAAGTAGTCTGCCACCACTTCTTTAGTCCAAACACAATGTAGGTTAACTGCTCCACAATCGGTGCATGTTTTACACATTAATGTGATGGACTTCTACTCTTGAATTTATGGCAGGCAAAGATAGAGATGGACAACATTTCATTCATTCTTCTCAGTTACACTAACAGCGTATTAGTCTCAGCACAAAAGAGGCTTATATTTTGTTCTAAAACTTTCCTGTGTGCATTACAAAGTGAAAAGCCTTTTTTTTTTTACAGCCTCTGTACTCGTCTACATGACACAGATGATAAGATGAAGTTTCTGTCTTGCCCGTGCAGTCTGTAATCTTTCCTTTTATCTCCGACATGTCTGAGGCTGTTATGTGGTTATGATAGTAAACAGTCAAAAGGCGTCTGGAAAGATTTCTTATCTGAAATCTACGAGGTCTACCTCTGAAACTCCCCCTCCATCTCCCCTCACGGCGTTCCAGCTCCTATGCGGCTGACTGCTCTGAATACCAAACCTACTGTGTAGGGGGGGGGGGGGGGGGGGGGCCGGAGTCGGAGGGTGGCAGCTCAGTCAGGAGCGACAGCCGTGCTTGCTACAACGACACGGTACATGATCATAGATCACAGGCACGCCCCCTCAGAACACCGCACAGATAAGACACTACGATCCTGGCAGCCTGTCTGCCATCCTACCTCTGCCATGGCAGGGTGCACAACTTTAAATGTGCCAGCCGACGCCAGTCGCCGTTTTCACAAACCACACAGGGTTTGAAGACGCAAGTCATATCCTCCTGAATCTCCGCTTTGGCTTTTCCTCTCACCCTTTGGAGTCAAAGCCACAAAGTTTTCCTAACCGTGAGCTAACAATAGTTTCACCATGACATCTGAGGTCTTAACGCTTTTGTGCGAGAGTGTGTGATAGTGTGTGTGTGCAGAGGGGTTTGGGGCGGGGGTCAGCCTACCACTCTTCACATCCTAACAAGGCGCTTGTGGTCCCTGAGCGTTTTGCTCCTTTTTTTGAACACAGATCCATATCTAACAACAGCACAGGAGCTGTCAAGACTCACCTCACTGACGCTGACGCAAGCCTGGATCAAAAACAGGCTTTTTACACCTCAGCCTCGTTTGTATTGATCCGTGTTTCTCTGCTGAGAGACTGGTTGTTGTTTTATCTCCCCAACATCCAAGCCTGAACTCTCCCGAAGCTTACTGTGAGCTAGTCATTATTTTGCCCAACCTGACAAGGGGTTTCAGAGGCCAGGCCTGAGCCTAAATACACATATAATGAGACTAAGGCATAGAGGAAGTAGAACTCGCTTGGTCTCATTTTGCAGATTTGGAATTTAGCTAGAGACCTGTGTCACAAAGGGTGAGTGGTGTGGAGGGTGCAATGGGAGGAGAGGAGTACGGCGATATGCTAGGGTGTAATGCATTGGTGAAAGGGCAAGATTTTTCATCCCTGCGTTTACAGGGTGGAACGGCTAGGATATTGAGATCTGAGATAGGATCAGAGGGTAGTGAGCTGTTTCAGCTACGATAAAGGCCACGCATTACAAACAGAGCACAGATAGAGAGAGAGAGAGAGGGGGAGAGAGAGAGTATCACACCTCTCATCCCTGAATTAATGCCTCCATTCTGCCTGCCTTTCTGTGCCAGTGAGAGGAGATTGGGGAGGGGATGAGTGCACAGATACGGACTAAAAAATGGAAACTGCGATCATGGAGAGGGGCGATAGGGATTAATCAAGTCTGGAAGAAGAGTGGGGCTCTCCAGGCCCTGTAGCACATTCACAAGCCTCAAGGACTCGGTTAAGCAATTGACGACACCGCTATTACTTTAAGTTCAGTCAAATGCAAGTGCAAGTAACCATGTGTGGATAATGGCAGGATCACAGGTGCAGGCTAGTAATGTTGTAGACATCCACACATCATCCTACATTATGCGAGTCTTTTTGGCCTAGAAAGTCTTTGACCCTCAACAATGGAGCAGTGTTTAGAGCTGCTCTTATTCAGTAGAGATTTGATCTGCTCACAATTCGTTAGCCTATTTGATTTGTCGTAATTCACTTAAGATTTCCATTTAAGGACTACACGCAGCTTCATGCTATTGGCACAGTGACTGTACGGTGAAAAGGGGTCTGCATCACTCTCATGCGCCTCTGGTACATTAAATCCCCGCTCTACATGATGTCCTTTTCCACATTTTAATTTAGCCTTGTCTATCTGTTGTAGCCAGTAATTTTCTAGACGCCTGATGATGACACATCAGCAGGAGTTGTGCCACAGCTTATAAAAGCAGCATGTTGACTTCCACGCATTAATCAAAAGCATGTATGAAAATGCCCCATTAGGTTAGATAAATCTAGATGCTTTAATGTGTCCAACACATGCTGTCAGTTTTTTTCTAGCATGGCCTTGCCTTCTGACTGAGTTTGACACCCATGGTCTATACGATCAACGTCAACAGAGCATGTCCTGGGGCTAAGTCTTACTCAGCCTTTATGAGTAAGAGTTTTTCTGCTCTGCTTGCATGAGTTTTGCGAGAAAAAAGGCAGAGAAACACAGTGAGAAAGAAAGAATGAGCATAGCTAATCCTTACAGTAATGACAGAATAATTAGCTTGCATTAGGCTATGTAATGGGAGGTAATTATATCATTTATTCTGTGTTGAGAGAATGGGATATAAAGACTGCACAATGAAGGAAGAGGAATTGAGCTCAGTGGGACGTAGGATGGAGCATGTGTAAGAGCTCTTTCTATTGATTGATCCAAACATCAAACGAACCGCTGGAGTAATGGGAGGAGTGAAGGACAGCTAAAAGCTATTTGGAGCCTCCACTGCATAAAAGACTTGACCTGTTCCACACAGCCTACATATCAAAACCATCAAACAGCAATCAATAGACCAGAGCGGTCAACTCAACAAACCGTCACCCTACTAAAACATCAAACCCCCGGCCCAAGCGTCAGATGATAGGCTACACTCAGCTTATCCATTACCATCAGATAAAGAGGAGATAAAACACAGAGCCTAATCCTTTCATGTGTCGTGACAGCCACAGCAGCCTCCAAGGCATTCCTTCAGTCTGGCTCTCAAATAGTTTTATGGCGGAAGGCAGCCATTCAGTCAGCCAGCCAGCCAGTCAGGGCTGTTCTGGTCTGTTTGTCTTATTTCACAGTTTACACGCTGTTTTATAGGCAGTTATTATGGTCACCATGGTGATGCCATACGTTTTTATGGTCTTTTGGTCTGAGGGCAGAGAGTGTAATAAACGAAAAAACACACACACACATGAAAACAAAGACTCACAAAACACGCTCCTGCTGTGGAAAGGTCTCCTGTCCCTCCCTTCCTCCCGCACTCATTCTTTATCAGTCTCACCAAATGCATATCTCCCTACTTTCTGCTTCACGTGAAACATGGATAGGCTAAACGTACAATTGTCCTCTCTCATTCCACATCTGGAGCTGATCAGAGGGCCTCCTGGAAGTTGAGGCCTCTGGGCCTATTAATAACCATACAGCTGAACTCAGGGTCAGACAGCAGTCAGCGGATGAGCCTGTGTCTACTAAACACATATTCCCTACCCCCTTCCTCAAGAGGACAACTCTCACTCTTAAAAAATGGGGCTACATATTTTAGCATAGTTTGTACATGTAGTGTAACACTTTTGAATCCTCCAGCTCAAGTAGTAGCTCACAAGTTGTTCCCAAATAAGCAAACAAAGACTAGAGGTTGAAACTCTGACCTTGCATTTAGTCATCCTTTTAAATTAAAACAAATGCACAAGCATCGGAAAAAAGCCGTGCTAATTGTCAGATCATTTTCTACTGTCTTTAGATGTTTTTTTCTTCTTTCCACAACAAGTTCAAGTTCAAGGATGCCAGACCCATTAAAGGCAAACCAGATGGTAAAGTCGTCATCTGTTGGCTGTAAAGGTTAGACCAGTCAGACAGTCCAGGTCATACTGAGGTCTGCGGGGTCAGACGGTTTCTGAACCCTGACTCCTGCTGGACAGCTGCTTAGGTCAAATGTCAAGGAGAGGTTAAGGTATCGTCTGAGGACGTCCAATGAATTTCACAGATACAAGAGAATACCCCTCGATTTGGGAGACAAAGCTATGGACCAGTTCCTACCTTTCTTAATCATGCAGTAATAAAAACAGGGTGCAGATTATACAGTTGATCTTACTTTAAATGATTACACATTTAAAACTGAAATACATAAGCAGCTAAACCTGCACTTCCTCAAAGGAGTTCCTCTAACAGGGCAAAGTTCACCAACTTACGATGTAAAACTGAAGCAGTGATACTGTATATCTTACTGAATGCAATGAACCATTTGTTTAGCATAAACCACCTCCATCCAACACACACACTTCTACGCACCTGTGAATACAGGGTAGTTGAATCATCATATAATCGGTGGTAGTTTTCTGCTGAGCCTAGCCAGCAGTCTGTGTTATTTTTAGAGGGCTGACACAGAAGCGAGCCGTCCATTTACTCTGTGAGCTGGCAGCAGGACCATCACAGCTCTGGTTGCTTATAAAACTACCAAAATGGGAATGATCTCAACATAAACACTGCAAAAGGTGTGGACACTTACAGAAACAAAGTTAGCTCCAATTCAGAACCATTACAGTTCCATTACTTTGACATTAGGCTCGTTATTATAACCCACATAAAACCCATCAAACATCTCATCATTTTATATCCGGGATGATACATGCTCACACTTGGAGAATAACAACTATTAACACTGTAAGTCAATAAAAAAAAAAAGGGAATCACACCATCTACCGTGTAATAGTAGGATGACATTTCAAAGCTAAGTGAGAGGATTGAACAATAAACTGCTTGCGTTAGCATTGTACAGGAAAAAAATGTTATATTTAGACCAATAAAATCCTTGTGGTAGCAACTCACAAACTATTTGATGGACTAAAAACATGTTTAAAAGGGAGAGAGTAACCAGAATTTGTAGTGAGAACTGTGGCTAAAAGGTTGAAGGCTATCCAGATCTGTTGTGACTGATGGCTTGAGCCTGAAGGCCGACTATGGATCTGGCAACTGAAGCAATGATTGACATTGAAAATTACACAGAGTGAGCTATTAGCAGATAGCAGGCCATATCATAATTCAATCCCTACACCACCAAAGTGCACCAATATCATAATTCAATGCCAAGAACCATTAGCCTGCAGCACACCAATATCATAATTCAATCCTGGGGCCATCAGTCCTTGCCAATACCATAATTCAATACTCTGACCATTAAGACACACCAATAAGCCTATTAGAATTCAATACCTATGGTCAATGATCTAATAGGACACTGATACTGGAGTCATGGGTTGACATGGGAAGAGGTCTGCACATAGGGCCTTATTTAGTCAAGACGCCTTGATAACAGTGGGATAAACAACACTAAAATTAGTCAGGGGGCAAGTGGTTCACCAATAGCTTGGCTACACCAGACACTGAAGGCCACAAGAGTGTTTGCTGCAGAAACACATTTCGCCATGCTTATGCAGAGGGACACTTTTGTTGAACAAAATGAAACCCTGCATTAGCTTCAAACTCAGCAGTGCGCTCAGCCAAACTCGTCAAAAACGTTTTGAACACTGGCTCCCAGTGTGTGACCGTCTGCAGTTGGTCTAAATTATCCCATTGTGGTACCTTGTGGAAATGGGACTCCATTTCGTTTTCTGGTCCATTGCCTCTGTTTATATTTCCATGTTAACATCTTGTATAGCACCTCAAAAATACTGTTGAATCTCATCCAGGCCCGGCTTGCAGGATCATCAGAAATCTGCACCTGAACAGCCAATCAAACGTTTTCAATAGCTCAGATTTCCCCGACGGCTTCAAGTTAATTTTTCACCAGAGTTGTCATTATTCAAACTTATTCTCACCACACATTTCTTAGGTTTCCTCACTTAAATCTAATCCTCACGTAGTTCATGTGTAGTGTAAAACGACTCTTTAGTATGGAAAATAAATGCAAGAATGATTTATTACTGACAGATTAAATAAATAACTCAAATGACAACTTTGACAAATTATGTTTTTCTAGACCGTTTACAGTATAGTCATTAAGTTTAAAGGTGATCACTTTAGAAGATTTTCATATATTCTGGATTTTGTATCATTGTAAACTAATCTTTTGACTGCTTGAGGGGATATGATGCTTTTTAACACCAAAAAAACACCAATTATCAAATAAATCAATCAATAATACTTATAATCCTTCATTTCAGTTTCAATTCAACTGTACTACACGTGTGACCAATAAAGTGTTATAGTACAAAGTATAATAGTTATTTGTAGGTCACACACCACTGAAAACCAACAGGTATTGACTGTTTAATAAAAAGCTGGAATTTTAAATGAGTTCCCATTGATGAAGGTAAACCGGTTGAAAATGTGTACGAAAATAAAAGGATAAGAACAAAAGAAACACAAAAAATAGTGTGTGTTGTTTGAACCAAAGCTCAACTCACAGCTGGTCTGCACCTTCTTACTTTAGCAGTCAACTATAGATTACAACAGACATCTTTTCCCTTGGGAAGGCAAGATTTGTGTTTACTGAAATCCGTAGGCTTAATATTACAAGATGAAAAATAGACTATACAAGATTACATCGGCCTTGGAGGCGCTGTATCAAGTGTACGATTTGATTTTAAATAAAGTGGCCATCATCTTCAAACTTACAAGTGGAAACAGCCAGTATACTCCAAAGTGAGCCTGAAGTGTCCAGTCAGTGAAGCCCAGGCTTTCTCTGCTGGAATACAGAGCAGCAGAATAATGGATGCTTCTGTCACGAGATACCGTGAAACTCTATGATGCTGTAGGTGAGAGAGACTCCAAGTGGGTCTGTAAACAAATCCTGCCACTTGAAAATAGGTCTCTGGAAACTGCCACCTGTGCTTTTGTTGCTGTTTGTTGGGCGAGAGTCTGTGTAATTGCATTTAAGTGTTTTTTAACTATTTAGTGGAGATCAAATAAGAAATATTGGATGATTATAAGCAACAACAAATACAATATCAATTTCGAAAGTTACTGATCCCAGCTGGTAATGTACAAAACTGTATACTGTAGCATGTAAAGAGTTTGAATAGCTTAGTTAACAAGATGATTTGATATTGGCATTACTGAAATGGTTTAGTATGTTTAAAAGTAGCAGAGAATTAGAAAGAATAAAGTGTTTATACAAAAAGCCAGACACTGAAATTCAACATGGGCCCTCTCATATTTCATATCATATCATAATGTCCACAACAGGCCTGTGAAGGAATTCTGCAAACTAAATGAACTACAATGAAACATTTTAAAGTAAAAGAAGAACCCAAAAGTAAGTACAACAAAAACTCAAAGAAATAAATAGATAAAAAAAGTTGTTTTCTGGTGTAAAAAATACACATTCACAGTCATCAAGTGAGAATAATAAGTATGGGTTTATTAAGAATGTCTACATCGTACAACAAGGGGAAAATGTTTGATGTATTTTATACTACACTCTTTGCTTTTTAATTTAACATTTCTAACTTGTTAATGACAAGCCGTTTATCCGGAAAGCCAAGTAAAAAGTTTTAGAGTTGCTAATCTAAAATTACTGCAAATTATGGAAATAAAAACACATGTGTGATATTTTTATCCTAAAATGAGACTTTGACACCTTCAAGTTTTATATGGAACATGTCTGTTTGTCACACACTTGTGCATAAAGCCTGCATTAAGAGCTGCTAACTCCATCTGTTTGGATAGCCCTATTTTTAGACATCTGTTAAGTGCTTTTTATCTTTTTTTTCAAACATCAAATGAAATTGGTTAAAATGTATTTTACGACACAGACAAAATTGTTTATTTCAATGTTCTGGTATCAACTCAAGATGGTGAAATGCTTTTTTCTTTTGGTCGTTAAATTGGATAAACTGAGTCTAGTGTAGACACTTCTCAAAGCAGAGAGAGGGTGAAGAAACTGAGCCGAGAGTGACGTACGATAAATCGCTGAGGAGTTGGGGAGTATGGGCCTCTGGTGAGAATTAGCCACTGATAAGGTAGATGAAGAGAAGTTTTTTTTTCCAGGGCTGCACATTCCTCCCAGTCCTGTGGAGTGTATCGCTCAGAAGGATACACTAGAGCGTCTTAGAAAGTGGGATGACATAGCCATGACCAAAGTAGACCGAGGGCAGACCAAAGACCTGACATGCACTCGTCCTTCACTCTGACTCATGCTTATAGTCGCTCATGCTTAGTCGCTCACCACCCACCAACACACAGTGAAACCTCAGTCCCAATGCCAGGTTTTGTCACTGGGCAGAGAAGCGGTTGGCTACAGTAAAAGCATGACGTGATGCCCCTTCCTCTATGTTCCCCCAGCCTGTGCAGCAACAGAGGGGTAAAAATATCCCACCAGTGAGTTCAGACAACCAGCTCATAAATTAACACTAAAACTCCTGCAGACAACAGCGGGCCGGACGCTGAGAGATTTAAACCACTCAGGTTGCCACTGACCACAGCTCTGGGATCAGCTTACAAAACCCCTTTCCTAAATTTACCCATTAGGAGGTGCTGAATAGGAACGAGTTCTAGATCCGTTTGCACCTAGGTCACTGTTTAGCTGTACTATTTTTCAAAATGGCTCTAGGGTGCTTTGTTCCAGGAAATGTTATGAGGTGAGATGTAAGCTATTAGGCCTAAATTGGGAATTGTGTATAGCAGAAAAGGTCTGTTCTTAATTTTCCGAGCTTACGCGGAAAATATAAAATATAGGTTTAGGCTCAGCTATTCGCTCATTTCTTATTAAGGATTGCCTGTAATGAAGCGCGGTCAAGTAAAAACACAATGTTCCAGCAAACTGCTTGACTGGGTCAAAAAGAAGAGGAAAAAAAAAAGGAGAAAAAAAAGAAAAAATAACAACAGGAGAGAAGAGTGATGATCCCCTCTAAAGAAACTCAACTCTGTAATGGACGGACAGGGATTACAGACGTTAAAACCTCCTCCATCTGTAATTCACTGTCACCCTGCCATCATCTCTGAATCACTGATCCATTTTGCAAGTGTGCGAGACCTTGCTAAAAGCATCACTGTTGCACCCATTTGTGTTTCTAGTGGTGGTGGGGCTGGGGGGGGGGGGTGAAAGGAGCAGGAAAAAAAGCATGCAGAAAAGACAAGTTAACAGCTCGCTGTGCTGTTTCAAAGCACTCTCTGTCCTGTAACAACCACCTAGCTAGTTTCTCACACAGGGAATGGGACACACTGATCAAATAGGGTTTTAATGAACATCAGCAGTTGGAGCCTGAGGAGTAGACGCTATGATGGCTTAAAGCTACTGACATCTTAGGTTGGGTTGGATTTTCATCATCAAACGGAACAAAAAAAGAAAACATTCCTTTGCTGGTGCCTCGCACACAGAAAAGAACAGACTGTGAATCTACAATGTCCACTGGATCACAAGGAAGAAGCAAATGAGAGAGCAATCGGCTGACAAGGCCATACATAGACCATGATCATATCATACTAACCTCGCATTATCCTCAGAAAGCGGATAACAAAAACAGGTTCTTCTCTGAAGGCTTTCCTCTAGGAGCCTCTCAGTGGGAGGGAGAGTAAATAAGATGTCATCAATAATAGACAGTGAATGTTCTGAGCAGTTCAGCGCGCACATACACAGAAACACACAAGCTCCGACTGATTCCTATCCTGCAGACAGGCCTGCCAACCGCCAGGCTTTTTGCACACGCTCAGATTCACTGTCCTGACTAATCGCTTGTGATAGGGGCCTTTGCCATAATTACCCAGGGCCTTATCACAAACTTATGCGATGCATTTTTCATGTCCTGGCTGCTGGCAGTGCCTTCACTGTCCATGCTGGCAGTCAATCTACGAAAAAGGCCGATCTCTGAAAAATTCACACACACACAACACCAGTTCAGACAGGACGAACTGGATGACAGTAGGGTGAAGGGCCAGAGAAGAGTGAGAGGGAGGAAAAAAAAAATAAAAGGGGGGGGGGGGGGGAGTGAGGGAGAGGAAGATTTGAGGGGGGGCTGGCAGGAAGGGGTGGGAGATAGATAGTAAGGGAAAAAAAGAGAAAGCAGTCTCAATTTTTTTTACATAATGCATGAACAAGGGGGCACGAGTAGGAGGACCAAATAGGATCAAATAAATAGGAGAAGTGAAGCCTTGATGATGTGGCATAAGTGCAACACAAAGCCCGCTGGGAAGACTTGTTCACTGTCCTTTTGTCTACCCAGTCATAGGGGCATCATGACCTAAATAAAAGTTTTAAATCCCAAGCCTGTGCCATGTACAAAATTATGTATGAACAATTGTGCTAGCCTGCATAATGCAATCTTATGTTAATTGCTACGGCAACTGGGCTACTAATATTCATAAATTGTGATTTGAAATTCAGCAATGCACGTTAAATGCCACGGGAAAACACAACAGTGCCATTGTCTACATGTCTTGTGATAGGTCAAACAGGCTCTAACATACACAGGCTATATTCACACACACTGAATAGGCCCAATATTTTCCTCATATCCTGCACTGTGCCGTGGACCTCCTTCGTGCACGCCAAGATAAGTAGCGTGCGTGAGGCTGGGGACATTTCTGGAGTTCATCATAATTAACAAGGTCACGATCTTTCATATTTCTACTATTCTTTCATTTAATTGCATCGCATCAACAAACACTGTCCCGTCCCGTCCACTTCAACAGACGTGGCAATGTCTGTAAAAAAAAAAAAAAAAACCTCACAGTGTATAATTGCCGTCAGGGGAAAGCGAGAAAAACAGCCGAGTTGATCAACCACAATCACGGACTTCAGTATAAACTGCTTCAAAACCGTTAGCCGATAAGGTTGCTAATGTTTTCATTCGTCTGTAACTAAACTTACCAATTTGTCAGTGAAAAGCATAAAAAACCACGAACGAAGCGTTGCTGTGTCTGCCCGTCTCAACGGCTGGTGTCACCACAGCGCCACCGTATAATGAGTCGCACTTATTTTTCCCCCAAATTATCCAACCTTAAAGCGGCTAAGCGTCGGGCTAACTACGGCTACTCGCTCCGGTAAAAGTTGAAGAACACGCAATAAAGATAGCTAACCGAAAGATATCCGCCAAAAGCCCTGCCGTTTTGTTTTTATCTCGGCGCATCCCCGCGGCGTCGCCCCGGCTTGCCCAGTTGCAGTGTCCGATCGATGTTGAATTGAACAAAGAGGATCAATTTCTGATCAGCGAGAGAGCCACTTTCATCAATGTGAGGAAGAGGTCTTGAATTCTCTTCCGAAACACCTACGAGACGACCGCGGAAAAAAACACAAAACACAGCAGCCGACAGAGGCAAAGCGGCCGAACAATATAGAGGAGAGACGGTTTAAACAGAGGTTGAACTGACCTGTAGTTGTTGTAAGTCAAAGCGCTTCCAATATTGAAACATCGATCCTGCATTGGCCGCCATCTTGAGACATATTGAGACAGGAATGAGATGCTGATAGAGAGCGCGGGGGTTGGAGTTCAGTGGAGAGGACCGGGCGGCCGCAACACCAGGACCGGATCACATCCACCTCCATCCGCGTAACCGCCTCTGTGCGGAACGGAGTCAGCTCACAGCAGTGTTGCCTTAATAACGCCATTATAATTGTTTAAATAGCTTTTTATCAACATCCAGATATTACAGGTAAATAACAGAGCCAACATTAAATTACTCTTCATTTATTACCTTGAATACACGAAATTGGGGGCGCCAGATGAGTCAATGGTTGGTGTTGTAGCTTAAGAGATCATTATGTTTTTATGGAGAGCAAAGATCATACAAAAATAATGCCAGGAGGCTACTTGGAAGCCATATCTAAAAAGAAAAAAGCACACCAGGAGGGCAAGCAGGAGCAATGCTTTCTTTGAGCTGTGTGGAGCTCTGTAAGAAGGTGATTTAGACCATAAAATAATTTATTTCGCTAATAATCAGAATTACTCCTACAGAATGGGCTATTCTGATAAATTTAAATAATTTCAATCGGTAATTAAGGGATTTCTGTTTCATACACTCAATTGGATTTTTTTTAACTGCTTATTCACACCATAACAGCTACATACTGGAAAACAACCTAAATGTAAGTATGAATACTATATTGTGTGTTGTAGTTGTTTTACTGATCCCCATTGAAATGATATTTGTTCCATTGTGGACCTGAATGAAGGACAATTGCAGTTGAAAAGTAATGGTTCAATATAACTGGAAACCTAATGTGAAAAACTAACACAGATGTAAATATAATCTGGGATTAAAGTCTCAGTTTAAATTGTTAACCAAAACATCACATTTAATAAATAATTTAAGTATCCATAATGTCTTACATTTCATAATGCTAGTTTATATTTTTCTTTATTATTATAAAGGATCTATCAAAACTCATAAAAAAAACAGGGCTGCTGGAACCTTCTGAACTTGGCCATTGAAGAAGA
The DNA here is from genome assembly GCF_036324505.1 of Eleginops maclovinus. Taxonomy (NCBI): domain Eukaryota; kingdom Metazoa; phylum Chordata; class Actinopteri; order Perciformes; family Eleginopidae; genus Eleginops; species Eleginops maclovinus. The sequence goes on along the minus strand of NC_086366.1, from coordinate 14,187,315 downwards.
TGGAGTGGACTTACACTGTAGACACAAGATATTTCCAAGTTCATGGTCCTACAATAAGATAAATAAGAAAGACATCCTTACATGCTCCTTTGAGGCATTATTTAGCTCAACAGATATTAATCAGATTAGTTATTCAAATAAGATTGTTGTTAATCCAGTCAGATCATTGCAGCAGCAGGGCAGCCCAGTGGTTAGAGTGTCAGCATGCATACATATCTGTTGTTGAAGTGACCTTCAGCAACACACTGAACCCAGGCTGCTCCTGAGGCCTCACTCCTGCTGACCATGTCCTCAGCCCCCCTTCAGCTTGTGGATATGCAAAGAATTTCTAATTACACTGTATATGGAGTGCCCTAAATTCCTGTGTCAAACTGTGTGGATTGTTCACCCTAAAACACATCACGCCTCAGATTTAGCCGCTCTGCAAAGCGGAGCCGAGCTCTTCAGGTTTATCAGGGCAACACATCTGTTCTACATGTTGTTTTCATTTTTAGCATTTTGTGGGTTCCCAAATGTGACTTGCCGAGTGTGTTGTGAGGCCTGGGTAAAATCAACGCCTGCATTCACACTTAGGCTTTTTTTTCCTCCAGAGGAAACAGCCTTTTAAAATAAATATTTAAAACTTTATTTTCCGCCTACAATCATTCTAATTTCTTCACTGCCATTGAGCTTTGATTGCATTTACTGAAAATAACACAATAATTTGCCATAGATAATAACGTCTGTTTCACTGCACAAAGGTGGGCATTTTTTGTGTTTTAAATTAGCTCAAATTTCAGGTCATTACTTGATTTGATTTGAAGCTGTTTTGGTCTCCTTTTTTTAAACAGTATGAATGGTGCTCAGTGCTCAACTGATTTTTAGCCTCAATTGTGTTTTCCTTAATTTATATTTCGTTTATAGACGTAATACGGTGAATTAAAGTCTTGCTTCAGTTTACCCATGGCACCCAGTCAGGCGCCTTTAAATAAAATGTACTGAGTTGCACTTCAATCACAACTAACAGCTGCCTTAAAATTATCTTTAGGAAAACAAAGCGACATCAAAGATTTGTTTTTCTGTTTTAACTATTTCTTTTATCTTTATAAAAAAATGAACAAATGGTCAGTACTGTGAGCTTATTAAGTGAGCTCATTAGTATAAGTAAGTATTCAATGTATAATAAATACTTCTTAGACAAAATACTGCACATAAAACGGAGAATCCTGTGTTTAATCCTTTCATTTCTTTTCCTTTCCGCCATGTTAATCAGGGTTTCCTTGGCCTGGACTGCATGACTTGTGATGCTACCTATCATTAAGCCAAACCAGAAATACAGGTCTGAGATAATCCCCACAGGCTTAGTAGCTTTGCACGGTGTCCATTATGATGTGTTTGTATAGTTTTCTCTTACTGTCACACAAAGGAAACACACAGCTGAAGAACACAGTATATATTTGCATGGCACTTATAAAACTATAAAATTTAAAGTATTCTACAAAAAAGTTATCTAACATATAATATCTAAAAAGTGACTCATAAAGCATAAATGTTTCATGTTTAGTTTAGTTAGTTCATTCAAAAAATGAAATTACACAGTGACTCAATGTTTCAATTATTGTAAGGTTATAATGTTACTTTATTTATTAGTGTTATTCACTTACAGAACCCTGCTCACAAAAAACATCCCTGGTGCAGTGGGGAAACATGAATATAATTTCCTTCGTACAACATTTCAGAGCAAACAAAGAAAACAAAATTCCCCTCCTAAAAACAGCTCAAGGTTTTCATTTTGATCAATTCAAAGAAATCATCAGAAAAAGAGCCCTTGAATCATCATACAATGAACAATAAAACAGTAAATGGACTGACTATATGTAAAACACACAAGAGACAACACAATTGGTGTGTGCGGATAAATAAATGTTTTTTTTCTATAGCTATTGGTACATTGATATGATAGACTTTTAGTTAAATCATTTGTCACAACAGGCTACCAATACATAGTGGCTCCATATTTTGATGCAAAATTGTATCCTTAGTAATCCTAAGTAAAGTAAACCTTAAATAATGATACTTTATTTTAATGCAGACTTTGTTGTGAACATTACAAATCAGTGTCTTTTTTTGCTGCCAGGCACTTTTCTCTCACTGAGCAAACAGTATCTCCATAAGGATTTGAGTGGAGCTTCACTTGGCTCAGGATTACTTTGAAGCAGTAGGGGGTACACAGTGTAGGTCGTAACAAGTAAGTCTCCAAGTTATCAATCCACCTACAAATTATAAGGTTCTGCCACAGCGACTCATGCACGTCTGGCATGAATGGCTTGGAAGGGGTTTTTTCCCTCACTCATCTTTTATTGCACTCTATTTTAACATTTGAAAGGAGGGAAAAAACACAGCGTTAATTGTTCTTGACAAGGACAACAGGGAAGGATCATGTTAGGGCCCAACAGATTTAGCCTCTTAAAAGTCTCATTATTTCACATACATTTGGTTAAAGTTATTAAACATAGAGAAGTAAACACGCATGCTTTGTCTCAGTGCCATTATGAAACTAGATCTTATATACCCACAGTGCTACAGGGTAAAAAATAAAACAGCTATTCTGTCCTTTAGCTTTCCCACTTTTCTGTTTGTGTCCCTTCTCCTCCTGCTCATTGACTCTGCCTGCAAGGTGCTTTTAGCGGGCCTTGTGTGGCCGGGTTAGAGATGGATGCATGGCTCTTGGGAGCTGCAGGCGAAGAGCAACACTGATCATGTCAGACAGGCTGGGGAGGCTGCATAAGATCATCATCACCCAGCAGTGAAGTGAATCGCCGCAGTGGCACTTTCACACAACCTCTGACCTGTGGGGTAACCTCACAGGTCATGATCAAGGTCAGGGGTCAGGCAGGGCCTCTGTGATCAGCGAGCTCGAGGCCCCTCCTGCCTCTTTTTCTCTCAATGTTTTACGTTTCCCCCCCCCTGCTCTTTCCTCTTTCTCTCCAGTCCCTCATCTTCTATCTGTTTGCCTATCGCTCACACTCTCTTTCACCGGCCGGGACCAATTGAGACATCCCATCCCCTGGGAGTGCAAAAAGGAAAGCAAGAGAAAATCAATAGGGAAGATGAGTGAAGACCTGGGGGTCCCATCAAAAACTGAATGCTTCTCCCTGTGCTGGTATGATTCACACACATACACACAAATACACATACACAGTGGTACTACTTCTGACAAAAAGGAAGGTAGCAGTAAACAAGGGCTTGAAAAATGTACAAGGCTAGAGAAAAATTGTGTAAAGTAGCAAAATATGTAGTTCTTTTCTATGTATTTGTCCTGTAAAAACGGCAGCTACATCACATTAAAATGGCTGACTTATAAAATATAAAATGACCTGAGATGCCCCATATGTGGTCGGTTTCTGCAGTGATGTTTAAACAGAGGAAGACACGATATCGATCCCTCAGTGGAGATTCAAGGTCTGGATCCACAACTGAAAGAGGCTGATGACAAAAGAAAGTTATTTTCCAGCAAGACAAATGCGAAAAAAGGGACAATGTTACCCTGGCTGCAATTTGAGATTAACAAGATGTCACCACATCACCAAACAGAGACACTTTTCCAGTAACATTTGCATGGATTTGTGCCACCTTGAAAAAAGGATAAAAATAAACAAAAGCGAGCTGAAAGAAGACAAACACAACTCATTCCTATGTGTCACTTCCTGACCTCATCCACCTCTGCTATTTCTGAGAAAGGACATACATGTGTTTATAATACTTGAGTCTTCCCATGTCTCCATAACTTATGAGATTGCTGAGTTTCCCAGCTCAAGACAACCCCTGGGCAGGACATTAAATGATCAGCTGAAAATAGAACTGTTCAGATGAAAGGAAGGATAAATAATGCAGAAAGAATACAAAACCTCTTATGGGGATAACAAGTCACACGCACACACACACATGCATACAAACACACAAAGAGATTTTTTTTTTGCTCCACGGTGAAGAAAAGTGAATGGATGTAACAGGAAGGAGGAGGACCCAGTGGAGACACACATGCTTCTTGCTTCATCTCCTCCCACTCCTCCTGCCATTTTTTTCCGCTCACACTCATACTGTGTGTCTGTGGGGAGGAATAATGTTGTCCCAGTCATGCCGTGTTTTTCCTGCCCACCAGAGATCAGACACAACACACAGTGTAGGATTTCCAACCCAGCCGCCTCATCATTTTTTCATGAGTTTTGATGAGAATGCGTTCATATAACGACGACCTGGACAGTTGGCCCTTTTTCAGGAACAAAAACATGTCAGTATATTGTTGTGTATGTTTAGGTTAGAACACTAAATTAAAACTGTGAGTCATTTATTAAGATGACTAGTTAGAGGGTGGTGCAATATCTAATAAATAAAACATTTAAGACAAACATTTTTAAAGCCTCGCTGATGCCTGCCTAATTTTGAGCTGAAATGTTTATTCATTGGCCAAATTACTAATGCATGTTTTGAGAAAAATCCCAATGTCACTACACAACACAGGCGGCAAAGGACATTTCTCTTTCGGCTTGTGTAGGGGGACACCTAGTGGGGAATGTGTAGCGTTTATATGGGGATTCGTAGAGGGTTGAGAGTCCTCTAACATTGTTAGACATCTTGATCACAGAAATATTACAGCAGTCAACCTATAAGAACTGAGGTAGGATGTGTTAATTAGTTTAACAAAAGACAGTTGTCTATCACTTTAAATCAGCCTTTTATTTGACCCCTGACCTTTTGTACAAACAGAGATTTACAAGCAGTGGTTTAAAGTAAAGTATCCTTATACTCAAGTATAGTACTTGAGTATAAGGATACTTTACTACACAATTTTGAGAGATATGTACTTTCCTGAAGTCTTTCAATGTTTTGCCCACTACAACTGAAATACATCGATTAAATATCTTAAATTACTCTGAAGATATAGATTAATGATAAACAATATCATCAACACTTAAAAAGGACACCTGGAGTAACATTCACAAGCTACCCTGCAGCATACAACAACTAGAGCTGCACCTTTACCAGCTTTGATAAACAAATGAATGCATCAATAATTAGAATCAAAACAATATATTACTCTGAAATGTGCCAAAAATCTTGAGTAATATTTTGAATGCAGGACTTTTACTAATAGAATATTCCTACACTCTGGTACTTCTACTTAATTACACAATTTGAGTACTTCTCCTAACTGTGTTTACAAGCTACCTGAAAAATATTCGTCGTACTTTACAAAATGACCTCTGCTTACTTCATCAGTAGGACAAGTGTTTACCCAACCTAAAAGTGCCTGGGAGGCCAACCAAGCGTCAACAGGCCGCACAAAAGCCCCATTCACCAGTAACTGAAACCCAGAATAACGCTGCCACGTCGAAATGTTTCAACATACAGCACTGGTCCAAATGTTTTACTCTGTTTTGTCCAGTGAAGAGGACAGATAGGGCAGGAAACGACAATGCAGGGAAAAGTTTGTCTCGGCTCCATAGTAACCTCACCTCAGTTAACAGCACCTTTCTCAAGACAATGGCTTTTTTTATGACTTAAAGGAGTGCCAGCAAACTGCTTCAATGTCTGTCCTCTTGCAACATTAACTGTTGTTCCTGTGATACTGCACTAATTTTTGAGACAGGTTTTTGGACTTGATGGGAGTGGGGGCTGACTCGAGAGCAGCTACCAGGGCAGACAGGCGCTCAGGTTTGTCCCAGCAGCGGAAATGTGTTGGACCTGTTCTCAGAAAGACCTGCTTCGTGGTGTGTGGGGCCACCGTGGGGTTTGTGCTCCTCCTGGGGGTCAGTCTGCTCTACTTACCGGACCCGTACAAGGCGGAACAGTTTGTCCCTGAGGAGAACCGCGTGGTAACGCTGCTGATATGGACGCACCCGTTTGGACAGTACCGGAAACTTCCGAACTGCTCTGCCCTCTATCAGATTGGCGGGTGCACGCTCACCGACGATGGACGCGTGTACTCGCAGGCTGACGCGGTGATCATCCATCATCGGGACGTTGCAACCGGCCACGGTGACCTGCCATCGGAACCACGGCCACTAGAACAAAAGTGGATATGGATGAACTACGAGTCCCCCACGCACACACCCAGGCTGGGGCGCTTTGAGGGCGTTTATAACCTCACGATGACTTACCGGGCAGATTCAGACATCTTCCTGCCGTACGGGTATCTAGTCCCCCGGGGGAGCAGAACCGAGGGTCTCCACGACCGGTTTGCCCACTCGCTCCGCTCACCCTCGCTCCGACGGCTCCTCAGGCCCCGCCTTGTGGCCTGGGTCATCAGCAACTGGTCTGAGTCCCATGCGCGCGTGGCCCTCTACCACCAGCTCAGCCGGTACATCCGGGTGGATGTGTTCGGGCGAGCTGGCCGGCCTTTACCGGAAGACAGCGGCGGCAGCGTGGTGCGGCTGGTCGGTCGGTACCAGTTCTACCTGGCACTTGAGAACTCGCAGCACACCGATTACATCACTGAGAAGCTGTGGAACGCAGTGCGGGCCGGCGCCGTCCCGGTGGTGCTGGGTCCGTCCCGGCAGAACTATGAGCGCTTTCTGCCGCCCGAGGCCTTCATCCACGTTGATGACTTCCCCACAGTGCGAGGGCTGGCCCGGTACCTGCTGATGCTGAGGCGGCACCCGGCCCGGCTGAGGCGGCACCTGGACTGGAGAGGAAGCTACAGCCTCCATCAGCCCGCCTTCTGGGCTGAACACTACTGCACTGCCTGCAGGGCGGTGAGGAAGACCAGGGACAGGACATACTCGGTCCAAGACCTGACACGATGGTTCCACTCGTGACAATCACCTTAGAGACTCTGATACAGTGGGATTCACTGCCCACCTGTAGCTGTCAATGTTTACAACATGACTGTAATTACCAGCAACTGTGAATGTTTGGGAAACTGTTGATTCAATTTAATTTAAATGACTTTTTGAGTGATTTCTTGATAGGGATGATGCAATTTAACAAAGTTCCATTAAAGAGTTTTACACTGATTTGCTGCACAGAGGATGTAGCTATTGCTTATTTTCTACTCGTTTTTAATCTCTTTTTTAATCATAAGAATGAACTTTAATCTGCAGTTATGTCATACAGTATAATGATTCATAGTGTTGGACATATTTTTGATTGTGTTTGGACTTTCATCTCATCTAAAATAGTTTATCACAAGAAATAATGTTTTTGTTGTAAACATCTTTGCATTTAACATTATTGTTATGAAGCACAAGTTTTATGGTGCCACAATACGGACTCATAATTAAGGTCATACTATTGTCTTGTGCAATTTGTACATCTTGGCAAGAACATTTACACAGAATTTAAATGGAAATCAGGGCCTGAATGGTTGAATGAAACACATTGTCTTAAAAGTGGTTGTAAATAATATCAATAAAGTATCATTTCAGATAGATTTTAAGGGTGTGAGTCTTTGATTCAGGGAGGCATTATTGAGACAATCTCCAAAGTACATCTTATGAGGGGTTAGCACAAAGCCCTGTTAATAATCCTGGATCTGCTTTGCTATTAGCTTATCACCATACATGGTCGATGGCTGTGCCAAGCATCCCTATAATACCACTCTGAGCGTTTGCGTTGTGTCTGCACATCATTGACCACTTCAGTGCAACGCTGGCCTGAATGACCTTATTAAAGGTGTTGACAATGGAGTATAAGTGCAGCTGTGTCTTTGTTGTCACATACAGGTGCTCTATTCATACTGTGCTTATTCCAGCTTGTGAAGGGCTAATAACATGGGTGGAATGAGGTCTTCAAAATACATAAAATGCAAGTGTCCTTCAATAATAATAAAAATACCTACTGCTGATAATGAACCTGATGAAGATATGCATAAGTCACAACACAATGCGCATTTTAAACACACATTGCAATGTAAAGGAAGGCATTTAATTCAGAATAAACCCTGAGATATGCCTTGGATTTTTTTTAAGGAGACTTGTATTTTCTCTGTTTTATGCACTGTAGACCCCAAAGGTGTTGTTAGACCCCAAACCTTGTCTTCTCAGTGCTATTCATGCCTCTACACTTGTTAGAGGGAAAGACAGCTGTACTAACGCTCATCCTCTACTGTTTCAATAAAGTTTCTATTTCCACAGCCATGCTCATTTTGCTGATGTTTTTACTATCCTTTATATATTGTCATAGCTTAGGCTACAGCAATATGGAAAAGTTAGAAAAGGAAGAAGGGGAACATGCGGTTTAGGAGTCACTTGATAAAGGATTCAGAAGCTGTTATGTGGATCATTTAAATTTACACCTCTGAGTTAGTGCCCTGACACAGAATTAACACTTTACCCTGTCAAATGAGACATTTCCTGCAGGCACAAGGGCAGCGAACACTGCTGCTCCTCATAATGAGCTGATGCCTCAACAGCTGTTGAAACCGCTGACGTCTATCAGCAATAATGCTTTCAGACGGCCAGAACAGACAGACCCCTCATCCCTGTCATAATCCTATTCATGTACACGAGGGAGTTATAGGCATATCTAGTTACTGGGAGTGAAATCACACTTTATGCTTTCAAGTATAGATACACTACATGTCTGGAAGCTTGTTTTACTTGTCCTTATTCAAGGAATCATGCCTTTCCATTGAATCATGTTAGGCATTGCTTCTTTTGTCTGGACAGAAATGGAAACTCCTGTTGTTGTTTCTTAAGCGCTCATCCATACACATTAAAGAAGGCAGAAAATCACATACAGTGGGGCAAAAAAGTATTTAGTCAGCGACCAATTGTGCAAGTTCTCCCATTTAAAAAGATGAGAGAGGCCTGTAATGTTTATCATAGGTATACTTCAACTATGAGAGACAGAATGAGAAAAAAAAATCCAGGAAATCACATTGTAGGATTTTTAAAGAATTTATTTTCAAATTGTTGTGGAAAATAAGTATTTGGTCAATAACAAAAGTTCATCTCAATACTTTGTTATATCCCCTTTGTTGGCAATGACAGAGGTCAAATGTTTTCTGTAAGTCTTCACAAGGTTTTCACACACTGTTGCTGGTATTTTGGCCCATTCCTCCATGCAGATCTCCTCTAAAGCAGTGATGTTTTGGGGCTGTCGCTGGGCAACACGGACTTTCAACTCCCTCCAAAGATTTTCTATGGGGTTGAGATCTGGAGACTGGCTAGGCCACTCCAGGACCTTGAAATGCTTCTTACGAAGCCACTCCTTCGTTGCCCTGGCGGTGTGTTTGGGATCATTGTCATGCTGAAAGACCCAGCCACGCTTCATCTTCAGTGCCCTTGCTGATGGAAGGAGGTTTTCACTCAAAATCTCACGATACATGGCCCCATTCATTCTTTCCTTTACATGGATCAGTCGTCCTGGTCCCTTTGCAGAAAAACAGCCCCAAAGCATGATGTTTCCACCCCCATGCTTCACAGTAGGTATGGTGTTCTTTGGATGCAACTCTGCATTCTTTCTCCTCCAAACACGACGAGTTGAGTTTTTACCAAAAAGTTCTATTTTGGTTTCATCTGACCATATGACATTCTCCCAATCCTCTTCTGGATCATCCAAATGCCCTCTAGCAAACTTCAGACGGGCCTGGACATGTACTGGCTTAAGCAGGGGGACGCGTCTGGAACTGCAGGATTTAAGTCCCTGGCGGCGTAGTGTGTTACTGATGGTAGCCTCTGTTACTTTGGTCCCAGCTCTCTGCAGGTCATTCACTAGGTCCCCCCGTGTGGTTCTGGGATTTTTGCTCACCGTTCTTGTGATCATTTTGACCCCACAGGGTGAGATCTTGCGTGGAGCCCCAGATGGAGGGAGATTAGCAGTGGTCTTGTATGTCTTCCATTTTCTAATAATTGCTCCCACAGTTGATTTCTTCACACCAAGCTGCTTACCTATTGCAGATTCACTTTTCCCAGCCTGGTGCAGGTCTACAATTTTGTCTCTGGTCTCCTTTGACAGCTCTTTGGTCTTGGCCATAGTGGAGTTTGGAGTATGACTGTTTGAGGTTGTGGACAGGTGTCTTTTATACTGATAAAAAGTTCAAAAAGGTGCCATTAATACAGGTAACGAGTGGAGGACAGAGGAGCCTCTTAAAGAAGAAGTTACAGGTCTGTGAGAGCCAGAAATCTTGCTTGTTTGTAGGTGACCAAATACTTATTTTACCGAGGAATTTACCAATAAATTCATTAAAAATCCTACAATGTGATTTCCTGGATTTTTTTTCTCATTCTGTCTCTCATAGTTGAGGTATACCTATGATAAAAATTACAGGCCTCTCTCATCTTTTTAAATGGGAGAACTTGCACAATTGGTGGCTGACTAAATACTTTTTTGCCCCACTGTAACGGTTTAGAGGCTGCGCACTTATTGCTCTCATTGACATGCCATTAACTTTTGCATGCAATCGTAATACGATGGCAAAGTCATTTTATGTTACTTTGAGCAAGATGAGGTGATGGGGGAGTGTTCATGACCCCTTAACTTTGCTGTATTCCTTCATCATTTTTGACAAAGGACAAAGTTCAGCCGGTAGGTTGAGGTTGTGTTTTTTTCTTTATCTTTGAATTTTGTGTTTTTTCTTTACAGAAATTCTTAATAGATTGAATCCGTTTTGTGTAAAGGAGTGCTAAGTGTGTGGTGCTGCAAATTAAGTTGCATGAATGCATTATAGAAATGTGTTCTTGTATACTATACAATTGTAAGTCTGCTTTGACTGGGAATCCAAATTAATATTTAAATATGTGTTTTTAGTTTGGTTAGAGAAAAATCTATCATTTATTCATGTTTAGTTTTAGTCATGTTTAAAGTTCAGCATTTTTTTCCGCATTGCTTCAATGTCTCCCAAAGGACTTTTCTTGGATTGAAGGAATTGGTGCATGAAAACAGACACATACAGTGTCATCATGTTGGTGTCAGCAACTGTAGCATTTGCTTTAACTGTATTAGAGTAGAAACATACCATTTAAAATAAGAACAGCCATTAATGACATTAAGTATTACTTGAATATAAGTCAGTGTTATAAATAAGTTTCTGCACAGAAGAAGTGTGTGGTGCTCTTCAGTCTCCACCTTAACAAAAATTACTGTTTGTGTGGCTCAAGATGCCCCTTACAGGAATTCAGTCAGATAACTGTAAATTACTTTGTACGATTTATCAACAAAAACAAAGTCAGGACGCAGATAATCATGGTCAGTAAAATGCAGATCACATTTAATTAAAAGTCAAAAAGATGGGAACAGTAATTTCTCTGTCCTTTTTCTCTCCTGCAAGTTAAATATCAAGCTGTGTCACCGGATGACAAGTTTACAGAGGATGAGGTGAGTTGTTGCTTGGCAACAAGGTGAAATATTGGATTTATCAATGTTAGAGGGTGATTCAAAGGTTCCTGCGCTGGCGATTGCATTGAACAAGTTGATGGTGAGCACTGATGAATACCCAGAATCTGAAGCAATTTAATTTGATTTAAAGCCATTAACTACCAGCTACAGCTTATTACAAAGATCCTTCTCAGCTCTTGTCCAGACCCCCTCCTCAGTAACAGTGCCATTCATAACCTACATGGCCCCTGGCGAGAGACACAGTAATCTCATTTGTACAGCAACAGATGTTTCTCTTAAAAACATCCGTTGACTGGGGAGTGAAAAGTCTGCCTCTCAGTCTCTCATGGGATCAAAGAGACCAGTCTAATCGCTATGAAATCTGTCACATTTGTACTGGTTTGAAGAGACATATTGACTTACAGTGGGCTCACTATGTATGAAACATAAACGGTCTCCTTCTCTTTCTCTCATAGAGCCTACACACATTTTATTAGGAAGTTAAGCCGCTCCGTACATCAAAAGGCCACACAGAGGGGAGGTGAAGGAGAGAAGAAAATGCATATGAAACAACAAAACCCCCAGACAAATAAACAGTGCAGTGTTCCCATGGCAGCGCGGTGCAGTAATCTGACGGCTGGTTTCCCATGGCTGTGTCTCACTGCCCCATAGACCTCCACTCTGTCTCACTGATGGCTCCTGTGATTGCAATCATCCATCTTACTGTCAGAGGCAAAAAAAAGGGGGCAAGAAAGGGTAAATCACACACACCATCTCTCTTTCGCTCCCTCGTGCCCAGCAAACAAGCCACCCCACTGTGAGCAGAGCCAACACTTGTACCGTGTGTGTTTGTATGTATGCCTGTGTGTGCGTACTCATGGTTATACGATCTACAGAGAGAACATGTGTGTGGGTGTGCATCTTTGGTTGTCTGTGCCTGCCCATTATACTGCATGATCAGTCACTGGAGTGTACACGGGGGAGCGGTGGACATGTCTGATCTTGCAGCTGATCAAAAGCACCAGAGACTTGTTCCCTTGTGGCCGTGCAAGTGGGCCTCATATCAACATGTCTCTGTTCAGTAGACAGGAAAAACAAGAGAAGAGAGACAGACAGAGGAGAAGGAGGGGGAACATCAGGAGGAAGACAGAAACAGGCAGGCAAAGCACAGATGAAAGGGTGCATAAAGAGGCCAGTGGAATATATGACAATGATACATAACCGCACTTATCTCCCCGTTCTGATGAGCTAATTGAAATGGCAAAAGCCAGCTCTGTATTTGTCTGAAGACGTAATAGCCTGTCTGATCTCTTTATCTGCCAACCTGACAGCTCGCATCACACAGAGCTGAAAATAAAAATAAAAATAAAAAGCAAAAAAACACTTTACCTGGTTGATTGCAGTAAAATCAAAAGTTTTGAATTTCTCTCTCGACTTCCCTGGAAGCCCTAACTACATGATCACCCACGTAGAGGACAAAGAGCACGAGAAGAGACAGAAGGATGAAAGAGGAGGAAGAGGAGGAGCAGCGAGGCTTCTGCCTGTAAACAGTCTCACCACGCTGTGAGGTTGCGGTGTAGTATGCGCGTTAATGTAATCATGTGCAATAAAGTGGTGACTCTACAAAATGAATCCCTTTGTTGTTGCGACTTTAATCTTACTTCAATAATGAACAAAGATCTGCTGAGCATGGTCTCTTGCAAATTAAACAACATAGCACACCTGAACATTGCTTAAGATAATGAAACACCCCCAACAACAGACTCAAGACAGTACACTTAAAAAATACTCACAAAATATGATAACTTATCGAAAACAGACAGCTCCATCCATTTACTGTTAATGACAGTTATTAAAGGTAAAGCACAATGTCACTTTAGATAAATATCTTACATTTGCATCTTCTGTTGAGTGACACATTTTTAGCAGTTTATGAACCAGGTGAACCTAGGGTTCAAAGATCCGGTAAAATTAGCTGAATTAGTTTAAGTTTAGGATTGGATTTTATTTTGATGGCTATAGAGCCATTTTTCATTCTTTTCCCCAGGTGGGAGATATTGTTGCTTTTAGAAATTTCCCAAATCTTCAAATTTGAGGTATTAGAGAGAGCTCTGACAACAGTTTTTCCTACTCAGATGCTCATAATTTCAGTTATGCGAGCCGTTTCCTCCTGTTATCACTTTTCTTGCTAAACTAAGCTAATTTACTCCACTTTTATGTGCAGCACACAAACATGACAACGGTATCAATATTTGTTTCCAACTCTATAAAATGTCAAATTATTTATTTAAAATGTAACACAAAAGTCATGAAAAAAACAAATATTGCATCAGGCATGGTCTTTCTTCAGAGACATTCAGCCTTGGTGTCTGAGAGACTTGTCATACAATAATCATATCAGCTTGGAAACAAAGCTCAGAGGCAGTTTATGAAGAAGTCAAAGTCACCGTGTTTAGTGCTCCATCAGCGAGTCATGTGGAGCAGCACTGGAGCTGAGCAGGGTTTGCGGTTTCAGCAACTCCTGCGTTTGATTTCCAGATGTGCGCTCTCCAGATGCTATTCATTTTGCCTAACTTTATTTTAAGCAGATATCCTTGGCAATCTGTTGTGTATTACCTCAGTTTTAACAAGGCAGAGCAACTAGACAGAGACAGAAAGAAGAGAAAGGAAGAAATAGGTTTGACAGGCTAACACAAGATGAACCCTGAGGTTTCTCCAAAAATGTGTTTGACACTAAATGGTATATATTTTGGGTCCAGCTCTCGGGATCTCAAAGCGCAGCCTGAGGAGTTTTGCAACATCAGCCAAGGAAAGAGATGTGTTTGCTATACAGTCTTTTATCTGAGGAAAGAGAGATGCCAAAACCATCATAACATTTTCTGAAATAACATTTTGTTGTATGACATTTGAACAAGTGATACTGCTCAGGTTAAGTAGATTAGATCATGCAGCAATAGGGTCAAAAAGGCTCAATGAAGCCTTTCATGTTCATGAAATGCTCAACATCGCTTTGTCTTTACAGCTGTAAAGATGCAATAATGGGACAAAAATGTGTGATAATATGAGAAACATGGTATAAACAAAAACGCTACGTTCCAGTCAAGAAAAAATGGCCACATCCATGACAATTATACACATACATACAACATTAGAATATACTCTTAAAGGGGGGTTCGTCTTTGTCTCTCCCCCAGTACTGGAGCCTGAAGAGGGGTTTGAACCGGCTGAAAGCGCTTCGTCTTAATCGCAGAGAAAGACAGGGCGTCGGAAATGCTGCCAAACCCAGATCCTTCAGAGTTCTCTGGAAGACATGAAAGACAAAAAACATCCACAAATGTATCTCCCTCAAAAACTTCCTAAAAGTAATAGTTTCACATTTTGGGTAAAAAGAATATTTGTTTTCTGGAGGAGAGTGAATATGAATCTATGAAGACTGGTTACAAGTGCCTGGATCTGTCTGAAGGTAAAACAATCATTCTAGCAGAACCTCTAAAATCTCAATAACTATCACGCTATATCTCGTGTGTTGGTCTGAGCATCCTGATACGTTGGGTTACTCTCATTCTATTTCTATGGCCTGAGCCTTATTTCACACAGGGAAAGTGGTATCAATCTTCTCATCTATCTCCCCACCAGTAAATGAATAAGCATATTTCCTGAAAATGGGGCCTGGAAAATCATTTTCCTCCATCTGTTTTACTCACCATGAATGCCGATCATGTGCTCCAGGATTAGGACCCTCTCCGCCAGGATCTTCAGGGCCTCCCTGAGCTGCTGCACGGCCTCGCCCTGAAAAACACCATTGTGTTAAGTTAAGGACAATTTTTTTGAAATAAGATCAGAAGGGAAATCATGTCCATTACCTCATTCAAACCCTCTCCTGGCTCTCCTTTTGGCCCTGGTGCTCCCTGTAAAAATAGTTTGAAAAAAAACCCATTAATTAATTACAATCAGAAATAATGAATTCATCAGTCTGGACATATATGCTTAACAAGTGCTACTTTAAGCGTGTGTGTTTTATGCAACACAATAACCTGTATCTGTACACACAAACTGAAAGATTGACAAAAAAGTTGACTTTGACTTATACTTACAGGTAGGCCGAGCTCCCCTGCTACTCCTGGAAGCCCCTGCAAAACATTAAGAAGTTATTTTTGAGTTTCTGTGTTTAAGATAGCATGACAGCTAGGACCATTTACAGCATATAGAACAAAATGCATTTTTATAGTTAATCAGAATCAAATATGACCATTCAGCGTGTTAATCCAATAACGAGGAGGACTGTCACATCAGCCTCACCCTTATCCCTGAATCTCCTTTAGGTCCAGGATTCCCGTGCCTTCCTTGGAGGCCTTCTTTGCCCTTATGTTAAAAACAAAAGGGTGTGAATGAATGACGCTAGTCATATTTATATATATATCATCGATCAACACATTTGAGATGCTCACATCTCGTCCCGGTAGGCCTGGTATCCCTGCAAGCCCTCTCAGTCCTGGAGGGCCTGTTGTATCATTCACAAACACAAATCAGATGGATGTTCAGATTTGATTATTGTGGAAAGAATATCCAAAAACTAAATCCATTTTTCATTATTACATTGAAAAGAAAATGTATGTTATTTATCCGTTAAGTGTCTAGTTCTTCTTCTGACGCACCTCGTTTCTGTTTTTCAATTTTATTATGATTAGGATTCAAAATAAAGCATGGTGAGTTTAAGCAGAGCTAGACTTTTTAATGATGAACTAAATCATGGCACAATATATATTCATCAATTATGTACATGAACAATACACATCCAACCTTGGCAGGAAACTGCCCATATTCATACCTGAGGGGCCGACAGGACCAGCTGGACCAGGAGGCCCGACTACGATCTGAGGAACAGGAAGCGTAGGACGAAGTCTGGGTGTCTCCTCTGAAATTAAAAGTGGAAAATTAACTTTGTGGGAAACATAAGGCAGAAACTGTTACATAAGAATAAAGGAAACATAAAACATTTAGACTTTTCAGAATGAAGAGGTGAGTTCACAGATAAGACCATGTTCCAATGTAAATAAAGATTGTTAATAACAAATGACTGTAAATGTATATTGTAAATATCCAGTAGGCTTAAAATATCAATAGATTTGTTTGCCACAGAGCAGGAGGGTGTGACGAGGTGAAATGCAGCACCCTGTATATTTGAAGGATGTCGCCAGGCAATACACACATCCCTTTTAATGTGCATCTACCAAAATATACTTCTATTTTATTTTATAAATGTAACCTTTCCTCTAGAGAAAACTGAATGAATCAGAAAAATAAAATTAAACTCTATTTCCTGGTTTTAAGAAGATACAATTAAACATGTTTTTATCAATGCTTCATTGATCAACATTGGTGACTCACCTGCTGCAACACGGCAGCCAGCCAACAATCTCCATTGTTGCCTGTTGCCAAAGCTCTCACTCAATGGTTTTGCTCCACAGACAGACATGTTGGCATGACCTATACGTTTCCTTCCATTGATCAGGATCTCTACCATCATTTAATGAAAGATTGTTTCAATTGGATCCAAACATTACTCATCACCCGGCATCAATGTATTCTACATTTGGCCTTCTATTGGTGAGCAAAACTATGTCTGTCCTTTCCCTCTGTCCCTCAACACAAAAAATGCATCTGATCACATCTTTAGGTGCAGATGTAAATACACAAAATAAATAGGGTTACACTAGGACCTGTGGCCATGGATGCATGGATGTTACCAAGTAGTGTGTAAGAATCTATTTAAAGATGTACTCTGCATGTACACTCAACAGTGGAATTGCATGTGCTAAAATACTTGAATGAGGATCTGTTTTTTAGCAGACAGAGTGTTACCTATGATACATTCAAAGCACACTTCATTTTGATTAAGAAACACAAGCTAGTTCTGAATATACTACATCTTTTCTTCTGCTGGTGCAGATTTTGTCTGCAGGGTTTTATTGTCTTCGAGTCGGACATTTATATCTATAAAATCATCGTTTGAATTCCTATTCATTTTCTCATTTCTCCATATACCTATAATTTTGGAGTCTCAAACTGCCTAAATCTCAGGGTTTGGGATCTTTTTGTTACAGAAAAATGAAGACGTCAAGGGTCAGGAGTCAGACTTCAGAGTTTCATCAGCCGTCAACAGAAGGATTAAATCCAGTGTGACAAGAACAGCTGTTAGAACTAAAAGAGGTCCGATTTAATGGAGCGGTAAATGCTTAAACATGATATATCTTTATTCAGGAAAAGGAAGTCATGCCTTGTTCTCAGCATGCAGTATGTTTTAAAATATGTTTGTAGGTTAAAACCACAGCGCACTTCCTCTCCACTTTAACATATGCTCAGAGTCAGCCTTTCCCTCGTGTTGAAACAGCGCCGTTACATTATGGCTTCAGTCCACAGAAGGGGTCTAGAAGGAGCAGATTTCCCTCTGGAACTAATTTTCTAATGTAACAGTCTCCTCCAGCCTGGCTGCCTCCCCGAGAAACTCCACATGAGTGGCAGACTATCTCCTCCCTCGTTCAGAGAAAGCCCAGAGTTTGGCTCAGGGCCGCAGCCTGTTCCCCCAAATGCAGACTGTTGTGCTGACAGCTTACAAATTAGGCCTGATTTACAGCCAGTTGGCCCCCCTCAGTTTACATGGTCCCACAGAACCAGATCTACATAGTTTCAGAGCCGCAGACACAGTTCTGGGCTCAGAAAGGCAGACGCAGCCAAATGCCTAATCAGAGCCAGCAGTGCTTCATGAGGTAATGATTATAGTAAAGACTTCTACTGCCTCCCTGTGGGGAAACCTAGGTCTTTAACGTGAGGGATATGCACTTGGCTCTTACATATTTAAAAAGATATGAATATTTTGGAGAGATTTGGGATTTTAAAACAAAGAGAACAAATATGTTTTCATGTTTAATGCTCTGTATGTATATGTCTAAATGAAATCAAGTTTATTCTAGATATTAATTAGTATGCGACAAAGACTAAGTGCTGGCTAAAAATAAACCATAGCTGTACCCATTTTAAGCTATTTGTACTGTTAATTACCTCAGTGTATTGGTGAATTGTCAAATATTTACTTGTGTAATGTGTGGGTTATTGTAGTGTATAATGTTAATGAATTGTATATTTCTATCTCAACTTTACATTTGGGACAAGAGTTTAAACTTAGCATTAGCTATGAACGATGTGAAGCAAATTAATTTCATGCTCTGTATAACAACTGTTAAATTGCCTCATCCCTATCAAATCAAAATAATATTTTTTTTTTAATGAGGCTGTTTTAAAATGCATAAGATGAATGAAAATGTGTCAAAAATAATGTTCTATTTAATTCAGTATATATATTTTTTTAAAACTGAGCTTATCTTGTGGTTTATGTGCGGCGAGTATTTGGCTCCATTGTTGGTGGCAGGGTTAGAAACAGCAACACATGGAAACAATTACACCAAATGTAAGCCAGACCTGCACAGAAACAATACTCTCTCCATTACCAATTGAAGTCTCTTGCTGAAAGCCAAAGACACATATTGCTCACTTAAACACTTGGTAACAGCTACAATATGCTCAATGCTTCCACTTGTGCCCCTTTTGAATTATTTTTCCATAAATACAAATGCATCTGGCCTGGGTTCATGTTCTGCCTGACACAATGATTACATGGACAACAGTATGAGCATAATGTACGAGATATGTAAGAAACTGGTGAAGCATATGATACATCAAAATGGACCTGTGGTTTTGGCATCAACTCAGACAATCCAAAAACTGAATGCTTGAATGGTTTTTACAATTGTTCTTGTGTCAGAATTCAACCATGTGTGTAAGATAGACATTTCATTCAAGGCCACCTGGAACAATTCAGCACAAAGTAACTAGAGAAGAGTGAATTTGAGTTAGGTCGCTCACCTTGATTGTCCACGTGAAAAACGTCACCACGCTCTCGCACAGGAGAAGAGCTCGGCCCCGGAGGACCTGGGGGACCAGGAGGGCCGCGGAGACCAATCATGCCTGCTTGACCTCTGTCCCCCTTTGGTCCTGAATATGTAATAAAATTCAATCATGTTGAAGGGGACATACTATGCTTTACTTCAGGTTCACACTTCTAATTTCGGTTTCTACTAGAAGATGTTTAAACATCATAATGTTAAAATAAACACCTTTTCCTTGCTCATACTGTCAGTTTGAATATACTTGTATTCACCCACTGTAAGAAAGCTCCAATCTGTGCCTGTCTCTTAAAGCCCCCTTGAGAAAAACCCTTAGTCTGCTCTGATTGGCATGCCGGAACATTATGCTGCACCTCTGCAAAAGTGGCCTGCATGAGGACGTAGGAAGAGGATCGTTATATAAATGGTTTGTTTAATCACATGTTTCCTGAATGGGGCAGCTCCGCAAAAAAAATGATTACTATTTCACAGTTTGTGGGTGGCAGGCCTTTTAAAATGTATGTGAAAAATTGGTGTTTCTCAATATATGTCCCCATTTAAACAAACTTTTTGTCAATTGTTTTAAATGAGCAGATGAGATGAAATGTCTAGTTATATTTTACCGATGGGTCCGGGGAGGCCTGCTCTGCCAGCCGGACCTGGAGGTCCAGCAGAACCTGGAGTTCCTGGTGGTCCAATAGGCCCAGGAAGTACTCTGCCTCCTGGTAAAGGAGAGAACAAGATATTCAGAGTCACATCAAGTGTTAAAATGTTAACAGTTCACTCCTAAATGATTTAAAGGTGCACTCCATACATTTTACACACAACACCAGTTTTACTTGTTAAGGGGGGACGTACTCAGGAGTAGTTAGTTATAATCCAAAAGTTGAACAAGTGTACAATTTGCCTTATAATGTTGGGTGATCCTCTTCAAAACAACACAACCAGCCAGAAAAGCCAGTAAGGATGGAAATGTTGGACTTTTGGCACCAAAATAGTATGCTTCATATTTTAACATGTGATTTGGGGTTATAAACAGCCATATGTACAGTATAATGGCACTTAACTATTTATTTAAATTACTCTGATTATTGAAACTGCTTTTACTGTTATTGAATTCAAATACAGACTTAAAGATGTCAACAGGATTGCCTTTTAGTTTGTATTTGTTAGTTGTTTTTTGTGTGCCTTTTAAAAAAAGACATTTAAACATCTGTTTCAAATCTCCACAACACAGTCTTGTGATGCGTTGGCACCTGGTGGCAGGTGTGATGGTGGCATGATAGGAGTGGGCTGGGGTGCGTCCACCTCATTGTCTGTTGAGCCCTCTGGTGAACTGCTGATTGGCAGCCTTGAACGTTCCTCTTCTAACAGCTGGATCTGAAACAACAGCAGCAGATTTCAGACACATCTGCAGTCTGGTGTTTATAAGTAATCAATTTTGGAACGTTTCTTTTCAAATAACATATAGGATGATGACAGATCCTCTTTACCTTTGATTCAATGGCATTCATTCTGCTGTTCATGTCCGTGAAACTGGTACAGTTCAAACATTCTGTGAGAAAGAAAAACAAACAAGGATGAGTTTAGTTGTCCGGCATAAATGCTTCTTCTTCTCCATCTTCTTTCATCTTATTCACTCCTTCTGACTCTTTCCTTTCTTGTCTATTTCATCCCTGTTTCTTTTTCGTCCTGGCTCCATCAGTAGTATCCATCTATCCCACACCAAGCAGTGCAAGCCAACACACACACACACACACACACACACACACACATACACTAATGATATCCATCAAACAGGCCCATGAATTAATTAGGAATTCCTCCATTAATCATGTCAAACACTCACAGAATAAATATTATCAGACCTCTCGTGACATGTTCTCTCCCTCTCACAGCCTGGTGCACACCTGCTTCCATCCTGACTCTACACATTTTCCACTATTCTACCCACTAACAGTGATGCCTGTACGCTCACACTCACACCCTCCCCCAGCTACTAACACAATTAATGGTGTGTAGCACATGGAAGGACACACACACACACACACACACACACACACACACACACACACACACACACACACACACACACACACACACACACACACACACACACACACACACACACACACACACACACACACACACACACACACACACACCATTTTCACTGCCATTTCCAAACAACTAGAAAAAAATGTTTTATCGACATTTTTTAAGGAAGTATTTCAACTGAATATGTCTCATGACACTATGTCTATCTATTGTCTGTGTTTACAAAATAAAATAATAAGGTAAATATGTTGTTGGTTCAAATGTTTTAACACATCAATGTGACACACAGTGAAACAGGGTCACATGGTCCTTCATTATGACGATTATTGACACTGTAGTTTTAGGGCTGTTACAAGTTTTAACAAATTAAATTCAAGATGTTTTAAAGACCATATGGGCAAGAGGTTAGGTGCCACAGGAAGGATAGCAAAGTCTGAAACATTGTTGGTTATTGTTAGTTAAAGCATTAATTGAAAATAAGCAAAACATTAAATAGTCTCAGATGTATTACTTTAAGAAACAGCATTAACAGATATCATCGCATATGCTTTTTTTTTCAATCGTTTTTTGCAGTAAGCACAGCAAGAGTAGGACCATGTGCAAAAAATTCTTGTTTGCCCGTTTCTTTCCTTGTTCTGTTTTGACCACCTTGGTGAACTTGAGCTCACAAATTATACCATTATAGGTACCACTAAACCACCGACACGAACACATTCCTGCTGCAATTTTGGATTGTTTACATGAGCTGTAATCTAAAATCCAAAACACAGAATGGCAACAGAATGTAGAAAACCCAGTATTTGTTCTAATTGTGAGCTTTCCTCTGGTCTATGGCTCATAAGAAGTCAGGAATGTCAGCTGTCAGTCCCACAGACGGGCAGCACCCACATTGTGGTCATTGAAGGGATACCTAGAAGGAGGAACAACTGGTGCTTATAGATAACAAACAACAAGAATGACCCAAACATCTTTGGTTTGCCTAAATCAGCTTCACTAACCGCAGAACAGAGGGAACTAATGGCAGCTGCTGAGGTTACTGCTTTCCTGAAATAGCACAGTGTTAAAGTCTGTGGCATGTCGGTATCTCTACATGAACACTCAGTCCAGTGGTGTATCGGTCTGCATGGGTGTGGTTTCTTAAAGCTTCATTTAAAAAAAGAAATCTTGAATCTCCCCCCAGAGCATAGCCACCAACGGAAACAACAATCAACAGCTCGACCCAAAAACACATTCCTCAGGATTCATCAAACCAAACACTGAACTGTTCAACCGCCAAGGCCAAAATGACCCCGCATGAGTTTGTTGTGTCTGACTGCGCTGAGGTTTCTTTAGAGGCTTTGCCAAAGACATAACAGCAAAACAAAAAACTAGGGCAATCATGACCTATACAATGTCAGGTGAGTGATGAGTTGATGTGACTTCATCTCCTCACAGTTATTCAGCATCAGCCCAGAGGAAATCTCCACCCTCTGTAACACACCCTCTCTATTATATACAGTACATCAGTCTGTGATGTGTTACAACAGTTACTCTGTGATGATGTGATGACATACAGCTTTTAGCCTAGCCGGCAGTTTATCTACTGGAATGGCAAAGTCGGTCTTTGAACACATCAGAATATGTACTTCAATTTTTCAGACTGGAACATTCTCCAACTTTTGAATGGATTGCCTTGAATTTTGTAAATTATAGTTCCCAGAGAATGAATCCTGATTATTTCTGTGATCCCCTGACTTTTCCTTTGGTGCCACTATAAGCCTGATATTGTTGTTCTCTGGTAATGTTTTGACAACAATCTGTTGTGGATTGTCTTTACATTTGGAGAAGATGGGGATGAATCCTATTGACTTTGGTGATCCCCTACAATTTTCCTCTGACGCAAATATTTTGAAAGTGGGAACAAGCGCTTATCAAAACAAGATCACAAAGAAAAACCTAAATGTGTGGGATTTGTTCAAAGAGATCATTTAAGGAACAGTAGTGAATTTAATGAATTTCAGTTTCTTCTACTTTCACAGAGGCAGAAACGGATGACTTCTTTAGAATAGACCAATTTTATGTATTTAATATAATCTGAAGGCATGTCAAACAGCATTATCAGGCTATCTTTGCTCGATCGTACAGTGCCTATGGGATCATATAACACATTTTGATCCCATAGGCATCCAGGAAAGCGAGCAAAACTAAGAAAGTAAACTAAGGAGGGGCTAAAGGGTTTCTCCAAGCTTTGTCTGAAGGGACGCATAAAGGCTCCAAATGTACATACATACATATTGAGTAAAACATGTTTGGATGATTGTTGTCAAATTTGTATTTCCCTTTCACCAGTACGGAACAAGTCAATGTCACACAAGCTTTTTAGCAGGAACAGGCCTGTTGACCTGTTGTCGTTTTGACCAAGGGAGGTCATGATGGTAACAGGATAGAAGGTCATGACATCCAAGCTTGTTATGGAACTCATAATACTAAATTAAGTATGCCAGGTGGGTGGTTAAAAGCAAAATCTATACAGTAAGTGTGATATTTGTATTTTGTATTGTATTTGTGTACAGGCTTTTGGTATTGTTGCTGTGTTGATCTCTGTGAGGCGGTAATAAAACTAAGACCCACATTGGATGTATTGCAAGAACTTTGACGATCCCATAACTTTCATCCAGCTCAATTATCAGGCCAAAACCTCACGTCAGGACCTGATGACTGTGCTCAATCAAGCTTTGTTGTGCACTACTTTCCCTCAAAACACTTCATGTCTTGTTGCCGTCACGCTGAAAACAAGAAAAGTTGCCTCTTGAATATTTGTTTTCTGCTCCTAAGAAACTAAAGTAATGCTACTCCAGTTCCAATCTCTACTGCAAATGAGTTAACTTGTTGATTCTCATTAAATAATTTAAGTAATTAAGTAATAGTATACTTATATATTAATATGTCATAAACACAGACCACAGGAAAACACTAGTCAATCTGACATAATGAGAACCAGAGCAAAACAACTAAAGTTTCTTTTTTTTTCTCAAGGTGGCGGGCAGGATTTCCATCTCTGCAGTTGGAATTTAATTATGTTGGGTTAGAAAACCAAACTTCCGCTGTGCTGGAGCTGATGTTTAGAACGGGACCGCAGCTATAGAGACTGTTTGGATCCATAATTACACCATGGCAACATAAGTCAGGGTTATTTTGCTTGGATTGCGCTCAGCTCATGGGAAAGATTCAGGATTGTGTTGTCTTTAGTGGGAAGCCAAATAAACAGAGAGAATTGGGAACTTTTACTGCTTCATAGAAAAGTGAGGGAAGGATTTGTGGGTTGGAGCAGATTTTCATCTCTTCAAGACAATTTAACTTGTCAGAAAAAAGGAGCATTTTTATATTAAAATGAAAGACTTAGCTAATGCAAAGTTAGACAAGGGAACATGATTTAGGATACCACAGAGACAGGGAACATGAATCACTTAAAATGAAATTAACAAAAATATCTGATTTCGGGGTAACGCACCATGCAAAATGATTACATGTCCATAAATAACACGATATGGAAGGAAAGCTAACATTAGTCTCATGTGATAAGCTCAATTGTCTGGCGATGAAAACTGAGAGACTAAAGCAAACCTCCAGGCAAAACACAAGATTGGAAACTGTGGGAAGATAAATCTTAATTTAAACATCACAGGGACCAAAACAAAGAGCATATTTCATCGCAGCAAACTATAAAAACATAGACTTGTTTGATGAATCATCTCTTCCATTATCGTGTGATCTACATCAGTGGTTTTCAAACTTTGTTTGGCCAAGGCACACCAAAGACCAAACCAAAATTTCAAGGCACACCTATAATCATATCCGGGCAAAATACCCTCTATAACACATATTATCACTCTGTGAAAAACTGTTTTTATTTACTAATGCCAAAGCATATAAGGCCTATTGTTTCTATGTTGTGAAATAAGTGTGTAGGACAAAGTACCGATACAGTAAATTAAAAATCATTCATAACCTTTTGTAACGTTAAATTAACTAGGCCTAATTGTTTAAAAATCCCACGGCACACCGGGATTTGTCTCAGGGCACACCAGTGTGGCACAGCGTTTCAGAACCACTGATCTACAGACACACACAGACACGTGTGCCCAGTCTGTCTGTGTCTGTCTCTGTGTGCGCAGACCACAGTCAGCCCTCAAGAACTGGCTGTGTCTTAAGGGCCTGTTGTGTGTCAGCCCCAGCCAGCAAGTGGTCAGATTTTGCTGGCATGAATAACAACTGGCAAGGAAGGAAGGAACACACACACACACACACACACACACACACACACACACACACACACACACACACACACACACACACACACACACACACACACACACACACACACACACACACACACACACACACACACACACACACACACACACACACACACACACACACACACACCATGGTGGCTGGTGCTGGATGGTAAACTAAGCTTCTCTCTTTTAACCAAGCTGTTTTAAGAGCTGTCTGCTCCACAATGGGACCATTTTACACACCATTTACTAAACTAAAGCTTTGCAACATTTTGCAGGCTAGAAATACTTGGGAGTTAGTGGGATTTCCCTTTGAATCGGAAGCATGATGCCATTATTTCACGCAGGACAACAAAAAGTCAACAACAGAACTTCAAAACCACAATGATGTGTTATAAATAATCTCACACTCCTCAGAATTTGCTGCTAAAGTGCAGGCATGGTCAGGAAAAGATCACAGACTGAATCTCTTCCAATCTGAGAATAAACCTAATTTCCCTGTCATTCCCTCGTGTTAACAGAATTCATTCACTCGTCCCATTACGCTGATCTTTATGCATTAGATACACATCGGTCACGGTCAGAGACGTAGGGCCCTGCTGGTGCAGACATACAGTTATTGACATGAGATGAGATTATGTTGTGTGAAATGGAGAGAGATGATCACACAGTGATCGGCTGACATAAGGGAAACATGTTTGAGGAACATGTTTGGTGTCTTATAAAATGTAAAAAGGTAAGATAATGAAGACTTGTTTAACACATAGAAGAAGAGCAGCAGAATATTGCTGCTTACAAGTTATATTGGAAATATCAGAGGTACAAGATGAGAACAGAAACTAAATAATTCTCTATTAGCTCTGATTTAACGAGGTTGGAGCATACAGTAGGATCTATGCTCAAAAAGAGACAATTGAAGTTGTGGAGACATTTGAAGCAAGCAAGACTTTATGATTGGTTATTTCTAATATTCTGATGTAGGCTCAAGAGGATTTTTTAGTGCTTTATGGTCATTTATTAAATTATTTAAAAAGAAATATCTATTTTGAATGGACGTGGCTGTCAAACATTTACAATTCCAAGAGGACGAATCTCAATGACTTGTCTGATCCACTGACTTAACTATTGCATGGATTCCCATGAAATTGCAGGGATATTAATCTCTGGGTGATTCAGGTGATTCCTATTTTCCTCTAGCGCTATCATCAGGTAAAAATGACTCTTATTTTTGGGTGTTTGATGTATTTATATATGAAATCTCAAGACCATCTTGCAATGGGATCACATGATCCACGTCATCACAGCGGCCAGCGGCAGAAAATGGCAATGGCTAAGCTGTTGTAAAAAGTTTATGACAATTTAGTTAGATATATACCCTTGTATTAACACTGCCATTAGGCTAAAGTCAGATTGCCTCCAGGTTAAGAGGCCTAGCATGGCTGTAGACTCATGCTGTTTGTATTTTGTGCACAGCTTAGCACTAGCATTGATCAAAGGAGCCAGCACAATCAATAGGTGGTCATTCCATAGCAACAAAAAAAGATCTACACATCCTTCCCTGGTCTGTCTTGACAACTGACAGCAAAAATCTACTTGGACCAACATTCATGGACACATGTGGCTCTCATTGACCTCAGGAACTTTTTAAGGAACTATACCTGCTTAGCTCAGCATAAACAGATGTGTGGAGTTGCAGACAGATATACAGAGGGATCTAACGATAAGCTGATGACAAAAACGAAAAACCACAGAAGTAGCATGAACAGAGCATCATCAATCAGGCAGGTCTGTCAGGCAGGTCTGCTCCCAGCAGGTCCGAGGGTACTTTTTGACCTTTATTTCAGCACAACCGGGGCTGTAACACAGACATCAGTCATATCCTCACTCCACAGAGGTTACATTCTGGAGGAGCACATGTGGAATATAGCTCTGTTTTTATCACTTTACTCCAAGGAGACGAGAGTGGCAGATCTAAAGGACATAGGAAGTTAGATAAGTGGAAAGCGGTAAGGAGCATTAAAGATAAAGAGCCCTGCAGTGGCAAGAAAAAGCAAAGTCAAAAGAGCAAAGGCCTGCCACGTGATGAAATGGAAAAAGGAAAGAAACGTTTGAAATATTAATATAGCTGGTGCTCTAGATAATCTCTACAACAAAAGGTTTTAAAACACTTCCTCCTCATGCAGTAGCTTCATAGCTCCAGCATTAACAAATGAGCACATACTGTAATGAGCTTTTAAAAACCTTTTCACTCCTTTAATGAAATTCATCATTTACTTCACTAAATTAAAATCCTGTGATGTCAAACCCTGCATAAACTGTGTTAAATGTACAGTATTTTCCTGAGCATTTGCACAAGAGCAAAGGTTGCTGCTTCCATCATAGGAGGTCCTAGCGCTTATTCTTTTTAGATGAGTCTCCCTCACACCCATCTGTTTCTCACAATCCCTCCTGTGAATATGATCAAGTGTGCAGATGGGTGATGCTGTGACAGAGCAGGGAGAAAGGGGCAGGGGCCAACAGCAGGAAAAATTATGAACACATTTCTCCAATGTGTTCCATGCTGTCATGTGATAGCACAACTCTGCTGGAAGCTTAATTTAAATCTTGAGATGCACTGTACACAGCGAGCATAGACCTTACTGTTAAAACTATTGACGGCTCAGGGTGTCAACAAAATGGGCTCAGAGAACACTTACTGTATTTTCCATTAGCAAACACAGAACAATTCAAGCTTTGCAACTACTGTGGCCTTAAGGGCTCTGCAGTGAACTCCATGATAAAACAAGAAACACACATTAACTCAGGGAACACTCCGACTTCTGAAGGCGAAAAGCAACTGTGAAAATCCAAAATAAATACTTGCAAATGCTCATTTGATAAAGATTTTAGGTCAAAAGACAGCAGTTTTGAAATGGCAAACATTTTAAGAGCTGCAACTTGTGCTTTTTGTCTTTGTAGAAGATTATTTTCGAGGTTAATTGTTGTTTGTGAGAAGGTCAGAAAATAGCGAGAGATGTGCATCACAATTCATTGAAGCTCAGAAAGACATTCACATCGCTTGTTTTGTCCGACTAACAGTCCAAAACACAAAGATGTTAGGTTTAATATCACAATAAAACAAAGCAGAAAGTCTACATAAGCAGGAGGTTTCAGGAAGGCAGTGTTTAGTATTTGTTGCTCAGAATATTACGTGAATGATTAATCGGAGATAAAAATAGTAGCACAATTATTTTTCTATCTATCAATTGATCGATTTATCGACTTGTGTCAGTTCTTAACATTGTGACCGAACTGTGAACAACCATTTCATACTTTTTGCTGAAAAGGCAGCAAGACACTTGAATCCTAAACTCTACTCTACGATAATGTTTGCATTGATACAAGTGAAGAAATCACTAATCTGATAAACAGCAGACCAAACAAACTACCTTTGTACTCCAAGTTACATTCATAAACGTCTGTTTTCTGCAGGGTCACAAGAAAATAATAGCACTTTATGGTGGGGCAGAAAATGATTCAGGGTTTCTAGGGTGAAAACAACATGAATGTGTGAGGAGGTGAGAGAAACCAGCATCTCCTCAGCTTACACTGACTTAACTTTGACTCCAGCCTTTTTCATGTGCCCTGTGTCTCTGAGGGCCTCAGGGGCCTCTGAAGTGGAGCCAGAGCTTCATTAAACTAAAGCCCAGGGTGATGTCATCTTCATTGGTTAAGGCTCTGATAAAACAGCTGGCTCACTACCCTGCTACACAGGGCTGCATGTACAGTGCTGGCTGAGTGACATAAAGACACAAGGATGAATGCGCAAACACAGAATAATATTTCCAAACAACATTTTCCACGCTGTGAAGAATAGTTCAGTTTGACATGCTGGGAAAAACTCTTATTTGCTTTCTTGCTGAGAGTTAAATGACAATATTGGCACCAATAAGCAAGCAAAAGCAGCCAGAATATGGTCATATTAAAAGTTATGACCTTCTCTTGGGCAGGAGCAGTGACTTCTGTGAGGACTCTATGCTAAACTAAGCTGCTGAAAGTAGATTAGACATAAGGGTGGACTCTCAAAAGGGAAGAGGTTAAGCGTATTGCTCAAACTAAAGAATATCTTCATGTTCGTATTTGACTGATTGATTCTAGGAAGAGGGATTTTTTTATGAAAAGCTGGAAAGACGCTCAGACTTTTTTAAATATGATGCATGACTTAATATCACAACTGTCATACCCTCCCTTCTATGTAACATCTATCCAGAAATCAAAGCTCTGAGGGGGAAATTTACTGAAAATGACATACAGGTTCTATAAACTACTTAATCTTCCCTCAAAGAAAGTCCTGATATCCATTATTAACCTCTTTTTGTTATACTGAGGTCAATCTACGTGAGGAGAACTGGAGCTGTGGCCTGATCATAGCACGGTCACGTATGTTACAAAGACCTCATGAAACAGTGTCATGCTCATTAATCTCAGTGGGGCCACTTTCCCACAGAACCGGCTCTCTGCTTCGCTGCTGTCTGGGCAGCTTGTAGCAGCTGGAGCCCTGTGGGACAGAAGCACTCCTTATTATATTCACTTTTTTCTCTTGTCTGCTTTTTCTCTTGCTACACAGCTGTTTCTGCACTGCCATTTCTAACACCTTGTTGTTTCTTGTGCACCCGTCCTAACTTTCTCCCCTCAGTGTCCTCACCTTCTCTCCCTCCGACACACTGCCAGCTCTCTCTCCTCGCCTCGGTGTGAGACAGACTGTCGCTGACATCAGCCTCTGTCTTTCAGGTCTCTTTGCAGAGCCAAATGTGGCATTCTGTCTCTCCATATGGAGGCAATTTTCTTTGTGCTTTAAAGCCATTAGGACTTGCAAATTCATTTGAGCAAACATTAAATAAACTGCCAGATTACTTCTTCACACTCCTGCAACCACTGTGGTCTCAAGTGAACCATAATCTCTGGCGTTACAGATTCTGTGGATGCAGTTATTTGTTAAACTTTCAGTCGAATAATATCCACGGCCCGCAAAATAATAGTTTCCAAAGGATTTATAATAATGTCTATGTTTATTCTATTAGCACTGATGTGTGTTTTTTTAACTTGTGGTAAATCTTCACCCTCCAAGTGCAACAATTAATCATTTTGCAAAATGGAACAAGGTGTGGTAATTACAACCAATAAGCAAGACTTGCTCATAGAAGTATATCTTGGACAAATGTAGAAAGCACCAGTGCTTTTCAATGACACAAAAAGTGCTGCATTGCCCAACCCCCCAAAAATCTTAAAGTTGCTGAGTTCACTAAATCATATGAAAAAGAAAGCTGTTAAAATAAATCAAAGCCAAAGCAGCCGTGACAGTTTTACTGGCATCCACAATGTTTAAAATACAATATGTGAAAACATGTTTGTCAATGCGGTTGTCAGCAGTGGACACATTTATAAATGTATACATACATGTGCAGTGCAGAGTTATGGGCCTAGCACTAGACCTTCATCCACCCTTAAAGTCTGTTTCTTCTGGCAGATTGCGGTGTCTCGCCCCTGGATGAACATGTTGGTATTACTGGGCTCAGAGTCTGCGGTCTGTGGTATCAAGGAGCAGTTCTGGCCATCAAGAGACCAAGGCTATGCCACCCACTTTACAAGCGGCTCTGCTGGACGTTCCTCTGAGATTTTTTCATTCATATTTTAGACTGATGATAATGGAAGGGACAGAGAACTGCCTCTGCGCTGTCTGTGGTTAACAGAAGAAAGAGAGATACAGAGCGAGACAAAAGTGTTTCTAATCCTCCTTTCAGACACAGAGGTGTCTTAAATGCATGACCATAAAAGAAAAGGTACAAAACCACAGGGTAGAGAATCTCTTTCAACTGCTGCTTTACTGCCATTCTTTTTCCCGAAAGTACAGTAATCCAAAGCAGGCTTGCAATTTTTGATCCAAACAACTTTACAATGATATCAAACGGCCAACTGCTGCACAGAAGCACCATTAGCAAGCTACCCAACTACACACCACCAAACAATAAACAAGGCACTGATGTGGGTAAAGCTGCTAAAAAGACACAGATGGGTTAGGGCAACACACATGGCCTTCATTTCAGTCCTTGAGAGACTTACTCTCCAACCACACTATCCCCTATATCTCGTAAAAGACAAAAAAAAGAGACCATAGATTAGAAACTCACGTTCACGACACTCTTCTCCCACAAACCCTGGGCAGCATCTCCACTCCAGTGCAGTCACCTGCTTGTAGGCAACTTTGAAGGATGGCCTGATCACCGTCCTGTAGCTGAACAACAGCACGGGCACATGTATTGTAGCTACATGCAGGAACACACATAAACAAATGCACAGACATAAAACTGCAACAGATTACATATGGATTCACTAAGTAATAGATTCAAAGATGTTCCTTTATTGTGTTGATAATGCTTTTGATGCTCCCTTATAGTAAAAGTGGAATGCAAGACTTTTAACAAAATATTATCACAGGGCCACCAGATAGCCAGGTGGTTAGAGCTAGTGGCCCATATGCAGTGACCGCTTCCCAGAAATCCGGTTTGAATCTTGAACCAGCTGAAAATAACAGGCAATGTCCTCCCCTCTGTCTCCCCCTTTCACTCTGTAGCTCAAATAAAAGCAGTTTGGCCCAAAACAATGTCTTTAAAAATAAAATATATATTGATCATTAAAGGACTTCCCATACGAAGAAATCAAAAGAAAGTGCCACAAGGTGACATACCAGTGTTTTCAGTCAAATATTTCCCCACAACTCTCCATATTCACTATATAAAGAACACAGTTTTAGCATCACAGACACTGAAAGAGGATGACATGGCTGAGGTGTGTGAGGACTCACCTGATGACCTTGGAACAAGGTCCCGGCCATCGGCAGCCCTGTAACACTCTCTGCACAGTAGTTTCTGTCCCATTGTGCACCTGACAGGTCACTGTTCTGGAAACAGTATACTGACACCAGTTCCTAAAAATACAAATGAAACAGTTTTACACTGCCCAAAAAGATATGCAGGGCCTAATCGTAAAAACAATAACCAAAGTAACAATTTACTAGAACTGCTTTTTTTTGGTACAATGTGCAGATGAGCTGCTCACCTGAGTTGGATACGGGTTCCAGTACCTGGCGGTCCAGTGGTGCCACTTTGTTCCGATTTGATGCGATGCCGCTGCAGCGTGATGCCCGGAAAGTGATAAACAAACCCTGTTGCCAGTGAAGGACACACTAAACTTATCCACATGCACAGCGCATAAAACAACGATAAAGCCATCATCTCCTTTTGATTTACCCCTGACATAGATTGATATCCTCAAAGACCGAAGATTTCCAAGTAAACACTGTTATAAATCCTTCTTTGAGAGATAAAGTATCTGAAGGAATGGGGAAATAAAGTCTAAGGAAACTCCGCTGAAACCATCAATTAGTTCGTCATTTCGTGTGTCCGAGGAGAAACAAACTGGCAAATGAATCAAACACACACAGCGTGTTCCTATAGAATAACGGGGGTCTCTGACGTTTGACATCGTGCCGAGGGCTGAGGAGTCAAATATCCAGGGTGCGTAAAAAGTGCACTGATGTGGGGGCTGGAGACGGAGTGCGTAAAAGCGCATCTGTTCCCAACCAAAAACCACAACCACTTAAGTTTTTATGTAGCCTAAATGCTATTAATGTGATGGCCAAAAGTGAGTTCATGGTTAATTAACTTTCTGGCAGTGTCTTACTCGTGTCTCTATATTCTCTCTAACTTCCTGATAATATAAGGAGAAGTACTTTTTAGAAAGACAGATATGAGCGATGACATTATGATCCTAAAATAATATGGTCGTTTTCGTCATTTCATCAAACTAAGTTACTTTTCTAGCCTACAGGTAAATATTTAGGCTATATAATGGAAAACGATTAAGATGTTTTGACAAAATGTTTATCACCCAAAATTAACTACATTTTGATTTATAATCTGACCATCAAAGTTTGATTTGGGAAGTCAAATATATATTGATTAAACTACCTGAACATTTAACATTTATAAAATCATACTTTTGACTAGCTGGTGGAGTCGTGAGCAAACCTGCATTCACCTCAGTAATGGCTTAGTGCACATTTAAAGTTAAATCACCTTACAGTATAATGTAATCTAAAGCACAGTATCATATTTTAATAATTTCATTTTTTTTTAAAGTAGGCTGTCGGACAGGCGTACCTTAGTAGAGACAATGTATACAATTGTATACAATTTCCTCTCGCTAATTAAAATAGCCTCGCCAGTTCTCGAACATTGGAATAGCCTATTATGTAAGCATTGTAAGGTGTCTTTAATTATGTACACTAATCTACTTGAGTAAATGTAGCCTATTCCCTTTCCATCAATGCTTTTTGGACGATCTAGTATTTTCCCCGTTGTCCCTGTTAAATAAAATATTTAAAGTGAAATTAAATATTTACACCCCAGTTTAGAAGCCAGGATGTGAATAAGGTGAACTTTACCAGGAGGCCTACAGCGCCCCCTTCCGAACACCCAGCCTCTGTACAGGCCGCAGAGGAAGGAGACGTGTCCCACTTTCAGATTAGCTTCAGCGGTCAGATGGAGGCAGACAGCACCGGTGGGAACATGGGGGACAAAGCCGACGTGGAAATGTCAGAAAACCCATTTGAACCTTACATTGAATCCCTGCGACAGCAACTGGAAGACCAAGATCCCATTTTTCTGATCGGAGTTATAGTCGCTTTTGCGGTGGTTGTCATTACCTGTGGTAAGATGTCACCGTTAGCATGCTAACATTAGTTTAGCAGGCTAGGCCTTGCTTTAGCAGAGTAAGCTACGTGTTGTTATATAGCGAGTTGGTCAGCAGGACATTCAGTGTTTACATGTGTTGTCTAATGTTATTTTAGTTAGTTAATGTGTGCTTGAACAAATCAAAGGGTGATTCAGCAAGCTGAGAAGCTAAGTGCTAAGCTAAAGCGAACATATATCAGTTGATGATTATTCCACACGGAATTCTTTTTAACTTTCTATAGTATTGCTCTGTGAACAATGTGTTTCGAATGAGAATTATATAGTGACTTTACTGTCTGCTTTTCTCTCTTTCCAGTGTTTCTGAAGTACTTCCTCACCAGTAAAACTGTCCGAAGTGCTGTGCTGCTGGTGGGACTGTGTGACTCGGGGAAAACGCTCTTGTTTAGTCGGGTGAGTTGATACAACTGAAGCGCCATCGCCACGTTGTCTATTACAGGAAAGCTCAGCTGTTCAGAGACTGTGGACAGGTAATCTGAGTGATTTCACGTGTTTTTGCAGCTGTTGGCAGGGAAGTTCAAGCGGACACAGACCTCCATCACTGACAGCAGTGCTCCATACAAAGCCAAAAACGACAGAGTAAGTTCAGTACACTTATCCCCGTCAGCTATCATGATTCCTGATGGTCGTAGTTTACATTTATCCTTTCTCCCTCCTGTACTCAGGGCAGCACCTGGACTCTGATTGACCTGCCAGGACATGACAGTCTTCGCTCTCAGTACCTGGAGAAGTTCAAATCTGCAGCCAGGTAAGAACGAAACAACCTACCTGAATCGTTTATTTCTGTCTGTTAGTGAGGTAATAAGCCCTATTCCCTAAAGTTGACATTACCATTGTATTGTGCTAGAAAAGGCAGGTACCATTAATTATTTTTAATTCATCACAAACATAAAAAAAGGGTTTTACCTAATAAAAAACATATTTTACAACCTCAAAATCTACATTAACATGCCCAAAGCTCTATTCCAAAGGTCGTATTTATTTACTTTGTTTACTTAACTTGTCCAAATAATCTGAAGTAGCATGACCTCTGACCTACAGAGAACATTGGCATTCTGTGGTATTGTGTTGATCAAACCCAACCTAAGCAAAGATAACCATTAGTATAGTTTTGTTTATGTTGCTTTTAACACCAAACTGGATAATATTAACAAAGTATTTTACCAACTTTCTGATCACATCTTTCTCATCATCACTCTCTCTTCAGGGCCATTGTGTTTGTAGTGGACAGCGCTATCTTCCAAAAAGAAGTGCGAGACGTGGCAGAGTTCCTGTACATCTTGTTGACGGACAATGTGATCTCCAGGAATGCTCCAGTTCTTGTGGTGGCATGCAACAAACAAGGTTCAACCACAGTGTTGCTTTAAAAAACACTGTTATCTACGCTTTACAATCTTTTAGTTCTGCATTTTGAGCCTGCACTCACTAAACACAGTTTATTATTTATCTATTTGGCAGCATAATTTACTGGTCTCCTCATATTACAGATATCACCATGGCAAAATCAGCTAAACTGATTCAGCAGCAGCTCGAAAAGGAAATGTAAGTAACTTATTTATTTGCTGTATTTTGGGGCATTTACATTGACTGTCTGATTCCAGGGTTCTTACGCAATATGGAAAAGTTTGGATTTAGAGTTTAAGATATTTGAGTGAAAAAATGATTTAGGGAAATTAAAAACAGTTGACTATTGACCGTATCCTGTATTCTAAAATATAACATTTTTAATTGCTAAAAATTATATTAAACAGACCAGAAAGTGTGAAACAACCCTCTGATTCCCATTTAATCTATGTTTAGATAACTTTCAGTCAAATGTTCACCTCAAATTTCAAAACTATACGTATGTGACACTTGCCATTGGCAGCAATTTGAATTCAGATTATTGGTTAAAGACAGTTGAGCTGAGATTTTAACCACCTACCCTGCAATTTATTCTTGACCACCCAGTCTTTGGTTTGATGTACAACAATCACCCTGTCTCTTGTTTCTCGTAGGAACACCTTGCGAGTGACGCACTCTGCAGCACTGAGCTCTCAGGATGGCTCTGTGGGCGGCAGTGTGTATCTGGGGAAAAAAGGCAAGGACTTTGAGTTTGGCCAGCTGCCCCTGAAGGTGGAGTTCCTGGAGTGCAGCGCCCGCGGCAGCAAGGGTGAGGAGGGGGATGCAGACATTGAAAGTCTTGAGAAGAGCTTGGCTAAACTGTAAAGTCAGCCACTTCAACAACCTCAGATCACCGTCACTTCAGAAATCAAAGGAGCTACGATATCCAGGTGGAGGATTTATTTGACAGAAATGCTGAATCAGCCCCATCTGTGCTGGCTGTCGATGTAAAACTTAAAAGATGGAATAACTTTTGATGCATATTCAATCAAAAACACCAAAAAGACTGAAAGTAATGCAAAGGAAATGATGTGGCAGTTACCAGGCCCTCTGCAGTGAAGAAGAGAAATGATTGTGTGCTTATTCAGTGTAGAACTTACTGTGATCCTTCAAGTGCTTCATTTGGCTTGTTTAGAAAAAATACTGAATAGTTTAAAGCATTTCAGTGTTGTACATTTGCTTTTGCTGCAATTTAAGGTTCACAGGTTTTCACCATTTTTGTTTTAAACTTTGGATTTATAAGCTGCCTTGTGATAACCGCTGGGCATGAATTGGATTTATTCACTTGAACATTGAGTCTTGTGCCTTTTCCCGGTAACCTTATAGAAAAGTGTTTTGCTGGTTGGCAAAGAAAATGACAGGTTGCTTGTTTGAAAGTGTTGTGTGAATACAGTGCATTTGCAAGAAATGTTCAAATTTATTGAGATTTTGTTTGTGGTTGTCTGGCTTGTTAAAAAAAAAACCTGACATTTGGAAGTTTTTGATGCTTGATGAAAACGAAATGCACAGATTAAGCACTTTTTCTTAAATGGTAGCAGAAGACAGTCTGTCTGGTGTTAAGGAGAATCATGGTATAATCAACATAAGGAAAAAAATCTTAATTGTTCATTACATTATTAACTGGGGTTTAGCTGGGTGTCAGATCACAGGGTGCTGCTTAAGATCAATTTGAAAACAGCTCCACGTCTCAGTGAACAGGGTCGCCACAAACCCCAGACAAATGTATACTTGGCTTTTTCCAGTCTGGCACATGGTTTGGATTGAGATGTTTTTACTCTTCAAAAGCACCACAGACTGTTAAATATGCTACGTTCTTATTTTCTACGGTGTGGTAATTTTACAGTTCACAAAAGTGCAAGTATTGCAACATTTATTTCCAAGGATGACATTTTTTATAGGACCACACGCAAGCAAGAAAAACAAACAAGCCAAATTCAATGAGTAAATATGGCATCAACGTAGACCCAAAAAAACGAACCATTTAGTTTGTTGAATATTGTGAAAAAACTAATATGAAACAGATTTGTTTGTTTCAGTGCTTTTTGAAACACCAGTGTTTGTTTAATGCAAAATCCCAATGCTAGTCACTATTTAAAACACCATCAACAGGTTCATACATCATCAAACTGGAGTGTATACTCTAGGGTCTGCTCAGACAAAATGCAAAGCAGCTTCAGCTCTTTACGATAACATACAAACTCTTGAGACTCTTCTGCCATCACCAAGAATAGGAAATTGAGAAATGAGAACTGATTGTTGCCATTTGTGGGCACCCGAAGCTCTATAATAGAATGCCAGTACTGTTAGGGAGAAACAACACAACAGCATATTTGCGAGTTCCACATCAGGTGCATGCCAGGAAGAGTAATTACAGTCTGATTGCTGAAATAAACATTTCTATGATATATTTGGAGGTACGCCTATTGGCGCCAAATATTCTCTAATTGCTAAATACTCCACAGAAAGTAACACGAGGCAACAATCTGCTACACCTTTGTTCTGAACACACCTTACAGAGTTTCAAAAACACAAGTTTAAAATAAGGCAAGACAAAATATGAAAGAGCATGATGCAAAGTGAATCTAAAGTGGAGACAGAGGGTACACGGTCAGGCTGGAGCTCTGATCTGCAACCACCACACTTGGTTCTCCTTTCAGCACAACAGGGCACAGCCAGTTCACTTTGTCCCCATGACTGATGCAAAGTTTGGGGCCAGACTTCTCCTCCGTCACCTCTTGTGCACATGCTGCCTCTTCATCGTCCACTTCTTCTTTCTCTGCTTCAACCTTTGGTGGGGTCTTGGCTTTATTCTGGGATTGGTCTTTCCTCTTTGCTTTGCTCTTGCTCTTCCTGCGTGGGGTAGCCGTCACTCCAGCCTTTTCCTCTGGAGTCACCACTGGGTGCTTACTGAGGTCCCACAGGGCAACCTGGCAGTCATTTCCCCCAGTGAGGAGCCAGTGTGGGTGTGAAAGGAAATTTACAAAGTGGGCTTGTGAGGCCCCCTGACTGTGAGCCTTGACTGCTCCCTGCTGGTCGAGTTTAGAGCCGCTGCCGATCCGCATCACATGCACTCGCCCGTCCTCTGCCGCACAACCCAGAATGTTCCCACAACTCGCCACAGAGACACAGTGGACCAGTGGCGGATTAAAAAGCTGCCCAGGACGCTGCTGATCGTCACCTTCTTCCTCTGCCACATCCTGGAGGTTCAGGGTCCAAAGAGGACGAGTCTTTTGCAGACCCCAAAGCATCACCTTAAGGGACAAAAAAAGGTCAAATAAATCTGGAGAGATGCAACAATTTGTTTACTGATTATTCAATCAATAGAAAACTAAAACAATCATAAAATCCATTTTTTACATGTACAAATTAAGCTTAATCAATTGTGGAAATTCCCTGCTTTTTTTTTTATATCTTATTAAAAAAAGGTAATATCTTTGGGTTTAGGATTGACAAAACAAGACAATTAAAGACATTACCTTGGACTTTAAGAAATTGGGATAGACATTTTTCACTTCATCTGACATTTTATAGACCATTAATGGAGGAAATAATGGTAGTAATAGCCCTAAATGTAGTCTTGGTACATGACACAATAAAAAATGGTCCTCTCCCTTACCTGCATGTCGAGTCCAGCAGAAATTAGGTTGTTGGGCCTGTGTGGCCGAAAAGCAACAGAGGAGCAAATGTTAGTGTGTCTACGAAGAGTCCTGCACACTTTTCCTCCAGGAAGCTCCAGTACCCGGACCGCCCCGGAGTCATCAGCTACTGCCAGGGCTGAACCCGTCTCATTGAGGGCCAACGCATTGATCTCCTCCTCCCCTGCACCCTGAAACTCCTCCACAGGGCCCTTAAGGTTTCGGGGGTCGAGTACACTCACTGCGTCTCCATGTGACACGTACAACTGTACGGGAGCTGCATGAGAAAACACAACACTAGTGCTATCCTCCTCACCAGGGAGAGTGAGACGGCCTATGATCGTTCCCTCTTGACTCCACAATGTGACCTCTCCACCTTCTGAGCCTGAGGCGAGTAGGCACTCGGGTCCCAAAGATGCCCCAACACACAGGATGGATGTGGAGTGGCCCTCAGACCACTGCCTGGCCATGCTGACCCTGCAGAAAGTGAGGAGAAATAATATGTGGATTTGCTCTGACATACCTGTTGTATGGCAAACATCAAACAAACCTCAAAGCAGCAATGATGACTTACCAGCAACTTTGATTGTTAATTAATTGCTCTGTTGTTCAGGTAATGGAGACAAACATTTATTTTATTTAAAAATATTGGATCTTTCCAAAGCCTTCCATATCGTGTGACCCAGTAACTCCAAATGAATGCAGAATTATACTCATACACTGGACAAGTAGGACACACCCCATTTTTATATAAAAAGTGAAGAATTCTGCCTCTTTTTTTTATTATATAGATTTAATTTATTTTCAATATCTGCCATGTCATGGGACCCATTACATCTGAATCCACACCAGATATTAGATCTACACTGGACAAATACGAGACGCTTATTGGATTTGCATAAAATAGGCTTCATCTATTTTATATGAATATTATTATGCCGATAGACTTTGAAGCAGAGTAATATGGTCTGTCAAATGTCCAACCTTAAACTAAACTGGCTTCTATGTGTCTCTGTCTCATAATAACGGTGAGACACATCATCAGTGTATAGTGTTATTATTTTCATTTTCGCCGAGACAGACTGATTAATGAAAGAAGTAGAAGGGAGAAATAGCTGCAAACAAAAAGCAAATGTCAAACCCGAAGAAACCAAACAGCTATGCTAACGTTTTAGCCTAAAAGCTAACGTGTAACTCCCTGATCAGCTGGCAGTTTGGCTGGGATGATAAACACGACGTTATTTTTCTGCTGATTGAAGATCATTTGTGAAACAACAACAGTGTTAGAAATGCATTGACAAGGTCAAGACAAAATGAAAACAACACTACCTTAGCAAGTGCCGTCCAAACATCAACAGGCTACCATGCGGGGTCCGGTCGCTCATTGATGACATCGCACATTAGTTTTTTAAAGCTGAGTTTTGGCCATGCTCATTACTAAAACATGTTTTCACGATGAATAGCGGACACCACTACATCTTATAAACTATCTCTAATAAAAACAATATTTAAAATGTATTGCTTTTATTACTTGTAGTTTTATTATTTGAGCTATTTTTAGTTTCTCACTCTTTACTCAAATCAGTATAGAGTACTATAGAGTCTATGATGGATGTTGACGTTAGTGCAAAACTGGGAGGAAATGCTTCCTGAAAGGAATACTAAGATGTTATGTCAATTTCTTTTGTAGCAAAAAACAACTTGCAATCTCATGTGTAAACTACATAGTCTCAGTTAGGAAAAGCAGAAATTGCTACACATGCTTCAGAAAATGAAAATCACACAGGACACAGAGGAGGCAGAACATCAGATCATTGTTCAGCAGACCTTCATTTCCACAATGGCTGTTCCCTGCTGATTCATCTAAAGCTGTAGATGTGATGAGTGTGGTCCATTTCTAGGTC
Source organism: Eleginops maclovinus (assembly GCF_036324505.1). Lineage (NCBI taxonomy): Eukaryota > Metazoa > Chordata > Actinopteri > Perciformes > Eleginopidae > Eleginops > Eleginops maclovinus. The sequence continues at coordinate 14,146,031 of NC_086366.1, read as the reverse complement.
AGTGAACAGTGTGCCACACTGCCTCACTGAATAGGGAACAGAGAGGAGAGGCCATGGTTCACACACACACACACACACACACACACACACACACACACACACACACACACACACACACACACACACACACACACACACACACACACACACACACACACACCAACCACACTTCACATCCCCTTGACACACTGCATACGCGTTATAAAGCTCCACATCCCTCAACCCTTTAACAACAGCTGCTTCACTACAGGGAAGAAAGTCAGGATCAGTCTGGTAAGTTTTGGCTGATTATATAAATAGTATTCTATGTGAGATGGAGGAGTTTAACGGTCTCCAAAGTCACTTGTAATTGTTTTTAAATTTTACATAAACAAAGTTTGTTCAAAAATATTTTTAGGTCAGCTTGAGGAAGTCATGTATAATGTATTGTACTGTTATCTGTATTGCCACGTCTATACGTTTACTCAAAATACACTCAAAATAAATATTTCTAAATTCCGTTTCTGTCCTCAATTTGTCATGTATTACATTTAAAACATACTTCTCTTATTATTATTTGTCTTCCTCATCAAAACATTAAATGCAAGTGTCTGTTGTTTCCTTTAAGAATATATAATCTTAGAACAAAAGCATGTTTTACAACGTTGCCATAAAGGGTGTCATTGAGATACACAACTAGATGCCGGATGAGTAGATTATTTTAACTACTACCACTCTATTAAGACTTGTACACTATAGTACAATTCAATACAACTGTTCTTTAATAAGGGTTACTTTGATGATTCTGTTCAGTATTTGTCATAGATGTGGCAATTCAAATATGTTAAGTATCTAAGTCATAGTCTTATTTATTTAATCTTTATGTAATCGGGCAGACTAGTTCATGTTGTTGTTGCACTGAACTTCACAAGGCTCATAGTGTTTAGTGACACATTCGCCACAATTTCATCAAAACTGAGCCTTATAATCTTGTTAGGGAGAATTTATGGAGAAGTGGTTTCATTGCATTGCATTGCATTAGATTAAATATGTGTAACTAAAGGCCACTGAGTGTATGTTGATACTGTTTGAGTGGTGAGTGGATTTAACTCTCTTTTAATCATAGACACATTATAGTGTTTTATAAAATGTTATACACACACATATACTCATTCAATGCTGACACAAACTGTATTGTCACAGAGGAGCAGAAGTTCTCAGAGAGCATTTTGCATGTAAGTATGGAGGTATTTACCTTTTTCTATTCATGACCTGTACATGAGATACTATCTTGTGTTTTTGTTTAATTTCTACCTCAATTTAAATTGTTTTTAATATGTAATTTCTTTTGAAGCTGTCGTCACATTACAGATAGTATTTGTATTAGCACTCCTATTCACCTATAAATCTGTCACCCTGTTTAGAGTTAGAGTTGTATAGACAACAGCAAAGGTATTATTCAATAGTTTTCTACACATGATTGATATATTTAATGTTTATTTATTTAATTTTATTTATGTTTGTTAAGCTCCTTCTCAGAGGATTTGGAGTTCCCTTTAAATTTTCACACACTGGAGAGCATGAGGTCGCCCTATTTTCCAGCGAGGACGGTGCTTTTCCACAAGGAGCCCAACGGAGTGACGTACAGAGTGCCAGCGCTGCTCTTTGTGTCTCGCTCCAGGACCTTCATGGCCTTCTGTGAGGAGAGACTCAGCCCGTCCGACTCTCAGGCTCACCTGCTGGTCCTGAGGAAAGGCACTTTTTACAGGAACTATGTGGAGGTAGATACTATATTGTATTACTATATTGTATAGATATAGTAAGTGAAAGCAAAAGCAATTCTCTACTTGAGTAAAAGTGGTTTCTTCAAAATGTAAAGCACAGAATATCATTTCCTGTCTTAAATTCCCTAAGTACATAAATACACAAAGAGGTCAATTACAATATACATATTTTTTCATGTAGGAGAAACCTTGAAACCCCCTTTTTCTCAGGCATTGTACAAGATAAAATGTAGTAGTTTTATATTTTTTGACTCTTCCTCTCTGATTTATAACCTCCCTCCTTTTCTCTCTGCAGTGGGATGACATTCGTGTCCTGGGCACTGCTTTCCTGCCAGGCCATCGATCCATGAACCCGTGCCCGGTGTACGATGAGTTCACAGGAACTCTCTTCTTATTCTTCATCGCTGTCCTCGGCCACACCTCCGAGTCTTATCAGCTGGTGACAGGGAGGAATGTGACCCGTCTCTGCTACATCTGCAGCACTGACGAAGGAGACACCTGGAGTCCTGTCACCGACCTCACCAAGAGGGTCATAGGAGACACTCTCAAAGGTTAGGGATTCATTAAGAAAAGATCCGCCCTTAAACAGACTTAAGTTATTATTTTCAGATTTTTTTAAACTTATGAAGCTGTCTTTATCTATGCAAAATGATTTTAAACATTGATGTCAAAGAGTTCTTCTGCATCCTCCTGCATCATTGGTTTTTAAAAAATATGTACAAAGTCTATGGGGTTCCAGAGTGCGCTGTGTGAAGTTTGACAAGTTGTCAGCATCCTTTGCGGCTGAAAACTACAAATAGGAAAAAGAGACAGATCTGAGTTTGGGTACTCAGTAAAAAGTCAGTTTACCAGATGAATGTAGCTCACTCCTTGCTTAAGGCAAGCATCTCAAGGTTATCAATTAAACTGCTCAGAGAAGTGGGAGATTCTTCGTTTTCTCTGCTTTTGAGATGCATAAAGCAAATGCAGAAGTATTACATGAAATCTATGGAGAAAAAATCTTTAAGAATGTTTACTTTAGTGATATGATATTATAAAAAAAGCTCTTGCTCATTATGTACACTGAGTTTCATTTTCAGACAGACTTGACCAAAAGCAAACACATACTTTAAGGACCCCTAAGGTATCACCTGCTTCTCACTTCCTGCTCCCTCCCTGCAGAATGGGCCACTTTTGCTCTCGGCCCGGGCCACGGCATCCAGCTGAAGTCGGGCCGTCTCCTGATACCTGCCTACGCTTACCACATTGAGTGCAAAGAGTGCTTCGGACAACTGTGCCAGACCACTCCCCGCGCCTTCTGCTTCCACAGTGACACCCACGGGCGGACATGGCATTTCGGGGAGGCAGTGCCGGTACCTGAGAGTGTGGAGTGTCAGATGGTGTCTGTGGACGAGGAGGACGGGACTAACGTGCTGTACTGTAATGCCCGCAGCCCTCTTGGTTACCGGGTGCAGGCACTCAGTCTGGATGATGGAGCCGTGTTTCAGGAGGGGCAGCTGGTGCAGCGCCTTGTGGAGCCTCGAAATGGTTGTCATGGAAGCATCGTGGGATTTCCTGCACCGTTACATTTATGCCATTCTCTCGACAGTCAATTGAATCAACCCACACATCACTCCAGACACTGGACTTCCTCAAACATCACCACCTCTGTTTCCACCCCAAGCCCCAATCCTCCAGATTTCCTCACCCCCACCTGGGTAGTTTACTCCCACCCAACATGGACATCTGCACGCAAGGATCTGGGCGTGTTCCTCAGCCTTTTCCCCCGTGATCCAGACAGTTGGCGGGGCCCGTGGGTGATCTACGAGGGCCCCAGTGCCTACTCCGACCTCGCTTATCTAGAGTTGCCCCCCTCACCTGGTGCACCGCCTGCTGTGGCCTTCGCTTGCCTGTTTGAGTGCGGCACAAAAACCGCCTACGATGAAATCTGCTTCAGCATCTTCACTCTCTACGAGCTCATCGATAATCTGCCCCGGGAGGTGCAGCTGGGAAATATCGATCATGAATGTAGAAGAAGGCAGAATGAAGGCCCAGACGCAGATTGTACAAGTGGACATGATGCACAAAGTGCTGCAGTTCTCCATCAGGAGCCTGGATTAAAAAAGAGAAGGAAGAAGCTGAGTGAGATGTGCTCTGTGTCTTAAATGTAGTTGTTGACCTCGTAACAAAGACTTTAATTGTCTTCCAATAATAATTTTTATATACACACTCTGTGGCCATATTATTAAATACATCTGCCCAATCTAGTACTTCCTACATCTTTTCCTGGACTTTCCCGGCCCAATTCATTCAAATTCAAAGTAAAGTTGGAGACAGAGATCAAGTTTCATTACTGTTATAACTATGACAAGATTTGCAAAATCCAATGTATATATATGTCTTCCAAGAATTTCAAGACGCGATTATTCCTCTCAAAAATCTCAACCCTTGAGGATTTCAAGGATGGTGGAAGATGATAACTGTTCTGCTATTAAGTCTTTATTTATTATTATATAGTCAGGTCCATAAATATGTGAACATTGACACAACATTCATCATTTTGCCTCTGTACACCACCACAATGGACTTGAAATTAAACACTCAATATATGCTTTCAGCTTTATTTTGAGGGTATTTACATCCAAATCAGGTGAATCGTGTAGGAATTACAACACATTTTATAGGTGGTATCTCCTTTTTAAGGGACCAAATGTAATTGGACAATTGGCTGCTCAGCTGTTGCAAGGTCAGGTGTGTGTTTTTTCCTCATTAGTTCATTTACTAAGAGCAGATAAAAGGACATTTTTTTTCAAGTGTGGTATTAGGATTTGGAATGTGTTGCTGTCAACTCTCAATATGAAGTCCAAAGAGCATAAATAGCTATGGACCTGACTGTATAAGAGCTATTTTAATGAATTGCAATACATCGTACAGGTTTACTCTATAATGTGGTTACTGAGTGTATGTACATATTACTGCAGAATATTGTGCAAAGAGCATTAACTGCACCTCAGTGCAACCAGTGAAAAGCCTTTCTGTTCAGTATACTTGTTTTGATGTTATTCACTTATATTGTTGATTAAGTCTCATTAAAATGTTCTTCACAATTAAATAGCTTCTCTATTTCTGGGATTTCAACATGCTCAGCAAAAGCAACTCTTCAATTAATCTTCTAGGTATATTATCAGATTCAGAAATGTGACTGAGTTGAAGGTTTATTTCAGCAGAGCACAATCAACCTCTCTACATTTTCAAGGTCTGTGATATCAGAACAATTTAAGACATTTCTAAATAACCTCCATACGTTTTAGTGTGTCATTTGAAAACATTGTTTGACGTGGATTGTGAGCTACTTTTCTAGCTGATGTTTTCATAACTTTCCTTAATATATATTTAATTGTGTACATTTTGCAATTTAACAACCCCAAATTGCTAGGCCGTGTTTGATTTGTCTCAGTGAACATCCTGCTTCATTTAATCTGGCACACAGTGGACAGAGGGAGGCTGCAAAACATCAAGCTCACATTAGTCACAGCTGCTCTAATGGGATTACTGTTGCTAAACTAATCAGTTCATCTCGTGAGGCTGTGGAAACATTTAGGGGCTGACAACTTAAGTGAGTTGCATGAGAGCGTACGAAGAACAGAATCAGATAAAGTGGAGCAGTTTGTTTAGTTAAGAGGAGAACAAAATAAACAGATCGTGCCAGGAAGACAAGAGAGGTCTGTACAGTCTCTTCCTTCTGCTCCCTCCTCCTCCGTTATATAACTCCACACTGACAGGAGGCTCATTATCTTTCCTGGGCTCCTTAACAGAAGTGTTTTTCTCCTTTTCTCTGGCCTGTGTATTACAGCTTACTAAAATGAGTCTGAGGATCATTGTGGTTCTGGCTGTGTTATGTGGGGTGACTGGGAGCCCCAGTGTGACAGTCAGACCTGAAGCTGACTACGCGATCACGACGGTTCATCCCAACAGCGTCCCAGAGACAGTGGAGGAAACAGAGCTGTTTGAACAGGTGAGGAGGAACTAGCTTTGATTTGGAATCACGTTTCTTTTCACTTAACTACACTTTTTTTGAGTTTCTCCACAAAGAATCAGGCAAAAGCACCACTTCAAATATTGTGCTTACCAGAGATGTTCTCATAACTTTTGGGGAAATAGGTCATTTAGCATTAAAAAATGGTTTTATTGACAAGTGAGTCTTAATTGACCCAAACAGCTGTTCTTTATTTTTTTTATCTAATCAATTTTCTCCTGTGAAAGACCTACAAGTTGCCAGGAGCATACTGCTGTCCAAGAGCAACTAGGCATTTGAAAGTAGTTGTTGAGACAAATGAGGCGCACAAAAGAAAAACTACAATTTAAAAAGAGGGATATATATATCTTTGTTTCAGACATTTCATAAAGACCATTCTGTACATAGTACAAAAGCCATTATATGTCAAATCACTGAGTTTTCTATACCAACAAGGTGAAATGTTTCTAAAATCAAGGTAATAAATATGTGTTCTGCAGTGGGTCAAACATCAGGGAGGAACAACAGCTACAAAACAAAAGTAAAGTGTCAGTTTTTTCGTGGCTCCACAAATTTAGGACTTATTGTTGAGTCACAGTTGATGTGTGTAAATACAAGGGACGGTGGTCGCGTTAAAGTCCAGTCTAATCAGTGGATAACGTTTTTCTTAGGCCTTCCACTTGTTCTTCTTCGCAGGCAGCTGCCCTGTAGACTCCAAGTATTTCTGGATGATTTCGTCTTGTGTTGCCTGCAGGCAGGGCTGGTATCTGCTGTACTCCATGGTGTACTCCCCTTTTCCCTGAGTAAACATCAGATAAAGCATGTTAGTTTATCAAAGCTGTTTTGAACTTTAAAGACTCCTCTGAATTGATTGGTGGAAGTCATGTCAACAACCAGAAAGGTACCGGGTACCAGGAACCCGGGTCGCCGGCGTACGGTGCAGGTGCCCCAGGCAGTTACGCCATGGCCGGGGCCTTAATTTTTTATACGGAATATGTAGCATTTGGTCTTTTCATTGGAATGCTTCTATTTTAGAAAGCTTGTCATCCATTGATGGATAAAAACACAGGGAATAGCATTCACTATACAGTATACACACTACAGATGTTGGCGTTTGGAGGTTAAACTTACTTCGGTGCAGGAGCGCAGCTCTGTTGCGTATCCGAACATGTTGTTCAGTGGAATCTGTTGAGAAATGTTCGTAAATTTGTCAAATACCAAGCAAGGCGAAGCATAAGAGACAAAAAATGAAACCTGAAGACTGCAGATGAATGCTGGATGTGAGTAATTTACAAACTGGACTCACATCAGCACACAGGGTTATGTATCCCTCTGTTCCGTCGTGTTCGGAGATGACTCCATGCCGGCGGGTTACACCAGCAATGACTGCTCCCTGAAACTCCACAGGTGCTACGATTTCCACAGACATGAGGGGCTCGAGGATGGCCGTGTCGGCTCTCTCCATAGCTGAGGAGAGCGTAATGCATTACCAAACACTGACAACAACAGACATGAAATATGAGGTCAGATCAAACAAGACCCTCACCTTGTTTTAGAGCACCCTCTCCTGCACGGATGAAGGACATCTCGCAGGAGTCCACCATGTGATGCGCTCCATCCTCCAGGACGAACTTAACTCCTGAGATCATGTGCCCGCTCAGGGGTCCTTTCTCACAGGCCTCCCTGAAGCCCTGCAGCATGATGGGAAAAAACAATTAATCACATACAAAAAAGAGCATGTCTTAGAGTTCAAGTAAACTTTGTAGATTTCTACATTAAAGTTTGGGAAACAAACCTTTTCGACAGCTGGTACGAACTGCTTTGGGACGTTGGTTCCAACAGTCAGGTCTTCAAACTCCAGGCCGGTCTGATGCTCGCCTTCAAGTGGCTCAAGGTATCCAATAACTTTACCGTACTGCCCAGAGCCGCCGCTCTGCTTCTTGTGAAGGTAGTCAAACCTGCAGGAAAAAGGAGCACATAAGTACGCAAATCAAAACAAACGCCAAGGTTAAACATTCGGTAATTTCTTAGATTAATATAAATTACTGTTATATTTTTAAAAAAAAAGAGGTACAACAAATATTAGTGCATTACTATTAGATACATGTTGGATACAGTGGGGCAAAAAAGTATTTAGTCAGCCACCAATTTTGCAAGTTCTCCCATTTAAAAAGATGAGAGAGGCCTGTAATTTTTATCATAGGTATACCTCAACTATGAGAGACAGAATGAGAAAAAAAATCCAGGAAATCACATTGTAGGATTTTTAATGAATTAATTGGTAAATTCCTCAGTAAAATAAGTATTTGGTCACCTACAAACAAGCAAGATTTCTGGCTCTCACAGACCTGTAACTTCTTCTTTAAGAGGCTCCTCTGTCCTCCACTCGTTACCTGTATTAATGGCACCTTTTTGAACTCGTTATCAGTATAAAAGACACCTGTCCACAACCTCAAACAGTCATACTCCAAACTCCACTATGGCCAAGACCAAAGAGCTGTCAAAGGAGACCAGAGACAAAATTGTAGACCTGCACCAGGCTGGGAAAACTGAATCTGCAATAGGTAGGCAGCTTGGTGTGAAGAAATCAACTGTGGGAGCAATTATTAGAAAATGGAAGACATACAAGACCACTGCTAATCTCCCTCCATCTGGGGCTCCACGCAAGATCTCACCCCGTGGGGTCAAAATGATCACAAGAACGGTGAGCAAAAATCCCAGAACCACACGGGGGGGCCTAGTGAATGACCTGCAGAGAGCTGGGACCAAAGTAACAGAGGCTACCATCAGTAACACACTACGCCGCCAGGGACTTAAATCCTGCAGTTCCAGACGTGTCCCCCTGCTTAAGCCAGTACATGTCCAGGCCCGTCTGAAGTTTGCTAGAGGGCATTTGGATGATCCAGAAGAGGATTGGGAGAATGTCATATGGTCAGATGAAACCAAAATAGAACTTTTTGGTAAAAACTCAACTCCTCGTGTTTGGAGGAGAAAGAATGCAGAGTTGCATCCAAAGAACACCATACCTACTGTGAAGCATGGGGGTGGAAACATCATGCTTTGGGGCTGTTTTTCTGCAAAGGGACCAGGACGACTGATCCGTGTAAAGGAAAGAATGAATGGGGCCATGTATCGTGAGATTTTGAGTGAAAACCTCTTCCATCAGCAAGGGCACTGAAGATGAAGCGTGGCTGGGTCTTTCAGCATGACAATGATCCCAAACACACCGCCAGGGCAACGAAGGAGTGGCTTCGTAAGAAGCATTTCAAGGCCCTGGAGTGGCCTAGCAGTCTCCAGATCTCAACCCCATAGAAAATCTTTGGAGGGAGTTGAAAGTCCGTGTTGCCCAGCGACAGCCCCAAAACATCACTGCTTTAGAGGAGATCTGCATGGAGGAATGGGCCAAAATACCAGCAACAGTGTGTGAAAACCTTGTGAAGACTTACAGAAAACGTTTGACCTCTGTCATTGCCAACAAAGGGTATATAACAAAGTATTGAGATGAACTTTTGTTATTGACCAAATACTTATTTTCCACAATCATTTGAAAATAAATTCATTAAAAATCCTACAATGTGATTTTCTGGATTTTTTTTTCTCATTCTGTCTCTCATAGTTGAGGTATACCTATGATAAAAATTACAGGCCTCTCTCATCTTTTTAAATGGGAGAACTTGCACAATTGGTGGCTGACTAAATACTTTTTTGCCCCACTGTATATATATATACAACGCCCTTTGCTCTGTACACTACCCTCACCTCTCTCTTATGAAACCTTCCTTTCTATCATATCCTTCCTTATTTTAACCCTTTTTGTAAACACCTTCCAGACGACAGAGAAATGCTCTGCAGAGGTTTTGTTTCCGAGGGGGGAGCAGCAGAGCTCTCCTCAGGTCCAGGCCTCGTGTGAGGCGCACCTTAAAATATATTAGTGCATTACTATTAGATACATGTTGGATATACCTAGGTCACCTATGGAACCGAGCATTATATGTGGCAGTTCATGTTAAGAGAAGACAGATATCTGCTGGAAGTCTTGTGGCAGCTTGTAAGGTGATTCAGAGGAGAGGAGAGGAAACAAAAGAAAAGAGATCTGTCTCTTTAAAAATAAGGGGGCAGTCCTCAAAGAGCTCTGTCTAGGAGGAAGTGGGAAGTAGTCTTTCCATTTACACACAGAGCTGCGGAAACCTAAAAGTTTCCACCTGTCAAAGAAACAGGCAGAAGTTTCAGCGTTTCAGTTACAGGCAAGATCAGACTCCCTTATTTAAACACTTTTTCAGCTGTACACTTCTTCACCCTGTTGTTCTTTTTAGGTATTTGCTTTCCACTTTTTTCCCAAGGGAGGTTTTCCTTGTGTCGGAAGCTTTCCCTATCTCTAGACAAAAGCTTCACCTGCTGACATCTGAGGGTCAAAGTCCTTAGGAGCCAATCCCCGTTTTTCTCATTTCCTCTCTCACCGTCTGCACTCTCTTCTCTCTGGATTAACAGCTGGACATATTGGTGGAAGAGGAGGCAGAAGAGGATGTGATGGCGACAGGAGAGCTGAACCCCAATCATTACCAGGCGCAGAGAGCAGCCAAAGTGGTCCAACACTACCTCAACACCCGCTATGGCTCCCCATACCGGCTGCTGGGACTGCACAAGGTCCACAGTGGAAATGCAGAGGTCAGCCAAAGTTTAACGCCTATAGTTTACTCTACAGTGAAGTTTAAATTCCTACTGACTGTGGTTATTTGTCACTTTGCTTTTAGGATGTTGCAGACTCTGGAAGAAAGTATCAGCTGGAGATCTCAGTGCAGGAGACATTAAGCAATGTAAGATGTGATTTGTTTTATTGTACTGTGACACAGGCTTACGTGTGGATTACATACAGCCATGTGTTCTTTCATTAAGAGTAGCATGTTTCAACACATGGGGAAGCTTTTATAATGTATTGTATTTTAGAGGGACAGTGCCCCTTGTGAAAACAACATTTTGTCAATGAGTCAATAATGACTGTACGATAATAAAAAGCACTCTTAAATTGGGATTTTCCATACACAAAACAATGTCAATATATTTTAAGCTAATCATAGGCTACATTTGTGTTTTAAAGTGAATAATCCCTGGCTTTAGAGTGAGCAGGCCAGACAAGCTTTAACTAAACAGCAGATAAAAAGGAGGCAGTGTGGTGCAACACTGACTCACCGGCTGCCATGGTAACATCTGGACAACGCCCTTTGCTCTGTACACTACCCTCACCTCTCTCTTATGAAACCTTCCTTTCTATCATATCCTTCCTTATTTTAACCCTTTTTGTAAACGCCTTCCAGACGACAGAGAAATGCTCTGCAGAGGTTTTGTTTCCGAGGGGGGAGCAGCAGAGCTCTCCTCAGGTCCAGGCCTTGTGTGAGGCGCACCTTAAAATCAACACCACAGCTCAAGAAGAGGCCTTGTACCAACGGTACAAGATGAACCAAAGCCTTTTATCTGCACAGTATATACCTGGTAAGAAAACAAACTCTGCAAGATTTTGCTCCTAATCAATGCACGGAAGTCATGCATTACACACCATGGGCAGAGTGATATTGCAGCAGTTGTGGATTTCAACACTAAGCTTTTGAGTGAACTCACTGTTCCTCTTAATATATATCACGACACAGAAGGCTGACATTCTGAACCTCTATTGTGTAACCTCCTGTATATTATGAGCCCATATAGTGTGTTATTTTCAATAGCAATTAATATCTCAAGTATTTTCTTGATCAATCAATTTTTTTTTGTTTGGTCTAAAAATGTCTGAAATTGATTTTAAAAATCTATGTTTTCCCAAGACTTAACTTTAATTAAAAAAGTTCCCATCTGAGTACAAGACTTAACCAAATAGAAATGAACTTGTTTCCTAACACTCTGACATTGTGACCAACAGACAGCTATGGTCACATTGATCCTGACATGAAGCCTTTCTGGCATCTCTGCATTGTGGCATCCAGCTTCATCATGCTGAATGAATCCAGTGAAAACACTCTGTACAACATGGCTCAGGTGGCCAACATCACACAGCTAGTAGGTTTCCTTCATCCATTTTGAATCTGCTCATTGAATAGTGGTGGTTTTTTTGTTGTTGCAAATAATAGATTGTCAGACTCTTTGTATTATTAGTCGAAAATGTTCGATCATAGACCAAATATTTTACCATCATGTGAAGTCTTCAGCTGAAATAAAGCTGTGTGATGTGACAATGTTGTATTTATGTTCGACTCGACTTCAACGGTGGCTTTATTGATTTATTTCTGCTGCAGGCAACTGAGAACGACCAGCTGAAGTTTGACTGTCACATACTGTTGCATGACATGGTGTCCCAGGTAACAAGTGATTCAAATATTCTTAATGATAAAATCTACAATTATTTTTACTATCACTCTCAAAGTGAAATCTTGACTGTCAGTCAAATGACTGAAGATGGAGGCCTTGCTTCAGGAAAACAGTTGCTATTTTCCTTGACAAATAACTAACATTATGAATATTAATCAGAATAACTGGTTGATAAATCAGCTTATAAACTCAGGACTGGATGAATTTAAGAGTAATCTAGTCTGGTACGTACCAGTTGGGGAGAAAAGTTACTCCCATGGTGAACTGTTTGATGAAGTACCACAAAACAGGAAGACTACAGCAGTAAATTCCCTAATCTGGAGCAATACTACTTCTCTCATGCCAAATATATGCAGTATTTAAGCTTTAACATGAAATCTCCTGTTAATCTGACAATCTGTTATTTTGGCAGGAAATCATTCACTGGAAGCTGCTGTTCACATGGTCTCCTCAAGAGGGCGTTAAAGTGCTGCAGATGGAGCAGCTGCCCCACTGCCATGATTGTGAAAAACCTCCAAACATAAATTGAACTGCTGACATTCATCACACTGCTACCACAACAAAAAACAACATCCTGATCCTTCTCTCTTGTACTCAAATATTGGAGATTAAACGCTGCAAATAAAAAGCTATCACATATAAATGATGACATTATAACATTCTGCTACCTTTGCAGAAGTCTTGGTTGCTATTGGTTTAGCGAAAATAAAGAGTGTGTGTGTGTGTGTGTGTGTGTGCGTGTGCGTGTGCGTGTGCGTGTGCGCGTGTACTTACTGTACAGTACTGCTGATCGTCTCTCTGAAAGCCACTTTGGGTTTTCCCATCACACAGGGACAGTTGTATTCCCTCTCCATCCTCTGAAAATGCAAAGCGAAAGAAGAATAAACCAAAAAGAATACCAGGTCAAATATCTCTGGTTTAAAAAGAGAAAACTTAAACATGAAGAAACTTTTAAATGCAGAGATTGATCATTCATTTCATTTACGTTTGATTTCCTGAGTAATTTGGGATCTCCAGTAACATCATCAACAACAGTAATTATTTTCTTCATTCAGATTAATTATTGGTAAAAAATAGTTCTAAAAGCAGTGTTATTTTGCAAATAACATTTTTCACTTATCAAACTTATCAGTAAACGTGTCTTATTGTCTGCACAACATCTTGTCATAGCGATGCAGATCATTCTCTTATTGGGTACCTGGGAGTAGATTTCCAGATGAAGCTCGCCCATTCCTGAGATGATGGTTTCTCTGCTCTCCGCGTCATAATGCACTCGGAACGTTGGATCTTCCCTGGTGAAACGGCCCATACCTTTTGAGAATTTATCCAGGTCATTCTGGTTAGAAAGCAGGATAAAGAGAGAAGAGTTAATATATATGATTTAGTCTTTGGAGCCAGTATGAGTATTTCAAAGCAGCTTTTACCTTGTTATTTGGTTTTATTGACATGGAAATGACAGGCTCTGGGACATGAATAGATTCCTGTGGGACCAAATGACAACAAATTAAGCACAAGATTATTTATATAATGGAATTAAAAGGGGGAAAACTTAAGAAAAAGAGCTGATTTATTTCTCATTCAAATATAAAATCAAGTTGCTCACCATGGATAGGTTAGCGCCAGACCTGGATGTAAAAGTGTCTCCACTGGCACAGTCAATCCCGAAGAGAGCACTAATATCTCCAGCATAAACCTCCTCCACGTCCTGGAAACACCATGGAAAGAGAGAAAACAAACGAGTAATGTTTTTTTTTAATGTATACTGGAATAGGTTGAGTTAAAAGCCGTAATGTTAATAATGGAAAATTATAGAGTGAATATTTAGCACTTTCATGTCTTGTTTTGATGCTACAAAGATGGAAACTACGGTGTCACAGGGGATGTGGTTCACACTTGACTAGTGCCAAATGAGGAACCTGAGCATTTTGAGCGGTCACGTTCCTCTGCTGTTTAAAGTGGAAAACAGTGACCTCTGACAGCCTGCTGATGTGCGCAGGCTTGTACTCACCTCCATCTGGTCAGCGTGGAGACGCACGAGCCTCTGAACTCTGACTCTCTTGGCCGTGCGAGTGTTGTAGATATACTCTCCCTTCTTCAGGCAGCCCTGGTACACCCGCACATATGTCAGCTGGCCGAACCTGCCCGCCTGGTATTGTGAACAGCAGGAAACAACAAAGCATGCCATGTTAAAATGTTCCTGTAAAGTAATATTGCAGATATAAAAGATTAAGGCTAGTAACTGACCTCCAGTTTGAAGGCGAGAGCAACAAACGGGTTTGTAGAGTCTCTGGTTGGGTTCATTTCCATCTTTGTTGTTTCATTGGCAATGCTAACACAGTGGAAAACAACTTATGTCAAATTTCAAAAATCTGATATTAATTGGATATAATATACGGTCACTATTAAGGGCAACTTTCCATACACATTAACTACCCTGGTCAATACTCACTCATCATTGAGATTGGCATAGTTTTTGACTTCAGTGGGGTTTGGCATGTAATCCAAAACAGCATCTAGTAGAGGCTGGATGCCTTTGTTTTTCAGCGCAGTGCCGACCAGCACCGGAGTGAAGAGGCGCTGCAGTGTGGCTCTACGGATCGCAGCCTGCAAGACAGTGAAGTAACAAGAGCCTAAGAGTGGGGAAATTAGACTGTTTTACTTCCATATGTAAACACAGCGTTAATGTCGCAACTTAGGTATGCAATGAAAGGAATTTCTGATGGAGTTTAAGGTTGGATCGGGAAAAACCTTATGTTTTATGAGCATGGCTCACTTCACAACTTGGTCCCAACTAAAATATCTCAGAAACTGCAGCATGGATATCCATTTACCATAAAATGTGGTAAAATGATTCTCTGACTTTTCCACTAGCACCATAATGCGACATGACCTTTTAGATTGATGTAGATGCCTTAATCTGGTTCAAGGCTTTCATTTTTTAACAAGCAGTTTTTCAGAAACCTTGAAGGCCCCTGTTAAGATTTCATTAATTCACACATCCACTCTCTTTATAAGAGACAAACCTTCAGGTCGCTATTTGTTAGAGCCTTTTCCTCCAAGTACATCTCTCCCAAGATTTCATCAGCGTCAGCAACACACTCCACCAGCTCTTGCCGCCGGTCTGCAGCCTCAGCACGGAAATCTGCCGGGATCTCATCATAGCGGATAGCTTGACTGCAGGGAGGAAGAAACAGTTGTAACCTGACAGATAACGATTTCAACTGTAGGTATTTTAGTTTTACTGTAGCCTAGGTTATATTCAAATCACTCATATGGGATAAATCTAATCCTGCTACCTAAATAAGAGATACAAAACTCAATTCACACTACAATAGAAACATATCTTGAAGGTGAAACCCTCACCCAAAAGGTCCATCAAAATATATGCTCCTATCCTCTACAAGGTCGATGATGCCGCGTATGTTCCCCTCCAGGCCCATTGGAATGTTCACATAGGCTGCGTTATGGTTCAGTTTGGTTCTGTAGAAGGAAAATAGATAAACTTGAAATCATAAATACAGGAAGAAAACCAGAGGCTGAAAAAGTGTGGAATGATGATATCATGTCTAATCAAGCCTAAAAGAAAGACTTAAGCTTGTTACTGTGTGCACCATAAACACACAGCTGCATGAGTCTGAATCCAGAATTACTTCTAATTTTCTTGCATGAAGGTCTATTTCTCAGTATAATAAAAGTATTACATTTGCAAAATGTCAGGAACATTTTGAATCGTCATATCATGATCTCCTGGTTTTATCATTTGTATTATACATTAGCAAAACCCTTGTCTGTCTTCAGAGTGAACAGTAAATATACAGCATGTATCTATCAGTTTGCACACAAATTCATTTGACTAATGGTTAGACGATATTGTTCTTTTAATAGAGTATCTATTGTTACATTATCACTAATAATTTGATTAATACTGTACCTCATCTGCAGCAGGGCTCGGTTGGGGTTGGAGCCCATGCGGTCCAGCTTGTTGATGAAGGTGAGGAAGGGGACGTTGTAGCGTTTCATCTGCCTGTTCACTGTCATAGTCTGACACTGGACTCCCCCCACCGCACACAGGACCAGCACAGCACCATCCAGAACACGCAGCGCTCGCTCCACCTCGATGGTAAAGTCCACGTGACCTGGCGAAATAAAAGATACGGTGACCTCTAGTGAAAACAGTACGTTAAGAAGTCCTGATTTATTATGAAACCAATCCCCCACACACCCCCAGATGAAGTGGCCCATTTACTACCTGGTGTGTCAATGATGTTGATGTTGTGATTCTTCCACACAGTGTATGTAGCAGCTGACTGGATGGTGATGCCTCTCTGCCTCTCCAGTTCCATAGAGTCCATAGTGGCTCCAACACCATCCTTGCCCTTTACCTACACAATCAAGGGGAGGTAAACAGACCATGAAAGATTAAAACTGTACACTTGTTAATCTCACCTGAAAGCAAGCGCTTGATTAATAGGCAGTACATGGGTAACATCAGGTGTAGACCATTAAGAACCTGGAATCAACCTGTTAAAACTACTCCCTGCAAAACCCTGTACACCAAAACAAGAGAGTTGTTTCTTATCACTGCAGCTCTAATCTATACACGTACACACTGTTCATAATCATCAGTCCATGTACTTACATTCAGGAATTATTGTTTTGAATTTTTAGTAGTACCGGTACACTTCACCGATATATGTATATCTCATTTCAATTGGTGCTTTATATTGTAATTATCGATATACAGCTGCTTTTTAAACATATTTGTGTACATACTAGTCCTGTCTATTCTTTTCCTGTATGTGGCTAGCAGTGTTGTCGTTGTTTCCAGCCTTTATGTCTACCTATATGCAAGTACTTCGAGAGCAATGCGCAAAAAGTCAAATTCCTTGTATGTGTACAACTATTTGGATATCAAAGATTGTTTTAATCCTAATGCACAGACACACTCACCTCGTGGATCTCTGCTATCCTGCCAGTGTAGAAGAGGACGCGCTCGGTTAGGGTGGTCTTCCCCGAGTCGATGTGAGCGGAGATCCCTATGTTGCGGATTCTCTCGTTGGGATAGATCCCGGAGGAGCATGTCCGGCAGCTGTTGATGAGCACCTGGTGAACATGAAAATCAATATCAAAGTCCCTCTCTGTCTGTTTACAGATTATGAAACGCACAGGGCTAATGGCAGACCGGTATGAGGAGGTTTGGTGTCAAAGGGGTTCATCTCCAGACATTAACGTTACCTTTTTCAGAGTGACGCTTCCAGGAGCCAGGACATTAGATTTAGCCAAAGACAGACCCGCCTTTAGTACCCTCATTTTGAGAACTTATAGTTTGAGCGCGGGGCGGTCGTTTTACTCCTTTTTGTAACCCCTGACTCTGACAACCCGGTGAATGTCACGCCGGAGCCCTGATGGTTGTGAAACGCTACTTCCTGCTACTACGGAACCTCAGACGTGCCAATAATGACAAATTGCGTTTCTTTAAAAAATAAAGCAACAAATGTCACAAGAAGCACAATAATTGTAAAAGGTAAGGTTTGTGAGCCATAAGGATTTTATTTATTTATTATTGTATTGATATATGACATATAAAAGCAAAAACACTAGAAAATGACCGATAAACGCGCATGGATGGAAAAAAGCATATGCAGCTTTCAGGTGTTATCAGAGAACCCTAAACTGCTTAAGAACAGAAATATTTTTAAAATGTATTTGGCTTTTTTGAGTGCAATTTAAATTTAAAGCTCAAGATAAAGATATGTTCATTTAATTTAAAGAAAATGTATGTACTATTAATTTGTGTTTTTTTCTCTTCGTTTAAAAAAAAAATCTTATTATGATGTTTTCCCAGTTGTAGATTACAGATGATTTGGCCCGTTACTCGAAGTTGATATGTTGTTCTTTGCACTGCAAAAATGTAAGTTATATTTAGTATAATAAATAAAGGACAAAGAAAAGTAACTGCAAATGAAAGAAATAAGGTTCAAGCATTCAGAGCTAGAAATTCCGGGGAACATTTGAAACCAGCATTTTAAAACCCTTTTGACAAGCCGCTCCTGCGTGCTTTCGTTTTGAAACAACACAATATTAAACTATTAAATTGCGATTAGTGTTTTACATTTTAAATGTACTTGTCCGTCTTTAAATTGTTTATTTAAGGACAGTTTAACGTTTTTAAACCTCATCCTTTAATATGTAACGTTAGTCACTCCTGGCCCTGTTTCGACAAGCGTTTCCTCTTTCACTCCAACCACATGCTGATACCACACACACACACACACACACACACACACACACACACACACACACACACACACACACACACACACACACACACACACACACACACACACACACACACACACACACACACACACACACACACCAACCACACTTCACATCCCCTTGACACACTGCATACGCGTTATAAAGCTCCACATCCCTCAACCCTTTAACAACAGCTGCTTCACTACAGGGAAGAAAGTCAGGATCAGTCTGGTAAGTTTTGGCTGATTATATAAATAGTATTCTATGTGAGATGGAGGAGTTTAACGGTCTCCAAAGTCACTTGTAATTGTTTTTAAATTTTACATAAACAAAGTTTGTTCAAAAATATTTTGAGGTCAGCTTGAGGAAGTCATGTATAATGTATTGTACTGTTATCTGTATTGCCACGTCTATACGTTTACTCAAAATACACTCAAAATAAATATTTCTAAATTCCGTTTCTGTCCTCAATTTGTCATGTATTACATTTAAAACATACTTCTCTTATTATTATTTGTCTTCCTCATCAAAACATTAAATGCAAGTGTCTGTTGTTTCCTTTAAGAATATATAATCTTAGAACAAAAGCATGTTTTACAACGTTGCCATAAAGGGTGTCATTGAGATACACAACTAGATGCCGGATGAGTAGATTATTTTAACTACTACCACTCTATTAAGACTTGTACACTATAGTACAATTCAATACAACTGTTCTTTAATAAGGGTTACTTTGATGATTCTGTTCAGTATTTGTCATAGATGTGGCAATTCAAATATGTTAAGTATCTAAGTCATAGTCTTATTTATTTAATCTTTATGTAATCGGGCAGACTAGTTCATGTTGTTGTTGCACTGAACTTCACAAGGCTCATAGTGTTTAGTGACACATTCGCCACAATTTCATCAAAACTGAGCCTTATAATCTTGTTAGGGAGAATTTATGGAGAAGTGGTTTCATTGCATTGCATTGCATTAGATTAAATATGTGTAACTAAAGGCCACTGAGTGTATGTTGATACTGTTTGAGTGGTGAGTGGATTTAACTCTCTTTTAATCATAGACACATTATAGTGTTTTATAAAATGTTTGCCAAGGAGTGACAAGTATGAGTCACAGTATGTGGATGGGTGAATGTTTGCGTAATCTTGTGTTAAAAATAATCTGTTCCATGCTACCTTGGTTCAAGCATGTCAGTCATTCCCCACGGTGTGAGTCATCATCATGTATGATTATTTATGATTATGATTACAAAAGTATGTCCTCGAATGAACTTGAATGTGTGCTTTTGCATGTGGTGTTCACCATGAGCTGTTCTTTCCATTGTGATCCTTCCTGTCTTGTTTCCTCTCTGGCAGCATTCCTTCCTTACATCAGGGTAACTGCAGTGTTGTCACAGTAAATTACAGAAAATCTCTCTCAGCTTCTCACTGCATCTTATGTAATGCTATTTAAATATTTCCAGGATCCTGCCCTGTTTTAGGAAATTATTAGATGTGTCTTTCAAGAAATCTAAAAGGGGGGCTATCAGTAAGCGGGAATTGGTGATGCATAGTGGAGTGTATTATTCACGTTAATGTTTTCAATTTTACCAACTATATTTCATGATCAATTCAGGCCAAACAAAGGTACTGAAGCTAACATACAATTTGTATTTGCTGTGTTTGGACATATCACCATGTGTTAATAATGAAGTATTTTTTAAGGCAAAATTATCCAACATTTTCAAGTTTTTCAATTATAATCATTTTCTTTTCTTTTTAAATTATCTCTGTATATTGAATATATAGTGGTTTTAGTCTGTGGGTCTGATAAAATAAACAACTTGAAGTTAACTTTGGATTCTGGAAGACATGAAATATTTCCTGTCATCTTCTTCACCTAATGATTAACCAACAAGTGACATATGCATCTATGAAAAATAATACTAAGATTACAGTGCTACATTTTTTAAAGCAAACCCATCCTTTACATATAGCCATTATGGTCTAAATGAAAATGCTTAAGCAATAAAACATGTTCATTAATCAAGAGTTTAGTGTCCAGGCACAGGAGGGCAGTATTACTCTCTTAGTACTGGTGAAACTGAGCATGAAACTCCCTGAAACCTTACATTTCTTTGCACTCAACTGTTGTTCTGTCATATTTAAATAACTCCCACTGTCAATATTGTTTCAGTGCATATCATCTGACTAACCCCCCTGTCACTTTCTTTGTAGTGCAGCCTACTCCTGAATCCCAGAAGTGATTAATCATAGATCAATTGCCAGAAACGGTGATTAACACCAGCCAGTGGCCCTCAAACATATGCAGGTGCTTTTATATGTGCTGTTAATGATTACATAACCAGTCTGATTATTAGACTTAAAGGAAATGGGATTTTATTGTTTTGTATTGTTCATGCAGTTACTGTGTGCACTAAATCATTTGTCATCTTTCTGTTTGTTCTCGCAGATAAAAAAGATGGAGCAATTTAGGATGTCCATTGATTTGTGTGACTAATGGCTTACTGTACATTGAGGGAGTCACTCAACAATTTTCGAATTAAACCACTGAAGGTGTGTCTGGGTCACGGTTACTACTACGGCATGCAGGATGGGACAAACTCGCTCGGATCTCTCTCACAGCAGTAGCGCCAGCCCAGGCAGAGCGAAGTGGAAAGCAGGCGAGACAGCCCAGCGCCTTCGTATCTGCAGATTTAGGAGTGGAGAGAAGCGACGGGGGGAACAGCCGAACAGAAACCCGATGAAAAATAATGTGTTATCGTGTCTGGGAAGGAGAAAGCGAGACTCCAGCCAAACTGACCCGGATTTAGCTTGCGGAAACACAGCTGGAGATCAAGCAACGCGCGGCGATCACAGAGTAGGAAAGTTGCCGAGGGACGAGGTTGTGTCAGCGGCTGGGGAACACCGAGCCTCCCCGGGTTGCTTTGAGGCTCCGCGCGGCTTGGATGGTCATGTGGAGGCTATCCAACACGCCGTGAACCGAGAGGACGGATCATCCGATGCGTCAGTTTTGGAAACGCGGACCGGTGAAATCGAAGATCCGAAATCCGAGCGAGAGTACAATGCCTCGGATGCCCCGACGAGGGCCATGGAAGACCAGCCACTGTGGGGAAACAACCTGGGTGGTATTGTGTGTGAGGCTCGGGAATTAACGGGGGCTAGTGTGAGTTCAGCCCCGCTGCTTACCTCTGACCCGGACCACGTTGAGGCTAAAATGACAAAAAGTGACTGCAGAAACGTGTCAGGTCGGCCCGATACCACCGGGGAAAGTGAGAGCTTGAAGGACGCTGACAAGGCCTTTCAGATTTCCCTAGGAGGTTTCCAAGGAACTATACCGAAACTCATCATCACCAGAGACACCAGCCCGACCCGCCCTGCGGAGACACCGACCCTGCTGACCTCCGGCTCGTGTCTTGAGCCTCAGCCGGATGACGAGTCCCCCTGCTCGGACAGCGGCTGCGGAGGGTCCCCTGCCCTGATGCGCTCACCGAGGAAGCTGTCCAACTCCTCCTCCATCGGCCTGTCCTCCGCCTCGTCCTTCGAGGAGTCCGAAGACGACTTCACCGGGAGCGACATCGAGTCCAGCCTGTCTCCGGCTCGTTCCATGTGCAGCCCGGACGACGGGACAGGGGTGAGTTACTTCCATACAGTCTATGCTTACTTCTCAATGTTTTGCAAAACAAAAACCATAGGATAAGTATGATAATTCCCTGTCAGATATAGCCTTCTACATGCAATCATGAACAGGTCTTTCTGCTTTGGCTACCAAAGAAAAATTGTATGCATATATTACGCAATTAAAAAAGGCAGGTATGTGGAATCAACTCAACAAAAATCATGGTGCAAAATTGCTCTACAGCCACAAAAAGGTTTTAAAAAAACAATGTAATGGAAGTTATGTAAACATGTATGGACACACTCCGCATACCATATTGTTTACAGGACACCTGCAGCATGTACAAGCATGAAGGCATACATGCTTTTCCTTACTGTTGCAAAGCTCTTGTATTCAAATACACATGCACAATGACATTCACTGTCTGAGGTTGCCAGATGTAATCACTGCTGTCACCAGGCTGAGGCGTTAACTATGTCATAGTAATGTTCTTTTAACAAGTCACTTGATGCTTCAAGTGCTTTTGTGTATATTTTTAAATAAGGCTCCAGTCAATCAGAAGGTTCTCAGTAAAAAATGTGAGGTGTGTCTCATGTCGTATTGGTGGATCAATTTTTTTTAAATAACCGAGGAAACATCAGTGCAAATATTAAATAGCTTTTTGTTTGTCTAATGTGTTGTTCAAAGCCTTCACGGTTGGACTCACACCACCAATGACACACAACTATAACAAACTAACTCAAAGAAGAGGAAACTGCCTCTTATCTCACGCCCCCAGCCTGTCCCTTCTCTCCCATGGCTCATGATCACATGGCACTGCGGAGCTCAGATACAGGGTCATTTAAACACTGTCTGTATGCACATTCTAATAATGTGTCATCCCATCACAGCTGCCACTTCAGCACAGTGCAGTCACAGCAATCTAGGTGTGTGTTTACTGCCCAAGAGGCTCTGAGTTTTCCTCTTGTCCAGTCATGAGATGCAGTTTAAAGTGTTCAAGTAGAAGCACGGGATGCTTCCCCTCTGAGTCAGGAAGCTTTGATGCACTGTGTCGACTAGAAATGCTTGGAATGAGACGTGTCTTAAAAACAGGATGTCACCACTTGTCTTCTCTCAAGCGTGTGAATCCTGAATGTCCAGGTTCTCTGTTCAAGCCACATTAGCAAGCATGAATGTTGAAAGATGTTCAGCTGTCAGCATGCCATTCATATTGCGCTGCTCAAGAAGCCTGGCAGGAGCTGTGCATTTTGTATATTTTAATAATCAAGCAGCAGTTATTTTTACACAGTAGACAGTCCTGTCTTGCTTGGTATTTTATTTATTTTTTCCAGAGGGTGAGACAGACATGATGCAGAGGAAACTGGGACTCTAGTTTGTTTTCATGGTAGTTGTTTTATCCCTCAATTTTACATATTTGTACTGCTGCTACCTTACAAACGCTGCTGCCTTTATTTACAGTGTGAGGTAGAAATAGGCCTCCAGTTAAAGACATTTAACTGTTTATATTAAAGGGGATTCATATTGTGTATTACATCCAACATACATTTGTTGATTTCAAATATATATTAGACTAACTTTTAAAGAGATAGTGAACTTTGATCTACATTACTTAATATGTTCAAGCGTAACTGTAGTCCATTATAGCTAGAGGAAAAAACATTTAGGCAAAACATAAATATAGCATACTTTATCAACAATAACAACAACATTCTGACAAGAAACACAAACAAGCTCAGCTGTTTTACCTTGCATGTCTGTGGCTTAGTTATTACATATTAAACATAAATCAATTTTGATCAATGATTTTGGCCTTGTTATTGTTTGATGATGCTTACAGCAGTTCACAACACAAAGAGATACAGTTTACAATATTTAAGTTCAGAAAAAGAAGCAAATCTTCACATTAAAGAAGCCAAAAACAAAGTGTGTATTTGAATACAGCTACTGTCTTAACCATAATAATCCAACTCTCAATAATAGCATTCTTGAGGCCTCTCCTGGATTAGTCTCTCATCACCCATTTTGGTTATCTTGGTTTGTTTTTCAGCTGAATTGTGGAAAAACTACTGACCCAAATGATATGAAACTTGGTGGGAGCGTGAAGCATAGACCAAGAAAGAACCTATTAATATTTGTAGTGGATCTGAATCACGGATGGGTACAGAAATACTTTTTTCAATTACGTTAACATTGCGAGAGGAAATTTGGCCTTGGCGTAGACCTGGACTTTTCGAGTGCCCTTCTACTCTTGTGTTAAATCGTCTTTAACTGTCATGTGACAAACATAGTGATCGCCTTCCTGTAACAGTAATGATCATTTGAACCAGCAGATTAGTGGACACAGAGTAGTTTCCCAGCTCTTACACTGACAGCCAGGAAATGAGCAATCTTAAGAGTTGCACTTGAGCTGTCGTAACAAACGTGACGTTGCTGCCCTGTGGTTTCTGATAAGGGCTGTTTTTTAATGGGCACATTCTGTCCTCTCGAAGTTGTGTAAAAGCTTTGTAGTCCGTCATACAGTAGGCTAATTAATAAGAGGAGGGTGTGTGCTTGTTGTTAGTAGGTTTTTAAAGGCAGTGGCCATGCTGTCAGCTCCCAGACAAACCAGTTACATTTGGTACGGTCGCTAAAGGGAGCAGATACTTGCTCAAACATGCAGAGAGACGCACACACACATACAGCGATGCCATGTTGCATTCACAGCCTGTCAGCGTGTGTCATGGAAAATTGGGCAGAAGGCAGAGCCGGTTGCTAGGCGACATCATTGCCATATATGGTACTTTTTTTTCTCTCCTTGTCTTGTTCTCTTTCTCACACAGACAGTATCTACTCTGTCACTGACGTTTCAATGTTATGAGATGCACATTCCATCAAATGTCTGCCAGCAATGCACATATTATTGTATAATTGATGTCCAACATTATGACACACTCTTTCTCTCTCCTTACTCTTTTGCCCCATGAGACATATAGTGGAATAGAAAACAGGAGGAAAATAATCGTAAGCTAACAAAAAAACAACGACATACACTGAATCTGAGAACATGTAGCCTACACTGGAATATAATAGTTATTTATGCATGCTTATTCACATGCGCCACAATCACAGACTTGTTTTCCATGGCACACATTATACAAAGACCCACACATCACTCCCACAGCACATATACATAACATCCACGATACAAACAAAGTAAGTAACACACTACATGCTGTTTTATATTAATAGATTACTGTGTTTTTACATCTTGGCAATATAAACAGTCAGTGGTGGAGGAAGTATTCAGATCCTTAACTTTAGTCAAATCAGTCAAATGTAAAAAAACACAATAACTAGAAACATTCCTTCATATCAAATGACATTTAAGTAAACATTATTTAACCTAAAAGAATGTACTTTTAGGAACACTCTTTAAAACACAGTATTTCCTTCTGATTTGTAGTGGAAATGCATCTAATTAAACCATTTGAAAACTCATATGATAAACTTAAAATGATAATGCATTTTCACACAGCTGGAAAGCATATTTACATGTATGTAAAAGTTGATGTTGTGAAAATACTTATCACACAATAGCATATCATATTCAGATAAACATCAGGGCTGCCACTTAAAGGTATATTTAAATACAAGTTATTTGGTTTATTCTTAGTAATTTATTCCATTAAAAAAAAGATACATTTTTCCTCAACCAAGTAACAGTAAGATAAAGGAGTAATGCCAGTAAATGTAAATATAACCAGCTCATTTTCTGATTAAGTGTTTAAGGGCTAAAAAATGCATAAAAGGAAGAGGACAAACACAGACAATCTCAGTGAGAAGAAATACAATCAATAAGGTAGTTAACAATGAATTTATCCAATTATGTTTCTTTTTAAAGCCCTGCCATCTTCTGCTTCTGCTTCATTGGCCCACCACAGCTGAGCTGCTTTTAACTGAAATACTTGACAAGCGAAAAGGATGTGGTTTTAAAGTTGTTAGTAGTTTAGAGCATGAAGAACCCTGACAGTACCTGAAGACACTCTCCCTGTACGCACATGTAGTCACTCCTGTAGCCGATGATAGTCGTCTGACAGGTTACCACACATACACACACCTCTGTAGGTTACTTAGTGCCGAGGAATCTGTCATGCAGACAAAAGGAGAGCACTGGGAGGCTATGGGAAGGCCTGTTCTCCCTACCCCCATGAACCTGTCAGGAGATTGGCTCAGCGTGGGGCTCAGGATAGGCCCCGTGGGGATTAGGGGATGAGAAAGAGAGAGAAGAAGAACAAAGGTTAGTGTGAGGGTAACAAGAAGAAGACAGCTCATTGTGTGTGGAGGTTCAGGGACAGAGAGACTTGTTTGAGCAAGCAAAAGGTTAAAAAGAAGAGCAGCTTTGTGAATATGCTGGACAGCAAAAAACATATATTGAGAAAGTGTTTAGAGAGGAAGGGAGAGGTGGCACAATGTTGCAATAGGAGACATTTTAAATTGGGATTACAAAAATAAGTTGTTGAGAAGCAGACGGGGGCTAGTGTGAGAAATACGATTATAACAGAGGAGGATTATTTACCAGGCGACCCAAGCCACAGTGCACAGGAAGGGTTTACAGACTGACTGAAGCTAAACAACCAGGAGCATGACAGAGCATTAGCTTGGAGCTAACAGGCAGTCCTGGATCAAGAAGGTTATAGATGATTGTGAATGATCTCAGGCTGACAGGGAGGCACTCAGCCCTGGTGGCTCTCTCCCGTGGAGACCCTGTGCTGATGGTGCGGAGTATTTTGTGCTGGCTGCGTTCCCGCTTCGTCTCCGGGGCTGTGTGTGTTTGTGTCAGCGCCTGCCTCCTCCTCCACTACTGCTCTGTCTGCCAGGTAAGAAATGGACAACGACACATAGACTGTGACAGTGCATTTTATAACATCATGATCATGTGAGATGAGATAGATCAAATGCGGGTGACGGGTTAGGTTATACAAATGATGAGAGGTGTGTGTGTGTTGCTGTATGTGACGGTTGTTCTGAAAACAGTATGCAGTCGGTCTTGTGTAGAAGACGGCCTCTCTATCTGAGTTTAGAAGCCCGTAAGCCACCCGCAGGATCAGCATGCCTCAGGCTGTAATACTTTAAGCAACCGGTTAATTTCTCAGACCTGAACTTTGACAAATACACTGAGTGTGTTCTAGCTAATACTAATGCTTTAGACTGCGAGGTTTCAACCCCACTTATTGTGAGTAATAATCGGGGGCAATGGACAAGACATCCCCAAGTATTTGACCTATACAACACAATAATATATATATATATATATATATATATATATCTGCTATATTGCAAAACACGGCAGTACCAAAAGCTAGAGCATTTAAACATACAATACTCTTGTGTGTAAAGAAGCTTATATAAACAATAGTTTTTCGTGTTTGAAAGCTGAAATAAGGGAACATTGTAAAGACACAATCCAGTATGACCATGGTGTGGCATATGAACCTGTATGTGTGTGTGAAGATGATTCTAGTGAATTCAAGGGTGGGATGGGAGAAAATAAAAATAACATTTATCTGCATCAACACTTTGGGGAAGCTTATAAAACAGAGAAAGCTGCAATGCCCTCTGTGTTATACATTGGTAGAGTTATATAATGGAGCTGCGAGAGATGGTGAAAGATGAACTGTGAGAGGTGAAATGTGACCCCAGTGTTTAAAAAGCTGATGTGTGGGAGGCTCGATGAGACGGCAATAACGCTATACAGTTTGAAATGAACAATCCGGGCTTTTTTTAATGTAATTTCTGGGGATGTTCTTGTGCATACACCCTCCATTAGAAGCATTAAAACTGGCTGGTTCAGAGTTATTTACACAGATGCATTTGACCCCGCAGAGGCCACACATTAAGCTGTCAACCTGAAGCAATTAGAGAAAGAGCCTGATGGCATGAGGATAAAAGAAGTGAAAGTTGAGATGCTAGAGATTTGTGTGTCTGCTTTACCTTACTCTCTTGTCAACCAACCCCCCCAGACTTTGCACTTCTGTGACTGATGAGGACAAGTGAAGATAAGATATAAAATAGAAACCCAGGGTACTGTTTGGTAACCTGTAGAAGTGTTTGTATTTTTTTCCAAATACAGACTCTATTTGAGGAGATCATTTTTGGACAGTAATTCAAACTGATATTTTACATCAACTACAGTATGATGGTCCAGCAGGCAGGAAACGTGTTTGGCAGTTTCACAATAGACAAAATATGTGTCATCTCATTACGCTTATTTTATTTTACCCCCCCCACGGATAAATGCAATACATTTGCCAAAAAGGACAAAACGCATATTAATCATTTTGAATAGGAATTTGACAGGTTGGTTATTATAAATTTTAAAAAATGCACTTTTTCTATACAATATTATAGTATAATTTTGGTCATGATAATTGTGTTGTGAAAACTGTTATTATGGCTCGTCAATTATCTTCCTGTTACTTTAAAGTGACTCATCATTAAAAAAATAAAAGCTGGGTCCTCAGTCTCTTGTGAACTTTACACAGCTTCATAATTATCCCTTACAGCAGCATTTTGGGGGCCAAACCTTGGCGACAGTTTAACTGTAGTGACTGAAGGTGGATTGCTTGTTGTTTTTGTGTGACATAAGGATTGGCTGGGTATTATTCTGCGTTGTATGAATACATTTGTCCTGGTGTAAACATGGAAAAGTAGATGCATGCTGGAAAGACTAGGAAATATTGTTTTTGTTTGTTGAAGAGTATTTTCAGCCTCTTAGGAGTGTAATGTTGATGTTTACAGTTTAATACAACTAGATCTAAAGACAAGACTGAAATAACACTGGCCGTGATGCAGATGTGAGAGAAAGTATTTTCAAAATTGAGGTGGAGAAATTCACTGCCAAGATATAAAGAACAAAGAAAATTTGAAAAAGTACCTGATAGTCCTCATTAGCCCAATTTTGCAACCTTTGTCAGAGAAAGATTGTAGAAAATTAAAAACAAAAGCATGTCCAGAAATAGTGCTGGTGCCAATCAAAGACAATCTACTGGATTAGATTCAGGAAGGTCATAAATTAGGGATGATTTCCCTGATGAGCAAGTTTCTACTGTGTTGAAATGGACTTGGTGTTCAGTTGTTTCATCGCCCTTCTTTGACCTGACTGTGACAGAGGTTATGTCGGGGTTAATCTGTTGATGCGATTAAATGTCTCGGATCGCAGAACTGTCCCGTGTTCACTCTCATTACTCTATCTCTTTTGTCCATCTAAAAATCCCTGACGTGATCGGCCGTGAGACGAAGCGTAAACATGGTGAACACCATTTCCCATCAGAAGGAGCATACAAAGCTAAGCAGTGAAAGGGCTATAGCTGCGGAAATTGGTATTAAATATTTTTATTATGGACTAAGCCAAAAGTATAGTTTGTTGACCATAATGAAGGATGATAAATGATCCTTGCACACTTAAGTTTAAATTTATAACACAAGATACTCAACTGTCACCTGCAATAAATGAGCAACTTGTTCGACTCCATCAGTCATAGCTGAGTTACAAAACAGTCATCTTTAAATTAAAGTGAAGTCTGTTGTTTATCTTCTTCCAATGTAAATACAGGCTCTGCAGTTTCCGCTGCACTGAGACAGTTTTATTGAGTTTCAATAGAGCAGCTGTGGAAAGAATGCATGTGAGGAGAGCAGAGATAGGCTGACATGTAAACACGGCAGAGATAGGCCTGAATGGAAGCAGCACAGCCATTCAAAGAAGTTATTTAGTTATAAAAAGATTAGTTTTATTATTATAGCCTTTTGTCCCTGCATTTTATTACTCACATGAACCCTTTTGTGTCTCATTCCAGTGTTCCTGTGTTAAACCTGTATTTTCCTTTTAGTATAAAGAAAAAGACAGCAACATTTAAATGATCTAAGATAAATGTGTACTGTAATATAACACACACACACACACACACACACACACACACACACACACACACACACACACACACACACACACACACACACACACACACACACACACACATATCCTAAACTGGCTGTCCATTTGTTGTGATTTTCCCACACACATGCTCTAATCAATAGAAGGTATGTTCCCCTCAGATTGCTTACGTCAAAGTCCCCCGTCCCACACTGTCCTTGCTCTGGTGTTTCCCAACAAAGATAACTGTGTACACACACAGTTTCGGACTTTAAGGCTCTGTTTTATGACACCACAGTGGCTTTGGTAAATGTTTCATGAATGGGCTTTGTCACATATGTTTTGCACTGGCCTTGGTAGCTAAAGGGGAGGATCTGTTCAATGTCTACCAAGTTGTGTGTGTGTCTGTGTGTGTGTCAGTATGTGCACTTTACAGGGTGTGTTTTCCTTTAATGAACAATCATTCTCTTGCTTGTTTCTAGTGCTTTGTTGAAGCAGAAAAGAAACCCTTGCACTTTTTCGTCAGAGTGTCAGATTTTTCACTTGTGTGTGACGATCCGCACCTTTTTGTAACAAGAGGATGACGTTGATTTTCCTTTTTGCAGAATAAGTCCTGGCAGAAACTAAAGACCATGGTCCACTGGTCCCCCTTTGTCGTGTCCTTCAAGAAGCGTTACCCATGGGTGCAGCTAGCTGGCCACGCAGGTATGCATAAATATACAGTTTGCATAACTTTGTCTGCACTAGAGCTGAATAATATGTGGTAATTATGCAATAACGAGTTGAAGATTGCAATCAAAATACTTACAAAACAATCAGTTCTGCCTTTCTGCGGTTTGAACATTGGGTTCAGTTCAACTGATTGAACATTGAACTGAACCCAAATGAAACCATGTAAAACGGAATGATTGACGGTTTCATTTGAAAGTTAAATTTGTATTGAAACTAAATCCCTGAGTACAATGTTGCAATCTCGCAGAGAGTCTCGCTCAAGTTGAAATGGCAATGAAGATTTTAAATAATATTTTGTCTTTCTCCTTCTCCAAGGTAACTTCCAGGCTGGTGAGTACGGCCGCCTGCTGAAGCGCTACTGTGAGTGTGAGCAGCAGTGTCTGCAGCAGCTGATGAAGGAAACTCTGCGCCCCTACGTGCCGGGGTATTATGGGGTCGTCCAGAAAGACGAGCAGGACTACAACCTAATGGATGACCTGCTGGCTGACTTCGACTCGCCCTCCATCATGGACTGTAAGATGGGCAGCAGGTAAGACTCAGGATGAAGGAAGCATTGTTGTATGGGAAACACTTTCCAAAGGTCAAACAGGGACTATCTTATCTTTAGCTTCCAGAAGACCAGTGAGCCTTCAAAATAAACCTTTAATCACAGCTGAACCTTAACAAAGCAGCTGAAAGTGTTGAAAGCTGTAAACAGTAAATGTGTGCATGATTGTATTTTTTCATTTTTTATTATAGCTTTTAACTTTATTTTATGACTTTTTTGTTATTTTTCTCAGATTGTTAAATTCCGTCAGAAGTCTAAGTAGGACTTAAATAACTCAACAAGTTAAATACAAAGAACTATAAGGTCGTAAAATGAATGCAGATCGTTTAAAATAGCAACGAGAAAGGAAGAAAATAAATTATTAAAATGCATAAACTATTTTAAATGAAGCCTTTACATTTCAGGACTTACTTGGAGGAGGAGCTGTTAAAGGCCAGAGAACGTCCACGTTTGCGGAAGGACATGTATGAGAAGATGGTGGCGGTGGACCCCGGGGCCCCAACAGAGCAGGAGAAGGCCCAGCAGGGAGTCCTCAAACCCAGATACATGCAGTGGCGGGAGACCCTCAGCTCCACAGCCACCCTGGGCTTCCGCATCGAAGGAATTAAGGTCAGAGTTCATCCTGGACTTGTTGCTCTGATAGCATTGGCTGTAGTACTCAGTGATCATGAAATAAATTGTTTTTACAAGGAGTAATCCATCAATAGGAGTAAATATTTATCAGTGTTCACTGGCTGGACCACACACAGGAAATGGACACACAGTTTCTTAAAGTTTGGGCTGTATGTGCCAACAAGGGGGGATTGTTTGTTCTTTCAGAAAAAAACCCAGGGCTGGTTTTCAGGTCGCACCACTAACTGTAGATGTGCATGGATTCAGAAATATTTCATGACACTTAAAAGCAGCTGCTTCCATTTCCACTTGAACAAGTATAAGTAGCCAAGCTGTGTCAGTAACATGTTTATTTGTTGTTGTTGTTTGCAACGAATGCATTCTCAGAAAGATACAAAACTAGAACAAATGTACTCTGTTAACATTAGACAGCTGCAGCTGGGATGGCATTTTTTACTGAATTGATGTTTAGTCTTTGTGCAGGTTAAAATGTATGAAGGGAGAGAAAAACAAGTTGTCTATTTGTTCTTTTCTTCAACAGAAAGCTGATGGAACTTGTAACACCAACTTTAAGAAGACGAAGCGCAGGGAGCAGGTGATGCAGGCCTTGGAGGACTTTGTAGCTGGCAACACTCAGATTCTGGTATGTTAGCAGTTCTGCTTTTACAGCTTGTTTTTGTGACAGTTAAACAGCAAGGAGGCTTCTTTTTAAAGGAATAGTTCAACCTTTTGACCAAGAAATACAGTAGATTGCACGTAACCATCTCTATAACAAAAAACTGTAGTTTATAAATATTTATATTTCTGTGTATCTATATATCTAATGTATATGATTTTGAATGTATTAAGCTGTCCAGATACAATGTGCTTATTATTGATATTTGGAGGTAGAGGGATTTTATAGCTTTTGGGCAGAGCCAGGCATACTGTATCCCCCTAGTTACAGTCTTTATGCAAAGCTAGGCTAGCTAGCTGCTGGCAATAATTCCATATCGATTGTTAAGACTGCGTTTATCAAATCTATTGAGCAACAAATACAGTAATAAAGGTTAGGAGGCTTTTAGACTCAGTTAAGTGGGAAAAAATATTATTTATAGAACATTTGTCTGATGTATATCTCTACATTTTCTCTTTTTCTCAGAAGCTCTACCTGCAGCGGTTAGAGGAACTCCGATCAGTCCTTGAGCAGTCGCACTTTTTCAGGTCACACGAGGTGAGACTCAATGACACACACTTTTCATTTTTTCTTTACAACCTGCTGGGCGAGTTGAACATTCTGTGATATTATCGCGTCTATAGCTGCTGTATTGAATTTCTAACACACCTAAACTCCCTCATCTCACCTGTTCCTCCCTTCGCAGGTTGTAGGCAGCTCTCTGCTGTTTGTGCACGACGCCTCGGGGAAAGCCAGAGTGTGGATGATCGACTTTGGAAAGACGGTGCCCCTGCCGGCCCCCAGCACCTTGGACCACAGGACCCCTTGGTTGGAGGGTAACAGAGAGGATGGCTACCTGTGGGGACTGGACAACCTCATAGACATCCTCAGCACTATGCTCCCACAGACCCCCTGAGAGAGAAGACCCTAATGAAATGTTTGTGATGCATAATCAGGAGAGTTTGGAGAAAGGTAGACCAACAGACAGACAGAGGAAGGATTAGAAAATGACTACTGATCTTCACTACCCACAACAAGTGTCTTTATCCTATTGTGCTTGTGTAAGACAAGACGAAGGCAAGGACAGGATCTCTATTGAAAGTGGAATATGCCAAAGATCGACTTCATGCATTATGCTCCTTTTGTGGAACCTCGGGACAGAGGAGTTGTTGCAACCAGTTGTAGGAAAAGAAAGGGAGAATTGCATGCAGCATTGTAACTTTTTGTCAAATGGAGAGTACAGTCCTTTAAATTTATGGACCTCTCACTGACCCCTTTTTCCTACAAAGACATATCTCCATCCTCAACATCTCCCTCTGTTGGTTAGAGTTGCACACAGCACTCTCACAACCATGAACCTGATCCAGAAAACTTTTCGCGACGCCTTCAAGGAGCGCTGGGCAACGGGGAGTTTTATTTCTTGTCATGGACCACTTGTGATGTATAAGTACACGGCAACACTAAAACACTGGTCAGACCACGTGTTCACTAACTCAGTGTGTAAATACATTTTTATTTAATTTTTGGCCTTGGTATACCCTCCTTACCTTGTTTGTACAATTTCTGTGCCTTGCATTTTCAAGGAGCGTTTTGATCATTCCAGTGCAGTGGACTCATGCTATTTTCCTTCCAAAGAGTTCACCCAAATGTAAACTGATTTACAATATAGTCCCAAAGCTTAACTTGTTGCAAGTGTTTTCTAAATTTGGATTTTTGTATGATATGCAGTTTTTTTTAATCTCATTGAACTGTGCAGTAAGCAGCTTGACAGCCATGTTCGTCTGGAATTGTTGCACTATGGATCCTCACAAAGCCATTGAACAAATCAAGCGGTGCCTCAGAGTGTCTTAAGATGGGAAGCAGCAGTCAAGTACTGGGTTTACAGATGCAGAAATTAAGAAGTTTATTGCATGAATTAAATCTATTATCACTTCATTAATCTGATCAGTGTTGCTTCAAATTAGCTGGGAGTTTCACAGAAAAGCAGTGGTGCAGAGAGTGAAATGTAACTGGAAATACCTGCTAAAACTGGTAAGGCTTTTGTAAGGTGACATTTATATATGAGCTTACATGTGATCTTCAAATGTATCCTATGATTCAACGCATGACACATAGTTGAATCCAAGAATATAACATTTTAAACACAAGGACGTTTAGTAAATCTCCTTTAGCTACACTAAACACAGAGTTTGGAAGAATTTTTTGTATGCAGGATGGAGTTTACAAAGCAAAAATGTGGTTATGTTAAGATATGAAGTCAGTGCTTAGGATAATATATGTTGTTCCTTGACTGCAATGCAGCAGGTAGTGAACTCGTCAGTGAGCTGTAAACATCTAACTTTATGTAATCAGAGAACAAATTTTAGGAATTTGGTTTTTTCCATTTCCTGAAAAGTAAATGTTCACAGAGAGAGGTTTAAGCTGTTTACAAAGTATTACATTTCTTAGCCCACAAATCCTCTATATTTGTAAAATGGCAAATGATCAGGTTCTCAAACTGGGTGCTGCTTTATAGGTAAGAAAACTGGAATTATAATCACATTTTGTATTTTCAAAAGGCAGCCTATTTTAAAGCTGCAAAGCACAGACAGACTGCTTAACATTGATATTCATTCCCTGCTTTGTCCAGATGATGGAATGCAATAAACTGGAAATAACATCTTTCAGAGTTTGTGTTTTGTTTTCAGTCTGTTTCTCAGCATTTTCATTTATTTTACTGAATATCCCAAAATGTTCACAGGCAGGCAGTGCATCAAGATGACAATGTAGTACATTAAGAGTTTGTACAAAACATCAGTCCGTGATGTATTAAGCACCAATTTGTTAATCAAGAATTCTCACATTGTAAACCTGCTGAAGGGAAAGATAATTTTTCGAAAGAAATTGCACTTTCAAAAAATAAAGTATTGAAAAGATCTGTGATATGGATCATTTTGAATTGCATAGTTCTTGTTGGAAATTAACTTTAGAAGATCATTTATACAATGAATTTAAAATAAATAAATGTATAATTTTAATCAAAATAGCAATGCAAATCCAATATTTTCGATGATGCATTAATAAGTCAACACCACTAACTGAAGGGATTAATATAACTACAGATGTAAAGGGGACAGCAGCTCATCTTTGAAGCCCATTTGTGTACTTTCAAAAACTTCTGGAAGCCACACAGACACCAGATTGTTTAAAAACAATCCTTTCTTGACAGTGATTGAGTTGATGAGAGTTCACACTACGCCGTTCAGTCGATCAGAGTCTTTTCTAAGTGTCAGACCCTGCATTAAGTTTGCATCACATTGTTTTACTGCTCCTGTGTCCTCGTGTGGAGCAGCACCGCCTGTCCTGCCAGCCCAGCCTCCACCCCTCCCGGAGGAACCACATACTGAGTCCCGTCCTGGGCTCTCGGAGGGTCCATCGTCCTCAGCTGCTCGTTGCTCTGAGCTACGCTGTCCAAGCTCCACAGCTGGTAGCGCAGGCTTTTACCCTGCTTAGCCAGGACGTAGACTTCTCTGACTGCCGTGATACCGAAGGGACAGGGAGAGCCGCTTTCTGCTGCGAGTTGGAGCCAGGGCACCGTGGGATCGGGCTGAGTGTGTGCTTCGCTCACGCTGCCCGGGTCCAAACCAAGGAGGACACCTTGAACAAAAATAAGTGGTAATTGCGTGGTATGTTGATGCTTTTAGAGCTGAAATGTGGTATCAAGACCATGGAAGAAAATCCCTTTTCAGGCTTAACCAGTCTAACAACCAATTGACCCGAATTTCTGTACCTCCGATTCGACTTTTTGTGGTTTTTTATACTTCTTTTTATTTACTTGGTTTTTCTCTGAGTAAGTTTCTAATGCATGGAAATTCCATGTCACATCATAGGAGGAACCAAATTACGTGAATAAGATCTGAAGTCAGATCTTATTGAATCTAATCTAAAATATCTGCACAGTATTACATGCAACATATCAAGTGCTTTAAATATGTATGTGTGGGTTAGAGAAAGCAAATAAACAACTTGACTCATGCATGTTGTCTCATGGTAAAAAACCATGTCACCATTTTTCTATGTTATATGTCAATTGTGTTTACACTGAAAAAGTTGAATCACCGTCTGGAAGCCGTTATGGATTTGTCAATAGATAGAGAACATTTTGAATTATCCTACTTCAAAATAATTTTAAATAATAATAAATTGCTGGAATCCCATTTGCTACATCAAAGTTGTTAAATAGTATGTTGCATCCTATACATCTACAAGTTCTGAGACATCTGTCTTGCTTTGTTTGTTGCAGTGATTTTGTTAAAGTTGAAAGGGTTAATATTTGTTTCTTTGCAATCATGAACATTGCAGAACTGTCCTAACAGTCTGTTTACTTTACTCTGAATCAAAGTTTGCTTGATGTCTCATGTCTGTTGTGAAATAAATAAGGCTGACTTTTGTTTCAAACCAGTTTTATGAAGAGAACAGACTTATCTTGGCTTCGTTTGTTGGGTGGATTTAGGACATTCCTTTCACAAAACACTCTCTTTATGAAATACCTCTCCAGTGAGCGACCTATCTCGTCTTACCTGAAGCAACCGCCCAGTGTGCTCTGTGGCCGCTCCGCTGGCACGGCTCATGGTTGTAATCTTCATCATATCTGTACAAACTGTGAAGGACTTCTACCCCGTGATCATAGACATTTTTAGGACATCAGTAGTAGGAGAAAAAAAAAGTGTTTCCATGGCAGTTTGTTTTGGGTTCAGGATACGGGATAAGAACAGGCTGTCCCCCCCACAAGTGTGCGATGATGGTTGCAGCATTACTACCGCCTAAACCTCCCGACAGCTGTTCTGCTCTGCAGCCACAAACTTCCTCTGCCAGCAGGGCCATGTTTTCAGCTGAAAATATACAAATCTTGATGAGAACATTAAAACATACCAACAGAAACAGTGTAAAACTATTTTATTAGCTTGTAAAAGTCAATTACAACTCCTACTTAAATACAATACAAACAAGGTCATATAAGTTCCACATGTTTAAGCCCATCCTACATATGGAGTTTAATGCCCCGCTGAAGAAACCTGAGGATTTTTACCTGCAATGCTTTATCAGCATTAGAAAAACTTCTACTCCATCAAAATGAAAAAGGGTTAAACATTATAAAAGCAACAGATCCCTCTCTGCTCTTATTCCCAACTCTCTCTTTTTTTGCACCGTTTACACACTCTATTTACCTGAAAACATTTCACCCTGTGCTGTGTATCCTCTGCTCAGTGCTGTCTGAACAACAGTTTCCATGTCAATACTCAGCTGTGGCTGTCGAAGGTGAGCGGACATCCACAAAGCCACAAGACCGCACCTGAGAGGTAAATGAGTTACACAGTCATGCCCTATTAAATAATTAATGTAAACTAACAATACAATTGCGCCACTGTACATGCAACTTGTTACTTTTTTATTTGTAATAAAAGTGATTTCTCTGTCAAATGTACATCTAGGTGTGACTTGACACCACAGTTTCCCGACTTACTGTGGACCATCTTGGATGAGGGAAGGCACATATGTGTTCACCAGTATCCACTGCAGGTCCTTCTGAAAACTGAAGTATAAAATAAAAAAAACACACATTTTGTCTGCTTTTTTTTCCATCAAGTATGTTTAAATAAACACATTTTTCCCCTCATTCATTTGGCATTATATTGTTATTTTTCTAAACCTATAATTTTCGTCTATTTTTTCAAAATTATAAAATCTGGTTTCAGAGAATTATATTAATTGTCCAGGGTCAAAATAATCAGATGTTTATTCTATTTTTTTGCTAAAAAAGTTTATCTCCTCATTGTACATTACAAATCCCACCTGCTCTCCCTCTGACTGAGCAGTAAGCGGGCCTCTGTGTGGTTCCCCTCCACAGGACTCCTGCTGCTGGCTATCGTCTGATACAGCTTCTTCTTTTGGGTTGAGGCTGGAGGAGGTGGTGGACCTGGAACAGGTGGAGGTGGTGGTGCTGATAACTGGCACTCCATTGACATCTTTACTGGGTTCCTATTGGATTAACCCTGATAGAAGAGGTAGCATTTTGGGGTTTTTGCAAAGGGACAAGTTATATCAACTCTTAACAATTGCCAATGCACACAGCCTTACTTTACCCTCCCACCCCTCACACTCTCTTACCTTAGCTAGTAGCTCTGTTGCATGAAGCAGGGCGAAAAGTTCTTCATTTTATGTTATGCTATTCTGGTACAAAATCAAGAGAAAAAATAGTTTCTGTTATCGCTCCCAACAATCATTTATCCGGTCAGAATTCAACACACTAAAGTTATGGTCCCACATCCACATTCGAGACTAGCGTAGCTAGCTAACAGCGCCGGTGTTTTGGTTTTTACCATATTTGGTAGCTTGTTCTTCTTCTTCGTGTTTATCGTCGGCCGTCACACCAACGGTAAGAAGTCATACTGCCCTCCAATGTATCTACTAAATGTACTGAGTACTTGGTATATCTTGTGATTATTGACCCATTTATTCTAAGTATTGGCTACAGTGTAAAGGTATGTGTTGCTGAGTATTAATAGTTTGACAAACAATTAAAAAATGTGAAACAGTGCGCTATAATAATGTTTGCAGGGACCGGTGTTACACCACATTCAGTGACCTGAGCTATTAAATGATGTCCCTCCAAGAGGTTGTAACTCTGTATCTTAACATATAATAGTTTACCCATTTATCAAAACGTGTTGGTCTACCTAAACAATATGGTGGCACAACGTTCAGTCATAGCGACTATTAAAATATGTATAGCATTTTTTAATAAAAAACGTTTGAGGTGGTCACAAAATGTGTTGGGTCACAAAGTGTTGTCGAACACCTTGTTTCTTAACGCGAGAACAGAGAACGGGATTTGTGAGAACGAGATTTTCATTCATCCGAGGTGAATATCTCTTCGAAATCGAGCTGAACTTTTGTATTATTTTTTGTTATCTAGACCTTTAGCAAACCAATCTGTTGATTAGGTGACTATATGTGGACGTCTCTATGACAGAGTGGGGAATCAGGACATATAGAATAGACTAGATAAACATAGATAGTACGCTTCAGAAAGTAAGCTAAAGCTAGTAGATAGCCTTTGAGCTAACGTTCACCACACGTTACTCAAGTTAGCTTGTTAGCCTAGCGGCTAATCATTGGTTGTTCTTCTTTTTGCTTTAAAACAAATGTTTTAAGTTGTTAACTTATATGCAGGTTTGAAAATGGCAGCTCCGGATGTACGGCTCAATCATACAATCTACATCAACAATTTGAATGAGAAAATCAAGAAAGATGGTAATGTATTTGATGTACTTTTATAGCCTCCAGTTTCTGGCTTAAATTGCACGAAACTAATGGATTCTCAAAAATGCTCTTTTTTTTTTGCAGAGTTGAAAAAGTCGCTGTACGCAATTTTCTCCCAGTTTGGACAGATTTTGGACATCTTGGTGGCACAATACCTAAAGATGAAGGGTCAGGCCTTTGTTATTTTCAAAGAAGTCAACAGCGCTGCAAATGCTCTAAGATCCATGCAGGGATTTCCTTTCTATGACAAGCCCATGGTAGGTTAATCACACATTGATTACCAGACGAATGCAATGCTTTACTAAGGTTAAAACCTATGACTGACCACAATTCAAAATCTCTTACTAGCGTATCCAATATGCCAAGATGGACTCTGACATCATAGCTAAAATGAAGGGGACTTTTGTGGAGCGTGACCGCAAAAAGAAAGAGAAAAAGGTCAAGGGAGCTGATGCAGCTGGAGCTAAGAAGGGGGTACCAGGAGCTGCTGCACCCATGGTTGCTGGAGTACCGGCTGCCATGCCTGTAAGTAAAGCACTGTTGGCAATAGGATTTGTACGGTTTCACAAGTATTCACAAGTGACCCAGAGTATTAATGTAGAAAGAGAAATAAACTATTGTGAAATCCTGGTTCCTGGACAAGTACTGCAACTGAATCAAAGATTTTTTATTTTTCCTTGTTACCAGTCAATTTGTTTCATCTAATGGCGTGTGTTTTTCCAAACAAAGTAGAAGTTGGCTTTGTGCCAAAAAACATGAAACCTTACTAAAACGTGCATAGTGAGACTCACTCATTACATGATTAACAAAAGTAAATCAGTATTTAGGAAATGAGGCAAGGGTGGGCCTCCAGCTTTAGCGGCAACACCCAAGCTGAAAATATTGCCTAATTATCAATGAATCACCAACTATTTTGATTAATGGTTTGAGTTGTGTTTATTTTTTATTTCATAGGCCAAACTTTATTAAAATGTCAAAAATAATTGAATTGCAGCCCCGTTCAAAACATATTTTCTAACTTTATTGCCCCCTGTCTATACATTCTTAAAGTTATGTTATGAAACAATTCACAATGAACTTCAGATTCTGGAGCAGCCACTAAACCGTGGCATACAGCCCCATTGCTTGTGTTAAGAGGGGCAAACTGAAGATAAGGTAGTAGGAAAAGGTCCTCACAGCTATTGACATGTGCTTCACTCTTCAGGGAATGCCCCCCATGAGCCAGGCTCCCCGTATGATGCACATCCCTGGCCAGCCGCCTTATATGCCCCCTCCTGGCATGATGCCTCCTCCGGGGATGGCTCCTGGTCAGATGCCCCCTGGCGCCATGCCTCCTGGCCAGATGATGCCGGGCCAGATGCCTGGACAAATGCCACAGCAGGTAGTGTTATCTGACATAGCATGGTGTCATTATGAATGATGAATATGTCATCCATTTGTCATGGTGGGTCTATCCTGATCTATGATATGTTTTTATCCTCACAGGTTGCAGAAAATCCTCCCAATCACATCCTCTTCCTCACCAACCTGCCAGAGGAGACAAACGAACTCATGCTCTCCATGCTCTTCAACCAGTCCGTAAAAACTCGTACTCTGCATTTTGATTTGCATCTTTCCTGTTTGTCTTATTTGTTACGAGGCCTGACTGTATTGTTGTCTATTTAGGTTCCCCGGGTTCAAGGAGGTGCGACTGGTCCCCGGTCGCCACGACATCGCCTTTGTGGAGTTTGAGACTGAAGTGCAGGCCGGTGCTGCACGAGACGCACTGCAAGGCTTTAAGATCACACAAGCAAATGCCATGAAAATCTCATTTGCTAAAAAATAACTCCTCCAGTCCAGTCTTTTTGAACAATGCTACATGGTCTTTTATTAATGTACAGCAGTCATCCGGACCAATACATTTTCAGTAAATTACATTTGCTCAGCAGTTGTATTATTCCTTTGTCCAGGATTACATGTAAGTATTTGTTTGCATCAAGTTGCTGTTTTATTGTTCCACACTGACAACTTCAGGTACATTGACAGAGTTCTTCATTGTTCTGAGCAGTATCGGCTCCTGGATTGTTTTGTTTGTTTGTGTTTTACAAATCCCTGAACAAATTGATGCATCACCTGTTTTTCTTTTAAATGTGTGTCATGAAGCATTGCACCCAGGGTCTGGTCTACCAGACATTGTACCTGGCGCTTGTGTTCTTTTTTTTGCTATTAAAATGAATTCTCTTTGAAACAGTGCTTTGCCTCACCTATTCATGTGATTATGTTTCAGTTGGAGTTCTTCTTAGGCCAATAGATGGTGCTACAAACCTACCTACTTCTATCTCTGACGTTGAGGAGTGTTGCTCAGGGTTAGGTGGGTAAAAGAATGGTTGGGCTAAACCCTGTTTCAACAGTGTTGTTCCCACTTCCCTGCTGTCATGAATTTTGCTGAACATACAAGTGACCTGCAAAAATGTTTTTTTTACAAGGTTTATATTGGGAACTACATGTATGCATAGGCTTGTGAGTCCAGGCAACTCCATATACAATCTTTGAAATGTCTTTAGCCACACAGTATTGATTATTTGGGGAAATTACTTTGCATGTACGTAACTTTAAATGGCCGGCTCTGTCCTCTTGTAGAGCTAGGTTAATCATGTAGTTTTCTTTTTTATAATGCATGATTGACTCAAAAATTAATTTTAAAGATGGAGAGAAGGACACCAGTGTCATCTAACTCAAGTCCTTGACTTGACTCAATCTGAAAACCACCCAGATTGTTCACAAAAGTTCTATGTTCCAGACAATTAAATTATTTGGCCTCAGAAAAAAATCTGATTTTGACTAGTCTAGTAATCAAACCACGTTGTTCAGAGCTTCATTGACCTCCATACAAATCATCATAACCCTTCTGCTTGTAAAGCAAACCAATTAAAGTCCCATTCAAGTTTTGTTTTTTTTAAGTATACACTACATTTCTGAACAAACGTTATTTTTGATTGGGTCTTTATTCATATTGAGACTGATTACTTCAAATATGAATTCTACAGCATCATTTACTGGTTTGTAATCAGCCATCAGTTGCTTTGCCAAAAAGTTATGTATCGCAGTATTTCCCTCACCCTTTTGTTATTCAGGCCAAATAAGTCACGAACCAAAACAAATGTTTGGTTATAAATGATTGAGCTGCTCACTTAATAAATGTATTTAAGCATACCGTTAATAACATTTGGTCATTTTAGTGACTGCTTTACACTGACGCTGTGCGCTGGGCCACCTGACATGCAAGGGTTATTTTAATGGATTATATTTGATGAATCATTTAAAAACGTTTAATGGAGTTGAGATCATTTTATGTATTATTAAAAAAGTTGGAAGTATAGCGTTTAGCTGCGTTGTTATTTGTACGGTACTGTTCATTTTTTGAAATGATAATGTGCAAAGTAACCAGTAATTAAAGTGGATAAACATAAAAAGTCAGAATAGTAGTAATATACTTTGTAATGCAATGGGAGCAAGATAAAAAGTAGCATTAGGTTTAATTACTCAAGTGAAGTGCAAGAACTTCGAAGTTATAGTTATGTTGGTTAGACATTTTTAGGGACTGTGATTTGTAATTGTGTTTGAACAACTATCTGATGAATGCAAATGGTTACAATTGTTTGAGTTTGCCAATTAGTAAATGCCTGCTGTGTGTTTTGCAGTGTATCCTCAAAGGCCGTCCCACACTGTAGTAATTAAAGTCCAATAAGGACCACCACCACCTCTCAAAGGCTGGATTCATGTGTGGAGCGGAGTGATGTGTGAATTGGGCCTGAAAAGCTTAATTTAGCCTCGCACTATCAACTGTGCCCTGCGCACACAGGGTCCCCTGTTGTGGACTTAAACTGTGCCCTGAGTAATTGTCTTCACTGCAGCTAAACAGTACACAAAAATCCACATTCTTCAGTAGTTTCCCAAGCCTTTCCACACTCCTTTATTTTGCCTTGAGAAAGCGCTGACCTTAGCCACCAGGGTGCTGTGTGTGTGTGTGTGTGTCGCATGCTCTTGGCAATACGCCTAGTGCCTTCCCATTCACCAACACAGTGATCTCTCAGTTGCAGGGACTGAAAGGCAATTTCTACTTACCCAGTGGGTTATGTGTGGGAGTGAGATCAAAAATCAGCTTGTGACAGTGCATATCTGCATCTATGAGATGTCTTTGAAATATAATGGCTTGTCACGAGCGTTGTTGGTCATATTCCCCTTTAAAGGCCATTTGTTTAACTTATACAGATGCAGAAAGTAAGAATGTACATTCACTAAGGTTAGGTACAACTGTTTACTTCTACTTCACTAAATGTCAGCGGGAAATATTGTACTATTTACTAAATATATATTATATTAAACTATATGAATAATCATGCCAAAACACAATCACTTAACTAGAAAATAGTCAGTTTGTGCTAGATAGTTATTGCTTTCAGTGATCAACCCCTTAAACCACTGAGCAGCTAGCTGATCGCCATCATACAAACTCATACTGTGAGGTAAACAATGCTCCTGAACTTGGTTTTGTTTTGTGGATTACTAGTCTTCTATCGCAGACCATGGTGAATGATCTCCTTAGACTCCACTACAATATGACCATTAGATGGTGCCAGATGCACAACTCGCGGGACATGCCCTCTCACAGTGAGTTCAGAGGTTGCAGGTTTTTGGTTATAGGTGATGTTGGTCTTTCTTAGGTGAACGTCAGACAGCAGGCCCACTAATGTCTGTTTCTGGATGGGTGATTAAAATTCAACTCGTGTTTGAAGGTCACTGCCCCGCTATGCAAATCAGCCCTGTGCTCCTTAAGGGCCCTCTGTTCTGCTCCGGGGTCACTGCAGAGGGCCGGGCCGCAGAAACACCAGCGGTTGTCAGGGAAGCTCTTGAGCAACAAGCATGTGGAGGAGGGAGGCAGCATCTCATTAGATTTCCTCCT
The DNA here is from genome assembly GCF_036324505.1 of Eleginops maclovinus. Lineage (NCBI taxonomy): Eukaryota > Metazoa > Chordata > Actinopteri > Perciformes > Eleginopidae > Eleginops > Eleginops maclovinus. The sequence goes on along the minus strand of NC_086366.1, from coordinate 14,101,339 downwards.
CAATGAAGAAGGTACATTGTGCGGAAATCCCAGATACAACAAGACGAGCTCTGGAAGTCAGATGTGGAAAATATGCCAAGAGACTGAAAGTATTCACCCTACAATTCTCTCTTATATTTTTGAGCTCAGCCGATTAATATGTCATAGCCTGTGGCATCATTAAGCAGCGGCATGTGCGTACAGTGCAGGCTGGCAGCTGTTCGAACAAGTCTAATCATAAATGTGGGTATGAGGATCATTTAATAAAATATCACGGCTGCTGGGTGGGTGCGTTCATAGGCCTACCTGTGCCAAGTGTGTTGTGACTGCGTGTAAAAACTCTACAAAGCTAACAAACTGTCTGATCCAGGATTTTTATGGTAAACATATGTGTGAATAACTTAAATGTCTCCATCCGTATAGCAGAGCTGAATGCCTTCAACTACTTCAATCGCTTATAAAACTTCCCCACTCAGAGGCCACCCGAGCCTGCACGAATTTGTGCAAAGCAGTTAATTGGCACGGCGGTGCGTGCTTTGAAGCGAGCCGGGGACAGCGGAGGTCTGAAAATGGAGAAGAGGGACCCGAGAGGTGGCACAAAGGATAGAGAGGAAACAGAAACCCACAGAGGAAAACTGAAACGCTTTTAGGATAATCCCATGTGTACATGTGACATAGGCTAGGATACTTATATTTAGCTACAAAAGTTTGGGTTGGTCAGCAAACAGGAGAGGGAGAAAGAGAGATCGTATCGGTGCGCACTGGGAACCATCCGGACAAGAGCTGAAAGACGGATTTACCCTGCCTGCCCAGGACACACCCTCTCTCTCTCTCTCTCTCTCTCTCTCTCTCTCTCTCTCTCTCTCTCTCTCTCTCTCTCTCTCTCTCTCTCTCTCTCTCTCATTGTTGTCCACACTGACTGTCGCCGCCGGGCTTCGTATCGGGTTAACAAATGACCAACCAGCCGCTTCGTTGAGAAGAGCGTAAAGTGGACTCATTCCGCTCCGAGACGCCACTTGGGTGCCTGCTTTCTCCCACTCAGGGAGTGGATATACAAATTGATGTTATTAGGGTGTCTCTTTTTGTTTTTGTGTCTGGATCAGTCTTGAAGAAGGGAGAGAGTGTGAGCTAATTGGGATGAGAGTCAAGTCAAGTGAGCCGGCAGATTTGACCCTTAAAGCCTCTTAACGCAGATGGTACGAGGAATATAGCGTAAAGGGAGTGTGTTTTTGTGCCGTGTGTGCATGTGCCATTCCCAGTGGAGATCCACCCTGGACTCAGGTGTGTGTTTGAGGGTCGTCGGCTGGGGGATGGTTTCTCAGACCTGGGCGCGATGAAGTGGCTCTGCGGGAGTTGCAGGGTTTAAGACCGGAGAGGGTGAGAGCTGGGCGGACGGTCGTACTCAAGTAGGGAGGAGGAGGGGGACATCACCACCGCCAAAGCGCACAGCACTGCTCCCGACCCTCTGACGCAGGGATGGAGAGCACAAGAGCGCACAGGATAACTCGACTCTATCCAAGAAACGGGAGTGGAAAGATCACGGAGATGACGAGTGACCGACCCCGGCGACACCTCCACCTGCAGCGGACTGTGATTTTTCTCGTCGCGCTCACGATACAACCCCAGGTAAGCCACTGATTAAGTGCTATTTTTGTACTTAAACCTCCAGAGCTGACTTTTACACGTTGTTCATTCTGTATTGCTTATCACAGCTGTTTGAACACAGTCAATAATGGAGTCTTTACACACTGTCCGTTCCCTCTTTGTGTTGCCCTCGTTCTGCTCCTACATGGCGCTGTGCCCACCTGTTGTATCAGTGCGCTGCTGTCTGTTATCCCACGCAGCAAGATAACTACTATAATCCTATTTTTAAAGCACTGAGTGTAAATAACAACAAAGAAATTAAAATACTTTAGCATAATCAACTCTGTGACACACAAATCCAATAATGTTATTTCGGGAATTTCAGTGCTATATAAATTATATTGTTTTGTAGGACTGTAATGGCTCCTCAGTGGAAAAATGGAGAATAAACAGCATTTTAATAAGACACCACACATCCTCTGCCAGGCGTCCACTCCCCATGGTTAATAAGTGAATAACACCATCTGCATTTCTCTGCATCTCAAGCTTTAGCACGTTTGCTTGATGATGCATTGCCTTTTTAAAACATGATTTGAAATTCCCAGCTGTCTTTGACTCATGGTTGCATTGATGTATACTCTATGTTGTGCATATACTACTTCATGGATACAAGCATAGTCATGGCAGCATCAAAAGCTTTGTTTTCTATGCCAGCATAATATTAGCCAAGAAGGTGCAAAATCACAAAAAAAAATCCCCCTTTTTTCCCTTTGAGCTGTCAGACTTTTGCTGGCCTGATCATCATGCCTATGATTTGTGACAGGACTCAGCAATAGAAAAAACATGCCCAGAGGTGTGTGTGTGTGTGTGTGTGTGTGTGTGTGTGTGTGTGTGTGTGTGTGTGTGTGTGTGTGTGTGTGTGTGTGTGTGTGTGTGTGTGTGTGTGCCGTGCGTGTGTGTGCGTGTTTTCTCTAAACACTAAGCTCACATCCAGCATCTGTGTCTTGGGTGTGTGTGGAGCCCGAGGCCACAGCAGAATAAACTCTGGGGCGTGTGAATGTTGAACGTTCGGGCAGCTCTGCATGTCTCTCTCTCTGCACCTCTGCAACCACTCGCAACTAAAGAACAACACACTCCACTCCCTCTGTTCTCTGACTGCACTGCAGTGAGAAACACTCTGCATCCCCTAGCTGCTGCTGCTGGGGACTTTTGATTAACACAGAAGAAAAGAGACCATGTGAATGAAGGCACCCTTCTCAGAATAGAACAATTCACAAGTGAAGCTTATTGACTCTTCAGAGGTCACTTCATGTTGCCTGTTGTTCAGTTTTACAACTTCCAAGGCAGTGAAAGGGCATTGGCGATACTGTGACAACATGATTCAACTTTACAAAATATTTTTAATTTTGCCAGATTTAAAAAAAGGCTGAAAAAGAAAATCATTGTAAAAGATAGAGCATGTTATTTTTACCAGGGTAAGAATTTCCCTCGTAAATTGGTCCATAAAATGTCAGAAAATAGATACATGCAAACACAATTCCACACAGATGTTGGTGACATCAGATGTTGGTGACATCCAAAGAAAGCATGATTGTCTGTGAAGTAATTCTTAACAGAGACATTTCATTTACTATCATATAACATGAAGACAAACAGGAATATTTCATATTTGAAATGCTTGGTACAACAATCTTTAGCCATGAAAAAATACCTAAGTTATAAATCGATTATCAAAATTGATTCTAATAGACAAGCTGGGGTTGTATACTATATAACTTCATCAAAGAGTTGTTTCGGTCACACAATAAATGATAGGCTTTCCTTTCCATCCTGCTCGTTTGCTCTGTACCATTTGGAAGTGTAATGTGAACTAAAGCCCCACAGCTGTTAATCTAGTCTGTAGCATTTTGTTTAAAAGAGGAAATGATGCTTTATAATTGAGTTTTTATAGTTTTTAGCACTTCCTTTAACTCTTTGGTCTTGTTCAAGCTCCTGCACTGTCTTATAAAGGTCCCTCCTGCCTTTCGCAGTGAAACAGGGTTCACTTACTGAACGTGAATATCTTTAGATGAAGGGTTTGTTTGTGAGCCACCCTGAGTTTTGGGTTTAGTGATCCTCAAACTGCCCAAAGCTCTCTCCTGCAGAGACGGTCTGAGCCTTGGCTCGGCCCCTCTCTGTCCCTCTCTCCCTCTCTCTCTCTGGTCAGACTGAGCGCTGAAATGCTGGTATGCAGGGAATGGCTCGGGCAGTGAGAGGAGGAGAGGAAGAAAGGAGGATGTAGAGTGATGAGCGCCACTGTATCTCCACAAGCCTTTTGATGTAGACTGGTTCACCCCCCCCCCCCCTTCATCCCCCTGTCCCCTCCCACCTCACCCCCTCTCTGCTCCGGGACAGGGGTAGGAGAGGGACACGCTAACCAAACACAATGGGGCGACTGAGGTTCCGGCTCAGTGTCGGGCAGTAGACACACGAGAGCTTGTTGGTCGTAGTGATTACTGTCCACGATGAAGCGCACAACACCACTGGGGGATGCATGATTCTGATTCTTGGATTTAATGAGCAATAATTAAGTCCAATGTTTTTGCCAGAATGCCAAAAAGAGCTGTGAATTATTCAGATTTATTCATCAATTGAGGTTTCGTGTCAAACTGAGATAACAGTGGCTTCATTTTATTTGTTGTTGCAGTTGTTGTAAGAAGCCAAAGCCATTGTTTAACTCTGCTGTGACATACAGACAGAGAGGAGCACACACAACCACACACATGCAGTAACGCACATACCTGACCCCGGTGCTCTGAGACTCCCTGGGGGTCTTGCTAACTCTGCGTGTCCCCTCCACCCATATTCAAACAGTAAGGCAACACAGTAAAGAAAGGAAGGCCGATGAAAAGGAGCATGGCAACAATGCAGCATTTTTTTGGATAACCACAGAAAGAGAAATGACAGGAGCGTTACAGCTTGTTACCACAAAGAGAAAGAAGAGAGGATGTGTCCCCTCAGTGCCATCGTCCCCTGGGAAGAGAGAATGAGAAATAAGAAGGGAGTGGTGGTGAAACAAAAGGTGGAGCGAAAAAAGAAAGACAAGGATGGTGAGAGATAAAAAGGATTAAATAACCAAGAGTATTGCAGGATCTGCAAGATTTGGATAGAAAATATATTTTTCTTCTATTGTAGGTCAGTGTCAGAGCTGTGGGAATCAAAGTTATGTCCTCATTTCTTCTTTCCCTCTGTATCACACTTGCTATGTGAAGGCTGTTGTTTTGTTACATACTGACAAACAGACGGTACACAGGACGCAGACAGGTGCCTGCATGCTCCAGAACTAGAGATACGTAGAAATACAAGTGCAGAAACATGAAAGTCTGCTCACACTTTATGAAGTTCTTCATGTCCTCACTGAAGTCACAAGCTTAGGTTAAAGACTCAAAACAGTGGAAACTATTCCTATTGACAGGCGGCAGAAGCTCATTCTGTAAGAACTTGACTTGAGGAACTGGAGTGCAGCTGATTCAAGTCCCCAAATGGACCAAGTATGGGGTGTTGATTTGTATTTTGAATGTAACGTGCTGTACCCTAATTTCACTGTGTGTGTCTGGTGCTCTGAACCCATTTGCTCCAATAAAAATAGGAGTTCATTCGAATCCTCCGTTCTACTGCCATTTTTTCCACCCAAAAATCTGCTCATAAACATATTTCCTAAAATGGTGCACTATTTATTTGACACTTACTGTCAAACAGAGACATGAATCCCGTCCACTTGGAGGCTTCTGTTCTACTTGCTTTCATGACTTTATGAAATACTTTCTAGCCATTTCTATAGTTAACCAACTTTTGCAACACTTAAAAATCATCAAATTTTTTAAACTCAAACCCAAACTATAACTTGGCAATAAAGACAGTTAGCCACCATTGATGCAACTATTTCAGGCACCTCTCAGATACACCTGACTAAAACAACCTGAATTTGAACAAATCCTTAAATAACACACACATTTAAATCACCTTTTGGTTTTTGTTGATTTTGCATCACTACATACTAATGAGAACTATCATTGTTATAGCGGGTTTTAATTTGCACTGCTGTGGTTTAATAACATATGAATGTAAATCTTTCCTTTCCTTTCCTTTCTCTGGACTCAGGCAGTGTGTGCAGTCGGAATGTTTGAGCTTCAGATCTATTACTACCAGAACCCCCTTGGACTTCTGCAGACGGGAGACTGCTGCGACCTCCAGGCCAGCGGAGGGCAACGCTGCTCTGCCAGGGACCAATGTGACACTATTTTCCATGCCTGCCTCAAGGAGTACCAGGCCCGGGTCGCCCCAACTGGAGCCTGCACCTTCGGGTCGGGCAGCACTGGGATCCTTGGTGGAAATTCCCAGACGCTCCGCCACCGAGGATACGAGGGAGGATCAGCAGGAGGAGAGGATGGGACTAATGGACACATTGTCATTCCCTTCAAGTACGCATGGCCAGTAAGTACAGGGGGCAGTGCCCCTTATCAGTATGGTTACCAAGGGAACAGGCTAAGCTTCTACAACAATACACTCAAACTGAGCGAGGCAGGAATAACAATGACGAATGACGAGTTCAGACTTTAACACATTTTGCATGGAACAGAAACACCTATTTTAGGAAGCATAATTAGCCCTTTATTCACAGAGAGGCCATAATAACTGAGGGATCACAGTACATCATTGTTTAAGTCAAAGGTAGCAAGACATAAAGGCTGGGAACAGTTTAGACTGTCAATTTCTAAATAAGATGATTTTGCATCAGGCATTTATGTTTTTCATCGCTTGATCTCCTCAGAGTTAGTCTGTCTGCTTCCTCCTTCCTTTACTCCATCCTTCCTGAACTTTCTGCACTTAAGTTACAAACTTTTGCTGTTTTGTTTGCTTCCTTTGGGGCTTATCGAACAATCTCCGTTTCGTTTCAACAACAGGCTACTGGCTGCTCCATCTTGTGTCCTTATTAAGAAGCAGACCAATTAATCTTCCATTAGCACAGCAGAGGCAAGAGTTGCCAAGAGGGAGATATTGACTATTCAAATACTACAGAAAGAGAGAATCCCTGTAAAGCGACTTGGCAAGGACATGAAGGAGCAAGCCACAATTTTTTCTGGGGATTGCGGAAGCTTTGTTTGCTGTTTTTTCTTCTGCAGTTTTTTCTATATTTCTTTCTTTTAGCCTTTGATCGCTCGCAGCATGGTTGACTCCTTCCTCGTAATGACAGTATCACAGAAATGGCAGCAAAAGACTTCATGGCTGTAATTCAACTCATTTTGGGGTGTAATAATGTCCTAATATGGCACAAAACCCAGGTGAAGCTTCAGAGCGTGACACACACACACTCACATACACACACACACACACACACAAACTCATAATGTATCCTTTGCTGACCTGACCACGCACACACACACACACACACACACACACACACACACACACACACACACACACACACACACACACACACACACACACACACACACACCCAAGAATTTAACACACATTTGGCTTAGGTTTCTTCTTCTTGATTAGTATCTACTATTTACCTGTGAGACTCTCTGTCCCTGAGCCAATTATCTCCCTTATCTGTGTACAGTTTGTTTTTGTGTGCACTTCAGTGTGTGTGATGCATGCATACTGCGATTGTGTGTGTGTCATCACTATTTCTCGAGGTGTATGATTGGCAGGTTCAGGAGTGTGAGAAAGTTCTCCGTCAGAAAGCTTACCTGGATCAATTTCAGGGCTGGGCTGCAGGGGGAAAGAGGGAGCTGGGACTAAGCGTCAGTGCTTTTTAGGCTGAAAGACTCGCTTTATCTGACCATATCTGGGAGGTTGAGGAGGCGGGAGGGAGAGAGGCAGTGATCCCCCCGCCCCAGGTGAGGGGATGAACAGGTGAGCGTAGTCATTATGAGGAAAGGTGAGCTCTTTCTGTCCCCTACCCTCCCTCCCTACTTGCTCTTTATGTCTTTCTACCACTAATCTCATCAGGGAAATGTGCAGTCATATGTGCGTGTCTGTATTTGCTTATGAATGTGAGCAAAGTTGTAATTCGTTGTGTTTGTTTGTTTTGCGTGTAGGCTAATGCCACAAGATTGAAAACGGGGGTTGGGGGAGTTCATCCCTGTTAGGCTTCTGTAAGTCTGCACTGATTGCTCTGGTTAAAGCCCAGACCATGAGCTGATGTCTCACTTTTTACCAGTCAGTTAGATCCAATACCCTGTCCTTATGCTAAGCTAAGCTTACCCATTGTAACCCCACACTAACCACTCAGTTAGAGAGTAGCAGTAAATGCTCAGTGGATGTACTTTAAAGAAATGTCACAGTACTTTGTGTGCATTATTCATCATTAAAGCTACTCAAATTTCAAAGTTGCCTCATTTTGAAAGTACGGCCAGTAAATTATGCTCCATGAATTCATCAAAATTACATTAATAGTGGATATGATATGTCTGATGTAGCTTTGCCCCCTGGTCACAGAACGTGACTTCAATTTGACCTCAGCGTTAGAATCTCAGACACTCAGGGGTCTGGGATCTTTTAGCTGCAGCGTCTCCGCTGGAACAGGAAAAGTTCAAAGACTTCATAAATGCGAGTTCATTTCTTCAAGCCGTTCCTCTGTTGGTGGTTTCACTGTTGAATCTGTTTGGATGATGGGTCAAAACAAAGCGCTCAGTTTGTTCCTGTTACAGTCAGTGAATAAAGAAGCAGAGGCAAGCGGCACAGTGCAGAATAATGACCAGGTGGAGCCTATTCCTCTACGTCTATAGATCCAGTGCAAGACGTTGATGATGTGGGAACTTAATCTGATATTTCCTGACCTTTTGTCCTTCAGAAGTAGTCCATCAGGGTCTGGTTCTTTGTAAAAATGACCTCTGACAAATCACAATAGGATTGGTGCTATACTGTTAACTTGAAATGAATGAGTGATGTCCCTGTTTATAATCCACATGTCAAGTGTTCAAACTCATTCATGTTCAGGTTCACTGCCAGAGGCCATAGCTGACTGTGCCTGAGAAAGACTCACATCAAACTGAGAGCATGTGATGTGTGCATTATCCATTTAAAGCAGCTCTATTGTTTTATACTGTAATAAATATTGCTTTCAACTCTGTAGAATATAGAGGTTGATTTTAGATAATGTAAACAGTTCTTACTGGAACTTCTCTTTCTGTTTTATCAAAGAAACACACTAAACAACAGGTGCACATAATTGCGATGCTTTTGGGTGAACAAAGCAGCTCCTCTGAAGTGAGATGATGTTCAGGGAACTTTTTCTCACAGTGGCCTGAATTCATTCAGCATGCAAAGTGCTGCCATCATGCAAATACATTCAGGAGAAGCTGCTGGAGTCTCATCAGTCTGTCTGCTCTACTGTTATTCTGCTGCTGCTGCTGCTGCTGCTGCTTTGTTTCTGTATTTAATCTGTAGAAAACTGAAGTGAATTCATTAATACTGAAGAAGTGTTACTGTAGAAGTATTCATATCCATTGTTGAAGTTAAAAGTCTAGTACAACAACAACATTTTTCTTCAAAAAGATGTTTTATATTTCAAATAACTAGTATCAGCAAAATATACAATGCACTGTAAAATAGCGCCTATATGACTAATATTATATTAAACATAATGAGGATGTTAATACAGATGCATCAGTGCGTACTGTACTAATTTCTGTAGGCGGTAGAGGTGAAACGATATTTAATTACTTTTTATGGTTCAGTAATTTAGTCCAGTTCCATTGAGTGGTTAAGCCCCCACAATAGTTTCATGCGATGAATCTGAGGGGGGAATGATTTATTGTTAATAATATAAAACATTATTTGTATTAGTTTAATTATTTTCCCTTTTATGAATTACTTACAAATGCTACTTAATAAGGCTTCAAACTGTTGTTTGTATATATAATCAGAGATGTCTCGAAGGGGTATCTGTCTTGGAACCTCTCACAACCTTGAAACATCTGAAATATGTCTAGGAGCCCATAATTAACACCCTCATAGCAAAGAATTCATCTTGCACATAACTCTCTTTTGAAATGGCAAATTGTATTTTTGTACAGATGTATCAAATGAGATGTAATTCTATGGGTTAGATGTTGATGAGTAGTTGGATAATTTTACACTTGAATACAATCGTAAAGAAACAAAGTGGTCATTCCATCACTGACACACAAAATTCAATCCTTATCTTATATTTAAATTCAGGCTCTATTTTGTATTAGTCTGCCAGACAGGTCCTCAAATTTCTAATGTGGAGTATTAACAGATAATGAAAATATATCATCCACGTATTGTTGGCGTTTCCTATCTTGTACCATAAAAGTAGGCCTATATATTTGTGTAAAATATACAATATTTCAGGTGAACACTATACTTGAGTAAATGCATATCGTATCTTCCCACCACTGAAACTAATCATTAGAGACTCTTCAAAACATCATATAGGACACACACACACACACACACACACACACACACACACACACACACACACACACACACACACACACACACACACACACACACACACACACACACACACACACACACACACACACACACACACACACACAGCTGTAACCTGTGCATTCTTACTGTGTGGGAGCCGAGGGGGAAGTTGGTGAAGGGAAACGAGAGGAGAGCAGAATAGTTGGAGCTTTCTTTTCTGCAGAGTCTCTCTTTCACTCTTTCTCCTCCTGTCGTTTGTGCTCCCCTCTCTTTTGTCCCCTAATTGACTCTCCTACGCAGCCTTGCATACCAGCATGTACGCTGATACTGTTGTGCCCATCGTTTACACACACAAACCTGTAGGCTTGTACACACACACACACACACACACACACACACACACACATATATACACACACACACACACACACACACACACACACACACACACACACACACACACACACACACACACACACACACACACACACACACACACACACACACACACACACACACACACACACACACTTTATGTCTGTGCAGACACACCCAAATAAAGATCAGGTATTCATCAGCCAACACACACACCAAACACAAATAGGGTTAGTTCCATCGGGAACGGGAGCTTGTGTTTCCTAGAGATAAGTTAATAACTCCAGGGGAAACGTCTCAAGGGGCGCATGTTTTAATGATTCCATTTGTGTGCAAATTGGATTGAGGGTATGGAGTGTCTTTATTGGGAGAGAAAAAGCTAATTAATCTTGATTTACATGATCACAGTGAAATCACAGTCTCTAAATGTCTTTGTGTGTCATTGAATGCAGATTGCAAGTATACAATGGTTCAATGGCTACACAGGTGTAATCACTGCAAATAGTGGACTTTCTTTCTTCGCCTTCGATCTGTTTCTATTCTTGTCATATCTTCACTCCCACGTTCTCCCACACACACCCTCTCACTCTTTCTCTGTCATTGTAAACGGTTCATTTTCGGTGTCACTGCCCTGCAGTTGTGTTCAGCCACATCACGTCCCGGTGGATTACACAAGGCAGGCAGAGATATAGTGTAGCTGTCAAGAATCCTCCCTCTTCTCTCTGTGGTTTCTTGTGTTGCCCAAAGCTTGACAGGAGCAACCACAAACATTTTTTGAGTTGCTACATTGGGAAATATTTTCTGACCAGAGTCTTCATTATTGATTTCAACCCTGTCCCATGATGCCTCCAGTCTGTCATTCCTGTCCACGGAGATACACATCCTCCTAACTTACAGTTTGTTTTACAATGTGTTATTATATCACTGTTATCCTGTTTCTACTTCCATCTATCTATCTATCTACACTGAAAAACTTAAATGTTGACTTAAATTAAATATATTTTATGAAAAGATTTCACATCACTATATTAGGTTAGTTGAAAGAAAGTATATCAAGTTTTAATACAAAACATTAGGTTCAACTTAATATAATTGCTTTCAGTACTGACATTCTTTTTTTTTCTGAAAGTCAAAAGTAATTACCCTCTTCCTAGATCCTCTAAATGTAAGATCCCTGTAATTTGTTTATCAGAAATCTGAGTGCTCACACACACTGTTCACACACACGGTTAACACTACTCCCAGACTATTTTCCCACTCATAATGTGTCTCTCTGCACGTGCAGCCGTGGATGTGAAGCATCCAGACAAGGTAATTTCCTGCGGAAGTCGGAGAGGCGGAGGAAAGGGGGGCGGGGAGTCGGTCTGGGCTTGGAAGGGGGATGTGAGGAGGGTGGACGTTGGTAAAAAGAGTGGAAAAAATAATGAGCAAACGGGTAAAGTTAATGGAGGAGAGTCTGGGTAAAGAAGAATTAAGTGAGAGGGTAGAGGGTTCAGTGGATGATGTCAGAGCAGGGCACAGGTGTTTTGGGTGGGGGTGTAGATGAAGGCAGGGAGGTGTGTGTATTACAACGTCTTACTCACCCCTTTAGTGTGGTCATAACCAGCAGGAGGTGAAGGAGGGGAGAGATGATGAAGGGGACAGGATGGAGATGGGGCAGGGCGACATTGAAGATGAGGGCAAGTCATGTCAAGAGGCCTCTGTTGTTCCACAGTGATTAGAGCAGTCGCATAGTTTAGCTTAACTCAATTAACCCTGCAGGAATGTGACTGTCCGACAGATAGAGACGCAGACGGTGGTGGAGAGTAACTCAAGGCCTGCTATCATTTACAATTTTAATGGTGCTATGTTTCAGTTTTTGTCTTGTTTTTATTTCTACTTCACTTTGTTTCAGAGGGGAAGTATGATACTTATAGTCCACGACATTAGTCTTTCAGCTGAAAGCTGGTTTCATTAATTGATTATTTCAACTTCCCAATCTTAGCTTGTGATCTTTTTACGCTTCTGATGTCCCTGAGTTCCAGTTCCACCAAAGAGTAAATTCCTTTTAAAACAACGTAATTGCCTTTTTCTAAGGAAACATTATTACATGTTCTGACTTTTTTATAACGGGGAAATATGTGGTTTAAGGAAAAATCATAGTTATGGATGTTTCAAAAATAACCATACAGTTAAGGTCAGAGAAAAATTGGTTTCATATATATATAGAGAGCACAAGATTAATGTTTTAAACATTTCAGACGCACAGTAAAGATTAGAGAAGAGTTGCAAAACAAATTAGGTTTTTATAAATTTCACAACCACATCTTGTGACGCTTTGCCGGAGCCGACCCCTAGGTTGGGACTTAATCAGCTAACTGTATTTGTAGTGATTCAAACTTCTCCTCGAGCAGCTACCACAGTAAAATGCTGCTTACATTTTTTTGCATCAGAATCTAATGAATGAATGAGTGATTTTCCTTTTGATACATTCTGTAAAAAACATCTACTGTTTATACCTTTGTTCTTTTACTTAGGTAGCATTTTGATTGCAGGTCATGTAATGAAAGATTTTTACATTCTTGTATTCTTAACTAAATAATAAGAGTATTGTTTTGATGACATAGAGCATGAAAGAACACTAGGACACGATGATGATGAAGATGGTGGGTGCCTGGAAAGTGAGTTATGGTGAAGATTGGAAAATAACGGCGGCTTCTTATTATGTCCAGAATGAAAGAAAAGCAGAAGAGAAGCCGAGAATGCGAGAACAGACACATTTAATTACAGGGACGGGGTCACAGGAGCAGGGTGGGGTGGACTGCTGCACACCGGGGGTCTCATTCCACATCTTGTGTGTGTGTGTGTGTGTGTGTGTGTCCCACCTGAGGGCAGGAAGACTAACCAGAATTGGATAGATTTTACAAAGACTTTAGAAATTCACAAATTAGCCACCATTACGTCACATCCCCCTTAATCTCTTGTGCAACTGCCACTCCCTGAAAAATATTTTAGTTTTTCTTTGTTATTGTATGCACATTATCAATCAATAACACTATAATCATATCGACACTAGGCTGCTTTAATTGTGAAGTGTGGGAAGCCTCAAGTGAACATTTTATTGTGTTCTTTAGTAGTGGATATAAACCTGACACATGAAACCCTCTCAGATTTGTTCAGTATTCTTTACACCCAAAACACGAACCTGACAACATACACTTCCTTATCTACTGTATGAGCTTTGCAGCTGGAATAGTAATGGCATTGTTACTGTGGTTACCCTCTATAATTTGCAGTGCAGGTGAGGTGTCAGCTGGCCAATCAGGCTCAGGCAAAGCTGCTGCCATGACAACCGCTTGTATGTTTGTGTGTGTCTCTGTTAGCTCTCTTTTGTGTTTGTAAATATCCGAGGCTGTAATTACTTCAGCTTTTGACTCAAAGGGTGAAAGTTGGCAGGTTTATGGAACAGCAAATGGTCGGCTGCAGATTATGAATATTAAAAGTTGTGTGAAACATTTGCTGATTATTACATTTTCCCCATCGTCTATTCAGCGGATGTTTAATAGTCTTTTAGTCACTTTCATGTTGATGTCTGTGTGTACATGTGTGCACATACGCAATTTAAATATTGCTGTCTGACCAACCTTGATGTTTATACAGTATTAGTATAAAGGCTTGAGAGCATTTGTTTAATTACTGTATGCAGGATTTACTTAATTCTGATGAATTTGGACCTAGAAGACGAGCAAAATGTGAGGATTATTTTTTTCTACTTAATTGAAAAGTGGGCATTGTAGAAATGGTAGAGAATGAAACAGGGGAGTACGACATGCAACAAAGGTAGGGATCGAAACTGATGTCGCAACATGGCATGTGTTATAAACGGTTGTACACCAAGGTACTCGTGGCTTTTGGATTTGGCTAGTAGTGCTGTGAGTTAAATAATTAAAATAGGGAGCTAAATCAATTTAAAATATTTTTCTATTCAACTTGGGACATTTTGAGGATTTAAAAAAAAAAGTTTTACCATCCCACAGTTAGTTTGTCGAATGAATTAAAACGTGATTTATAGACAGCATCTCGCCCCCTTACCCAATCGTTACTCTGGACATACATAGATATACTCTCATTACCATATATCCATTAGGAAAATTTAAAATGTGTAGAAATGTTGTATTACTGAAATAAAGTTATGAATAAATGATTAGATATGCGAACAGGAAACACAGTAATGGTAACATAAAAGTAGAAGGAGCTAAGATAAGTACAACATCATCGTCACTCAATTGATAAAATCAGTTGATAATAAATTAATAAATTACATTTTGATTTATAACATTATTTCTAATAATTTCCAAGTAAGTTTTAAAAAACCTGTGTGGTTTGGTACTAATTTCAGTTCATTAATTGCACCGCAGGTCAGCTGAACATGCATGCAAACAATTTAACAATAAAGTGTCCAAAATCAATGATGAATGAAAATGTGTTTTCATAGTTGGTAGAGACCAGAAACCGAGTTAATTATATTAAGGTAACTTCAGGTAGACACAAACTCAACTGCAAAATAATTGTAATGTTGCTCCTTAACTTCTGGATGTGAAAATAAAAAAATAATAATAATAATCAAAATATAATCTTAAAAGTATCTGAATTTCGTGTTCACTAATAGTTTCTGCTGCACCCAAGAAGAAAAACAATCAGTTATTTGAGCCTTTATGAGTTAAATCCTTCCATAAGATCAACAGCTTATCTTAAATTAGTGAACGAAAACACTGATGGTATATTTCCTTCCTAGAAACAAGAACATTACAGACCATAAAATAAAGTGCTAATGACACATTTTATCAACTACAATCTCCATTGTATTAAGTAGACAAATAGTTTCAGGGCTAAAACAAGCGTTGTATGTGGAAAAATAAAGATTAGCAATCTGCCCAATAATATTGGATGCCTGTTTGTGTCTGTATGCGTGTGCATGGTTGTGTGTGTAAGTGGGTATTCATTAGTGTGTGAGCACTGAGGGGAAATTCCTCTCTCAGGGCTGGGAGTTCTTCCTGTCGTAGAGCTGTGTTTTTACAGCCTGGCTTTGCCGGGATATCCTACCCTGCCCATGTCTGAGAGAGGGAGAGATGGATGGAGGGAGGGATGGCAGGGGGGAGAGCGAGGGGCACCAATAGGGGGTGGGGATGGAGAGGAAGGGGTCAGGCTGAGAAACTGGAGGAGCGAGCCGAGAACAAGGTTTTAGAAAAAAAAACTTTAATAAAATAGAATTTCACATGCCATCACAAACATCTGCACAGTGGTTTGAATGAGCTGCTGTAATCCTGAGATTTAGCTCTGTTAGATTGATGTGAGGCTTCAGGCGAAGGGACAGGCCGAGACGTCCAGAGAGCTTGAAGACATGGAGGACTTCAGGATTAATGCTCTTGTTTTGATGTTTGATCTCTTGTTTTTTGGGAAATCCCTCTTCTCCCCGGCCATGCCAGGCTCAGATCTGCACATCTATCAGAATGACATCTGACTGAAAATGTTGTTGTTTCTGTAGAGGAGTGGAAACTGTTTAGATAGAGATACAAAAGAAACAGACAAGAAGTGCATTGTTTGGATGTCGAGAAAATCAAATGTAGTCTTAAAAATATACTTTCACATATTAGCTACAGTCAGGTGCTTAGCTGATGCACATGATTGTTTTCTTGTTTGATAATATGCATCTCTTCTTTCAGTACAAACTCCTTTTTAGACAGTCAAAACAACTACAGTAGGTTATGAAAATGCGTGCCACACATTGGTATACAAAATGTTAAACTTTTTAAGATTATACAGTGTTTAAACAGGAGGTGTACTAGACTATTTCCCTCATTCTGTCCCCAGATTTGACTAAAAGTGCACACCAGAGTTAAAGTGGTTTTCAACCCGTTTCTCCACAGCAGACGTGTTGATTTTCTGAACACAGGTGTAACTAATTAACTAATTATGCATGCTGCATTGCTTTGCTTTGTAGCTGCAGCAGAGCACATCGTTAATGTTATTAGTTACACCTGTGCTTTTCCTGCTAATACAAGCCAACATCTCTTTTCAAAATGGTCCATAAATCTAATTCATTTGGGAACAATAAAGAAACATCAGTGCTTTCCGACAGAGTAGAACGACATTTAATGTACAAAATGGACTTGAAAACAGGTGATGGTGATCAACATGCCAGGCCTTTCAAACACATGAAAAAAATCAGCTGGCAGTATATATCAGAGCTTTGTCTCTTTTGGTCAACAGGAACTAATTATAAAAAGATTTAAGATATATTCTCGTCTTTACTTCACTCAATTTTCATTCATTAGGGGAAAACATTTCCAGAAGATAAAATTCATTTAGAGTCCATTTTACATCTTATATTCTCATTACATTTTGAAAGTGTATTCCAATTTTGTGAAAATGTCCACTTCACTCAGTAATGATATTAATGTGAATGAGTCACGCACAATAAAGCATGCCCTGACCTTTTTGTTTGTAGCATTGGTGATTAACCAAACCTCAATGTTTAAAGGTTCCTTGGGTTAATTTGACAGCGGCAAGTCACAATACCTACTTTTTTTAATATAGTGTGAGTGAGGACATACATTTTTTGGGGACAATATGCTTCTTATCACAGAAAGGACAATTCCTCAATTTTCTCTATGATAATCACTCCCCACACATACAGTACACACAATTTCCCATTATGTAATTTCCCTGCTGTCATCATTTTAGCCATTATCTCCACAACAGTGAGATGTTGTTCGAACCATAAAGAGGAAAAAACATCACTTGGTCGTTGAGTGTGATCTTATCAGCTTGGTGATGTTTGCAGTCTGATTTTCCTCTCCCTTGACTTTGCCTTTTCTGGCCTCTAATGGATGCAGGTCTCTCTGACCCGTCACACGCTGTGATTGCAAAACAAATTGCTATGGTGTCCGTGTGAGTGTGTTTTGGAAAGGTTGTCAGGAAGAGTTTATTGTGGGTAATGCTCTTAATCTTTTTACAAACATATTCTGAGACTTATCAGTCATTGTTGTTGTGATTTTAACTTGGTAACCATGTCATACAGGACGCTCAGCCCTGGCAGCAGGGCTTACCATAGATACACCCTTCCTGTATTGATGATATGTCATAACTTACCTGGCAATGTACGCTGAATAGGAACAAGAAAAAGAAAAGCATAAGGCTCTGGACTTCCCACAGGTCTTAACCTGCCGAAACTGTTAACTGGGGGTCAAGCAGAGAGAAGGAGAGGCACACACGGTGGATGGAAGGAAGGGTGAGGGAGAGGGAGGGCGATTGGAAAGATGATAAGGCTAAGAGGTCTGTGGGCAGGCAAACAGTGAGGTAATGCTGTGTGTGCATTTTCTAGTAGTGGACAGTTCATCATAGCCAGTCTGATGCCAACAATTGCTCCAACTCAAACAGCATTTTTGAAGGTTTGAAAATGAAAAAGATATCTGAGGGTTGGTGAGTTAGAAAGAAGTGAGCTCGCTAGACTCTGGATTCTCATATCTGTTCGAGTGGCATTGTTGGAAATCTAAGCGGCAGGCTTTTACAGAAGAAAAAGTTCTGGATGATACACCACCTAGCCACTGACGTTGAGAAATGCTATGTCGGAGTACTCTTTTAAAGTTAAGACGGGTGTATTTTTATCCGGTACAAAAACGTATTGCTTATTTAGATGTCTAGGTTTTGTTTCTCAACATTTCTCATTGTTTTATTTAATAACTGTTTGATTCCTTAAGGGAGCAAAGATTCGAGTAGATAGTCTAAAGACATATATTTCTCTATCTTTTTTTTATTGAGTTTTTTTCCGTCTTTGTGCCTTGTTTCTAATCTCACCCTAATACTTATCTCACAGCCCGTTGAGGTTCGTCTTATGTTTAAATGGAGGGACTGAATGAAATACTGTACCTGACTATTTAGTAAATATCCATCTGCATCACTATCAGCTACAACAGTGTGTTCACAGCTATTAAAGTCCTTTTACTTCTGGTACAACATTAAACTTCTGATTGTAATCTAATGTGATTATAATTGACTGCAAGATCTCGCAGGGTAATGATGTAAACCTTGAATACTAAACATTATTTCAGGGGAGACTTAAAGCAGAATGTTAATGTCTGCTGCCGGAGCATTTGCGTGCTACCTGCTGTCTGCCGACCTTAATGAACCGCCTGCTGCCAGCACGTCTCATTATCTCTGTGACTTCTCTCTGTGTGTGTGGGTGTTCTTCCACTTCCCCTCTAACTCTTTTCTTATCTTGTTAGCTCTGTTGTCTTTTGTACTTTATTTTTATCTCATCATCTTTTTGTTTCCCCTACCTCCGATCTCTTTGTCCTCCATTGAATATCTGAAAATCTGACAAACTCCAGGAGTCCCGCAAATCATTATTCTACTGCAGCTGCCACGGCTTCACTTCTCCTCTGCCTTTCTTTGCCCTGTTTCTTTACTTACTACCTACATAATTAACCTTTTCTTACCCCTTTTCTCAGTTATTTTACTCCTCCTGTACAATCACTGTGCTCACCGCCCTATCTGTTACAGGACAGATATGCTGGATGAACCTCCAATTTGAACAAATCCCTGACTCAGTGTTTCTGCACCACCAATTTTCCCTCCTCTAACGTTTTACACCTTCGCTTCAACCCTTCATCTTCACTTTCCCTTTCCCTCTTGGCATGGCGCCACTTTTCTCGCCTCTAGTTACGGTAAGCGTTGCTACTGACCTCCGTAACCTGCCTCCAAATCTCTCACTCTCCTCCTGTGCCCCACACCTGCGTCCTACAGCATCTGTTTCTTCATCCTCCTCTCCTCCCACTCATACTCCCTCTGGCAGTATACACTCTCCCAGCAAAGACGTGACCACACATCCATGCAACCCTTTAGGAGAAATCTTACCCACAATGGTAGAGCGATTGCATGGCAGGCCTGATGCGTTTCACGGAAGGAATGGAAGCATGGAGAGAGAAGGAGTTGAAGGGGAAAGTGTTGGTGTGAATGATTAATTTATGGTCCATAATAGGAATTTATGTATAAAAAAAGAGACAAAAAAAACACCTGTCCTCTGTTATCCCTCCAGAGTGTGATATCTCTGTTAGCCCAAAGTCATCATTTGAAGATGTCCAGCTAATGCCTGAGTCCTCTGCTTGTTTACTGAAGGATGAATTTAAATGGAAACTTTATCATTGCATAAGGCTTTGCATTTTAACACAATGTATAGATTTAGTCATACAGGCTGTTTGGCAATACCCTGCCACTTTTATCCAGGGTTAACTTGCATGCAGAGTAAAAAACAAGATAAAGCACTCAGCATCTCCAAGAGTGTGTTCGTAACATTGAACAGGAGTTTTCTGGACGTCCTCGTTCACCACATTGATGTAACGGTTCATTTCTCTCTGCATGGCTGCAGCTCGAGGTTTTCTTGAATCAGCACACAGCACAGCCTCGACTTGATCGGACAGTGAATCACTTCTTTTTTTCAGAGCTTAGGGCAACGATCGAAACACACTCAAACTTGAAAACACATTGATGGAAATAAACTAGGTTAACTTACTGCAGACTTCTACTGTGCTTCAGTATATCCATTCTTATGCTAATTTACATTTATGTTAAGCTAACACTGCATTTATTTCAAGGCGTACGTTACCCACTACCTTTAGGATAATTAAATGTTATGTGTATGATCATGTTTTTGAATATGATTCATTTGTAGAGAAGAAACGATGCATAGTAGCTGTATAAAATTGGAGTGTTTCACTTGATGGATAAATAAAGGAATGCTTGTTATCTTTCTGTACCTCGATAACTGCTGCTCACACGTTATTGTATCAGTACTTAAATATTCAATAATATGAATAGTATAACATTCCTTGTGCAGTTTTATGAATATGAGTATTTTATAGCCTACATTTCTACTTTCAATTAAGTAAAATATCTCCACATTGCTGCCAACAATGATTTTCAGTGCTTTATTTTCATTCACCTATTGCATTATGTATAAAGGAGATTATGCATTATGCATTTCAGATTCAATTAGTTACAGAGGTCATGTTGCGACACTTACAAGTGAATAAACTCTGCATAAGCTTTCCATTTGTAACCCCCTTACATAAATATCATTAATTTTCATTTAATCCTAGATATTTTAAACTGTGGAATGTTTCTTTCAGTTATTAGAAAGAGCCTTATTTATGAAAAGGTAAAAAAACACAGCTCATCTCTATGGCTTTTATCAACAAAAAAAGCAGAATTGATTTGTGATACAATACATGTATGTAGTAATGATTATCTCTCTGTGTTTTCTTTACAGAAGTCCTTCTCTCTGGTGCTTGAGGCTCTGGACTACGACAACGACACGTCAGAATCAGGTGAGACGGCAGTGTGTGTGTGTGTGTGTGTGTGTGTGTGTGTGTGTGTGTGTGTGTGTGTGTGTGTGTGTGTGTGTGTGTGTGTGTGTGTGTGTGTGTGTGTGTGTGTGTGTGTGTGTGTGTGCACGTGTGTGTTATGCCTTTCTATCTTAAGCTAGAGAAAAGGTTAAAAGTGAGGACGGTTCAATAAAGCAATAATAAGCTTGACATTTTCCAGCAGAGCATGGAGAATGAGAAGGATGTATATTCTCCTTGATATGAAGTTTGAAGGCCATTTACTTTCTACTTTGTAATTGATCTATCAACAACTCAGCTACTTAGATGTAACGGCGTCAAAATTGAATTTGGAGAAATAGGTTTAAAAAGTTGGCTGGCTTTATCTCAGTCATGGAGGTGTGGTTTTCAACCTGTTCTATGTTGCTGTTTTTTATTCCATTTTCTTTTGCATGTTACGTTTTATATTGTAAAACAGGATTCAAAACGTTTAGAAATGATACTTGCCTGCCATTTACAAGTTTGGTTGACGACAGGCAGCAATTCAATCAAGGCGAACAACACACAAGTGCTTGTTTACAGTATGTGCGGTTCAACATGGTGAAACAATGTGAAAATATCCCAGAAGGTCTGTTTTCCAGACCCTTTAATCTCCTGCTTGTCTCCTTGTTGTCACTCCTCATAATCGGGAAAAGCTGGCTTGACAGGGAATGTGAGCGGCATGCTATATAAAGCACAACACAGACACACATACACACAGACAGATGTTACTACGCCTTCCTCATTCCTGTCATGCCACAGTCCTCTCTTTCATCTAACCATCCTCTCAGCTAGTCATATCTAAAAGATGGGTGAGATAATGAGAAACTGAGAACCGTCCCTCTCCTCTGTGTTCATCTCTCCTTCACTCTGCCCTCCAGAGCTTCTCTTACATCTTGTTTGCATTATCTGTCGTTTCCACCTGAGCTCCTGTCAGTCTTTACATTGGGTCTAAAGCTGTTCTTTAGGCCTGCGGCTTAGATCAGCCCAAACACGGCCATCCTGTCGCAGGCTGACTGGACTTATCAGGCCCTGCTTCTCATCATGGAGGATTACCATGCACAACTGAAACAGTCCCTGGAAATAGTGTGAAAATAAGATGTCCTTTACGCACCGACAGTATGACCTTCTGTTAGTTTTGTTATAATAACATGTAGCCGGTGTTAATGTGCAAGGGCGTACCTTGACCATTAGATCATAAATGTATTGTATTACAGTTTTGGTCCTCACTTTATTGGTTATGATAACATTTGACTCCCCAATTGCTAGATCTAAGAAACCACAAGCGACAGTTCAGCCAGATTATCCAAATAAGGCCATCTGAATTGTTGCTAAACACAACCAACCCTCAGTGCATGGGAAATCTGTTCTAAGTCACTTTCACTTTTACTTCCATAAAGGTTTGGCTAACCTATGGCACACCAGACAAAATTTACAAAAAGAACACCTAACCACAACTAACACAGTCTACTATGGCAGTCCGGTAATAAATCTTACATTCATGAAGGTTGTAAAGTTATGACGTCATGATCATTTTGAAGCTTATGGTTTGTTGTGCATTTTAAAAGGAGGTTTTTCTTCAAGTCACTAAAGGATATTAGAAAGTGGCTAGAACATGTACATTTTCATAGTGTATCGTGATACTTGTCTTGAATAGTAAACCTGTCAATATGAAGAGAAATGTGTTTTATGTTGCAAATTGCAGCTTGCATGCGGCAAAGGTGATGAATCTGCGCCCTGCAGGTTTGTCTCAAACCTGTCTAATCGTCTGATCTCTTGTGTTTTTTGCCTATTCTGAATTCCTTTCAGCAGTGTCACTGCGCTCCCAGAACCCAGCATTTAAAGGTAACCCGTAAAGTTTTCTTGTAAAAAAACAAGCTTATTGATCACTAGAATTGTGCCATTGTGTTTGTCTAACTTGCATGTCACTTATCATAAAATATTTGTAGGTCTGACTTTTGGAAACAAAAATTGAAACATACATTGCTAGCAGCCTTCTTATTTGAGTTTGTTGGTGCTACATAATTTACATTACCAAATGCTGATAAATTGATAAGCATATGATGTGACTGTTACGTACAAGGATGCTGATTTACAGTATGTGTGTGTGCACAAGATAATCATTGCTAGTGGTCAAAGACTCCAAAGACTGCTTCTATGTTCTTCCTTTCTGCTCGAATATTTATTGGGTTGTTTTGAGTGCAAATTTGCTGCTGTGTTCACCCATGATTCAACTGTATTGATGTAACACTCACAGGCAAAAAATTACCACCCTCACTGGACAAGAAGTGAAATTCAATATCAGAAGCGTCATAAACAAGACCGACTTGTTTATAAAACTTATCTATAGACACTTGTTCGGACTTAATGCTTTTATTTAGATGAGAATGATTCCAATCAGGACATCCTAGATTTTAAGATTAAAACAAGACTGCTCTGAGAATTATCCACATAAATTAAAATGGGGGAGATACAAAAACTATCCAACTGATATATGAGCTTCCTAAGGTCTTCTGTATTGATTTGTTGCTTCAGATGATGTGGAATACCAAGTCAAAAGAAGGCGTTTTCTCTCATGCAGTGTTTTTCTCTGCCACTTTCAATAGCAGGATTTCATATAGCAGCAGGCAGTAAGTAAGCCCAGGGAAAGGGATTTAAATCCTCTTGCTACCTGCTGACACAATCTTGTCAGATTTTCTGTTGTGTGTCATTTCAAGAGTTTCTTATTGCTTTTTTTGTCAGCAAATGTTTGTGCTTCACTTTCTGTTAATGTACTTGTTGGGCACTTGTTATTGTGCCATTTCTTCTCACATCAGAGATAATCAGGCAGTAATATACCGTCCCTACTGTTCCCGCTGATAATGGTGATAATGTTTATTACCCTCCTCTTCTTTTCTGTCAGAGAAAAGGTGACAGGGAAATTAGCCCTTTGACATGTGAGATAAGGAATAAAATAACAAAATAATGCAACAGCTGAGCTAACAGAGCGCTCGGCGTCTGCTCTATTCCCATTCCTCTTTAACGCTCTTAAACACACGCACACAAACACTCTCTTTCACACACACATTTACAGACACACACAAATGGACACACACACATGGGCCAATATGTGCCCCTGTTTTCATTCCTTTGTGTCAAACCACAGTGATCTCATCCCTCCATCAGGCAGTTTGCTATGTGTGTGTGCTATTAGCTGCCTCCCTTCCTCTTTGGCTCTGTTTGCCTATGTCTGACACACACACACACACACACACAAACACACACACACACACACACACACACACACACACACACACACACACTCAGACACACACACACACACACACACACACACACACACACACACACACACACACACACACACACACACACACACACACACACACACACACACACACACACACACACACACAGAGTGCCTCACTTCCAACAAGGCTTAATTTTCTGCATTACTATCTAACAATCTTTCCCTTTATCCTCACCACCATCTCTTAAATACACACATGAATACATTGAGACCCACAGATATATGCACTGCACACATATTCTCGGTGCTTTGTGTGTGTTAATACCCTGTCAGAGGAGATTATAACTTAGTTGGGGATGACAGCGCCTCTGGGAAATTCCCCTCCGGTAGTCGTCTGGACCTCTCTGGTGTTCAGACTGCCCTCTTCTCTGCTGACCCCTAAACCTTTTCTCTGGTCATATAGTCTGCTCCTAGTCTGCATCGCTTATGACACTCATACTGTTTTTCAGTTTGCTTCCTGTATTATCTGTATTTTGTCAAGTACTCTGATATTGTCGAGGGTATCCTTATAAATTCTGGGCTCACAGTAGACGATAACACTTTGACCTGTCCTCAGCTAAATGACTGAAACCACGTTTATTTGCATATACAAAATGACACTCTTAAATAAAGTGATGTGTTCCAATTATTTTCTCAAAAGGCTAAGCTGCACTAAAAAGGCACTTGAAGAACAGAGAGCTCCTCCTCAATTGGTGCTCTCATTGTAGCTTTTAACAACTTAAGAGCCAGGTATTTCGCTCCGTAACTGTTGACCAAACAGAGCTTTAAGGAAAGTGAATACTATTCTTACATTTGCCAGAGGCCAGAAACTCGACTCCAATTGATAATATGTCAGTGTTGTGTATACAAATGTTCTTCTGCAGGTTAAACAAAATATCAAATAATGGTGGCTCATGTGTAAATCTGAAAAAGTATTTTTCTTTCATTTCTCCTCCTTCAGGTCAGTTGATTGAGCGAGTCCTGCTCTCCTCCATGTTAAATCCCAGTGAACAGTGGCAGACATACCATCACCACGGACGGCCTCTCAGTCTAGAATACCGACTTCGCTTCCGCTGTGATTCAAACTACTACGGACCCTTCTGCAACAAGTTCTGCAGGGCCCGCGATGACTTCTTTGGACACTTCAACTGTGACCCCAGCGGCACCAAGGTCTGCATGGAGGGCTGGACGGGACCAGAGTGCAAAGAAGGTGAGAGAGTGCGTAGCTACATGAGAAGGCACATCAAGATGTTTTCAAGCTTGTTCGTGATTGAAGAAACAAAATGTAACATGTTAATCAGTGGGCTGGTGCTGGAAGATACATTCATAACCTTTGTGCAAAGCCAGGCTTGCTGTTTTCTCCTGTTTCCACACTCTGTGCTAAGCTAAGCTAACCTCCAGCTGTCACTAGTTTCACATTTACTATACAGATGTCTGCCTGAACTCTGTTTTCTCAAAAAAAGCAAACACACTGTGTACTAATCAAGAAATGTCTCGTAAAAAAAACTATTCAGCAAATATTTTCCTCAGGATGACTTGAGGTCACTGGTGAGAAAAAATAGAAATTGTTTTCGCTCTTCATTTATTTTCCCAGGGATGGACGGGGGTTTCCTCTCCTTGCCAATGTTTCTTAAGAGCTTTTTCCATGAGGGTATCCTTGTTTTCTCTTTTGAAGTAGACCCATGAACAAATGAGAATGAGCTTGAAATGTTCTCACTTTCAAAACACTTTTGGAACCAAAAACAGAAGAATAGGCAGACATAAGTACACAGATCTATGTTAATATTAATAAAGACAGCCTTTAGGACTCTTTACACAGAAACGCAGCTGTACTTCAGTAAATATGTGCCAGTTAGCTTCAGTGAACAGTATGAGCGTGTATGTGTGGAGTATTCTCTGTCTGTCTGTGACTCATCAGCTGGATGACCTCGCTGCGTGACCTCGAAGCGCTGCCATCATTTAGTGATGGTAAAAAGTGAATAGAGGAAACCATGTGGAAACCATAGGAACCCTGAAGGACACGGGGCTAGTTTACTGACATCCTGCAGCTTTGTCCACCCCGTCCGTGTCTCACTTAGAGTGACTTCCCACTCAGCAGGTCCCTGATTGGACAGCAGTGAGGCAGGAAGCCTGGAAACTGCAGTCGGGATCCATCTGTTACCCCCTGCAGTTACTGACAATGATGACGTTCAGGGACTTTCTCCAGCTGGAGACTTTAACTAGCTGAACTTTTCAAATGAATCACCTCAAAATCACATAAAGAGGTTATATTGAGATTTCCTCAAGATGACCAAACATCACCCATCTACTTTACATACTTACTTATCTCATGTTGCTCAACAAAGTAGGTGTCTGTTGATATTTGGGCTACTTTGTGTTGACGGGCAGTGATATTTATTACAGTGTAGATTATAGATTTGTATTGCTAACTTACTCAAATGAATTTCACTTCTGTTCCATTATGTTTTCTTGTCTGTAAGAGCTCTTCTTTTGTGTGCGCGCATGTTTTGTTCACAGCTGTGTGCAGGCAGGGGTGTCATCAGGCCCATGGCTCGTGTACGGCACCTGGAGAATGCAAGTAAGTCAACAAAATTGCTTGAGAAAACTTGAAAGTTGTAACTTACATTATGGACCTTTAAGGTGACACCAGGACCAAATGATATCGTTTCAAAGTTAATGCTACGATGTATAAAGTTTCATCGCTGTGATGTGATATGATGAAATGTGAGGTAGATTCATTCACTACCAGGTGACACCAAAATATAGCCGTTAACTACAGAAAAGTGTTATATTTCTAACCAAAGACAGTGATATAAAGCCTGCTTTAACTTTCTAAACTTTTTCTAAACTTCTTCCTCCTGTTATTCATACCAATAGCCATTCATTCTGCTTGAGCCAAAATGCAATATTCATATTATGTTGTTCTTGAACCTTAACCTGCTCTGAGAACTACCAAAGTTAAAAGCTGTATGTAACATATGACATGATCAATCTTTTGCAAGTAGCTTATACACAATTTAAACAGTTTCTTTCTGATGTAACCTACCCAGAACAGGATACGATTAGTGCAACTACTACAAGCAGCAATTTGAAGAAGGATCACAGGATCACAATATTCAATGAAAAATAAAAATATCACTCCATTATGAACAGTGATGGGCAAGTTACTTCCAAAATGTAATACAGTACATATTACTTATTACTGTCCTTTTAAAGTAATAAGTTACATTACATTATTACTGTCTCTGAAATGTAATGCGTTACACTACTTTTGCGTTACTTTGAGTTACTTTCACCAAAATAACCGCAAAAGTAGGGCTTTAAATGCTCAAATATAGTTTATTGCAGCTCATTAATTAAAGCTATCTATCTATCTGGCAGTACATGCTGAAAATTAGGGAAAGAGCTAGAAATGAAACTCATGCTCCGTTTAAGTAGGCTAAATAATATGTGACACCGGTAACATTACGTCGCTGTCTGTTAATAATAACATGCCCTGTAACCTGCTGCATATGAACGAGTCTCTATGGCAATGTTAGCTCACATTGTCATTGGTGTGTTAACGGGGATTTGGCTGACAAGCTTTCTAAAAGCCAACGATTCCACAGAGGACAGAGGCTGCAGATCTTCAACACTCCGCCACGAGTCTCTGAACTTCTCGGGGTTCAAGCAGCAGACCCAGAGAGAGTTACCTTCTGTTGCTTCGGTCTGAGCGCACTCCTTGCAAATCTGTTTCTGCAGCCCTCTTAACCAATAGTACACAGGCTTACTGAGTTACTATTCTACCCGCACAATTGTTTATCTGGTGTCGGAATGTCTCGTGGTGTTTGTGAATTCTTAGAAACAAAACACCACATCATTTCGGGTTAAAATGTGTTGTAACTGCGTTACTGAGAATTGTAACGGGTATTATATTACCCGCATTTCAGAAGTAATGCGTTATATTACTGCGTTACAGCAAAAAGTAATACATTACTGTAACTCTGTTGCTTTTGTAACGCGTTACACCCAACACTGATTATGAACAAAATACAATCAGCAGTGTCTGATGGAAATGGTTCAGAGGAGGATTTATCAAATCCCCTGAACGCAATACAAATAACCGTCTCTTTGCTTTTCCTCTGCAGGTGTCATTATGGCTGGAAAGGCTCTCTGTGTGATCAGTGTGTGACGTTCCCTGGCTGTGTGTACGGAAGCTGCAGCGAGCCCTGGCAGTGTGTGTGTGATGTCAACTGGGGAGGACTGCTGTGTGATAAAGGTCAGACATGTGACCCGTTATAAGTTTAATGTTTATAATGTACCAACATGGGATTAAAATAGAATTTCTTGATCTGTCTTAACTGCTTCTGATCAGTTTAACATCTGAAATACTGTATGTAACTGAAGTTGTTTTTATATAAGGGCATGTGGTGCTCATCTAAAGGCGTGTGCCAGCGTGGAAAATTAACTGTAGACACTAGATGCCAAAATATACAGCAAAATACAGGGAGCTTTCCACTGACACTGATAGGCTTGATAAGCATTTTGTTGAATTTATCAAGGTTTGAATGTAATGGATGTCTATTTACATGTAAAAATCCAAAGCTTCCCTACTGTAATGTAAACAATAACTGTTTATTTGATCAACGTAACATGAGAAACATAACTCAATTAGATTCATAACAGATGCTGGAATTGAATCTAGAATTGAATAGCAACAATGTGAACTGTTTCATCTGTGTAAAGATGAAGGATGTTTTCCCTTTATTGTTGTCAGGTGTGGTTCTTCACACACCTTCCCATGCATGGCCAACTGATCCTCTGCATGAGATAAGACACGGCTCCTCCTACAGGGCTTCACTTTCCATTCTTTTAACTTTTCCCACCACACTGTTGCAAAGTTCTTACAACATTATCCCAGAATACAACAGCCCACCTCTGTCCCAGTGTGGGAGCTGGGATCCGGAGCCCACGGGACGGTGCATTGTGCAAAGGAAAGGTGATAGCCTTGGGTAAGGTGAATGTGAGCGGGGCTGGGCTCTTACCTAGGTGGGGTCCTAAGCTGTTTCTGTGTAGTCGGAAAGGCCCTGTAGAGAGCAGTGGTTAGACAAAGAGACTGTGGGCTTGGAGAACATTATTAGAGAAAGCTTTAATCAGCCTCAACACTGGAGACAACAGGCCCTGCGGCTACTGGTCTGCACAGTCGGCACACTGAGCCGATCTGGATACACTTCAGCCTCTGTGCAGTGTCTGTGTTTGTGTGTACGTGCTCTGTACCTGAGACAAACCGAAATGAACTTGGCCACATTTGCATTCCTTTATCTTTTGTTACTTTTATAACAAACCTCAATCATACCTTTTGATGGTTTCAGATCTGAACTACTGTGGTACCCACCAGCCCTGTAAGAATGGTGGGACATGCACCAACACAGAGCCAAACGAGTACCACTGCGAGTGCCAGGAAGGTTTCAGAGGACGCAACTGTGACATTGGTAAGTGTAGCCTAACCAAACAGGGACAGCACCAAAATGTGAAATAAAATCCAGTTGATTTGTGTGCATAAATGACAGAAATGCTCTGATTCAAAAGGTATACCATTTGACCAAATGGTAAGGTCACATCTGTAAAATTAACAATACGAATACAACTCACGCAACGAATATATAAATAGCTGAACATGATTCATGACATATCATAACATAATATCATTGCATGCCAAATATTTTTTGCATAAGCCTATGGTGACACATTTTAAAACGTATTTATGATTTTGCAGAGGAGAAAAGAAAGTAGAAACATTTAGAAGAATTTGTCTAAATGTTGCTGGAAAGCCACCTTTATTTTTACCCGATAGACTGGCCCTTCAATATGAAGTCTGAGTACCTGTGTGGTTGTGCAGGGCCTTTCAACTTAATCTAAATTTCATCAGTCAATTTCTCGCCTCTCCTCAGTGGAGCATGCATGTTTGTCGTCCCCGTGTGTGAACGGAGCCACCTGTGTGGAGGACCCGACAGGCTTCAGCTGCACCTGTACCAACGACTGGACCGGACACACCTGCGCTGAAAGTGATTGAGACACACACACACACACACACACACACACACACACACACACACACACACACACACACACACACACAAACACACACACAAACACTCCCAAGGCACACACAACTCTGCGCTGGCTGGGCAGTGTCTGTATAAAAGCCAGTGAGTGACTCTAATCAATCCAACAGAGGAAGCTAAATTGGCCTGATCACAGACAGCAATCAGTTGTGTGTGTGTGTGTGTGTGTGTGTGTGTGTGTGTGTGTGTGTGTGTGTGTGTGTGTGTGTGTGTGTGTGTGTGTGTGTGTGTGTGTGTGTGTGTGTGTGTGTGTGTGTGTGTGTGTGTGTGTGTGTGTGTGTGTGTGTGTGTATTACCCAGATACAAGGTGGGGTGGAGCATTCTTAATCAAGTCTATTGATTTGTAAACAGGGTTGTGTGTGTTTTTTTATGCCAGTGAATTAAGGGTTTATTGTCCAGTGTTTTTGTATACAGATTCCTCCCGACTTTGAATCAGAATAGGTAGATTAGAGTTCAGAAATGTAAGCAGAGTGCGGCACAAGCCCCGGATTAGACAGGTGTGGCCGTAGGTCAGTCGATTGATGAAGTCCTTTCGTCCACATGTTAGGGTTGAGTAAAACATTGAACACTTCATTACTCTTGATGTAATGAAAAACAGTGGAACAAGAACTTCAATACAAAGCAGATGCTAATTACTTTACAGGTATAGGCTCCAATAAAAGAAAAACGTAGAAAAGTTGAAAAACTTTTAATTTCAGTGAAGTGGATACTATCAGTAAGACTTTTATCCCTCATGTGAGAAGCTGTGCAGCAACATCCTGTCCCTTGTGATGTGTGAGCATGGGAACGAAATATAAAGTTGTTTTGGGACCAAAGTGTCTGCCAAATTAATGTAATGTTATCAGATTTGTTTGGAAACTGAAACCACTACTAAACATTAAAACAATACACACTCGTGTTAAGAACAGGAATGACATGTTGTTGTTGTTGGCGTTTGTACTCATTAGTTGTCGTGACATGAGTTTGCTGTACAGACGCCTGCTGTTTCTCCTAAAAATATGCAGCGCTAGACTGTCTAACTCCGGTCATTACAAAGACTAAACCAGCTGCTCATAAAATGTAGTAATTCTCAGACACCACAATGACATTTTGAAATACAATCTGGTTCAAGAAAGATGAGAGTTTAACCGATACTGTATCACATGAGGAACTCTGAGCACTGATGTTTCAGATGGCAATCAAGATTTCATTCTGTATTTCAGCAAATATACTTATAGATTCCACAGTATTTATCTTTAGCTCAATGTGTATTTATACAACTGTATTTGCTGTGAGTTTGCTTGACTAATGTGGATTCTAAAACTTGGAGTGCAGAACTTTTACTCCTCTGGCAGTAAGAATAATTTCCATATGAGATTTGAACATTGAAACAGAGTAGCAGCTATGGTGAAAGCTAAGCTTCCAGAGTCGAAGATACAGATAGAAAACAAACTCTGCATTCAGAGGGAGGTTATAATCGTTAAAATGTCTGCAGAAAGACTTCAGGAAAGGGCTCAAGGGAACAGGGAGAGATGTGGTGCACACATGCAGGCAAACGTGTGACAGCGCCGAGAAGTAACAAAAGACACAAGATGAGACAGTACCCGTATACTTTAATAAACATAGAGCTTATCCTGAGAATGATAGGCTTAATCAGCATTTTGGAACTCAGTTAGCCAGGACTGAATGTAACGGATGTTTATTGCCATCTAAAAGTCCGACTTCAGCAATCATGCTAACAACACTGCCCCGAAACAGACACTTGGCCAGACTTTACAGCCTCAGAAGACAAAAACACAGCCTGATCAGGTTTGATGAGGTGTAAAGTGTATACATTTAAATACAACAGTGAATTTCCTTTTTTTAGTTGAAACTAAGAAGCACCTAGAATTCAAATGGGTAAAAAGTAGCTTTTAGATGCACATGCATTTTGAATATTTTTAAAGAAATGCATTAAATCACAATTTTTCACAGTAGGATTGACGTATGTATCACATTGAACAGCTTCAAACCTTGTGAGATCTCCTGATTCCATCTATTCAATCGTGAATCAGGCTGTGTGTGTGTGTGTGTGTGTGTGTGTGTGTGTGTGTGTGTGTGTGTGTGTGTGTGTGTGTGTGTGTGTGTGTGTGTGTGTGTGTGTGTGTGTGTGTGTGTGTGTGTG
Organism: Eleginops maclovinus; assembly: GCF_036324505.1. Lineage (NCBI taxonomy): Eukaryota > Metazoa > Chordata > Actinopteri > Perciformes > Eleginopidae > Eleginops > Eleginops maclovinus. Next base: position 14,069,014 of record NC_086366.1, on the reverse strand, counting down.
TGTGTGTTTGGACGATGCTACTGCAGGTGAGATTGGATCATCCAGGTTACAGTCTGTCAGAGCTGTGTGTGTGTGTGTGTATACAAGCAGCATCCCACATCTTCTGCTTTCACCTCGATCAGGAAACATAGCTTTGGCATGTCAACACTTTTATTACACAGGGAGAAATAAGACGAGGGACAAACAGAGGAATAAAGGAAGGGTTTATTTTTGCTCTTGTTATTTGTTGTTGGCTTGATTAACAGTCAGAGATGCGGTCTATCTCTGTCTCTGTGTGTGTTGTGGGGGTCTCTCTGGGGAATACACAGTGAGAGGATTGTCAGGCTTGCAGGGAATGACAACCATAACCACAACACAGCTCTGCTTTCAGACTTAGATTTATTTATATAACCAATATTAATTAAAGGCTTCTTTGTTTTTTAATGAATTCTCTCGTTTCTTGGCTGGGGTATTATTGCTCAGGGTGGGAGTCAGGGTCATGAGGATGGAAAATGGTTATTCTGCAGGGTTAGGTAAATGATGAAAGGTTGTGAGAGAGACAGACTGACTGAGAGATATATAGTATGGAGGCGTGCATGGGAAGAGTTATGATGGCACTACAGCACAAATATGCCATGTGTAAAAAGAAGTCATGCATGATTAACCCCTGAAATGAGCTCCTCTGTCTGTTTGTGTTATTTGTCCTCATATTTCTTTATCTGTATTTAATTCCTCGTCAGAGAAGTGGAACCAAGCGTTGCAGTTCCATCAGCCTATTTCTATTTCTCCCCGCCTCTGCTTTTTTTTTTTTATCCCATCATGCTTGCCTTTATTTAAATGCCCTCAAACCTCTCTCCTCCCTGGGAAAGGTTTGAGGTGACAGCCATGAACGTGCAGCAGATGATTGTATTTATCACTGTTTGCACAGAAACCAGAGCAGCAGAAGAGAGAATGAAAACAGGGCCTGCCATAGCATCCGCATACCAATGCTACAGATCACACATGTCCACATGGTGGCATCACACAGAATCAGCGACACACAAACTGCCTCTTTGATATTCACACACATATTCCCATTACACACACTAGTAATTCATGTGCTATGTTTTATCTTTCCAGTGGTGAGGCAGTGTGATCGGAGCCCCTGCGGCCGCGGAGCAACGTGTCAGGAGGCTCCTGGAGGTTACAGCTGTCTCTGCCCACCTGGATGGACCGGCAGGACGTGCCAACTGGGTCAGTTTTAAATGTATTATAGGCCAGACACATGTAGAGGGTCAATCAAGGTTCATTAAGCAGCTGTTGTGAATATAACCTAACTAGTTATTAATTGTTTTGTTTTCAAAAAGGTTTAGTGTGGACTTGGTCTATCCCAGTTTACTGGTTATTTTTTATTTTGTCATTTTGCATATATTTCCATATTATGAAATGTAAATGATTATCGGAAAATATATTGTTATTATTAGTGATACGTTATCGTGTGATTTTAATTTCAATCATATTTTCATGCCATAACATAAAGAAATATAGGGAAGGCAAGACATCAAAAAGCAAAACAGCAACGCAAATAGTGTTTTTAGTAGTGAAGACTAAGACAGTTAAATACCCAAAAGTATTTACTGCACAACAAGTACATACAATGTCCAATTTGAATCAAAGCCTCACTGATAACCGGCGAACAGACATTGGATTTGGTGTAAACGGATTTTATCTGAGTGTAATGCTTCAGGAGTTTATTGTTCTGCATAGGATTTTTTTAACGTTGATCATTTTTTATCATTATTTGTCACTGTGGTTGTTGATAGAGAGCTTTGTTGATGAGAAATCCAGATATTTTCCACCCTCAAAGGAATCTATTTAATCTGACTTTTCACACTGATCCTCTAACAAGCTTAATCATATTGAGCTTTTCTTCACAGCTGGTTTCAAAGGATGAGTGTGTTTCAATGAGCAATGCATGATTATGAGTCCTTTTGAAGTCAAATATGCATTTGAAGCACAAACTGAAGAGGGAGAAAGAGCCAACAGCATTTTAATTCTCCCATCAACCCATCCTGTAAATCAGTATTCTCTAAATGCACTGTCACGTCTCTTTGGGCCGCATTCGCTCATATTGACAAGTAGCCTATACTACCAGAGGGTCTTTGTGCTAGATTGTACATCATATGGAATGTGTAGGATCAGGTGATACACACACACACACACACACACACACACACACACACACACACACACACACACACACACACACACACACACACACACACACACACACACACACACACACACACACACACACTATAAAGAAGACATACCATATATATACACACAAAGAGTCTCCGGGGTTATGAAGCAAAATGTGAGACATATTTCAACATGACAGCTTCTCCCACTCCTCTGTTTTACAGTGGTGTGTCACTGTGACACTTGATAATCCCCCATAGTTCCACATCACAGGTCAGTAGCTCATAGTATAACACACTCTCACAAAAACACACATACACACACACACACACACACACACACACACACACACACACACACATACACACACAAACACATACACAAAGATAAAACTCTTAAAAGCCTGAGCCGAGAGGCAGAGCATCAGTAGTGCCTCCAATGGGAAAAGAGTTTCACTCCTTTATTAGCTGATTTATGTCCCCCCTATTTCTCCCATAGCAAGCTGGCTTTTCCCATAGATAACACACATGCACACACACACACACACACACACTGGTGCTAAATCCTAATAGGCCACTTAGCAACTGTAACAGGTTTAGATTACCTATAACTGACTGACTACTTCCTCCTTATTCATTCAGCGTTTCTCTCTAATCCTCTTCCTCCTGCTATCAGAGCCAAGGCCTCAGGGGTTCCTGGTTCTTTACACTCCCAGTACGACAGAGGGTGGGAATAGGCACACACACCCACACACACACACACACACACACCCAGCCACACACACACACACACAAACACACACACTTGTACAGCAGGGGGCTCTGCACATCAGCAGGGAAGATGTGAAAACTATGCTGCAAGGCATTACTTTGGATGTGCTGTGCATGTGTAAACATAGTATTCAATAAAACACCAAGCACTCTGTTCTCAAGTGCTGTTGTGCATCCTGCCCAGAAATTCTCCAGTTAATAGTTTATTCAAGCCTACACAAAATTGAATTTAACAGGTGTCTGAAGATGGTCGGGGTCCAGGAGGAGACATTCAGGATTAGATTCAGTAGTTTAATGGGATGCTTAATTTCATTTCAGGGAGAGATTTACAGTAATTAGCCTGGTGTTGTTTGTGAGTTCTACGACAGGATTAAATTGATTTCAGTTTAATATTAAGTTAGGTACATGTTGGCATACTGCAACTTCTGTCTTGTTGTGTCAAATGAGGAAGCTGCACTGAAATGTTGCATGACCGTGTAAAATTAACGAAGAAATGGTGCTACGTTTATCACTGGTTTGGATCAAAAGATGAAACGTTTTGCATCAAATCTTTTTTTGTTCTCTCCCTTTAGACACCAACGAGTGTGAAATGAGTATATGCGTCCACGCCCGCTCTTGTCGAAACCTGATCGGTGGATACCTGTGTGACTGCCTTCCCGGATGGACGGGTCCTAACTGTGACATCAGTGAGTTTAAAAGGGCAAGGAAAAGAATAAAAGAAATAAGAAGTGTTAGTCCTAGGGCGGTGAGAGAAAGATGAAAAGCCTCAGTGGATTGTGTTAGAAAAACAGTTCCCCTGCAGCCCAGGGACCCTGCAGGCTTTAGATCATTTTACTCCACACAGAGTCGTATTAATCATCTGTCACAGGGTATCGCTGCAATACACTTAAAATGTAACACTAAGAGTGAGTGAAGACTTGTTTTTACCAATATCTCCTGTATCTTCTTTGTATTGTTGTATAAAGGTGCAATCTTACATCCTGACAGTAATGCACAAGGTTATCATTGATGTTTTGCTCAATGACACATATATTGTTGTTAACAGTCGGCCTCTGAAAGACACATTCTGTCTCTGTGTGACAGGTTAATTTAGTGCGTCTGCTTTCTCTGCCTCCTAGGGAACAGCAGCTGTCAGGGTTTGTGTTTGAACGGCGGTCGCTGTGAGGTGAGAGTCCTACTTGACCTGCTTTTCTCTATTTGTCTAATTTGCCTGTCGTCTCTGCACATCAGTCAAAGCACGGACCTGCTTCTCTGTCTTCCCCTTCTTCCTTTCATATTCACTATTGTGTCACCTGTCTTTCTGTCATTTTCATTAGCTGTGCCATAAAATGCTTTTCCCCCTTTTTTATATAATCTTTGAAAATTATTGTATTTATAACATGTAGTCTATACTCTCCCTCATAGGACCAGGTATCAGGGTCCAGATGCTTGTGTCAACCTGGTTTCTTGGGGAAATATTGCCAAAATCACGACAGTCCGTGTGACAGTGCCCCTTGTCTGCATGGAGGACAGTGTGTGGAGAAGGATGAGAGGACGATCACCTGTAACTGTCCCACAGGATTTTCAGGATTCTTCTGCGAGGTTGGAAATTCTTCATTGATGTTAGCTTAAGGCTATCTTAATCTGAAGAGTAAAATCATCTTAGACAAACACTATAAAACCCTATAGAAATGTGCCGTGGAGGATGAGATCCAAGTTGTTTTCAATTTGAAAAATATATGTATCCTTGTTTTTAGGAATATTAATAAGATCTGTCACATTAATTATAGTTTGCTTCAAGGCTGGTATAAAACAGCGTAACCTTAGCTAAGGATCAACATTAAACCCTAATAATAGTCAAGAGGTTAAATAGTGAATACATAAAAGTTAACCTAATAGTAAGTTTAAAGTTACTCATCGTGTTGTTTTAGCAAAATCCTTAATAAATAATACAAAAATCCCAAAAAACATCTGCAATAAAAACGAGTACCATCAAATGATGCTCCAACAAAGGAAGCAACTTACAATGTTTATCTATTTTTGCTTTGTCACCGACCTGAAAAAAATAGATTAACAGCAGTTGTTTTCTTTCTCTGTGGTCTCAGATAGCGTTGGATCCATGCAATCCCAATCCCTGCCAGCAGGGAGTGCCCTGTCACAGCACAGAGGGCAGGTACACATGTTCATGCCCTGAAGGTTACTATGGTAATGAGTGCATGAGCCTAAAAAAACCCTGCATTGGTCAACACTGTCCAGGTGAGAAAACGATGTGAGTGTCTTAAAAAGTATACAGTCTGTATGGAGTCTGGTCTAAAGCTCTGTGTCTGCAGGTGCCATGTCTGACACGACTCACAGGGGGGTCAGCTTCTACATCATCCTGGTGGGCGTCATAACTTTAGTGACGGTGTGTGGCTGCGCCGCCTGTGCCTTCATCCTGTCACACCTTCATCGAAAGAGGAAAAAGCAGCAGGCCGTCCCACAGGAAGAAGGCATCAACAATCAGAGGGAGGTTGTCAACCTCATTAGAAACGTGGACCGTCCCGTTCCCCTCCTGCCCCCTGCTGCCCCACCAGCACAACCCCCAGCCCCTCCTGCTCCCATCTCACGTTGCTATGAAGAGATTGAACTGACACTGCCTCCCTCCCCGGCACCTTCACACCCGTCTCCAGCACTGAAGCCGGCACACGGCCCCAAACTGGACATTTCAAACCGGGAGAGGGAGAAGTTGAACCGCTTCCACTACACAGAAAACCAGGAACAGGAGGCCTGACATTTGAACTTCTGGGCCTCAGAGGAGCCTTTTTATTTTATTTTGTGTTCTTCGCAGTCTTTCGCGCACAGGGACCTGTTTCTAGATCCTTGCACTGTGTCTATGCTGCAGCCATGAAAAGGCGGTGACCCTATGACCTTTGTGTGATACACCTCAGGCTGCTAAGTAGGTGGGTCCAAAAATCTTTCCGTGTTGTCATCTCTGACTTTATTTACTCTGAGAAGCAGCATCATGTTTGACTGAAAAACTCATCACACTCTTGATTTAATCTGGAGTATTTAAGACTTGCCTCGCAGTGCCTGAAATGCTGTAAAGAGGAAACTGAGGAAGAACCTCTGTAGGAGCCTCTCACCTGTCTCCTGGTATATGATGCCATCTGATCGGTGTTCAGAAATATCGTGTTTCAGACTTCACAGACAGACAGAGAGATCAATGAATGGATGCTTATTTAACACTCAGTGTGTGTTTCTGTGTCTGGTTGTGTGTAAGTGTGTGTGAAAGAATTGATATTATGAGTGTGTGGGTGGGGAGGAAGGACAGTTCACTTCAAGAAAAGAAAACAAAGTTGGTATACTTGTCAAAGAGGAGGCATACTCCTGCTCCAAGGGCTTAAAGCCCATTTGTAAACTGTTTTAAAACTATACACTGTTGCCTGTATTGTCTCTGTAATGCTACAGTTTGTCAAAAATGTATGATTTTTTTTGTTCATACTTGTGTGTAAAATAGCTTTTTTTGTACATGGATATATTGTACATATTGATGCCCTTTTTGTACTGTGGTTTGGTCTGAAAGTATCACTGTATTGCTTTGCTCTGTTTGTCCCATTTCGCTTTCCATTTGAAGCAACCAGCACATGTGGGTTGTAATAAAAGTGCATTTACCAACCCTCTATTTTTTTTTTTACTTTAGCCATTAATCACAAGCATTAGAGTCACGGCTAGAGTCAAGTGTCAGCGCAGTCATACAGAGATGATTACCCAATGCCATTGCAGGAGTGCTCCTCACTGTCTTTATGCATACAACTCCTGATACTATGCTAACTTTGTTGTTTATATCATTGTTACGGCCCCTTACAAGTATATTTCCCAACGCAGCAGCAAAAAACATACTGCACTCCTTTGAAGTTTTCATTTTCTGTATTTATTAGCTGATAATTTAGGTGATTTGTGACAGTGCAACCTCTTTTAACTCACGGGACACAATATTTCAGCTGGTGATGCATGTGTAAATTTAGCAGAAAATACTTTGTGTTCACATAATAAATTAAAGCTGCAACAGATTTAGGGATACAGAATATTAAAAGTTAATTTAAAAATGATACGATGCTCTATATAGTACAAAATGCTTCTTACCTTCTGTGTTTGTGTCAACTTTTTGGATGTTTTGACGAGTTCTCTTGTTAAAATAGAAGTCAGAGGCCTAAGGGAAGATATGTCCTGACGATACCATTAGGATAAGGTCAGTGGGACACTCAATGCACAAGGTCTCTCTTTCTCTCGCTGACACACATTCACAAACAATGATGACAGTGCCAGTGAAAAATGTAAACCCTCCAGATTCACGCAAGTCAAAAGAGAGGGCCAGGACTCTCTTGAAAAAGAGATTCTTAATCTCAACGAGACCTTTCTGGTTAAATAAAGGTTCAATACAAGTAAATACAAAAACAACTGTGTCAGAAACGTGTCTGTTGTTGGAAAAGCGGTAAAACTTGTATACCTTCTTCTAACTCTTTTAAAACAGCTTTATAACATTTAATCACACATAAATAACAAACATAGAAAAGAAAACCTAAATCTGGTTTTGGACTTTAGGTAAACTCCAACCCAATTCATATTCACTACGTGCCATGTGCATGTTGAAATATGTACTGTAAACTGTGTGTGAAGGGAAGGATTTTGTGTGTTGGGGCAGTGTAGAGTGGCTGCAGGGTTGAAACGGTGACAGTTAATGGGCAAATGGATGTGACAAATGTGACCTTTGACATACAGCGGCTGGCTGGAAATGAACACGGGCTTCCTGTCACCACCCTGGTCAGAAGGAAATGTAGGAAATAAGATTTTACTATCATAGCTGCCTTCTGCTCCTATTAGGATGGGTTGCAATCATCTTATCACTGTGTGTCCTGTACTGAGTTCATGTGTGAAGATGAAAAGTTCATTTGTTTGATAATATCTAACTATAAGTGATACATAATTGATATATAGAAATAAGTGATGACAGTGGTGCAGCTGAAACTTGCATTTAAGTTTGTTCCCTTATGCTTTGATAATGGGCAGAAACAACAACACATTTTCAACTAGAAACAAACACTTTATGCCTGTCTCTTCCCTTGACTCTCCTGACAACCAACGGTGAGAGTACAACTGTAAATTAATCTTGGGTTTAATGATTCACTTGTCATTGGGGATGAATAATCCAACCTGAAATAGATTGTGGAATGGATGCTTTGGCGGAGCAGAGTCCTTCATATGAATACATTTTATTTGAATGTATTTTATTTATTTTTTAAGATTTTTGGGGGTTTTTTTTAATCAGAGTGACAGCGTTGATAGGGGTAGACAGAGGGGATGACATGGATACATGGATCCAGGCCGAATTCGAACCTGGTTCCTCCGCACGGGAACTGAGTCCTCACACATGGGCTGCCAGCTCTACCAGGTGATCTATACAACAGCCAAGGGACTGAGTATTTTGTCTCAAAAATAGAGATTTCTGTTGAGGACTTTGAATATAACTAAAGGCAATTTACCTGGTTTTACCAGGAAAATCTCAAAAGTAATGTTGATTTACCAGACATTAGGTACTGTACATTTATTGTGTTACAGGGACACCTTGTGGCCACAGCAGGTACAACAACTTTAAAACCATTTACATTTAACATTTTTTGATACACTGAAGGTAATGACTGTTGTTTTCATTTTCACTTTCTAATATGGCCATCAAATATAACTATGATCAAGATCCATATACAACACATGGCTATGAATACGTATTAAATGTGCACATTCCAACAGCATAGCAATCTGAATAAATCTTAATAAAATGAATGTTAAAGTGGACCTTCATTTGGAAATGTTATGTCAAAATACATCTAAGGTCAAGAAAAATCTTTAGTATTATTTTTTAAAGCTTATTTGAGCCTTAATAACTTTTTGAGTGCAATGGTGTGAGTTCTAAGAACTAAAGAACATATATTTGTGGAGTCATACTTCATACAATATATAAATGCAAGTCTGTTTTGAATAGTTGCAGAAGAGGTATGATTATATTTTAAGCAAAAGTAGAGTATTATAAGTTAAAGTCCTGCATTCAAGCTTCGACCCACGTAAAACTACAAAAGCATAACAAAATACCAAAAGTAAAAGTCCCAGTGAAGTCCCATTTCAGAATCATACATATCATTAGTCTGATCTATTAATGTGTAATTTACTTTAATGTTGCAGCTGCTGACGGTTAAAATATATAGTTGATATGCTGCTGGGTAGCTTACCCTAAATAGTTTATCATAATGTATTAATTTATCTACATGTATAGCCTAAACCTGCGGAGTAACTTGTTACTGAAGTCAAAAGTAGGTGGGGTAAAAAGAACAACATTTGCCCCCCTTCATGAAGTAGAAGCATAAAGGAAAATACAATTAAATAATTAAATACTCATGTAAAGTAGGAAACAAGTGTCTTAAAATGAATTTATGTGAAGTACAAAACTAAACGGAGGCTACTTAGTTACTTTCCACCACAGATTATGACATTAATTTAAAAGTTAAACAATTTAATTAAATGTTAATAATGTTAACATAAACATGTTTAAATTTACACCTACAGGCTGTACTGTTGATAAACGCATCATATCAAAAGCATTATGCTGTGTATTTATTGTGGCTTACTCTCTATTGAAAAACGACAGCGTCCCCTCAGGCTGAGCTCAGTACTGCACAGAGCGGCAGCACTAAAAGAAGGAGGCGTGTGACAGCAGCACACGGCTAACAGCGAAAACAACCCAAGTTTGTGTGAGTGGTCCCTTAAACAGGTAAACCAATACTTTTAAAATATGTTTGCAAGTGCCGTGTAGCTGTATTTCATGTTTTGTTGTTGTTAAAGGGACTGCGTTGTACGCGTTTTCCTAACGTCTATGCAAACTAGCTAAGCTAAGCTAAGCTAATATAGGCTAGCGTGATGCTAACTGGTTAACAGCAGCATAGCGTTATAAAGGCCCGGAGCTGCATGCACAATCAGGCCATGTTTGCCAACAAACTGCTCAATAACTTTGAAAACCTTGCGTGATCGTCTTATTCGAACTTAACGTGATATGAATGGTGCGTTTATATCATAATTAAATAATGTTTACAATACCACAGTGCTTTGGTAAAATATGTTTGAAACGATAATGTGTAGGAGTTAGCCAGGTTAGCACTTTGGCTGCAGACGGTTCAGCTGCTACTGTAACGTGAGTCAATCAAACAAACACAAATATTGCATGTGATAAAACAGGCCATTTGTTTGACAACAACGCTCACAATAACAACTTGCGCTATTTGATAATGTACAGCAGCTGCAGTGGATTATTGCATTTTTGCAGGCACTTATTCTGTGAAATTATTTGTAAATATTAGAAAACATTGACATAGAAGTCTGTGTTTTAAAAGTATTCAGAGAAATTACTACAGGTTTGCATAAAATATGCTCAATTATTCACACTATTAACATAACATAGCATTTATGTCATTAACATTAAATGAATGCAAAGTATTTAGACACGTCAATATTAATGCAAACACCACAAATGACACACACACACACATATATATATATATATATATATATATATATATATATATATATATATATATATATATATTTATATATTATGAGTACTGAATATGATTGAGATATGCAATTTATGTTTAAACAATTTCTGAGTCTTGGCATTGTGCGCTCAGATGTATTGATTCTGGCTTGTGTTTTATTATTTTTGCATAAACAAATTCTGCAAACAACAGTAGGGAGTTAAGTATTTTTCATCAAAGAAATTATGTGGGAGCCAGACATTATGTTTTTCCAGTGTTGACCTACATTTCCTAATGCACTTGTGTTCTTTCTTTCTCCTCGGTCCCCTTTTTCTTCCCTGTTTGCCTCTACAGCAGCCGTGCCCCGCCGCGCCCCCACCCCCAGCGGAGCCGTCATGTGGCAAGAGGCCCGCAAACACGAGCGCAAGCTCCGTGGCATGATGGTAGATTACAAACGCCGAGGAGAGCGACGGCGAGAGTACTACGAGAAGATAGTAAGACACTTCGATCATTTACCTATCTTTAATGACTCATCCATTATTGTTTTTCCAGTCCTCTTTGATATTGTCTCTCCTGCCCGTTATTATCAGTGGGGTCAATGTACTCTCTGCTCTTAAACCAAAACATGGGGAGGAAATTTAAAATCCAAAAGTTTATATACTACACTCACGTAAGTTGCGTGTGAAAATGTCCCTGCTGTCATCTGTGTAGGAGCCAAAATGTCAGGTCCGGTTGTAGTGTTTGCTCGTTTGTTTTCTTTCTTTAAACATTGTGAAATAACAACTTCCACACAAACTCTTTTTGAGAGCTTCACAGTTCAGAACCTAAGTAAGCCTCTTAGCATCTTTTTAAATAGAACTTTAGACGCTCCATGCTGTATGTAGGTCAAACTAAACAACTTTTAAAACTGAAGATTGCAATACTGCTATAATCACTAAGAATCTGAAGTATGCGATGGCACGTCATTATGTGAATCATGGATCAGCTTCTGCCCTGAAATTCTTCGGTATTGAAAACATGTTATATGACATAGATTAATATATGCTGCTGTGGCAATTGGACTTGATAAAAAATGGGAGACCTTTAGCTGGGCGTAGGTTCGTTTAACATCGACACCACCTCTACCTCTTCAACATCTTTATTAAAAGCTCCTGTTTTAATTGCGCGCTCCAGGTCTCAAGTTTCCTGATCTTGCACCTGTTGTTTAGTTTGTTGAGGCATCAGTTTGAGCTTTAAGTTAGCTGATGCGTTGGCTGAGACTCCTCCACATGCTGTTCTATTTCTATTTGAGCCACTTGGTTTTTTTGTTATAGCTTTCATAATAGAGCCTATTGAGTTCTTGGATGACAGATGAATACAATTAACTCTCTTGAAAGTTTGGTGCTCTCCTCCATGACACTTATAACAGAACACAAAGGGATGTGGAGTACAACAAATGTCATTATTTGGTTATGAGATGCCATTTTATTGTCTTTTGACTGTTTCGTTTTGTCTCAACAGAAAAAAGATCCAGCTCAGTTTCTTCAGGTCCATGGCAGAGCGTACAAGATTCATCTGGATCCCGCTGTGGCCATGGCTGCAGAGAGCCCCATCAACATGTGAGGAAACACAAATACACACCAGATGCCCAGTTCTTGTGGGATGTTGCTGATCCCGTTATACTTTTTCCATTGTTGTTTTTAAAAGGATGCCATGGCAAGGAGATGCCAACAACATGATTGACAGGTTTGATGTGAGGGCTCACCTAGACTACATCCCGACATACACTCCTCCACTGCTCAGCACGTCGTAAGTACCATTTTAGTCCAGAATCTGTCTATTTGGTCATTTTAGGCTTTTTATTTAAGTTGAATTCAAGTCATGATGAATATAAGATATAACCATAACTTAACTTGAAAGCGGTCATGCTTTGTGATTTTTTTTCATTAGTTTGTTTGTTAATTAATTTTTACAAAATGAAGATGTTTAGCCTATAGAAAGTACAAATGACATTCCAAATAAGCTCGAGTAGATCTACAGCTAGGTTAGAAAAAACATATGCAGGGCTTGGTTGTGCATGTTGTTTATCCTGAGGGAAATTGCTCCCTGCAGTTGCAATACAAAGAGTGCAAGTGTAAAAAGTCCTAAGATAGTTACAACAATAAATGTAAATGTATACAAGGCCAAAATTAGGTTTCAAAGTGTGTTGCATTTGTGGATTAGTAATTTCATGGTTGCTGTACTTTTAATACAGATTTTCAGAAGTTTGTTGTTGATATTGCATTTAATATCCTCTACTTGCGCATTACGTCTCATATGACCTCATGGACACTTTGTCTCGTACAGAACCCCAGAGCAGGAGATGGAGGAGAGGAAGTGTAATTACGAGCGATACAGAGGCCTAGTGCAGAATGACTTTGCCAACAGTGAGTACTAAAAACTGAGAACATTTCATTTTATTTGACTAAAGCATTACATTTACATTTAGTTTCCTGTTGTTACACTGTCAAGCACCTGTTGATACATGTGTTGTTTATGTGCCTATAATAGTGTGTTAACCTGCCCTCAGTGGGTATATTTTGCAGTTGTGATTTGCTCTTTAACTCCCTGCTGTCCTCCTACAGTCTCTGAGGAGCAGTGTTTATACCAGATCTACCTGGATGAACTCTATGGTGGCCTGCAGAAACCAAGTGAGGACGAGAAGAAAAAGTATGTTATTGCAGTTTCATTAAAATGGTTGTTTCATCCCCACTGCGTATCAAAATGCATGATTCCTGGAGTTCTGGGTTTGATGAATCCTTTTTTCTGCAGGCTGGCTGAAAAGAAAGCTACCATTGGTTACACGTATGAAGACAGCACCGTGGCGGAGCCCGACCCCCAGTCAGACAAAGATGAGGACGATTCAGAAAACAGCGAATCAGAAGAGGATGAGGGCATCCCAGATATCGGTAAGAAAATGAGGCTGGCATTACTTGGATTTACACTCAAGAAACTTTGAACTTCAGAGACAAACAACTGTTATGCAGCTTATGCAGGAGACACTACACCAAGGAATAACAACCTCTTTCAGTTTGCATATCTTCAATACTCTGAAACCGAAACCCCCTCTGGCCCAATACATATAGAAATGATAGTTAAATCGCCTTGACGTTTTGCTTTGTTGAGCGCTTTCCGCCGTGTGTTTGTCTGTGTACAGATGTGGAGGTTGACGTTGACGAGCTGAACGAGGAACAGGTGTTGGACGTAAACAAAATGGCAACCCCATATGGGATGGCTGAAGGAGACTTTGTTAGGTAAGATCTCAGAGATTACATCATCATGTCTCAAAGGTCACCTGTAGACCAGAGTAAAAATACAGGTTTGGAAGAGAACTACACCTACTCGCTCTGTAAAGTGCTATAGTTTAGTTTCCCTTGCTTCACAGCTTACAAAATAAATAAGAAATGCAGTAGGGACCTCATCGGAACTGTCTTGCACACTACAAAGTGTATATTAAGAAAACCCTGAAGAGACAAAAACCAACAAATAATGAATCCTAATTAATAACTCCCTGTTGTAACACTGTTGACATGATGTTTCTCAGGATGTTGAGGAAAGACAAGGAGGAAGTGGAGGCCATCAAACATGCCAAAGCTTTGGAGGCAGGAGAAGGCCATGTACTCTGTAAGATAACATCCACTGATGAATATGTGTTTGTATCATGTGATTGGTGACTTTATAAGTTACGTTTTTGATCATTTCAGGGCCGGCGTTCCCGCAGACAAAGGAGAGAGTTCAGAGAGAAGAGACTAAAAGGTAGACAGATCAGCCCACCAAGGTAAATTAATTTGATCTTTTATTCGATCACACCTCATTATCTGTACGATTACCTGAAAACATGTTTAACTTGTGTCCTCATTCTTCTGTATTTCAGCTACGCCAGGAGAGACAGCCCAACATACGATCCCTATAAACGGTCAGTATTTTGCAAGGATACATGACACCGATTTCTTTTCAGTCTGTACCCATGACAGATAATTAGCTGCTCATTTGTTAATGATAATACGATAACCGATAACTTTTCCAAAAGAAATTCATAACCTGTGCTTTCTACAGACCTGAGGGTGAGAAAGGCTTATGTGTAGTTAGCAAAGCTGGAGGATTTAATATTCACTAGCTCTGACCTAATGAAATACAACTGACGTTCCTGTCGTTAACTCAACAAAAACAAAGGACAGTTATATTTTTCATGCATTATGAAATGTGTATTGCAAATCGTGCTGTCTTTCTCGGAAATGAAAAGCAACAACATGTTTGTTTCTCGTGTCAGCATGTTCGTCATTTTGTTATTCTTCATATTATTGTTTGGTATATTACAAACCCTACTGTATCTGAGTGTAGAGGCTGCAAGTAAATGAAAGCGATTTGAATTTGAATACATTAAAATATGAATACGTCGCCTGATTTATTGGGTCTGTGTGTCTATTTTAACTCTATTTTCTGATTTGTCTCAGGCCAGAGTCGGAGTCTAGCTCTGAGTCGCGGTCACGCTCTCGTTCTCCCGGTCCGGAGAAGATCACATTCATCACCAGCTATGGAGGCAGCGATGATGAAGCAGTAGCGGCGGCGGCGGCGGCGGCAGCAGCAGCAGCAGTAGCGGCGGCGGCAGCAACACAATCAACTGCTCCCCACTCCGGACACGCTCCCTCCAGCTTGCAGCACCCTGCAGGTCATAGCAGAGGCTCCCGGTCGGTAACTTTCCGTCTTCCTGGCTTTCCATTAGTTGCAGTCAAATTGTTGTTGAAATGACCCAGAAAGAATACTCACGATGAAATACTGTTTTTGTGGTAGGTGAGGTTGATCAATAACGAATGAACCTATTCTGCATGTGCTTAGGAAAACTGTGTGGTTTTAAGAGTTTCCATACATTATGTTAGAATGTGCATGTCAGATTATGAAAGCATTTGTTTATTTCATCTTCTCCACAAAGTCGACCTATGATGACTAAAAGAAGAAACCAGAGGTATTCTGGGAAGGCTAGGTCCTGGGCTGGTGTTGTTACTGAAACCCCATGTCTCTGTTTGTCCAGGAGGAGAAGGTCTTCCTCCAGTCGCTCCCCTTCCTCCTCCTCCCGCTCCTCATCACGGTCCTCCTCCCGTTCTTCTTCCCGTTCCCGCCGTGGCCGACGTGGGCGTGGGGGAAGGGACGGGCGACGATCCCGTAGCCGATCGCGGTCGAGGCGGCGTTCCCGATCTCACTCACGAGGCAGAGCAGGGAATGGAGGGGCCGCATCCTGGAGGAGACGTGACCGGACACGATCGCGGTCCAACGACAGAGAGCGAGGAAGGGACAGAGACCGGGACCGGGACAGGAGACGGTACTCGGCACGCAGACGGACGAGGTGAGACTCCCCAACGTCTCCCAACAGTGATTAGGTTCTAGTTTCAAAACGCCTATCTTAAGTGCTTCAAGCTCTGCTGTTTCTGCTGTCAGGTCCCGTTCCAGCTCACGGCAGGGGGGCAGCTCGAGGAGAGGGGGGCGGAGCAGCGGAGGTCATCGGAGGGCCGACAGCGGCAGCCGAAGTCCCTCCCGGTCCCGTAGTCGCTCCAACCGCACTCCCTCCCCTCACAGAGGAGCCCCACCCTCTTCCAACACCATCTGTGACAAGCTAAGAAAGTAAGAGTGCATGAAGCAGAGACGAATGAGACACTGACACCATCTACATGCCCAATAATGTTTAATTTTGTTACGATTAAGACAATAGTAAGATTTCGTCGTGTGAACAGCATATACGCCCTTATTCCAAATGTAGCATTTTCTGATTGAAGGGAGTGCAATAGCCAAGTGTTCTAGTTTTTAGGAGCATTGTTTGGAAACGTATCAAGCTATTTGGGGCTTTACTGCAGTTTGAAACACACACCATTTTGCCTGTTAGGTGTTTGCGTAGGTTGCAAGGCTGGGGTAGATCTGCAGGGCTAAAAGAAAACCACACATTGATCTTCAGAAGGAGAAGAAAACTTTTTTTAAACAATATGAAAGACTTGATACCCTCACAGACCTTTTTTATAAAGGTGCTTAAAGTAAGAGGGAAGCTGTTTGTATCACAGGTGAGAAACTTCTGTCACTGGCTGGTTACCATAGTCAGACTAAGCATCGCATTGCATTTAAATGGAATTATTTGTGGAAATACTTTTCGTATAAACCGCTAGTAGCAATTTAGTTTTTTTCATATTAGCAACTGAATATTTTGTTTATGTAGACTCCTAAGGATTTCAGTTGAAGTCAAAAGTTTTTTATTTAAACAGTTCCTTTTACTGCAAGTGAGCAGCGTCTCTGAGTGTTTGGTTATGTCTGCAATTCCAAATGTTAATAAACATTGAACTGTTAGTTGCATTTGGGTAAAACATTGGTTCTCGTAAAAAAGCCATTTGGCATGCATTATTAGGAAAGTGTTATCAAGCCAAAAGAGTAATTTATGAATGCATTATCATGTTTTTGTAACCAATTACCTTGGTATTTTGAATGATCAAGACGTGCTTATCCCCTCTCCTCATCACCTAGCTAACTGCTGTTCCCTGTTTCTGTCTGCAGGCCTGATACTCCGGGTGGTAAAGAGACGGGAGCTGCCAAAGTCAGTAAGAATTTGACCTAGCTGCGTTTCTTGCTAAAGCCTACGCCTCCCTCATCCCTGACAGGCTGACTTGGTTTTCCACCAGACTGGGATGTAGAAGCCGTTGTTGCCCAAAGAATGAATGATAATGTGACCCCCCCCCCCCCACACACACACACACACAAAGTGGACAAGCTCTGCAGTTAAAGCCTTTACATCTATTTTGCAAATTACAGTATTATTCACCTCCTCAAGTGTTTTGCTGAGAGGAATGTGAACCCTAGAAAAAAGACTGAATGAATGCTGCTCTCTGAGTATGGAGTGAACATTTCAGCGCCCTGTGAAGTCCTTACTCTGATTTCAGTGTGCATGCATGTATGCATATATACATGTGGGTGAAAGAGTCTTTATATCTTTATCTTTGTAGTCTCATACGCAGCAGTAGGTCACACATCAACGGCCCTGAGGGAAAGAAGATGATTACTTTTGTATCTTAGTATTTGCCAAGTGATCCTTTAATAGTGGCGGAAGATGTTTGATTTATCTCTGATGGAAAACCTGATTGGGGAGCTCTGGACAGCAGTTTCTTTAGGCTTGTTTTAACAAGCAGCAGAGAACACTCTCACTCAAATCAAAAGGAATGGGTCTTGGGAACTGCACTTCCTGTCTTGCAGAGATGGACGAGAACATTGATTTGCTCATTTAACACACATACTTGTTAATACATGAGCTTAAGAGGTGCTAGTTGGTGAAAGTTACTTTGTTGCATGGACAAAGCTAGGCTGGCTGCGACTGTTTCAAGTCTTTATGCTAAGCTACTTGCTGTAGCATCTCAGTGTTATCAATCTTCTCATGCAACTCTGGACAAGAAAGGAAATATGTGCATTTCCCAAAATGTCCAACTAGTCCTTTAAAACTTAACACCATATTTATTTGTGGTCATATTCTAACATTCTGAAGCAGCTTATCTTCTTTCTTGGCAAAGAAGAAAATATTTGAATATTCTCTCAACAGAGGGGAGGTTATTATCTTTATCTCTGCACTGTTGTCACCTGCAGTTTTTCTTGCCTGGCCAGGTTTAAACAGCCCAGCGATGGGTGTGTCAGTAACAAAATGCCAGTGGCTGTTGCTGAACTTTCCAAACTCACCGGACCTGAACTTGTAGCACTCTCTGACCCTCTGTCCTTCTTCTGACGCACCCTTCACCTTCTTACAGTGTTCGTACATATACAAGTGTAAAGATTCATGTTACTGGAGCCTATCCTGCTAAACTATCCAACTGACAAAAGTGTTCCTCTGTCCAAAGACACACACACACACACACACACACACACACACACACACACACACACACACACACACACACACACACACAGTCTGCCTGTTCAGCCTTTGAGATTCCAGTGTGCGTATTGACTTAACAAACATCACATATCATTTGTCTGCTGTTTTTTTTTATCTTTAATGAATACTGTACATAAATGTATTAGTACTGAAATTGTATAACCGCACAGTGCCTTTGATCTCCTTTACACACACACACACACACACACACACGCACACAAAAGTCACGCTTTTGTCGGACTGAAAGCATGTGCTAACACAATTGTGTCACCTGCAGCACAAGATGACCCCACAGGAGAAGCTGAAGATCAAAATGCAGAAGGCGCTCAACAGGCAGTGTGAGTGTATACTGTGTTTGTGCTTTGTACAAAAATCCACAAACATGTCTTTCTTTATTAGAGATGCACTATTGCATTAAAAAAAAAAGCTGTCCGACTGATTTTGGTTGACAGATTCCAATTTTCTTTCTAAGAACTATAATTGACAGCATACACAAACATTTTGAGTTCTATTGTGTGTCAAAAGAATGCATTGGCTATTCATTTAATTACATTTTCTCCTAATGGGCACAAAATTACAGGACATTCTCTCACCAAAACAAACACGAGAAGTTCTCACAGTTACTGGACTTTCTCAACTGAAAATTTCATTTCATCCCACTTCATCTAACACATTATTCCCGTAAGAAAACGGGTGAGGAACTGCAGATCTTCCACAAGGACAATATATATGTTGTTATTGTCTGCGGCTGTTTGTACATGAATCCACGTAACGTAAAACTTTTGCCACGTGGGTAGTTTCACTGGCATACATCTGTTAATATGAGACTGGTCAGAGGTGGTGGTAAATCATCTGACCATCATACAGTCTTGAGGTGGTGGATCGTTCGGTGCATCTGTTGAACAATTTGTCACATTATGGAAATTACAAATGTATTCTCGCTCCTTTTTAACATCCTGTGTTTTTCTTGTCCTGCAGCCAAGGCGGATAAAAGAGCGGCCCAGGTGAAGATCCAGCAGCAAGAGAGCAAACGACAGGTGTGTGTTTGTTTGTGTTTGTCTTCAGGCTGAAAAACTGTGTTATCCTGCGTGTCTCCTCATGGCCGTGTGTTTGTTGTGCAGGAGCGAGAGGGAGAGCTACGAGCCATGGCACGCAAGATACGCATGAAGTAAGAACCCGTGTAAGCGGACTGTTTGGTATCTGTGTGTTGCAACTGTCTGACCCAGAGGCTCTGCGTTCAGGGAGCGAGAGAGACGTGAGAAGGAGAGAGATGAATGGGAGAGACAGTACGGGCGTCAGAGCCACTCGCCTTCCCCTTCCAAACATGGTAAGCCTTCCTGTTTCTGATCGCAAACGGCCATATGTATCTAATAATAATTTGGTTTAGTGCCTTGTTAATAGAAGAAACCATAAGAAACAATCGGCTATTTCCTGCTGTCAATTTCTGCTCTTGACACTTTAATGGGCTTCAAGACGTTCTGCGATGCGTTTGTTTTCATGGTGTCTTGTCCTCTGTCCCTGCAGGCCGAGAGCACAGCTCACACAGAAGGTATGCGAGAAGCCACAGCAATCAGCACAGCTCCGATGAAGCAGAATGAATTATGGGAGTCTTTCACGTTAATGCACAATCACCTGTCTCAAGGCTCATCACCGTGCCTTCTTATTGCAACACTAATGCCACTTGGCTTTTTCTTCACTCAGATCAAATCAGTGTGTAAGGTGATAAGAGAGAAACCGGAGCAATACTTCAGTACACGGGAAATCCTGAGTCAAAGAAAATACTTGAATGATGCAATTAATTTCGCCTTTCAACAGAATTTCAAGTCGTTCCGGAGTATTATTTTATGAGTCACACAGTAAGACATGTCAGGTTCAAGGCAGACCTAACTTAAAGCCAGACTCAATGCCATTATTCAAGTTCTAAACGATTCAAAAACAAATGTCATTATAGAATTTAGACCTTCTTAAAGAATCCATAAACTTATTTCAAATGTTTTCCAAAATATGTTTTTAATACATTTGACAGTTTAATAACTATTAGATAGTTATTCTATTATCTGAGATACTTCTGAGTACCTCAAATATATCTTTTAGTCAGACAATTTATGTAGTGGGTTTTATTCTCAAGAAAATATACTTTTTTATAACTTTGGTTTAAATCTGAACCCAAGTAGTCAATGGTTATTCTGACTAATTCAGTAAATCTTAATTTCATTAAAGCCCCAATATCTCAATGTTCTCCTAAACTAAAGGGCTTCCCAACCAGGTTCACCTCTCAATCTGACCCTTTTATATACTCAGAGTAAAACCACTAAATGATTGATATTTATTGACAGAGCTTAAGGCGTTTTTACTTTAGCAACGTTTGTCTTTATATTCAATTATGATTAGCTGATAAACAAAATGCTTCTTTTTCAAATATATATTTAAATTGAAAACTCATAAGACTTTTAGGACAAGCAATATAAGCTTACACATTTCTGTATGATGTCAGACTGAGCTGCTCTCACTCTTGTACTTATTATTATTTTATCTTTTTACAGGAGGTCACGGTCTAGGTCACGGAGTCCATACTACCGATACTGAGCTGAGGAAACATGGACGCCTACAGTCCCATCAGTACACAGCCATGTAAACGTATTCTAACAAATGGCCAACAAACGTGAAAAGATGGAGTGATCAAGATACCAATGTTTACCTGAACACTCTGTCCTCTGGTATGTGTCCACAGATTATAATATTTGGACGGTGATACCATTAATTTCGCTTATCAAAGCCAATTGGTTCAGCCGAGCTGAGTTTGATCTGCCCTTTTCATTTTTGATTCAACTTGTAAAAAGAGTTCAGCTTTAATAAATTAGTTTTTTCTTCTGCATGCTTCTTTTTTCTTTCTCTGACTGAACAGTTCTTCTCAACTCCTCTGAAGATGTTGAATTGTATTTCAAAGTACATAAAACTAAGCAATATCTCACCTTTTACCTCACATCGTCTTCATGTCAGCCTTTTTCTTTTTTTTCTCCGACAAGCTCTTACTACAGAACATATTAACCAACTCTCAAGAGCCGATGTACATGATATGTATACTTATCAATTTAAAACAAACTCCCTGTATAAATTCTATCTATATCATCGGTCTTTTTATACTCTGTCCTCTGCTTACCAGTTTACAGCAGCATATAGCTTTTTTGTTTTCAGTGTTTACGGAATGTAAAATATGGAACAATAAATACAACTCACTTTGAAACTATTGGTTTATTTCCCTTTTTTTATATTCAAAACCTCACATTTTTCTAAAGATGGTACCGAAAGGAAGGATATATATCCAGGTTTAGTTATTTTGGTTTTGTATGCATTCTATATATTTAAGCATTTGTTGGTTACAATTGTTTTATTTCACCAGGATTTTGATGAATACATTTGTTGAACAATTTAGAGCTAATATGTTATATGTGTCCACTAATAAAAAGTTCCCACTACAGAACACTCAACATTAAAAGCAGACTATCAGTAGACGCTCACTTTCTGAGTTTATTCTCACCAGGAGGTGGCGACAAATAACAGTTTCGCAGCGGAAGATGGTTCACTGCTTCTTATTCTTCTGGCTGTCCATCTGTAATATTAAGGTATTTTGGGTCTCTTTGCTGTGATCTTACGGCTGTAAAACTGCCACAACAAGAAAAGAGAAACGAGTGTTCGTTTAGTACTAGTTTGGTCATTGAGACACCTGTGGGAAACCAAACCAGGTAGTTCCTCTGAGCTGCGGAGGAGGAGGAACTTAACTTGGATTTCCAATATTTATCGGATGTGAAAACCTTCATTGAAACCAAACCGTGTGTAAAAGAGAACAAGCCTTAAAGGTGAAAGAAGGAGTGTGTTACCCGAAAAGGGCGGGGTCAGGGTCGCGGGGCGGGCGGTGCTACAGAAATGCTACAGTCCGCTTGCTGCGGGGAAGACGCGTGAACTTGAACGCAGCCTTCAGTGCGATCTGAAGAAGAGGCCAGGCGGTGTCTCAGTCTCTGTCCCCCCGTTCGGGTTTTGGTCAACTTATCGGAGCAGACGGATCTTTTGGTTTGGAGGGTTTGTAGTTCGAGAAGGTGCCAAACACCCAACGCGATGTCCAGGCGCAAACTTGGGAGCAGACCGCAGCACCTGAGTGCAATCCAAGGTAGGCATCGGTGTGTGGGCATGTTGAAACTGCTCAGAGGCGGATGCTGTGTTGTTCTTTTAAGGTTACATTGAAATAAATTCAGCTCACTTGAGTTTCATTGCGTTTGCGCGCATGGCTTTAGATCAGTGCTGTTGATCAATTAATGTATTATTTAGGTAGTAGAAACTCAAAACATTCATGACGGGGTTAAAGTATATTTGTGTACACATTGACCTCAATCAAGCCTATGTGGATGTGTTTCAATCTCCTTTTAAACAAATGTTTAAATAAGGGCTCATATTTTCTTGTCATGTTTGTCCTCATGTGTACTGTTGCTGCAGTCTTGCTCATAGAGGAAGGACCGGTTTACTGGCACGCTCTTTTTAGAGGCTACAGGTCCGAACAGGATGATTAATATCTCCAGGTTAGACCATGATCAAGTTTCTCGGTCGGTCTCTGTTGGTTTGTGTGGGGCAATTATCCTCCAATGTTTGTGGGATTCTTAACCTGTTCAAATCCTCCTGGATTCATCCTGTTTTATTTTATATTGTTTATATAGGCCCTATATATATATATATCGAAAATTAAAATAACGTTTTAAATAAAGCTACTGTATAATAGATTAAATTCAGACTGTTCCAACATGACGACAACAGTGCAGCTCGCAAATAAACAGTAAAGAGAGGGAATTAAGAGAGAAACTTGCACACCATTTGTTTTTTACAGTTCACTACTGGAGGCCAGTGGTGCGTGTCTGCTGTGACCACAGGCCATGTCCCAACTGTGTGTGTGTGTGTGTGTGTGTGTGTGTGTGTGTGTGTGTGTGTGTGTGTGTGTGTGTGTGTGTGTGTGTGTGTGTGTGTGTGTGTGTGTGTGTGTGTGTGTGTGTGTGTGTGTGTGTGTGTGTGTGTGTGTGTGTGTGTGTGTGTGTGTGTGTGTGTGTGTGTGTGTGTGTGTGTGTGTGTGTGTGTGTGTGTGTGTGTGTGTGAGACCACGCCTTGCAAGTCTGCACAAACATCGAAGCCCTGAAACAGGAAAGGTTACATTTTTTACTAACAACTGGCTAGATCCGACTTCAGACTGTACTGTCTGTACCTGTCCTGTATGTTTGCCGGCCACAGGTGGATCCAGTTGAGGCATCAAGGTGTGCCCGTGACCGCATTGAGCAACAGTGAGCCCCCAACCCTCCTACCTTCCCGGAGCTGGAAGCATTTCTTAAGAAATATTTCAAGCTGACCCAGCTGGTTGAAGTTGTGTCCACTGCTTTAACTTGCACCTGTCTGTAGACTGCATGCATTTCAAAGTGCTCCTTCTAACTTCTTGATATTTGTCAGATTGTTGAATCAGATGAGCTGTTAATGTCTGTGTTTCTGAAAACACACTAAAAACACACAGGGGCTGCTGTTATCTCAAACACCTTCAGTCATTTTTTTCTTTTATTGCAATCCACTTCCTGTTGAGAAACTCCCGCTGCCTGTGTGGCTGGCAGGGCACACTACATTTGTGACTAAAAGGTGAAAGCGTTGGTCATAATGTTGTGTCTATAAATCCATCACTTATTTGTGAGCAGATGAAGATTGTCACATTTATCTGAGGTTGGTGTTTCTGCTGAGTTGGGCAGCTCGGCTCCTCTCTCTGCAGCAGTAAAAGCGAGCAGATCTGTTTTGGGTTGTTTAAAGGAAGTGGTCAGTATTGGCTGAGCAGATTGTCCTCATTGCTTTAGAGCTTACAACTGAAAGTAGCACTTGCAATCACCATGCCTGTCAGTTTACTGAGGTCTAACAAAGCTTTTTTCTTCTTTGGGTTGTTCATTTGTAAGAGCAGGCCCAAAAGCTCCTGAGAACAAATCCAACTAAATGTGACACTTTGTTGAATTAAATGTGGTTCTTTTTGTATGGGTCTCTAAATGTATTTTGTATTTTTTATTTTGTAGAGAAAGTGGGAGGTCAAAAATACCCAGGATTAGTATTAAATAGTCTCCCTGCATTTAAGTGATATGGCTAAAAGGAAAGAGTTGTGTGTAAAAGTCTTTTCTTTCAAGACTGCGATTTGAAATGCTTCATAAAAAAAACAGAAACTATTTTGTGGACACCACCTACTGTACACTCCATGGAATAGATGAATTGCACCCATCGTCTATAGATAGACAAGGGGTGAAAAACACTGAATAAAGAACGTTGCAATATATATAGAATGTATTCCAGATTAACCATTTGTACTGTTAAATATCAAAGTTGGAAAATGCCATCAAGACCAAGGTCCTCAAATATTGATTGAAATCTAAACAATGAATACTTATGTCCATACTAAAGGGCAGTTTTTTAAATGTCTGTGCATGAACTGTATATACTGGTCATGTTTGGCTCTGTTTAAAGTAAGTATAAACATGTCATCTCTGTTGGTAATTGAACTTTCTCTCTTCCCTCTTGTGTTTCTCAGATGTCACTGACATGGCGGATGGCGTCTCTCCATCAGACGACCGGGCTCCTCCTCCTCCTCCCCCTCCACAGGTTAGAGCTCCTGGCGAAGGTCATGACCTCCTGACCTGTGGACAGTGCAGTACGGCCTTTCCCCTTGCCCACATCCTGGCATTCATCCAGCACAAACAGGGCGGCTGCCGTTCCCAAAACCTAGCCCAAAACGCCAACGCCACACCCCCCTCACCTGCCAACCGAGCACAGCATCGCATGGCCACTGCCGAGCTGGGGCCCGGCTACATCGAGTTGAGGAGAGGCGGCAGGGCCTGGGGGGAGGAGCCCGGCATGAGGGTGAAGGCAGAGCACAGCAAAGCAGGTGAGTGTTCACGTTGAAGAACAAGAAGGCAGGTTGCTAATTAGTGACTCGGTTTCTTGTTTTGTTGTATTATTTCTGCATTTAACAACTGTTCCCCCCCCCCCCCTCCCGAGTCCAGCTCATTAGCTAGCCGTTGCCATTAGCAGACCTGCCTGAGTTAGTGACGCACAGGCTAATTGTGTGGAAAGGATAGGCGTCAGGAGCGTTCAGAGGGCACCGAGGGTCCCAGAGGGCCCAACACTGAGCACCTGAGCTCCTTTTCATATCCCTGACTGTCAGTCTCTGAGGTAGAGTGGCCAGGTAAACATGTTTCCCTCTGTCCTGCGCTACACCCTGGACAACAGAGACCGAAGCTATATCTTTTAAACTCCAGCACAGGAGCACGATTCACTGATTTATGGCCACCCTGTTTCTTCCGGAAAGTCATTTGATGGTTGTAGTCGTATGCCACAAGATGAAATGGTCATGGCAGCGGATGCAAGGCTCTTCGTGCAACTCTCCTCGCTGTCATGACACTATAATGAAGGACGTTGCATCATGTGCAACTCTTCTGCCATCTCCCACTGTTCTACCCCGGGCCGAGCCACCTGAGCTCCTGGGAATCTCCTCCTTCCTGCTCCTTTTTCTTCATCTTATGCATCTTTTCCTCTTTCTTCTTCCGATGTTTTCATTATCGTCCTTCTCTGGTCGTTTTCTTCATGTCTATTCTGCTGCGTTTTTTTCTGAGAGAAGAAGAGTGTGGTCACTGTGATGGTCATGCCAAATATGATGTCACGGTGGAAGTCAATCAGCAATTCCTGAATTCTTAATTATAATCCTTTTTTTAATTCCAAGTCCGATGGCTAACTGCTGTGTTTGATATGGAGGATGGTAGTTATTGTGTTTTTCCTGCAAAGGTCGGATATATTTCAAGGTGGTGTCAGGTTGTATGTCAGAAGTTAAATGGGGGAGTATGCAGGATGTTGTAAATGACTGCAGATGGACAGCTCATCTTGCTGCACGCTCATGGTACATATGAGTGCCCCTTTGCACATTTTGAAACCCTCACGTTTGCAGTTCCTTCCTTTGTGTAACGCTCAGGGGAATGGTGCACGCACCATTTCCGTCTGTCCATAACCTCATTTTTGTTTTTCTATTTCAGTCAGTCTTTTCATCTCTCACTCTGTCTCTCAGAGAACACAAGTTTGGTCATTTTGTGCCTGCAGGAATATAAAACAAACCCAACACGTGCATGCATCGAGGGGAAAGATCAGGAGAGCTTGTGAATAATGAAAAAGTGGATAAGTTTAAATGAAAGTTTTATCAGCAAATGTAGGTTGCATATTTTAGAAGTTGGGAATTGCGATTTTCCCAGCTTTTAGAATTTTTATCTCCTCAGATTTTAATTTTTTTTTAGATGTGAAGTTTGAGTTCATATATTTTAAGTAGCAAATGGACAGTTTTTAATTGGGCGTCTTACAGCTTTGTCAGTTAGAGGAAGTGTTGTCGTTTTTATGGAGGGAAACTGAGCTTCTGAGATGACTGAAAATGTAAGAGAAGTCATTCCACAACAGAAAAGTCCTCCATCTATTTTCTGCATTCAAGACAGAAGCGGCGAAGGATGGGGGAGAGAAGGGAGTGGGATGGATTACCGCAGATCTGCGTGCATCTGTCTCATTCCTTTTTATTTATTCTCCTTGTTTGTTTTTTTTTCTCATCTCCAACCTCACCCCCTCCTCCTTATTTCTTCCCCCCATCTTCAACACACTTTCGCTCTGCCCTCTTTCAATTTCTCGCCCCCTCCCCTTCCCCCCCTCCTCTCTTTTCTCCTCCCTCTGCATCCCAAGGGAAAAGAGATTCTGCCTGCTGCTCGTTAGTGCTCCCAGCCAATCTGCATTTTTAATTAGTAGTTATTGCTTCTGCTTAATATTCAAGTGCTACCCCGGGCCAAATGGGAATCCTTACAAAAAAAAAAAAAAGCGAGGGGAGTGAGGGAAGGAAAGAGAAACCGGCTGGGTATTGTGTTTCACTCCAGGACACCGAGACAAAAGCCCCCCCCTCAGGGAAAGATTTGGAGGGTTTTGGGGGGGAGCAGAGAGCTTTAGGGTGAGGAGAGCCGGGGTTGGAGGATGGGTCTCAAGTACAATCCAAAGGGGTGACATATTTTTATGGTGTCTCTCGGCCCCCCATTCTACATTATAATCTTTTTATTTCATTTTCTTTTTATCTCCTGAGCCCTGACCTACCTATCTCTCTCTCTCTCTAGGTCTCACTTGTTTCCTGCTTTCAGTCTTCACCCTATTTTTAAAGAAGTATCTCAACATCTCCTGGGTTTCTCCTCAGGCTAGGTTAAAGGACATGAACACCACAGCTCCTCTCGTCTCCAGACAGAGGGAGGGTGGGAGAGGGGGAAAGGAGAAAGAAACAGTTGCTCTCTTTTTCATCTTCACTCTCCTCCCCCCTCCAGTAAAATACAGAAGGATTTGACTTGAGGAAACATGAAAGAGGCTTATACCAGAGTCCGCTTTGAACCTCTCCAAAAAGAAAAAAAAAGAACTGTTTTCCCCCTCAATTTAGGGATCTTCTCTCCAATTTTGATTTATGCAGAAAGGCCTCATTTGTCAAGCAGGCTGAGTCAGTGCCTGATTTGCATAAAGTGTTCATTTTCTACGTTCTGCTAATTAGCAATTTGCAGCTTAATTGGAGAGTGGCTCTCGGTTAGGAGACAAAGCTATCCACATATAAAAATATCTCCAGATGTACTTTACGACACGACTGCATCTCGGTTGGCCTTTCTGCTTCCATGGCCCCGTTTCTGTATTCTGCTTTAGGTCATTCTTTTTGCCTCACTTTTTCTTTATTGTAGAGTTACTAATATCACCTTCCTCTTCCTTTTCTATTCATTCAATGAATAGATTTGAGTCGTTGTCTGGGTAATATTCTTCTGGTAAATATGGCTTTAACCATGCTTTACTCATGTCACTGTTCAACCTTTTAACTCTTTTAAGTCAACTTTGCTCTTCCCTCTGTCGCTGCATCGTATTCAACCATAGCAGACATCTGTTGTGAGCAAAAAAGCTCTAAAAACACACTGCACACTTCTTGCTCTGCACCGCATAGACTGATGGAGACTGGTAGTAACTAGCCACTTGTGAACATAGTGGAGCATTTAAGTGCTAAAGAGTTGGTAGAGACCGAAAACAGAGTGAAGAGAGAGCTAAATATTCAAGTATTATTCATCAGGTGGACACAGTGACACCTCCTAAGCAAATTCATCTGGCTTTGTATCTGCTGGATGTTGTCTAAAACGTTTTGCTAAATTTGCCAAACAAATGTAAACAAATCTCAGATGTGTTCACAGCATTTTTTTACTGCCGTCTATGAATTTATCTTATTGGGATACTTATTAGAGGTAAAAGCTTTTTAAAAAAGGGCATGACATTTCTTTATTCTCTTGTATTATTTACTGACAACCATCAATTAAAATGGCAAACTCAATGTTGTCTGTCTTTGTTTCCTAGTGTCTGAGGAGCCTTCCTACTTCACCTGCCAGCAGTGTGAAGGCATGTTTCCATCTGCATGGGCGCTCCTACAGCACGCTCAGCACACACACTCCTTCAGCATCTATCAAGTGGACGAGGAGGACAACAGGGACATGAGAGGAGGAAGAGGAGGATTTAGAGAGCACAAGCCTGCCACAGCCACTCTGGACCCTCGCCACCTGAGCCAAGCTCTTGCTTCTGCCTTTCAGCCCAACGCCCTGCGCCTCAGTCGTTCCCGTCAGACACACACCACCTCCTCTTCCGCCAGTAACATGCAGGCTCTGAACTTTTCAGTGCGGCTCAGGGAGCTTGCTGAGGGGAATAACAACACCACAGGCAGCTCCCCCAGAGGCCTGGTGCTTTCTCCGTCCTCTTCTCCACCAGCAGCTTCTCCCTTTCCTCAGACCAGCAGCTTCCAGTCTGACTACCACTGTGAGCTGTGTGACCAGAACTTCCTGTCCCTTCGCGCCCTGTCAGCCCATCGCCGCACCCACTCTTGCGACCGACCCTATCACTGCGGAGTGTGCGGGACGGCCTTCTCCCAGAGCGGGCAGCTAGCACGGCACATCAGGAGCCATCACAGGGAGGCTGGAAGTTCAGGAAGTGGATATGAGTCGTTGGAGATGGTCGTGATGGAGGAGGACGTAGGGAGGCATGGGATGAGAGGGAGATTTCAAATGCAGCCGACTGCGATCGCCACGGGAAAGGGACTGGTCGCTGCAGAAGTGAGGGCCACCGAGTTAGACCTGACGCTGCCTAAACACCCGTCCATAGCTACAGGCCTGATGCTGCTGACCTCGCAGGTCAGACCACCAGACAGCGAGCTGCTGAGGCTGTACCAGCACCAGAGAGAGGGTGCCGAGGGAGGGGAGGAGGCAGAGGGGCAGGGGGAGGCTCAGCACACCTCACCCTGCGCCAGCCCCTCTGAAGGCTCACTGGAAAGCGGAGAGACCGGGGGCAGCGGCGAGAGCGGCATCGCCAGTGGAAACTGCACGCCCAAACGGCCAGAGATGATCGACAGAGTACGAGGAGTCAGCGAGTGGGAGAATGAAAGAGGGGAGATCATCGAGCGGGAGACGGAATGGAACTCAGCCAAAGTCAGCGAGGTTGTGCAGGAGTGGCAGAGGGAGAATGAGCGAAGGAGTGTTGGAGGGAGTGGCGGAGGAAACAACAACAGTACTGCTGCCACTTCAGCTGGTAGGAAGAAGAAAGATGAAGCCTGTGAGTACTGCGGTAAACAGTTTAGGAACAGCAGCAACCTCACTGTGCATCGTCGTAGCCACACAGGTGAGCGACCCTACCGCTGCGGCCTCTGCAACTACGCCTGCGCTCAGAGCTCAAAACTGACACGCCACATGAAGACTCACGGCGCGCAGGGAGCCAAGGCTTCCTTTCTTTGCCAGCTGTGCTCGGTGCCGTTTACTGTCTACGCCACTCTGGAGAAACACCTGAAGAAGGTCCACGGTCTGAGTCACGCCAGCGTGGGAGCATACGCTCAGGCCAGCGCTGCAGACACTTTAGCTGCCTTGAAAGCTGGAGAAGAAACAGTGGTGGTGAAAATGGAGGAGGATGAAGCCAGTTTGGATCAGATAGAAACAGAGAGCAGAGTTCCGAGTGATGTGGTTAAAGGCATGGAGGTGGAAGAGGGGCTGAGCAAAGATGAATTTCTGGAGAACAGGGGGAGTCCAGCCATAGTGGCTGACCTGCCACCTGAGAGCAACGCAGAGTTGAGCTTAGCTTTGACTTCTGCGCCATGACAGCTGTTCAATCACGAATTGACTTTAAAATAGCACTGTATAGGCTTCGAGTTGGACATTATAATAAAATAATTCTACCCATCATTGAACGGATAGCAAAACTGGAATCAAGTTTAAAGAAAAATTTGCAGCAGCTCTGTGCCAGTGCCGAGACACACAGCAGCAGCCACGGTGTTCATGATAGTATGCAAAGCTGCTGGGTGAAACTAAGTGCCTACAGTTCTTTAGACCACAGAGCAAAAACAAGGCCATGACATTCAGCAGGGAGATTACCCGTGCTCTCGAACAGGAAGTAAACCGCCACAGTCCACACAGACACAGGAAACCGATCACCATAATGCACTGCAGGATGCAAAAGACAAGTGATTTATTTCTCTGGCAACCCACTGGACAGGTGGGGACAGATATTTACCGTCAGATAATATAGAGAAGAGATTATATAAAAAAGTAAATGCTGAGCAATAGAATGATAATATATTTTCAGCAAAAGAGAAAGGTCATATTGTGTTTCCTAGCTGTTGCTGGTTTTCTTTTGAGAAGACCTTTTAAAGACTAAAGATGTTTGAACAGCCAAGTGGGTTGAATGAATCTAAACACTGTCTGCCTGCAGTTTCTCAGACTCCTCTTTTTAAAGGCGCTTGGTTGTCACAACACTTGTCACTTAACATAATGTTTACGTGGCTCACGGAGCCCGGTAAGATCGGGCTCCTGACTGTGTGACAGTATGTATGGATGATTTTCTGTTTTGTAGTTTTATAAATGTGAATAAGGAGACTTTAAAGTCTCATCTACTGATGTGTTTCTTTTTTCATTCTTGATTTGTTTTCTATGCATACAAAAACTGCAATTCTCCTTCATGTGAAACGGGTGTTCATTACTTTTCTCTATTTGTACATGTGATGGTAATTTCTCTCTTTCATTGTTTACATTTGTAAAGTGCCGGACTGCTTTAAGCTTGTGCATGTTTGTGCAGCCATTTGAACTGTTCTTTTTTTATTTGACTGTTTGAATTATTCCTAATTTATGGATGCTGCATGTGTAACTGTTGAAATACAGGGTTGAGAGGTGCAGTAGCTAGTTGAGTTTGTGGGAAGCACTTGGCAGAGTTTGTGTGAATGTGTTTGTTAGAGTGTACACACTGGAGGGGGAGTACATCCTCAGGTAAAACTTCTACTTGAAACCTCTGTCCTGTTACCTTTTGTCCAGAGCATGACTCAGCAGGTCATAATCACTGTGTCTTGCTTCTGGCAGGTGTGAGGATCTATGGAAAGTTAAACCAGAGGAAATCTGCTCATTTAACAACAAAAACAAAATAGGACAAAGTTGTTAAGTAAAGCGATGCCAATGTTTTTCGTGACTACTTTGATGAATACATGTGAATATATCGGATTTCTACATGCATTCATGTCAGGGAATACAATTTCTTGTGTGTGTTGTGTGATGAATGGATAAGAATGATTGCAGTGTAACTGTTCAGGGATAATACTTTGTACATAGTTTGACATGCTTGCAGTTGCTATACTTATTATTAACTGCCTCCTAGCATCATCTTATTTCCGCTGTCTTTGTAAACTTGACACCATTTTGTAATTCACCTTTTCATCAAGAGCCTCAATAAAGAATTGTGGTGAAATGTTTTGTATTGTGGAGTCTTTTTCTGCTTGTGTTTGCTTTTCCCAAAAATGTTTTTCCCCCCTTTCTTCTTCTAGTATTCAGAACAAAGCTTTGAAACTATTTTTAAGTGTCTTTTCTCACCAGAATGTTGTCTTACTCAGATTGGGTCGTTCCTCTGAGGACCACAGTCAGCGCTGACTTATTAATTTTTAATGTGAGTGTTTGGATTAGGGACCCTCACTCCTTGTTTACATCCTTGTGATGTTGCTGGCTTTGTCTGGAAACACTGTAATGAAATTCCGTGTGTGTGTGTGTGTGTCACTCATCCAGCAGGTTGTGAGATGGGTGCAGCGAGCTGTGATGGGACACCGGCGACAAGGTTTTCTCAGGATACAAAATTGAGGAGGGGCAGTTTGGTTATTGTTTGTGGGCATGTTAGGAGGCAGAGCGGGGTGGGTGGGGAGTGTCAAGGGGTTGGGATAATTGCTGACTCCATTTTAAGGGCATAAAAAACCTCTGCACCAGCATCTCTGGCCTTAACCCCACCCCCAATCTGATGAAAATGAAGTTCTATGATCCCTCTAGCTCATTAACAGCAGGTCTTTTAATGAGCTTTCAACAGGGTGGGGGCAGGGTAAATAAAGAGAAGCGGGGTTGGATGGTGGAGGGTGTAGTGTGGGGGGGGTTATTGCACCAGATGCACACACGCCTACTCCTACCAATTACCATTGTGTTATAGAGAATAAGGAGGAAGTGAAGACCGAAGCCCCTCGGACCCAGATGAGTCAGTTTTGTCCGTTTCTGTCCACAGAGACAGATGACAGTACAGGTGACATCCTCCTCTGGCAAATTCTGCCCTCCCTGTCTGTCGGGCGCCACAGCAAGCGCCATTTGGTGCTCGTATGGACCCAATTATGTAAGGTAAGGTGATACACAGCAGAACACAGCACAACCGCCCCTCAAGCAAGTGGATATCTGTTCCACGTCCCAAAGTGCCCTTTGTCTTCCTGCAGTCCACACCTCTCTGTCAACCCTGTACAGGACAGTGTCGGCACCAAAACCAGCCAATCACAACACAGGGTTTATAATGTTTGCCAATAGGAGAGTGAGACTGACACTGTGTGTGTGTGTATGGGTGGGATTGTGTGTTCTGACCATTGATTGCCCCTGGGCGGTAGTAACGTGGACTTTGAAATCTAGTAATTGAGTCTTGGCTTCACAGAGAAAGCTTTTGTTGATGTGGAAGTTGGGAGAGGTCGATTTAGGACAGAGACACAACTAACACTGGCACAGGGGGTGTGAATATGCGAAACAAACTTTTGCTTAGCAGTCTCTACCTCTATAACAGGAATATATGTTGATGTGAGCACAAGAAGCATCTGGGATCTAAAAGGCTGCATTACTGATGAGTCATACTAATGATCTGAATTATTTGGGCAATTTGTGAAAAAACCCTGAAAGCAATTATTTACTGCTCATATCACCAGGGCCATAACAAAGATTTTGGAAACCAATGTATTAAGTTTTATTGTTGTTATATATTTACACTCAAATCATGTTTGAAATATATACACTATATAGACAAAAGTATTGGGACACCTACACATTACACCTACAGGAGCTTTTATTAAATTCGACCGCAAATTCTTAGGCCTTAATATGAAGTTGGTCCCCCCCTTTGCAGCTATAACAGCGTCCACTCTTCTGGGAAGGCTTTCTACAAGATTTTGTGTGTCTGTGGGAATTTTGCCCATTCATCCAGAAGTGCATTTGTGAGGTCAAACACTGATGTTGGACGAGAGGGCCTGGCTCGCAATCTCCATTCTAGTTCATCCCAAAGGTGTTCAGTGGGGTTGAGGTCAGGGCTCCGTGCGGGTCAGTCAAGTTCTTCCACACCAAACTCATCCAACCATGCCTTTTTGGACCTTGCTTTGTGCACTAGGGCAGTCATGCTGGAGCAGAAAAGGCCCTTCCCCAAAGTGTTTCCACAAAGTTGGAAACATAGAATAGTCCAAAAGGACTTGGTAAGATGAAGCATTAAGAATCCCCTTCACTGGAACAAAGGGGCCTACAGGCCAACCCCAGAAAAACATCCCATAGCATTATCCCTCCTCCACCACACTTTACAGCTGGCACAATGCAGTCAGGCAGGTACCGTTCTCCTGGCATTCGCCAAACCCAGACTCGTCCATCAGACTGCCAGATAGAGAAGTGTGATTGGTCACTCCACAGAACAGTTTCCACTGCTCCAGAGTCCAGTGGCGACAAGCTTTACACCACTCCATCTGACACTTGGCTTTGTGCTTGGTGATGTAAGACTTGCATGCAGGTGCTCGGTCAAGAAAACCCATGCCATGAAGCTCCCAGCAAAGTTCTGGTGCTGAAATGAATGCCAGAGCTGGTTTGTAACTGTGCAGTTATGGTCACTTTTACGCACTCTGCGCCTCAGCACTCAGTGACCCCGTTCTGCAACTTAACGTGGTTTGACCCCTCCTGGCTGAGTTGCAGTGTTTCTTTAATCTTTCCACTTCGCAAATACCACTTACTATAGTTGATCGTGGAATATCTAGGAGAGGAGAAATTTCACAAACTGACTTGTTGCAACGGGGGCATCCTACAGTACCTTGTTCGAGTTCAGTGAGCTCTTTAGAAAGACCCATTCTTTCACACGTTTGTAAAGGCAGACTGCATGGCTAGGTGCTTGATTTATTTATTTATTTATTATAAACCTGTGGCACCTTTCCAAGAACCAGCACCTTATCGTGGTGGAGAGGTTTGTGTGCCCCGATGAACCTGGGGGCTGTGTTGTCTGGAACCTTGTGTTCCTGGTAGGGTCTCCCATGGGAAATTGGTCTCAGGTAAGGGGCCAGACTAAGATTGGTTCAAAAGACCTCATGAAAAACAAACAGAAAAGTGAGGATACCCGGCCCGGAACAAGCCCGGGGTCCCCCTTCTGGAGCCAGGCCCAGAAGGGGACGGGAGTCCGGCCGGGCACAGCCCGAAAAGCAACATGGGCAACACCTCCGCTTCCCCGTCCCGCGGGCCCACCACCTACGGGAAACAGCGATGGGGTTGGGTGCGCTGCCAGAAGGATGGCAGTGAAAGCAGAGGGTCTCGACGGACCAGACTCGGGCGGCAGAAGCTGGCTTTGGGGACGTGGAACGTCACCTCTCTGGGGGGGAAGGAGCTTGTGCGGGAGGTGGAGAGTTACCAGTTGGATCTGGTGGGGCTCACCTCTACGCACAGCGTTGGCTCTGGAACCTTACTTCTTGATAGGTGTTGGACTCTATTCTTCTCCGGAGTTGCCCAAGGTGTGAGGCGCCGAGCGGGTGTGGGGATACTCACAAGCCCCCGGTTGAGTGCCGCTTTGTTGGAGTTTACCCCAGTGGACGAGAGGGTCGCCTCCCTACCCCTGCGGGTTATGGGGGGGAAAACTCTGACTGTTGTGTGTGCTTATGCACCAAACAGCAGTTCAGAGTATTTGGCCTTCTTGGAGACCGTGAAAAGAGTCCTGTATGGGGCTCCTGAAGGGGACTCCTTAGTCTTGCTGGGAGACTTCAACATACACGTGGGTAATGATGGAGGAACTTGGAAAGGTGTGATTGGGAGGAACGGGCCCCCTGATCTGAACCGGAGCGGTGGTTTGTTACTGGACTTCTGTGATAGGCGGAGCTTTTCAGGCTTCCCTGTGGAGGCTGGGGACATTGAACCAGAGTGGGCGGTGTTCAAAGCCTCTATTGCCGAAGCTGTGGCGGTGAGCTGTGGTCTCAAGGTCTTAGGTGCCTCAAGGAGCGGTAACCCTCGAACCTCCTGGTGGACACCGGTGGTCAGGGAAGCCGTCCGACTGAAGAAGGAGGCCTTTCAGAATATGTTATCCCTTTCAGAATATGTTATCCCTTTCAGAATATGTTATCCCTGGGTACTCCTGATGCAGTTGCAAGGTATCAACAGGTCCGAAGGGCAGCAGTATCTCGGGGTCTTGTTCTCGAGTGAGGGAACAATGGAGCGTGAGAAGGGCCGGAGAATCGGAGCAGCGGGAGCGGTACTGCAGTCAGTTTACTGCACCGTTGTGACGAAAAGAGAGCTGAGCCACAAGGCAAAGCTCTCTGTCTACCGGGCCATTTTCGTTCCTACCCTCACCTATGGTCATGAAGGATGGGTCATGACCGAAAGAGCGAGATCGCGGATACAACCAAAATGGGATTTCTCCGCAGGGTGGCTGGCATCTCCCTTAGGGATAAGGTGAGAACTTAAGTCATCCAGGAGGGACTCGGAGTAGAATCGCTGCTGGATGGATGGACGGATGGACGGACGGACGGACGGACCTGTGGCAATGGGACTGAATGAAACACATGAATTCAATGATTAAGAATAGTGTCTCAATACTTTAGTGTATATAGTGTATATAGGGATACAATTCTGGTGGCCAAAAACTGAATCTGAAATGAAATATCCCCTATAGTACATGAAGAAAGAGAGAAAATGTAACTCCTTCCAGGTTATACAAATAATATTATACCTGAAGTGTCATACATTATCAATAATATTGTTATAAATTGAGAGACAGAGACATAAATATTATGATTTTTGTCTTTCAGTTACATTTTTTCCTCATCAAAAATGTAACTGAAAGAGACTTTTTAATTTTTTAATTTATTCAACTTATATTTATAATATGAGAGCAGTTTAATAAAAGAAAAAAAACCATTTAAACAACGATTAAACTTACAAAAATGTATTTTAAGAAATATAAAACGCTGCAGGAAATATTCAATTGTCGACTCAGTTAAAACTTTAAAATCAGTCAAAGAAATCAAAACCACACACAATACCACACTCCATATATTCAGACGAGGACCCCACCAACAGTAAGTAACTGAGTAACTGAGTTACTGAGAAATGTCATAAAGTGGGTCAAAGTAAAGTTAGCAGCAATCACCTGCATCATTTTTAGACCTGAAACTGTGCTGACTGAGCAATTTGACAGCTCGACCTTGTGGGTAGTCTTTATAGACACGAAGTGCAATTTTCTGGCAGTACTAGCACACTTCAGATTAAATTTAAGATGATTAACTCTGAAAATGCTAACAACAAAGAGAATGTGAGAGCTCTGTGTTTGCTTTCCTGCAGGGCAGGCCTGTGGCTATGAAAGGCTCTCACTTATGTATGAGAAGATTGTGCTTTATCATGGAAAAAGCCAATTAACTGGGAGTTTTTAATTACATTTCTCATGGTGTACTGTGTTGAGCCTCCAATCATCTCTAGAGTCCCTGTCCTGTTGTCCTCTTTCTCCCCAGAATATTTGAGGAGGAGGAGGCAGACACTGAGGATTAAATCATCAGCAGGGCAGACTGGGACGAGGATAACAAGAAAGAGAAAGATGCTTTTGGGAGTGATCAGACAAACCACAGGACTCCCTCTCTGCTCTTTATCCTTGCGCGGTTCTCACAATTCCCACCTTTTCTCGCCCCTCCCTCCTCCCGCAACGACCGCAGAGTGAAACCTGAACCCTGGTATTACACCCGCTTCACCTCTCCTCCCTTACCCTCCTAACCTCCCAACAGTGAGAGTGTGGGAGGACGGGGTGAGAGGCAACACATACCCTGGCAGCCATCCGTCAATGCAGTGCCTCTCCTTGCCATTCAACACCTTAAGATAATGAGAGGATGGAAAGACAAGAAGGGGTCATTCTTATATGGGTTATATAATGTCACTGATCACTGAGGACCAGTTTTGCAGGAGGAGTGTCAGTTCATTCAGGTTTGATTAAAAGGAAGCATTGGCACATGTGTCGATTTAAAAACAAAAGGGAGGAAGTTCTATGATTTCTCTTTTTTCACAGCATGAACCAGTGCAACATCAAACAGCCAGAAATTGTTGCCAGATAATGATGGTGAAATAAACTTCATACCAACCCAAATAAATAAGGCGCTACGATGAGTGAAGGGCATGGGCTCGATTTAATTTCGTAAAGACAGACACAGAAAAATATTACCCAATGTATAAAACTCTTTTTTAAAAACTGCCTCTGTGAAAGATGTTTTTTCAAACGTAATATAGCGGAGTTCCTTTTAAAATGCTGCATTGTTCTCATGTGATATAAGATCACTGATATCTTCATGAATCCAACAACTAACAAATGCCTTTACAATAGGACGATACAAAACAGTACGTTGAACAATTGTTGCAAAATGTTTGCCATTCATTGCAATACTGTTCAAAAGATACACAACAACATAAATGATACAGTTAAATACAATATCATTTGTTTAATACATACATGAAAAAAGGGAAACAAAGGGAATAGGGAACTACACAACATTTCAATATAATACTAAACTTACTTGAATAGATTATATACAATATTATGCAGAACAGTATTTCAAGAGGTAGAGCAGGTGCCAACTAAGCGGGAGGCTGCTGGTTCGATCCCTGGCCCCTACAAACAACCCCGATGAAGTGCCCTTGTGCCAGATCCCAAACCCCACATTGCCCTCTGACTGTGGAGGTTTTACCTCCTGATGAGCAGGTGGCACCTTCCATACTGGCCTCTGACACAAGTGCATGAGTGCATGGTGAATGCTGGCTTTTGTTGGAAAAACACATTGAATGGTAACTAGACAAAAAAGCCCTAAATAAATGCAGTCCCTCTAATGCAATACGATATACAATAAAAAAAACTGCATTTAATATGATATGACACAATGCAAAATAATACAATGGGATAAGAAAATTCAATACAACCCTGACCCACGATATACTCTGAACTAATGTGACACAATAGAGTGTGAGACAATGTGACATAATACAATGAAATATGATGCAACGCTATGCAATACAATATAATTTGGTCATTCAGAGAGGGTATTGACTATGCAGTTACGGTACTTCGAATAACTTTCTTTTATGACCTAAAGCTTTTTTTCTTGCTATTACAATTTATTCTCTTCACACAGCATACAGAACTTTTTCACAACCACCCAGTCGAGTGTGGTTAGTACGTCCCGTCAGTGGGATGAGCTAAATCCTGTAGAGCCTTGTGGATCTGTAGGTGATCTAAGGAAAATAGATGGTGTCCACCTGACAACCCAAACAACACCCTTACTGCGACATTTAGCTGGGTGTTAATAAATGTATAGCTTAATGGCTTATTAAATTGTTGTTTATGTCTCTTGAATGGACACTTGACTTGAATATTAACAGATTTTTTTAAACGTCCTGTTTACTGTCAAATGTCTACAAACACTATACTATACTGTTCAAGCCTAAAGCTTCTAGAGACGAAAGTGCAAACAAGTCAAAGCATAAAGAAGATAGACGATATATGAGGTAATCAAACATCTGTCGGCTTAAATGCGCTCTGACAAACTGTTCTCAAACGTCTGTTACTCTCTTTGTCTTTCATAAACACACACACACACACACACACACACACACACACACACACACACACACACACACACACACACACACACACACACACACACACACACACACACACACACACACACACACACACACACACACACAACTCTGTTCTTGCTGCACCTGGTGACCCTCCTTGTGAACCTGAAACAGACACACACACAGTTATTCAGTAGCGCTAGTAATTACACCTCCACATTGAGGTCAGTCAGTTTTGACTTTCGTCCAGCCCTGAAAGGTCTAAAAATGCCAGAAAAACTGGATTTGGGTGTACATCCCTCAATGCCCCCACTCCCCTCCCCTCACACAGTACTTGGGTCAGAGGTGATGACTGGATAGCATGCAAAGGAAGGTTAGTAGGTAGAGCTCAGTCTTGTGACAGGTAAAAATGCTTTCATGTGCAGGCCTGAGGGCAGGTGACCTCCTCCTTGTAAGCACCTCGACCAGCATCTCCACATAACAAATGTCCAATGTCACACCGGCCATTTTTCATGCATTGCATCCGTTTCAATGTCCCTCGTTTGATGTTGCAACTTGAAATTTAGGATGTTTTATCATTGCTAAATCTATAAAACAATATCATATTTCATTAAAGAAATGAAATCGCATTCTGGAAAGTAATCAGTAGGATTAGAAAGCATAATGTTTGTTCATAAAGTCGAAATACAAGGCATCATAAAATGGTAAATTTCTAGCATAATAGAAGTATCTCAAAATGAAACTCTGGTAATTAAAAGTAGTTACTTCCTACAACTGTACCTAAAAAGCATTATGAAATTAGCTGCTATAGAATAATTTGTGTGACCTTATGACCAGAATATATTGTGATATTAAGGATGTTAAACACATATGCCATTATTTCAGTAAGGGAAAAAGAAATATGGTGTTTTGTTTCTGGCTATTCCAAAAACAGT
This sequence comes from Eleginops maclovinus, assembly GCF_036324505.1. NCBI lineage: Eukaryota > Metazoa > Chordata > Actinopteri > Perciformes > Eleginopidae > Eleginops > Eleginops maclovinus. The sequence goes on along the minus strand of NC_086366.1, from coordinate 14,028,466 downwards.
TAGAATTTAATAATAAAAAGCAAGATCAAAAAGTTTCAGTTTATTTATAAGAAAGATAAAAATAAAGACATGAGTGATAAAATCACAGAATAGGAATTAAGTAAAACCAACTACTTTGAAGTAATTTCTCCTTGGTGCTGCTTGGGGCTGATTGTCTGCTGCTCAGTCCGGTGATGTGTGTGAGTGATGCGGTAGAAAACCGGCCGGGACAAAGCCGGTTAACCAGTGGGGAGACAGAGAGGGGCCCCGGGCTGCTGGTGCGAGGTCGTGGGATCAGAGCAGGTCATGGAGATGTGGGAGTGTCGGCTCGGCCCTCTGACCTTTGTCACTGAGGCTTCCTATAATCCTGTCCTCAAAGACCATACGGACATAATGGAGAGCCAATGAATGGAGTTAAATGGTGACCATTAGGTGGATCTGTGTCGCTATTCTTCTTGTTTGTTTAGTCCAGGTCAGTCTCACGTTTTTAGGCTAATCAGGCGTGTGATGGAGGGATGGCTGGAGACGCCTGGAGAGGCCCGCAGTGAGCACCGCAGGACAACAGTTTATTGGAGATGGATATCCACCTAAATTTAATGAATGTCAGGACACAAGAGGGCTGAGAGAGGGGGTCGAAGGGTAGCAAGGGGGACGCTAATTGGATGTCCACTTCAGATGATTTGAATCCCGACCAGAGTTCACAAGTGGTCCACACAGGAGGAGGCCAAAGACCCCTTCCGAAAACTGCTTGATCAATTTAGGTATCACAGCAAAACAAGTCCCCATGAATACTCTATTACACCGGTATTATTCTAAGGATGTCCGTCCTAACACATTTAGACTAATAATGAAGCCCTGACAACACATTTTGTGGAAAAAATTTATAAATTGGATTGGGCTAGAAGTTTTTGTTTTTTATTGTGATTTCAAATATTGGAAGGTAAACATAAATAAAATAAAAAGGAACATTTCAATGAGTAAGTAAATCTGTAACTGTGAAGTTTTGATAAATTCATCATCAAAGTTTTTTTTAAAGCTCACAATATACCTCAGTTTTGTGTTTGACACAGAACACTTATATTGACAGTGATAGGCCTGACGAATAGTGCTGTGTATTGCAATTCAATCTGACATGAACCTCCTACATTGATAATTAAACTCTTATATTATATGTTGATTGCTTCTTCTTTAGATTTATGAAGATGCATGTCTCTGCACAGCCTTATGTATAATCACATCACCACCATGATTCACAGTAAACCCCTCCATACAGTAGATGTGTGTGGTCTGGTCCCTTATGTGGATAAGACTGACACCTAGAGTCTCGTGTGATTCACTGCAGGCTACATATTCTGCATCTAAGCAACCTTCTATTAGACACAACATATTGCCCCACAGGTTAACATGTTGTTAATCTGAATTTATTTAAAAGACAAGACAATTACAATGTGGTATTTCCTTAAATCACAGCCCTAATTATTTGTGATTATACTTTTTTTATTTTTTTTATTAGCACTTACACCTCTTTCTATTTACTACAGTGCTGAGTGGTGCTTTTATATTCCTAAATTGTTTATGTCATGGACTTAAATGTGGTTCTCTATCTAAGCTCTGTGAGTTTACATTTTTTACGTTTAATAATGATGATTCTCTGTCTAAAACATTGTTTTGCTTTGTTGCAGCAGTGTAGGCCTACTTTGAAAGCGTGTTGCCTCTTTCTGTCAGTAAGATAGTGATGGATGGACGATAAATAAAAGGGACCAAAGAGACTTTTGGCACCGTGTCATTACTCCGACTCCAGCTTTTCTTGGCCCCCGGCGCTCTGCATACCTTTCCGGGCTGGGCTGAGCCGAGGAGTGCCCCTGTTTGGCAGAGGGGGGTGTGTACTTTTAACTGTATTTAAGCAACGGCTGCTAACGCATTTTGTGGATAAAGGGTTTAACTGCATATTCAGAATGGCGACCGACAAGAAGGCTCCCCTGGGCTCCATCGAGAACCCGATCAAGTTCATGGATCAGGACTACAAGTCTCTGCTGGAGGAGTGTCTTAAATCCGGAGAGATGTTCGCTGACCCGACCTTCCTGGCTGAGCAGAAGTCTATCGGTTCACCGGAAGATGCGGATCCAAAAAAGGCAATCAAGTGGCAGCGACCCAAGGTATTAAAAGTTGTGCATGTAAGAGTTCCAGTTTTGGGTTACACTCCAATAACTTATTCAACACCAGTTGTAGAATAATCCATAATTATGCATGTCATGTTATAGCTTCCTCCATATGAAAACATTCTGCTGGCACACATAGTTTAAAATAAAGGAAAGGTGTGTTCATATTTGTTTCAGCCACTCATAATGTGAATTTAATATTCAATATATATATACATTGTTGGCTTTGCTTGCTCACAGAGATTCTATCATATTTCTTGCAGATGTGTAGAAAGAAGCACATAGTGAATAAACCAGGTGTGGCTCAAGTCTCCTGGAGCAGTTTCCTTTAGAGGTGAAATGTAACCAAATTACGATCAGGAAAACCACATAGTACTTTCATTAATGTAATCTCCAAGCTAGAAAAGATTTTGGAGCGTAATTTTGGAGAGTTTGAGGATTTTACATAAATAATTTACGTATTATTAAAGCTTAAATATTCAAACGGGATTCATAAGGAGTTAGTACAATAGGGCTTTAATGATTCAATTTAGATTTATAAGTTGATTGTATATAATTTATCTTTTTTTCTTCTCTTTCTTTATAAATGGTTTGGTCAACATGATCCGAGAAAACAGAAAGCAGCATTTAACTTTTTTTTTAAATGTACTCAAATGTCTTGTTTTTTACGAAAACAAAAGATATTCAGTTCAATAGATGAGAAACAAGAAAATACTCATACTTAGGAAGCTGAAACAGGTGATATTTTGATGTTGTATTAATATAAAATATAAAAAGTGTTGGATCAATTTTAAGTTGGATTAATTGTTGAACATTTTCTTAAAATGAGGTTTGTGGTGTTATATCATGTTGTGCTCCCATTTTCCTCTTTTTGTTCCGTGTGAAGAAAATCAGTGAGAACGCTGTGTTTGTGGAGGGCACGACTGGGACCACTGACATCTGTCAGGGCCAACTGGGTGAGTACACATCAGTAAACTCCAACAAACATATTAATATCGGCCTCGCCCCCTGCTCATCTTCCCTCCCAGAATGACAAGAAACTGGGATATGTCATGCTGAATTGTCTTCAACTGGCATTCAACAACATTCTGGTGCAAAGTAAAAAGCTGAAACTGTTCATTGGTTCAATTTTATCACAATAAAGTGCAATGACTTCATTCAGAACTGGATGTCTTCACCACACAGCTCCAGGGACCAAACTTCTAGCTCTCAGTGGGGGGGAAAGAGGAGGGACCCTCTGTGTTCCCTTAACCTCAAATCTGCGGGGGTCCACTCCCTGTCTTAATCTGCATGCAGAGTCCTCACGAATCTCTCTTGTTATGTGTGTTTCTTATTTGTGGTGAACCACAAGAAAGATGTGTTTTCTGCAGCAACTTCCCTTCTCCCCTCTGAGATTTCTAAATTGATAGTTTATGATACCAGTTTATATGGACATATTGTACTGATCAATACCAACGCCTTGTCCTTCTTGCTCTTCTTCTTAGGTTTATGTAATGTGTTTTGTTGCAACATCCAGAGAAACAACATGTAACAGATGTTTTCTGTTGGAGAAGAATGTGGCTTATTAGGTTTGTGCGTGTGTGTGCGTGTGCGTGTGAACCTGGTTGAAAGAGCATTGACGAGAAAAGGGATTATGCTTCAAGGGAGACCAGTGCCTTCTGGGCTCTTATGTAAAAACAAATAAGTTATTATAAAGCACTAAGTATCTTCTAAGATGTGTTCATATGAGCTTCTTGTGTGTATTCTTGTAAATCAGGTAACTGTTGGCTGCTGGCAGCGCTGTCCTGTCTCACCATGCACCCCAAACTGTTTTTGAAGGTCGTGCCGCCCAACCAAAGCCTGTCCAAGCCTTACGCAGGGATCTTCCATTTTAGGGTGAGTAGACTCTTATCATCAAGTTTTAATTAGCTCCCCAATCGAGTCAGTCAAGACTCCCATCTTGTTTCCTGCTGACCAACAAAAAGCATTCTTCCTCATATCCTTCGGCTTTAGCGTTGCCCTGCAACTCAATCCCACCTTTTGTCTCATCTTTGCCTGGACATGTTGCTTTATATTCTTTAGGGAAACTAATTCTTATTATAAGCTGTAATTGCATCTAAGTTTTAACCATTTAGTGCAACTGCAAATAAGCATTTTAGTGGTAAAATGTTGAAGTATGCACAATGTATGAATGCTATCAACTGACACAATAAGGGTCTTTAAGCCATAATGAGTAAGATGTTTCCTTGAAAACATTTCCTACAAAAACAGTCACTCTGATTCATTACTTAAAGGGTTTAGCAGGTCTGTATCGGTTGAGATCCTGCTAATTACCTGTGTTTTCTTTTCACTTTCTGTTGTGTTTGGGACGTTGCTAGGCATCAACCTCTATGAAAACATAGCGAGCAAGTGCCTTTAACATTATATTACATACAAAGCTGTAAAACAATTTTCTGTGTGTGCTTGAAGGTCAATTAGTGCTGATCACAGGCCAAATATATCACACAGTTTGTGTTGGGTTTAATACATTATTTATTTAAGCATTAAGCACATTAAGTTTGATTTATTATTAACATATTATTCCTGTGTGCTCATGTTCTGTACCTTCATGTAAGAAAGGACTGATTCTCTGTCTCTAAACTGATTCATATTTGATCTGATTTGACTTTATTCTTAGACATTTAGCATACTATCATTAAGCTGTGTACAGCTTTAGCTACCGTGATTCCACAGAAGCGTCATTTAATAACAGATCAAACAGGTAAAAACTCTGAGAAAACATGAGAACTTATCTTTACCTTATCAAAAGCTTTATCATTTAGAGATCTTTTACAGGCTCTGACCTGCATAGATACTGTATATTGAATATGGCATTATTAGATGATTCAATCTTATCAAAGCAAACACATTTGTTAAATATGGATCATTCTCTGCTCAGTGATCATTTTTTTCCCCCCAGAGTGTTGGATCTTTAGAGACTGTTAGGGAGATGAGACAAGACTTGACAAGCAGGACAGAAGGACTGGAAATTATGCTTTGTCAGGGTGATGGGAGAGCAGTCCAGACACGCAGGCAGTGACTACCCCTGAGACACACACACACACACACACACACACACACACACACACACACACACACACACACACACACACACACACACACACACACACACACACACACACACACACACACACACACACACACACACACACACACACACACACACACACACAGGCTTTCCACTACGGGTGTGTACACCTTACAGTACACACCTTAAGTCATGACCAGGAAATGCCTCGGTTGGTGGTTTGAAAAATGTAGGGTTTATTTCATTTTCCTTAAAGCTTTATTAATAAACCATGTGATACTGTACTAAGGACATATTAATAGCAGGTTTCCACAGCAATGGCGGCAATTTAAAGTGATTTAAATCACATACCATGTAAAACAGAAATCAGTCAAATGTGCCAAAAGTTGGATTAGTTTTAAAATAGCTTTTATTTATATATAAGTCCATGTCCAATGGGTGGATACAATTAGCAGAAACACTATTCAACAAACATATTCCACTACAAAAAAACTGAACTGAAGGGAGGAAAACAAAACCTTTCTACTTTAAATACATATAAATGAAAATGTATTGACCAGAGATTATCAGAATCAGAATTACAAATCCTTTATTAGTCCCACAGTGGCAAAATCTACATTGTTGCAGCAAGTGGCATGGAAAAAAAAGTGGCATCACGGATAAAAAAATAAAAAGGCATGCAGTAATCAAGAATGAGCTAACAATAATACACAGAAGAAAAGCACACAATAGTTTTACTAGAGTAAAACCGAACAGCAATTTCAGAATTTAGTGACGTATGTAATGTAAGGTGTTGAAAAGTCTTTATCGCACATTGCCGTTTTATTACACAAGAAACACAGTCTGTATTGTGTCGGGGTCTACCAGAGGCCCTGATGGTTATGAAGTCTGATCGCTGCAGGAAGGAAGGACATGTGGTCTCTCAGTGAGACACCGTGCGTACAACAGCCTGTCACTGAAGGAGCTTCACAGTGCGGACAGGGTGTCCTGGAGGGGGTGGGACACATCGTCAAGTAGGGAGGACAGCTTGGCTACCATTCTCCTGTCTCCCACCACCTCCACATTGTCCAGAGGACTCCCCAGGACTTTCCCAGCCTGTTTAGTCTTTCCTTTCAGCAGCTGAGATGCTGCTGCCCCAGCAGACCACACCTTAAGTTATGCTGAATAACCCTTGTGATGTATGTGATATCAAAAATATATTTAAAGCACGGGGGATTTTAAGCGAGCCTCTGTATCAGGTGGAAACAAACAAGACTCAACAACAACAAAAAAAGTTGTTGCCTGGTTAGGTTCAGGTTTGTCTCCTTACTAACCTTCCTGCTGATCAATTACACTGGTTTCTGCTTTATCTCACTCTCCCTTTCCCTGTGCAGTTCTGGCAGTATGGTGAGTGGGTGGAGGTGGTTGTGGACGACAGGCTGCCAGTGCGTGAAGGCCGTCTGCTGTTCAGCTACTCTCACACCCGTAATGAGTATTGGAGCGCCCTGGTGGAGAAGGCCTACGCCAAGTCAGTTTCCACTACCAAGCATATGTTTGAGGGTTGTAATGTCTAATGTAATATCACCCACTCTTTTTCTGTGTGTGTCGCTGCAGTGATAAATATACTCTTTCTCACGTCATCGTATGTAGGTTAGTCGGATCCTATGTAAGCCTGAAAGGGGGCAACATTTCAGAGGGGATGGAGGACTTTACAGGAGGCATCGCATACTCGCTGCAGGTCTCATCCCGCACCCCTCGAGTCCTCTGGAGGTCTCTGACAGCCGCCCTGTCTCGAGGCAGCCTACTCAGTTGCTTCATCCAGGTACCCAAAACACACTCTGCAATGCTCCATGCTCCTTAGAGCCACTTCAGCTATTCGCTCTATCTTCACAGGCCAGCAGCTACCTTGAGATCGGAAAAGTGACAGGAAACGGGCTGATAAAAGGTCACGCTTACGCCATCACCGATACCGACAAGGCCAGTATGACTCAGTTTTCCTCAAAGACTTCTAAACAACAATGTCATCATTGTATTTCATATTAGTATAATCCTATTTATTCCTATATATTCTCACTGAAATGTAATTTAATGTCATGTTATTTCCTGTCAAATAATTTCTCATCATCCAACCCACCACCCAGTTTGTGTCTCATCTTAACATTGCGTGGCATTTTTATGGTAAAAATCTCTCATAATGGCCCCGGCCGTGGCGCAACTGGCTGGGGCACCTGCACCGTACGCCGGCGACCCGGGTTCGATTCCTGACCCGTGGTCCTTTCCGGATCCCACACCGACTCTTTCTCCCACTTTCCTGTCATTCTCCACTGTCCTATCCATTTAAAGGCAAAAAGCCCCCAAAAAATATCTTTAAAAAAAATCTCTCATAATGTAATATATTATAGTTGATAGAAATCTCAACACAAAGTCCATCAGTATCTGTCCTAAAGCTTTTGATCGAATGCCATGATCTTCTTCTAGAATAATGCTGCCCATTTGTCTTTGAAGAGGTTTAAAAATGTCCTTCACTTTTTTCACTTTAGGGTGTTTTTCTGTATGTTGAATTAAAGGGGCCCTATCAGGCCCATTTTAGGTTGATATTTGTATTGTGTGCCTCTACTGTGACATGTGTACAAGCTTTAATGTTCAAAAAGGTCTTTATTATTCTCATACTGCCTGTTTTGCAGTATCCCATTTCACCCTGTTTGAAAATCCCAGTCTGCTCTGAATGATTAGCTGGCCGGCAAGAAGTGCAAGTTTTACATGTTGATGTCACTATGTTACGGAAGTAAACAAAGGATTCCAAAAGAGGCATTTCAGTTAGGGGGGGAGTGTGTGGGAGAAAAAACTTTGGGATTTTAGTCTATGCAGACCATTTATATGCATTGAAATCTATTTAATACACTACAGGAAATGGAAACCCCCAAAACCCATAACAGGGCCCCTTCAAAAATGATAAAACTCATTCTTGACCTTGGACAGCAGAGGACCCTGTGATATGATCAAATGCTCCAAAAATGTTACTCATGACCTTGTGGATATATTTTGGGCAACTTTTGACTCATGTCATCTCTTATTACAAGTACAAAACAATCAAACAATATTTTAGAATAACTTTCTTCTCTCATCGCTACAGGTGACGAAAGCGTCCAATGAGATTTGTTTGCTGAGGCTGAGGAACCCCTGGGGTTTTATCGAATATCGCGGACCCTGGAGTGACAGGTGAGTAAGCTTCCTGTTTGTGCCCGTTTATAAAGAAAGAGCTCACCCACTCAGTTTCTCTTTGTGCTGCTGCAGGGGTAAGGAGTGGGATGACGTGGCCAAAGAGGAGAAAGAAAGGATTGAGCTGAAGAAGAAAGAAGATGGAGAGTTCTGGTAAGTTGCGATTCTTAAAATGCCTCCTCCTCTATTTAAACACTAATGCCACACTAAGAAAATACTTTGAAAAGTCCTGTGTTAAAAACCTTTCGTAAATAAAAGTATGCAAGTATTATTAGCAAAATGTACTATAAGGATTCATTGTGCAGGAAAATATTTACTTTCTGTATTTTGACGTGTCTTGATTAAAATGTGTAAACTGCATTTTACTGATGTAGATTTTTATTTCTGTATTTAATTTACGCTACTTAATGAACTGATTTAGTGTCATTTAAATGAATGCATCATATTTTATAATATCATCATGTGTTGGTTGTGGAGCTGTCAAATGAGAACACGTATCTCTAAAAAATAGTTTTCAGCTTTGTGAGTATTCAGTCTCAAACTAATTCAATTACTCAGGTAAAGTGGAGGTACTTTCAGTTTGTACTTATGTACAGAAGGTGAGTGAATACTAGCTCTGAAAACTATAGGCTCTCTGATGTAAACCATCCTCTCTATTAGGATCAGTGTCGAGGACTTCCACAACCTGTTTGACATCGTGGAGCTCTGCAGTGTGAATCCTGACACTCTTGAGGAGGGAACCACCACTGCGTCTTCTTCCTCTCCTGCCTCCCCGTCTCTCTGGAACATCACCGAACATGAAGGAATCTGGGTAACGGGAAGCTCTGCTGGTGGCAGCCGCAGATACAACCGTATGTTTAAGTCTATATATTTACATAAACTAAAACTCCACCTAGATATTGTTTTGTATTTATCAAACCTTTGTTCCCTCAGGATCTTTCTGGAAGAATCCTCAGTTCCAGTTGGTTCTGATGGAGCAGGACCAGCCAGAGCTGGACGATGATGATGATGATGATGATGAGGAAGATGAGGATGACGAGGATGATGAGCTGATGACCGCAGAAGAGAAGCAGAGAGCAGAGAAACAGAAGCAGAAAGCCAAAAAGTGCACCGTGCTGGTGGAGATGCTGCAGAAAGACCGCAGGCAGAAGAATAAACTCAACTTCCTTTACATTGCATTCCACATCTTTCAGGTCACATCCACTCTACTTTTATTTGTTGGTTTCATTCATTTAGATTGTTTCCTGAAAGAAATAACATCTGTCTTTGTGTTTCTTGGATTTGCAGGTTCCTACTGAGGTGGGCCAATGGAGAAATAATCATTCTCTGCTTAAAATAATAAAACAATAATCTAATATTCTTAGTAATAATTTATAAAGGAGGATCCTGAATATCTGTCTTTATACAGCTCCAGGGTGCGTGTTTGAGCCGCAACTTCTTCATGACCAACCGCCCTGTGGGTCGCTCTGGAAAATATACGGCTCAAAGGTAAAATACCATCATCAAGAATAATGACTTCGAATTTGTAATTCTTCAATAAACGTTCAATAAAATCTGCATTATTTTCACTTAGTACTGTAGGCCATATTCAACTTAGGTTATTGTGTGCTTACTGTGTCCTAAATCAAGAGTAATCCCTTAAAATGTGTACCTCAATGTCACAAATCTGTTCCTCAAAAGTAGTATCTTTTTATTGAATGCAAAGTTTGAAGAAGATAATGAATAATTGATGGACATTTGAGTACCATAACCCTTGACATTTATGTAACATGTGAGCATAAGATAATGATCTGAACACACTTTTTAAAGTTTGGAAACAATAAACATTTTGTTGTTATCTGGAAGATTCGAAGATCGTCATAAAAAAAATACTTTATCACCAACAAAAAAAATAGCAATAATTTGGCCAAGGCTGCCAACATCCGAGGGACAACCAAATAAAGCAACAAAGTCAATCCATAAAATGTATTCAAGAGTACTTACTGTTGCATATGGCCCTGATGGTGGCAGCTATTAAGCAAAAATATTGTCTACATAAATGTAACTCATTATGTTTGTCACACAGGGGAACTTGGAGGAAGCTGCACCTAGACCCGGGCCACTACATCATTGTGCCGTCCACTTACCGACCCAACCAGCCCGGAGAGTTCTATGTCCGTATTTTTGCCAAGACCGGAAACACTTTGGGGTAAGATGGAAGGGTTTAAGCTTTGGGGGCTTATACCATTGGACAAAAATCAAAAGAAGACTTATTAGCTTGATTTATTTTTCTCTACTTAACAACTAGCCAGGCATACAAAAAAAAACTGTTTAAGGCAGCATTGTGTTATTGTTATAAGTGTCCAACAATACTTCCTGAGGGTCTCTGCATCACCTCCTGCCTCTCCCACTCTCCCAGTCATAGTCACCAACACTCCCCTGTACCGACATTCAAAATTGCAATTAATCTTAATAGCAAACAGGCTGATAAAAATCACTTCTCATGGCTTCTGTCAGCAACAACAGTCAATTATACAGCTGAATGCTAGCACTTATTATGAACATAATCACCCTCTTCAATTTCCTGGAGTGGACATTTTTGTAGTAGTACATTTAAGCTGAGGTGTTCACAGGACATCCCCTTGAGGTTCATATTTGTTTTTTTCTCGTAATTTTAATAGAAAGATAATAATAATTTAGCAGTCAAAATCAAGCCAATATGCATAATTTGTTAACTTATTATAATATATTATTTCTAAGTGCAAAAAAAAAAGTATAATTAAAGAGACAATCTGGTGTGGACTTTTTGTTTCAGGACTCAGGAATTTACCTGTTCCTCCGGCTACCTCCCGGTGAGTTTATCCATCTCGTCCAAGCATGCCACCCATTTGCAGCTAACTAAAAGATTGTTATATGTTAAAGTTTGTTGGGTGTTTGTGCCAAATAGGTGATGGCTACTCCAGTCACTCCAGAGGGTCGACTGAAAGTTCTGAAGACTTTCGATGAGAAGGCCGGCCCTGTAAGAAGTCATCCTCAATTAGACGCATTATTTATTTTTGATAAAAGCGGAGTTTGGGGCTTTTGTTAATGTGATTTCTGTCTCCCCCGGCAGGATGACAGACTGAACGCCAAGGATCTCATGAAGCTGTTCAACACAGGTTAAAAATCTTCAATGTATTAGGTTTTACATGTTTTAGCTGCAACTGAAAATAACACAGAGCTTCCCTACAAGTGGTATTTCAGTATATAATACCCGTAATCGCCACTAGATGGGAGCAAAGTGGTAAAGCTTTCTTTTAAAAGTTGGCCTATTGGAGCCTCAGAGGTCACCACCAGTCTAGACAGAAGCTCATGTAGCTGCGGTCAGATAGAGTACATCATGCTTGTTAATAAAGTCATAAGTAATAAATGTGAATAACTGAACTTGCCTTCAACTTTCCCCATCTTAATTAAATTCAAACCGTTGTTTTCATTCTGTGCTTTCTTCCTGTAATCACAGCTCTTGAGAAAGATTACCATCTGCCACTGGAGACATGCCGACAGCTCATCTTTGGAGAGGATGTATCCTTTTGTCCTCAGTATATTCTATAATACAACTCAAAATCCAGTCTTCTTTTGGTTCAGTACGCTTGTAACGCTTCTTATACTTTGACTACTCCGCATTTATGCCTAGTTTACTCTGTCCTACGGAATTTACATGTTTTTCTTTAGTATTATTTTAATCTCTGCTAGCATAACACTGCAGGTAACTTTCCCTTTTCTGTCCTTAACCCTGCTGGCAGACTAAAGGGCGCTCCAGTCTCACCCGTAAACAAACAGAAACTCTGCTGTCCAGTCTGCAACATCTGCAGGTATGTTTGTGTGTGTGTGTGTGTGTGTGTGTGTGTGTGTGTGTGTGTGTGTGTGTGTGTGTGTGTGTGTGTGTGTGTGTGTGTGTGTGTGTGTGTGTGTGTGTGTGTGTGTGTGTGTGTGTGTGTGTTTATTAAAAATCGGTTGTTACGTCATTGCTTATTCTGATGCTGCTTTCTTTTTCAGTCCATCTTTTTCCAGTTTGATGAGGACTCTTCTGGGACCATGAGCCCCTTTGAACTCAGCACAGCGCTGCAAGCTGTTGGTATGCACACACACACACACACACACACACACACACACACACACACACACACACACACACACACACACACACACACACACACACGCACACGACAATGTGTACATATTGTAGTTGTTGTTTGGTTTTCACGCCTTCGTTCACTCCACTGTTTCTCAGGAATGCAGTGTGATAGCAAGGTGATTGAGCTGCTGTCTGAGCGCTTTGCATCCGGAGACCTTCATATGCCCTTCCACAGCTTTGTGTCATGTGTAACAAGGATGCAGAAGCTATTCGGTAACACACACACTCACACACACAACGCCTTCATGTCAGCAAGTACAAAGAGGCTAACAGATCAATTAACTTTTGTCATCTTTAAGCTGAAGCTTTGTAGTGGTTTTATATTTTTGACCCATCTGCACTAAACCCTAAAAAATCAAACAAGGACATCTATAGCAGTATATCAGTCACAGTTAAATGCTATACTTTAAGTATATTTTACTGATAATATATATGTGCTTGCTAAACTTACTCTTACTTTTGATGTTGAATTATTCTTTCACTTAAGTCAAATATGAACCTATTATGTCTCTTGTGTTATGATTATGGTGTGCAACATATAGCCAAGTGAATTTTTATAATTAGTGTTGGGGTGATTTACTTGTTTTGGTTTGAATTCAGTTTTATTACTAAAGGTGAGAGGGACTACATGAATTCAGATTCCTTAGCAGGATCCCTGCTCTGAAAATCAACACTATACCAGATGCAGAAGTTAATAATCGTTGCAGAGATACTGAATGCAGTCTTTTTCTCCCTCTTCTCCTCAGCTCTGTATGAATCAGAAACCAGTCAAGAGGTGAAAGACAGAGGGATCAACTTTGTGAGTATCTGCCAAATGTGCTGTGGTGTGTGCTCAGTGACCTGAACAAGTTTTTGATTTTTTTTTTGCTCTCTGTCGTCCCTCCACAGTGGCTGCTTCAGTTCCTGACAGTGTGAAGATGCTTTTTGATGGGGGTCTTTATCTTAAACCCATTTGAACACACAGCATGCCGTTGATTATTATACAACGAAGACGAACATAAACTGTATTTTAAAACAGTTTTCTATGTGAACATTATTCCAAAGCAACAGCAGTGGCTCAGTTCAGCCATTGTTTTATTCTTTATGATTCATGTATCTTGCGTTGTACTTATGGATATAACCTTGATATAGGATAAAGGTTCAGCTTCATTGTCATTATACAATACAGGATTGCACAATGAAATGCAGTTGCGTTCCAGAACACACATAAAAAGTAAGGACTTGAATAAATAGGAGGGGTATAATAATTGAATATACCAATACAATAAAACAAAATATACAAATGCAGCACAAAAGGAAGGGTAAAACAAAAAATGTAATTATATTTACGAGGAAGATGCACCTACATATACATAAACACAATGTATACAATATAATAGGCAGAGTATGCAGCAGTATCATTTCATTGTTATGTAATACCATTATATTACTTCACAGTATAATAAAATTGATTTCATAATTAAAGATGTGTTTAAAAGTGTCCTTGTTCCTTTTGTCTTTTACGAGCACATTGTTTCCTAACCTAAAAATAGACCATGTTATTATTCCTTTTCTCAAAGTTATTATCAAGTTGATTGTGAGAAATCTGATGAAAAGAAAATTTGTATTAATAGTAATGGCATTAACTGTAATAACACAAGAATAAATCACTGCAAGACCTACAGTTTACTCATCCATGCACACCGGAACATAGCAAGGGTAATATCTGTGCATGCACACACACACACACACACACACACACACACACACACACACACACACACACACACACACACACACACACACACACACACACACACACACACACACACACACACACACACACAGAGTGAGCACTGTGTGCCCCACTGAGGGTGTGAGGTTTATGTCTCAGCAGCGTTACACGCACAATCTCTATTCTTATCGCACTGACGCCACGTACAGCGTCAACACGTACTCGCCTCCTCCTCTACTACGTTCCCTCACTCCCTCAATCCATCCCTCCCTCTTTCTCCCCCCTCCTGTTCCCTCTAGTAACTGTCTGAGTCTCACAATCTGCATCCTCCTCCACTCTGTTACACACACACACATACACAGCTGCTCGCATGCACAAACGTCATTTTTACACATGCAGCTAATATTAGCACCTTTACTCACACACCACTTCCTGTTCATCATTAGGTGAGCACACAGGTTATACTCAGCAACCACCCATCTACACTGTGAGAGGACGACAGGATGGACCAATAGATTCCTCCCTGTGCCAGTCAGTGATAGCTGTGGCCTCAACAAGGCTTGTATAAACATTTATATGCAGGCCTCAGAGGATTCATGCATGTGTTCTTTAAGTCATTCTGTTTCAGAAACGCTTAGAAACTAGAAACTACAGTAACGCAAGAGGAAGTGTAAAGCTGTACTTTGGCATAGCAGATTTTCAAACTAAATGCTGACAGCAGGAATCGTTTCTTTTTTCATTAAAAACAAAGCACAAGCTGGTGCGAATATCATTTGTTTTGCAGGTAGCCATTGGTCATAAACCAAACTATTGGAAAAATCCAGAAATAATGAGGGTGATGAAAAGTCACAAGATCCCCCAGTTATAACAATTCATCCTAATGGGAACTTGAATATGCAATCCAAAAGTTGTTGAGATATTTCATAAAATACCACAAGGAGGTGTATGGGATCACAAAGAGGTGTGGGGTCCATCCTCTCTGGACCATGAATGTTTGTTTTTTTAAATCCTAAAACAATAGTTGTTGTTGGTACAGTTTGGACCAAACCGTAGACCAATGATCTCATGCCTATAGAGCTACTCCGCTAGCATGGTTAAAAATATTATATTAATAATGAATTAACCCTTCTCAATAACCTTGAATCCAAACACAAATTAATAGCAATTAATTTGATCATGTGGACTGTCAAAATGACTGTCATCTCCTACAAAACATTATTTATCGAATTTCCAGGCAGGTAATTAGGGAAGCCCTGAACGGCGCAAAAAGTGAGAAAAACAATAAATTCTGGTGCTAGACGTGTGCAGGTCTGATCTAAATAGGTTTGTGTATGTTTATGAATCACGATAAGTGTGTTACAATCAGTGTAAAAAAATTATATTACATTACCATTTTTTGTGTTTTATCAAAAAAGCTTTATGTCTAAAAAGAATCATGGTTTGGAAAGTTAAAAAACGTATTCATAAAGTATTTCATATCACTGCATTTAAAGTATTTGGGTGACTTTTGGTGTTATGACCCCATGAATGTTATCATACAGCAACACACATCAGTCAGATCAACAGGAAGGGAGACAGTGTCTGATCATCCAGGATTAACTGTAAACTGTGTCCTCTCCCTCACAGACAGCGTGTTGACTTTTTCTTTCATCTCTGTTTATTCTTTTCTCTCGACAGCGGCGATACTCATCCTTCCACCTGCTCTTCCTCTCCCTCCCCCCCTCCCCCAACTGTCCTGTGGGATGTGATGATGCTCTTACAGGCTTTGCGTCTGTTCTTGGAGGTGCTGGGATTTTTGTGCAGTGGCGGCCTGTGCTGGTACAAGAATAGTGGCAGAGTTGTAGAGTGGGAGTGGGATCTGAGGAGGGCTGGGATGCTTTGAGATCTGTGTGATTTTCAGCCATTGTATAGACACAGGAGGGAGACCAGGGAGGATTGCGTAAGTCAGTTCCCTGACTGCAAATTTAGCCTGGGCTTGCTCACGCACACATTTGATGAGCAGTACTATCTCGGTCGTCAGAGCTGGGGTATTTAAAGATGTGAGTGTGTTGGCATGGGACGTGGGGTGTATATATTGCGCCTGTTTATTTACAAGTCGTGATGATGGCTGATGATTTGAGATTCAAAGAGCAGTATTTACATTTACAGCTTAGCAGCTCTCCCCTTCACTCTGCTATTTGTTCCTCATCCTACTGCTGTTGCTATTTATTTTCTGACTGTGCTTTTGACTGTGGTCCCCAGGTGTTTCATAGTCGGTGCCATAGTAATATAACATTGATGTAACATCTCTAAAATTAGTTTGTGTTTATGACTTCATGACATGGCCTGAGGTAATTAAAAAGCAACAGAAGGTCATTCAGGTAAATGCATGGATGACAATTTTTCAATGGATGACTTTTTAGGCAGTATTAAAATCTCCTAAGTGTCCTGAGGTTAAAAGAAATGCCACTACAGTATAAAGTACAGCTGAACCTATCCAACATGTTCTGTACTGTTAACAATACCTCAACTCTGGGGATCTGTCTCCCCAATAATCTGATACCACTCTGTTTACTCTATTTCAAAATATTTATTCCTGAATGTGTGGAATAAACAGGAATTTTAGGTTAGGCAACGTGAGGCAAGCAATACAGACACCATTGTATTGACACCATGGTGTCAATACAGACACCATGAACACCATGAACATTTTCAAAGAAAGTATATTTGATTCAGAATTGGTCACTTATGGCCCATCCAACTGTCTGATCCCTATAAACTACTGAATGATTTGTCTGAAAATCTAGCATCCAGTACCTGAAGGTTTATAAAAATTCATCCAGTACCTGAAGGTTTATCAAAATTAATAACAGTTTAATAACCATCGCAATGTAACCCCAAGGACTTCTTTAATAAAACTGAAATATTATCTTGTATGTGAAAATGACAGTTGGACATCCATTTGGACCAATTTTTTTAAGTTTGCATCCTAAACTGCATATAGGAAAACATGGCTTCGGTGTAACCTCTTTCTTTGTGATCTTTTGTCATTCCTGAAAACGAACATTAATAAATTGGATTAAGATGATCCTCAGCTAATTTCTTCCCCTGCTGGAAACCCATAATCTCTCTTTTTTAGAAGCCTGTCATGTGACTAAAGTGAGACGGTGTGTCTTAACTTTAAATAGTTTTAATGGGACCTAACATTATCCTTCCTGTAATCCTTGTAGCCTATTACATATTTATATGTTCTAAATACTGGCATTGTTATCAAGGTTGGTAGGAAGGCTGGTTACAAAAGTCAGGGTTTTTTTTTTTTTTACGTAATGGGTACGGTTGAATTGTCAAAAAATCAGCTCCAATCGTCTATTCCTTGACCTTTGCGTGAAACGTCACGGGGTTGAGGAATCGTGGATAGGAGAATCCAGAAGGATTTAGGAAAAGAGACTGCGGTGCTTTGAGAATCCGTCTGCATTTACACAATTCCACGTATTTATGATGCGCTGACATTATTAATGCAACCGTTTTCTATAAAGCGGACTACTGTGGGCACCTACTTTGCACCGTGCTCTCTGATGGTGTTGTTTGATGCTTTATGAACGTGTACAACAGAGAAATATATATTCTTCATTACCAAGGTTGGAATTGAATTAAAAAAGGAAAGTGAAACGTATGGTTGTCGCCCTCACCCTCCTGTCCACACGTATTAATCCACATATGAATCCCTATATGAAATATGTTTTCATAAATACAAATATATTTATAATAAACGTGTTATGCCTTAACCTATCACTCTGTAAATCACCATTAAAATAAGTTTTAAAACGTTTGAGAAACCCCACACAGCTCAGTTAACACTGAGAAATGTTGATTTTATTTGATCACTTCAGTAAAAAAGTAACATATTTTGCCTTTTGATTTTCAAAACAAAGCACTTAAGCAAGTTACGGTATACGTTTTACATTGCTTAATAAGTACCGTAACTTTCATGATACACATTTCTCGTTCACGATCGGTTGTATCCGTGATCGGCCGAATGTTGTGTCACGGTAAATGCAGAGCCGTTTAAACGACTCTGGCTAAATGTTGCGGCCGCAAGGCATCGTGGGAGAGCATTTTCTCCTTTCCTTTCGTAAAGGAAAGGAAGGTCCAGTGTTTCCTAAGCTAAAGGAGGTTATAAAGGAAGTTTCAGAGCTCCTTTCCTATCTAGAGAATTCGAACAGCTCTTGCTGACTCTGCGGTTCTTCCGGCTCATTTCACTCCGTTAGGAACCTTCCTAAACTAAACTGAAAATTCGACTGCAACCGTAATGTCTTTACAGTAAACCCCTCCAACAGTGTGAGTGCAGTGCTCTTGAATGCAGCACAGGACCTGACTCCTCCCCAACCACTCCCCTCATTAATGCTGCGTAAGAAAGGCACCTGTTGGCTGTTGTTCTTCCCTTTGGTCTGTCTGTCATGGTCGTGGTACAGGTAGTCTATTTTAATACATGGATAAATTGGTCTCCTCAATTTCTGCTTCGTTACAGTTTGTCCTGCTTCCAATTGTGCTATTACCCAGATCTGCTGTGGTGAGTATGGCCACAGCATTTAAACAAATTGTTTGTATGCTGCATGGTGAGCCATTTTTAACTTACATTTGACCCTTTGTGTAGGTTCACCTGATGCTGTTCAGTTTAGGGTGTTTTTGACTAAAGAGATTTATTTAGCCTGGAGTAATTTGTTTAGGGGTTAGCTTTGGCCCTTGATGTTTTCTTTAGCTTTTGTTTTCTAACTTGAAGATGTTAACAGCGTTTGAACTAATTGAGATCTCTTTTTTTGTTTAACTGTTTTGATTTTATTTTTTGTATTCTAGTGGAGCTGAGTGCTGGTCATTGTGGGGGCTAGTCACCCCAACTGTTGTGGTGGAGAGCACTGGGGTGCAAGATTGACTTGCTTGTTTGCTGCACCTGGTTAGTATATAGCACCCTAGCTTCACTTTAAGTAGCCTGCCACCCCACTTACTGGCCTCAGCTCTCTTTAGTTTTTGGTTTCTTTTTTATATACACAGACTTTTAACATTACATTATAAGTACATATTTTAAACTCATTTTGGAATGAAGATCATTTTATCTGAACAGATTTCTTGTGATATTTAATAAAGGTGTGTTTATATTTTAAAATGGATCTCTGTCCCTCAGTAAACAAGCCTATGTCTTGATTACTTGTGAAATGTAGAGTTTTGGTAAAGGGTAAAGCATTGTCTTGATGTGTCTATTTCCTGGGGTGCAAGCCCAGAGGTGGAGCTGTCCGTCCTTTATCTCCTTTAAACGACTCATTTAATATAAATAAAAACTGAAATAAATCACCTTGCCACATTTTTATAGGGTTATATTATAAAGTATGCCCTTGTGTGATAACAAAACTAATAAATATACACTACAAGGAGATAAACATTAAGATGTCAATTAATGTTAGTATGTGTTACTCAAATGCCTCACTAAAAGATGTGACACCAATGACTTTACTACCATGTCAGATACTCAACTTGTTAGTACATTGTACGTGAACATAGTTTCAGGCACCTTTTTAATGATTTACAATTCAAACTTAGTCAAGATATTTCTGCTGTTCTATTATATCTAGAGATAGATGGATCTAAAGATGAAGAGATGAGTGATAAATGAGAAGAGGATGCACTGTGTGGGAGGATAAGGCCGGCGAAGCGGGTAGTGGGGACTCATGCAGGTCTTCCTGACGTGTGCAGTTTACCCACTGTCCTCTCTTCTACCCCCATATTTTCTCTCTCCTTCTTCATTGGATGCCATCCTCTATCAGTCCCTCTTCCTCACCCACTCACTCCTTTTATTCCTACCTCTTACTGGTCCCTGACAAAATAGGGCAGTCCTTTATGTAAGGGAAGGAGAAGAATTGTTGAGGGTGGGGGCTGTGCAGAGGAAAAAAGGTAGAAACAAAGCCTTCCGGATATAAACAACAGAGGCTGAGTTGGGGGAATAATGAAGTTGGCATTCATGCTCCTCATCCAGGTGGTTTAAGAATTATTCAAG
The DNA here is from genome assembly GCF_036324505.1 of Eleginops maclovinus. Lineage (NCBI taxonomy): Eukaryota > Metazoa > Chordata > Actinopteri > Perciformes > Eleginopidae > Eleginops > Eleginops maclovinus. Next base: position 14,008,171 of record NC_086366.1, on the reverse strand, counting down.
TCCTCTTAAATAATGGAAGAAAAATATCTGCAGAATAAGAAAGTTCTGTTTTTAAAGTGGTAATTGTATGGTGACCATTCATTTAATAACTTTATGTCAATGTTGAAATTTCAGCAATGCACTGCATTTTGTAAGGTTTCTGAAGTACAGGTTGTGGGATATGTTTTAACTGGTGTGGCTGCACTCGAGCAAATGGATATCAAATAAAACTGTGATTATTTTTCAAAGCCAATATTTGGTTTTAATGGTGTTTGAGGTAATAATTAGCTGGAAATAGTAATGACTGAAACACAGTAGCCCTTGACGTTCAAAGTACATAAAAATGGCTATGATTTCTGATTTTAAAGAAAAACCCGTTTACCCCCATTTAATGTTTTATCTCAAATGTGAAAACTTTAAAACAAAATTGCCTTAATGGATGTAATCTGTGTTGGAAAGTAATGAAGACTCAAGCTTGGTGCTTAGGTATTCATACAACAGGACTTTTACTTGTAATTGTGTTTTTATATCTTATTTTGCCTACATCTAAATACTTCTGTATTCAGATGAACTGTGTATAAATAGGTGTTTTTACCCTTGGGAGATATTTGTAAGGAGCACAGTTTCTTCTTCATGTTAATCAGATTGTAGATAAAAGTCAGCATCTTAAACTCTGTGCTTTTTTTTAGTGAGTTCAAAGGGCTGCTACAGCATCACTTGTGCTTTTCCTGCAATGGTGACTAGGAATGTATTAGTGATAAAGGAAGTGGACTTTTAAAGTAGCAAATTTGACTAGATTTTTTTCAAATGCTATCCAATATTTCTGTCCAACACTTTAATAACAGTATCTGCACAATGACTTTCAACCTCTGATCTCATCCTCATTCTCCCCCACCCCCTCGCTCATATCCCTCTGTGGCACTTTGCCTCACTGGCAGCGAGCCTGTTGAAAGTATGGTAGGATTGACGCGCTGCTTGTGTCTGACTCACAGAGCTGTGAAATATTGAAACCCACTGATTGCATTCAACTTTAGGCATCCGACTCCCATGCAGTGCATGATACAATAGAGCCATTTGCTTTTGCTTTATGCACCTCATGCTGACGTTTACTGGCTGCACTTAGAGCAAAAAAGAACGCCAATTGTTCTGATGCTGTCAACAACCACAAAGACTATTTAGAGGCATTGCCAATATCCCCACGTAGCCTATAACAGCATAAACACTCAAATTAGTTTATCCTTTTTGTGAATGCACACCATTTTCAAAGATTAAGGATGTGACCAAATAACATTATCTTAGTTTTCTGGTATGGCAATCACCACACAAAGCATCTTTTAAGTGAGTGCTTTGACATAAAGTTGTGTCAGGGGCCTATTTACAGAGGCTCATTCAACTGTTGAACACATAGGGAAACATAAGTTAGAGGCCTGATCACTGCTGGGTGATACAAGATAGCATGAGAACATTCTTGTCTGACGAGACCACAACCAAAGCTCTGACGCATGCAAATTCAGATGTTTTACCTTCCCCACAGATCACTGTAAATTCTTTTTTTGTGTGTGTGTGTGTGGGTTCCTATAAACACACAAGCTTGTTGTTTAACTACAAAGGCACAAGGATTGCACCGTATAAACACAAGAGCATTAATATAAACAGGACAAAAGTGATCTGCAAGGGAGCTGTGTGCCAAAGCAGGGAACAAGAAAAACTGGAAACTCACAAGTGTAAATAATATAACCAGCTCTTCACAGACACTAAAAGGGTCATGGGAATTTCCCTTGAGGTCAACATGAGTTTTGAAGTCTTGAATTTCCATTGAGGGGGTAAGGGTTAGTGCTGTGCATTGGCAAGACACTGTTGAAACCATAAATATCATGGTAACTGGTTAACATCTGTATGTATAGGGATACTGTATTCAGGGCCATTGTTTGCTATTCTTTAAGATCACAAGTAAAATTATGGAAAGACAAACCCCCCCCTTCCTACCACTACCAAAATGTCATGTCATAATTCTCAAGATGTCTTACTGGACAATTTAACAAAATAAACAAAACTGGCGACTAACTCAAAGATCAATCAGTGATGTATTTGAGGCATCAATGTAATTCAAAGTGACATTGGGTTTTGTTGCTATGAAAAATTAATGTTCCAAGTTCAAAAGTGTATGGTTCAATCTGAACTGAAATATAAATCAACTCAGAGCTCCACTTTTTAAAATGTAATCTCAAGCCTTTCAGTGAATACAGTATACACAAGCCATGTTTACACAGGCGTGCAGGAAGGCCTCTGACTTTGCCAAGAAAGAATTCCTGGATTTAGACAATAATTTATGTATTATTAAACAGTTAAAGGGGCAGACCTGAACCCCAACCTGATGTCTTACATCATAAAAAGCTTATTCAGAGCTTCTTCATAGTCAATCTTATCCTCATATTGTTGCTATGAATTGCTGCATAAGAACAGCTGAGTGAAACCAGCTGACAAAGACCAAAGGAGACTGTTGAATGGCTGAAGGAAAAACTATGGTATGAGAGTGTCAGACATTTTGGTTGGCTGGAGCAAAAAGACAGATCAAATTTCTCTAAGTGAGGTTGGGAAAGCCTGTGATACTTATGCAATGATGTTGGGATACAGAGCCAGAAGGGGTGTTAACACCCTTCTGGAGTGGGACAGGCCTAACTGTTGCCTAGTAACAATATTTTGAGCAGGAAGACGGGGCAAACACGGCCCGCCTTCCAAGAGGAAACAGGGGCTGTCCTCATGAGCACTGTGCAAGTTAGAGGCTTCCCGAAAATACGCTAAGAGACAGGGCAAGCAAAACAAAGCACATGAGGGGCATGAGACAACACTATCTTTTTTTTTACCTGGCTTAACCTTTGTCTAGACCACCAAAACCTCTAAACAAATAAACACTGAAGAAACAATAGTTTAAAGGATTGCAATCTCAATCATAACTCCATTATGTCCCCACTCCAAATGTAGACATGACTAGAACATTGACTTATGTATAAACATAACCTATGAGATGAGACATCGAAATGTCAACAAGCTGTCAACACTGTCTCATTTTGATTTGTATTTTCACACAAGATGAAACTTATTAGGCTTTTAAATATAAACTAAAATCCTGTACAGCAGTGGACTTGATTTTCAAACTGTTTTATTGTGTTATGAAGATTCCCTGAAATCAGTATTAATACTGAGTAGATTGTTTTTATTATATAAAGTTAACAAATGAATAACATGCTACACTATAGCTGAGAAAAAATTTGCTAAATGTATTCAAAACATAATCACTTTATTATTGCCCATCTTTTCCACACAATCAGCTTCTGTAGCCACTTGATCACAGTGTTCTCATGTTGTTGAATCTGTTTATTACATTTAAGGAACATAGTCTGAAAACAAGGAAGTGAGAATGTGTTGGGTTTCGTTTTGTTGATACTTAACCATTATCGGTAATGGAGAGGTATATTATAAAAAATGAAAATAACGATTAGCTAAGCCATTATTACTGATCATGTCACAAAGAGTCACATTAAAATAGGTGTCAAGCAAGTAGATTAGTTTAAATAAAGTTCAAATATCTTAAACAATGAAGCAGTTGCTTAAATTGATCGAGCTCTTCACCTTTAGGCTATATCTCTATGTAGGCCTAGTTTCAAATCACTTCAAATTTAATATCATTCGCAGTTTCAAATGTTTACATGACTCCCCCCTGTTGTCTGCTACTTAAATACAATGGTACCCTATTGTATAATAGGCTACTTAAACTTCTACTTAACTTTATCCACGAACAAAAATATCGGAGTAGTCCATCCTCCTCCACATCTGCTATACAGTAACAACAAAATGAATCGCGCGTTTCGAAACGAGTATATTTCACAAGCACGGTGAGAAAACAGGACAAAACACAGGTTTAGTAAACTGCTAACTAATTCAACGTTACTTCCCTGGCGTGTCAACGCTACGAGCTTTCAAGGTTAAAACTGTGTTAAAACAACAAAAACAGTCGCTGTAGTATACTCAGCTTTTCTCGGATTTGCAGCACAGAAAGAATCCGGAAGCCATATTGTCTGCTCCTGCTGTAGCCGGTTACCACGGAAACCTGTTGCCAGGCAGCATAACAAAAAAGACCAAATTGTATACGTCAGAGGCGACAGCATATCCATGGCGACAGAATAACGCTACATACAGTGGTCCCGATGATAGCACATGGTACCAGTTACTTTTGACCTACAAATATTGTTTTACGCACAGTATACCAAGAATGACAAATGTTTGATTGTGTTACTCTGAAGTCTAATCGTATTTGTTGCTGCAAAGGGCGATATTAGTCCGTTATCAGCGTGATTTCTTACCCTCACCCAGGAATGTCGTGGTATTATCGCACATTTCTCCATGAATGTGGGCTATTTGCCTGCGTTATCAGCTATCAACCTTAACAATTCCCCATCATCAATAACTTACATCGATGAGTAGTCATCCCCAGTGGAGCAGTACCGGTAACGGCAGCTCGGATGGGACACACACGTCCTCCGTAGATCCTCTTCAGTGACGTTGTTTTAGTGCTGACTAATAACTTGTTATCCCCAACTCTTCCCTTTTTGTTCATGCCTTATCACACATGAGCTGTAGCTGTAGACCTTTACACAGCAGCATGCCCGCCCCTTGACATTCACCAAAAAGGAATTGAATATTAGATTTTCATTCATGATTTGCCACCCGATTTTCCCGCAACCAAAGCCAGCCTCCCACCTGCCACATTCCCACTTGTGTCCTCATGTAAGCTATCATAATGAATCACTTTCTGCTCCAACGGGTGATGTTTGCAATGACATGGGACCGATTTCCGTCACTGCTGCCCACTGTCCATGACACAATTACACTGTTTACCTTCATGTTGTTTTTCATTGGAATGAGGATATTATTGCTGCTGTTTGACAAATAATTGTCTTCATTAATATTAAATATGTAACTGAAATTGTTTGTTCATTAGTAACCTATCATATGCGTGAGGCTGTGTTGTAAACCTGTGGCAAATCCAAAGGCTAGGCTCCTTGGCACCGTGCCTACTTCATGTAAAGGGCGTGTTCAAACGCAAGTGAAAAGGAGTATGTCCTCACATTACGTTAAACTCCTCAAACTCAGAGGACTCCACAGGGCGTGCCCTGAGAAACTTTATTGGGTTTCCCTTGAATGCCTGCCAGGATTCCTTCAGAGAGGGACATACATTTGTGTGTGTTGCATAATCAAACCAATGTATATCTTCAGTGTTGTACCATACTGTAAAGCGAACCTGTAATGCCATTCAGACGAGCTATAGTGGCTTTAGTATATTATTTATTCTGTTCATATAATAGTTCATAACGAAAACTGTAATAATGTATTGACGTAGACTACCCAATATGCCCCAAATAACGTTCCAGCCTATATAGCATAGATGGTCCGAAATAGATACTTTCCAAATGTATCTCACCGAAGTGTCTTAAAATTTCCTCTGAGAAATTGTCAGACGGTGAGAAATATCTTGTGCCTATTATGGTACTAAAAACATCTATTATTATCCGACAGCGAGGTGAGCTTTTGGTCCATTTCTGTGGGAGAGGGAATCCCTCAACGTCACCAAGGATACCAAACACAACATTCGGTCCAAATATGGGCATGTACGTCAGCGGAACTCCACCTCTAGAAATGCTCTGGTTCTCGGCGAGGATGGATTCATTCATAAGACCAGATCTGCTACTGTGCACCGTAACAGGTCACTTCTCACGTCCTCCAGCGTACCTAGACTGGACTTTATGGATACATAATCGCACATTTGACGAGCGGATAAAGGACCACGCTTCGAGGATTTAAAGATAAACGAGAGGATTTTTAAAAAACACATTGAATTGGGACGCTTACCCCTAAACGCGGGGAACTGGATTAAGCTTCTTCATGCAACTTTTTTGGAAAGAAACGAAGAGCATCTTACCAGGAAATTGCAAAAAGATCAGCAACAGTAAGTAAACATTGATTTTTTATGATATTTTACCGATATGTATTGGCCGTTTGAAAGTTTGAAAGTGCCGTTTGAAAGTAGGCAGGAAACATTTGTAAACAGCTTCGATCGGGATTGTTAAGAGATTACGGAATATTTTCTTGCTTTCTTTGCTTTTACATACCTCAACATGTTGTTCGGCATAACATAAACTGGATTTGTTAGGAGTTTTCTTCAACGTATCCATTCAGACAAAAGGAGGCTAAGGCTTGTGGTGGGCTTATCCAACTTTGTATCCATTATCAATGGATAGTTTGGTTTTGCTAACTTCACAATGCCGTCACATCATTGTCTTTTAGTCATCTTTTTGTGTGTGGCTGCATTGCCATTGCAGGTAACACCGCGCATTCTCTAGAAGACCTAACTGCAGGAGTCTTGCTCTCTCTCGGTCCCTCCGGGGAGATGTACCAAGGGTTCCCCGGCGACCCAGACAGCGGATCCCGTGGGAGCTCCTCTCCATCTATAGAGTCACAATACCTTTCCTCGGTGGACTCCTTCGGAAGCCCACCGACCACCGGTGCTCCACAGGTAAGACAATATTCAAAATAATAACAACTGGTAACACCATTTTACAATATATCATTGCATGTATTCATAACTGCAGCAGTTCATGTGGTAGTTTAGCAACCCATATGTGTTTTATAGTTGTGACATTATGACAGGCTATCTGGCTGAGCTGTCACAATAATACGCAAATCAATAGCGTAAAACGTGATCATGCCACTAGGCTGTGTGCTCAGATATATAAAAAAAAAACTCTCGCTATATATACAATTCAAACCGTTTTTATGTTGCAAGGCTATCTGTTGCTAATAGTCCCGGCAGCAGCCCTCAGGCTATGACAACGTGCTCAGTTTACAGCACACCGCAGAACGGAACCCCCATACGTAAGCAGCGGAGCCTCGCCGTGACGTAAATGCTTGGTCTATTTTGGAGTGCTACGTCGCGTTGCCAAGGGAAACACCATGGGTGTGACGGGGAGGAGGGAGAAGGAGGGGCCACGCTGTATGAGAGAGATGATTGGTCGAGCTGCCTGTCCGTCTTATCACGCTTTATGTGAACCTTATCTAATCAATGCAATACCTTTCCTTCTGGGATCTAAAATAAAACACAAAATACAGGCGACAGGTTTAAGCTTTTTGTTATTGTGTTTTTCGTGTCTTGAAACATATAACAAGTTGTGACAGAAACAAACTCAATATATAGAGCAAAGATACTGATCTTTAACAATGTGTTACAAAAAGCTTCCTAAATTACATCAAAAAACAAAAACAGGGCATGACGTTTTAAAGGTTTACAAAAATAGGCTGACAATTCATGTGAATCAAATAAAAATGTAAGGATATAGTTCAAATATATATATTGTAATGTTGTCATTTCATATATTCATTTCTATTTTACCTTTTTAAAACAGAATCTTAGTTGAAATATAGTGCTTTTTAACAATTGGACCCTTGATGGCAGCATTTGGTTGTTTAAGTTGCCTGTTATGCGGATTGAGTGACTCCAAATGGTTTTAGTAAATATGACAAACACTTTAAGAAAGCAGTTGACCGGTGCTTGTTTCTGCCTGCATTCCTGCTTCTGTTTGTCTAAATGTGTTTACTAACCTATGGCTTTAGATGTTGTATAAAACTGGTTCATTTCCTTCACAGGAGTGTGTGTCAGCAGGAGCTGGCTTGAGCATTGCGGGCATCGGGCCAGGGACCAGTGTCGGAGGGGAAATGCCCAGTTCATTTGTGCCCACCGTCACTGCCATCACCACCAGTCAGGATCTGCAGTGGATGGTTCAGCCAACCCTTGTCTCCTCCCAGGCCTCTGGCCTGAGTGGGTCCACTGGGACAACAACAATGACCCAGCCAGTGTCACTGGTTGACCCTTATGACATGCCAGGCCCCAGTTATTCCTCAGGGTCTGCATTCACCCCCCCCAGTTCAGACATTCAAGGCCCAGCTCCGGGTCCCATCCGCCAATCCAGAACCCGCAGCCGCCGAACCCGAGACGAGTCTGTGAGTGAAGATGGAGATGTTGGTGTGTTAGTAAGTGTGTGTGCTTGAACTGTTTGTTTGTTCACATTTTACACATTCAGTATAGGTACATTGTTTACATGGGCATCAAAACAATCAGATTCAACTACAGTCTACTGTGCTGATGAGCAGTAGTGTGCACAAATACTTTCACAGTCACAGGTAATAAACATGAAAAGAGCAACTCCCAGTCTACTGTATGCATATTCTAAGATGAAGTTTTGGCAGAGGAACACTATATATGTTGGGGTCTATGTGTGGGGAGGATAAGCATCTTCTACCAAAGTTTTAGGAAATGTTTAACTTTTTTTGATGAAAGGGTATTTTGCTAGTGTATCACTGACAGCCCAAACACATTATGACAATATTTTCAAATTGAAAATATAAAACTTTGATCTTAATCTGTTTGATATTTTTCTTCATCATAGCTAACACCTGAGGAAGAGGAAAAGAGGCGTGTTCGGCGAGAGCGAAACAAGTTGGCTGCAGCCAAATGTAGGAACCGCAGACGAGAACTCACAGACAGACTGCAGTCGGTGAGCCTGGCCTTTTTATAACTGCCAGAATGAGTAATGATCATAATTATATACTTTACCTTACCTTGCATTAAATTGTGTGTTGATAAATGCTGACATGTTAGATCAATTATGGTTTAGGGTAAGGAGGTGTTTAGCTGTGAAAAGGAAAATTACAGTCCTCAATACAAACTACGGTACTGAACGTAATTATGGACTAATTAATGGTTGCTTACATAAACCAACCTACATATTTAACTGCAGGTGAAGGAGATATTTTTGCTGGGATGGATACATCCACCCACTAACACTTTAGTATAGGTTTGGAGTTACTAACACATTTTCTCTTTCTTTCTTCTGCACATCTCCTTCCCTCCTCTACCTATTTTACCCACTTTTGTTTACCCCCCTGTGCCTGTATCTTTCTTTCTTTGATCATGCCCACAGGAGACCGATATCCTGGAGGAGGAGAAGGCAGAGCTGGAGGCTGAGATCTCTGAGCTGCAGAAGGAGAAGGAACGTCTGGAGTTTGTCCTGGTGGCCCACCAGCCGACCTGTAAGATCCCGTACCCGGACGCACAACACCAGGGCTCAGCTCAGCTGCCTCAAGTCCAGCCCCAGCTCCCTCCCATGACCTTACAACCTCCGGTATCCATCGTGGGCCTGTCTGTGAAAGAAGACTCTTTCTATCTGCCTCCTGCCTACACAGCCCATCCGGCGTCCACACAGTCCCAGCCTCCGGTCCAGCAGCAGCCTCAGCCAGGAATAATGCAGGAGGTAGAGTTTTCTCGTTCTTTCTATGGCTCAAGTCAGCCGGCAGCAGGCGGGCCGTGCCTCATGGCCAGCGACAGTGGTGTTGGTGGTGGTAACCATGACGAAGCGGCCATTGGCAGCTACAACACCTCATACACATCTTCATTTGTGTTCACCTACCCAGAGGGAGCCTGCGGGGTCAGTGCCAACCAGCGGAACAGCAGTAGCGAGCAGTCGTCTGATTCCCTGAACTCGCCTTCGCTGCTGGCACTCTGACTGACCGACAGACACGCACACACATATCATCAAGCACACACATTATGCCCGCTGGGAGTAGAAGCTGAGGCATACAGAGGACCCATCAGTCTCACATATTGAGAAAAAAATATAGTTTGTATCTGATGGGGTTAAAGTTTACACATTCATGCATTCCAATCAAGAGCCACATAAATAGTTGCACATACAGTATGTTAGATTACATCTAACCTTTAACAACAATAAATAAATCATTGTATTAAAATAGATGCAATAAGATTTGTGAATTAAAAACTGTCACAAAATCCACGTTGCAAATCTTTAAATGATTTTATGTAAACTTAAGTAAAAGATGAAATAACAATCATGGCTCACTTAACGATCCAACCAGCACCAGTGCCCCCACCTCGTTCCCTCTGTCGGTTGACTTTTACAGTGCTCTTGCTCTCATCCTATTCCATCCTTTTCCTCCTTCTTCCTGTTGCTGAATGTATTTGTGCAAATCTGAAATGGGGACGATGGACATTTTGTTTAGGGTCTTTTTTTGTAGGAGACAAACTGATGATATCTCGCTCACCTCTAACCTTCCATCTGCTCGACTTCCCTTCACTTCTTCATTTGTTGTTTGGACTTGGCATATCGGGGATCTTAGTATCAGAGCCTCGTCTGATTCTTGTGCTTACTTCATTCGTGTTTTTCTTCTTTTTTAATTCTTCTGCCGTCTGCGTATCTGCCATGCGACCCATCTCTGCCCATCTGTTTCTCCTCTTCTGTCTCTGTTTTTCTTCCTCTCCTTCTATCTGAAGTCTTCGAACCCTGAGAGCCCGAAGACCCCTGAGAGCCCTTGGGACCTTGAGTGAATGACCCAACCAGCAAGCCCTTTTGCACCCTATCATACAAGGACATGGACGCAACCCCCCCCCATGCGGACACTAGCAGTGAACTGCAGCTAAATACTTCTACGCACACACATAGATTAATTGATGAACGCAAGATGCAAGACAGATGCCAGACAGATGCCACTTTCTCCTGCTGAGCCATTTTTCAGTGTTCACATAATGAAGATGGGACACATCTTTTGTTGCGAGGCCGGTTAAGAGTAAGGACGTAGACAAGTTTAGCAAGGAGGAAGGAAAAGTAGTGCAACTAAGCTTGACGGACTTAAATCGAGACGTGATGGATCAAGAGAATGACTCCCATGCTAACCATCTATTTTTGGAACCAAATGTTGAAAACGCAGAAAGAGCCAAATGTTAAAAACATAAAAAGAAACAAAAAAAGTCTTGCTTTTGCCAACTGTGTGGAGGTGTAGCCTTAGTAAGAACACCTCCATAACACAGAGCCTACATGCATATAATAACATCATCTCTTTCAAGTCTCTGAATTGAAGATATGACACTCTATGTTTTGCTCAGAATCAATCAGATGTGAACCAATGCCTTTATTTAGAGGAGAGACGTTTTTGGATTCAGGCAACCTCTAAACATTTGGGCTCAGTTGTCTCTGTACCTCTCCTGTTCTCTCAGTGGAGACAAGGCAGGGGTGCGTTTATTGTGAGTGCATCCACTCTGAGACACCTGGCCCGTTTATTTCTTTCTTTATTGAGGTTGATGTGGTGATTGAGCCCAAAGCAACACCTGGAAACAAAACGGGAGAAGATGTCTTTGAGTCGGCGTCCCTTCGTTGCCTGTGAATTTGTACAACTTGTTTTTCCTGTATGTTTGAGTGAGATTTGTTATATATATTTTAATGTTTATGTTTATGTGTTGGATCGTTTTGCTTTAACCTCGGCTTTCATTTGTGCTGTTGCCATTTCTTGTTTTGTTTTGTTCTTTTTTTTTTTTACCTGGTGATTTTCTCAGAACTGTTACTATTATCATAAATATTATTTCATTATTTTATGGTATTTTCATTTGGCAACTTTGGAGGCATGTTGTGCACTATAAAAAATGATCATCAAATCTTTATGCATACATATATACAGGTTACACGTATATATGTGTATGTACCATGATTGTAAAATATGAATGTCTACAGATCTAAATGGGATATTTTTGTCAATGAAGAAAAAATGTTACTGAGGTTTAGTTTTTAAATGAATATTTTTCTAAAGGAAGAAAAAAAGTACTGCCCTGTCCCTCAACATGAAGCACGATGTAACTGCCTCTTTCAATGTGTATTTATGTTTTGTAAACAATATAAAGAACTATTCAATATACATTAAATGTATGTTTATGATGATGCTGTTAGAAATTTGTGAAAACGCCTTTCTTTTTTTTTGTTTTATCTTTCTCTGTGAGGTCTGTCCAAAAGCTACTGACACCTTAATGCCACTTAATTCTTAGTTAACACAAAATGAGGAAAGACAAACTAGTGTCATTGAATGTCAATACACATATTAAAAGTGTTCAGACTACATCATACTGACTAAAATGATTTATTTAAGGACAAAATGTTTCATACCCAGTATGCATTTCAGTCTGTCATAAACATATCACTTACTTTGTTAGTCTGTAAAAGAAATGTGTGTTTTAAGGATAGCCACAATTTAAGCCTTGATATGAACATTATGATGTTAATCCATGTTTGTATTAAAAGAAAAAATGTAGTTTTGTTATGACTAACATTTGCTGTGATTGTATTTGCTGAATAAGAAATTTTATTTTCAATAAATACACATGTTAATTCAATCACTAGATCAATGGTTTAAATGTTCAGATGTGGCTCTTGGTGGTCAGAAAATGGACAGACCTAAATTTTGGTTGTTTTTTTTATGTTGAGTAAGGGCGGTGTTGGTTGTTGGAGAAGCCTTTTGATTTCTCTCCAAATGCAAATGTGATGAGAATATGTTTTGGTGTTAGAATAATCATAAAACATATTCAATAGTTCTCATGTATATAGGTTTTGTGGTGCTACTTTTAACAAACTTTAATGGGCCAGAAGGTTATACATGCTGTAGGTGAAGCTCTGGACAAATGAACGCACTGCTTGTATCATCAGAACGTTTATTAACAAAGGAAGCCAATAACGCAGTGAACTCCCAGCAGCTAATGCTCTTAGAGCCCAGTAATCATTTTGTGATTTCATCATGGTTTAATATGAATTGCCTGCTACATCTTCAACTGTTAAAAAACATACTCAGAGGGCCTTAAATGATAAAACACTTGTGCCCAAGGTCACCACACATCTTTTTTCTTTGCCTAGGATTTCATTGACTGTTTTCAACATGTTTGGTATGTTAACAATCACATATAATTTGCTGATTAATTTGAAAATATGACAAGGAAGTAGGAGCGTTATAAGAAATTAACAAGTAATGTTCAATGGCTATTTTAGAATTAACTGAACAAGAGCTTTCTTATTTTTCTATGATGGGAAGCATGTCGGATTTTCTTTTATTTCTACTTCCCGCTCTGATTTCATTGTATGAAATGCAATACTTATTGTCCTCTTGGATAAACATTATGTAGCAATTCAGGCAGTGGTCAAACTGACAGCTACTGTATGTCAAGTGTGATGATGTATTGTTTGATTATCATTTTTGTTATAATATTAAAATGTTATTCAACATACTTCTTGCACCACTAAGGTTTAAGACAACCATCATGGTGAAATAGTTTTTCGATCTATCTAAAAAGCTTTCTTTCTTTCATTTATGAATGATGTGCAGACACAATTTTCCTCAATTTCAGAAAGGCAATGCTTCTTTTCTTATCCATTCCTGTTATCAATGTTTTATTATCTTTACATCTCTTTTTCTGGGAGAAAAGGTTACACTTTTGTAACATTGGGAAACAGATGATATGTGATTTGATACATTGATAATTTGTGAAATTACAAAAGTGAAAGGCCCAAATAAACTTTGCTCAAGATGTGTCAGACTTAAAAACTTAAAAGAGCGATATTAAGGATGCATGGATAATTACATAACTACTTAATGATGGTTCTTTGATATCAAATGGTCTATTTTTTCAGCAAATGTAATTTAACATTGCTTGTAATATTTGTTAACATCACTCTAAAGTACTGTTTATTTTCAATAACTTCATTTTCATTTGCTTTCACTTTTGAGAAGGACCAAAGTGTTACACATTTTCTAAGTCGCCTTTAAGCGATTGTTTGACTTCTGTATAATTTGGTTCGTTCCATGACGTCTTAAGCTGTTTGAAAGTTATTCTTTTTCTATAACCACACCTATTTGAAAAGAGCTAATGGTTTCATTGTTGTAAAACCATAAATCACTGTAAGTAATGAGTTCGTATTGATAGAACTATTGCATGAGTTTATGTCACTTCATTAAAATCTTTGATGCTTCCCCCTTAAAGAAATTTAAACGATATCACCAATAAATGGAATTTTCTTTCCATAATTTCGCGCTCATCATGAATAACATGTCAGATGAAGTCATCCTCAAGTAGATTTTTTCAGTCTGACTAAAATGTCAAAAAATATTATGTACCAACAAAGAAGCGACAATAACGTGTAGACAGTGATTAGAGTAACCATGTAGAAGATACAGAGTACTTGTTGTTGCCACCGTGCGAACTACATTAAACTTTTTATGCGACGAGACAACGATGAATAACCTGAGCTAAAAAAAAATGTTTACTTGAAACTCTAAGAATTTATTTTATGACTACTAACAGCTTCAAAAACATTTACCGTTTCTGAGGCCAATTATAATACTCAAGTGGGAAGCAGTGGTGCCCTTTTGTATAATGTTTATTTATCTTTTCTTGACCTTAAACAATGATTCACTTGCTTGAATTTTTGGATCGCGCTTTCATCTATGCGCGCAGCCAAAACCCGACTGGGTTCTGGCGGAGCTAGCCACGGGAGCAGGGCGCGGCCCAGGGTTGTTTTTTCCGTGGAAAACGGTAGAGCAAAGGCCGGGTCGCGGTTAAACCAATTTCCACTTTTTAATATTTCGGTCCGTTCGATTGTTGACCTGTTGGTAGCCATCAGGTTATAAAGGGGAATTTTTCCGGTACTCAAGCACCGCGCGCATGAGTCATAGCAGCAGCAAGTAGCTATGCCGTGCAACATACTGTTTCGAAAAAAAGCTGACTATCCCTCAAATTGTGGGTAACCACTGATAATGGCCTACGTTTAAAGCACGAACGTAACAATTAATTAACTTTTATTTTTTTTTTTCTTCATCGTCTTTTCCGCGGATAGGGCGGTTCTGGTTCCCTAAATCATACGTAATGTATTTAGAGGTTCGATGGCGTGTCGCTTGCCGGTAAATTAGCTTTGCCACATGTAGTTAGCTTTGTTTACATCATCGCAGGCAGTTCTGGAGAATGAGCTGCATAATGTGAATTAACTAAATAAATCTGTTACTCACCACCGACTTTTCAGAAATGGTCTATTATAGCTCCTAAGCAAGTACATGGCTATCTGTAGAAATTACTGGATTCCTATAAGTACAAGCCTTCTCTGACTGAAAGTAGCCTTGAGCTAGGTTTTGAACAACTTGTATTTTTGTTCTCAACTTCTAGACAGAAAGTAGCCTAATGACATTTAGTAAGTAAGCAACCTCTCTGCTACAACTTTTCTGACTGAACTTAGCTTTGACCTAGGTTGTGAACAATTTGTATTGTTTTTTTTATATCTCAACTTTTAGAACTCAACTTTCTCCTGGTTCTGCCACCGACTCAGAGGAGGATGAGCCTGAGCCTGAGCCTGAAAGGGAGGCACCAGAAGAAATGCCAGAGCGACCGCGCGCAGGGAGAGGACGAGGGAGAGGACGAGGGAGAGGGAGAGGGAGAGCTGCACATCGAGTGAATCAACCTGTTGTCCAGACATCTAGCTATGATGATCCAGACATGCCCAACCAGTTGCCATCTTTCCGTCCTGTACGCCAGCCTGGTGTTCACCTAGATGTACCAGTAACACGAGGTACCATGACCAAAGCCATAGATTTTTTTCAACTTTTTTTTACTGATGCCCTCCTGCTACAAATCTGCACCTACACAAATGCTTATGCCTGGGAGGAAATACTCAGAAAGCCCTATTATGGTGGCACAGATGGTACATGGAAAGAAACCAGTCCAGATGAATTGGCACGACTGATGGCCCTTGTAATGTTTTGTGGCCTTGTCCCAGTTAGTTCTTTTTACAGATACTGGAGCACCAAAACCCTGTACCATGGCCTGTGGGCACGCAGCATAATGTCAAGAGACCGGTTCAAAGCATTGATGGCAATGCTCCATGTTGTAGATCATGGTGCTGAAGATGAGCGTGATAAACTACGTAAAATCACTGGCCTGTTAGAGACTTTCAAGGTGACGTGTAAAGCACTTTACCAACCATTCCAGCATGTTGCTGTGGATGAAAGAATGGTGAAATCTAAACATAGGTCTGGTATTCGCCAGTATATAAAGAACAAACCCACAAAGTGGGGAATTAAGCTCTGGGTGTTAGCTGACAGTTTGAATGGTTATACTTATGACTTTGACGTTTACACTGGCCGAAATGTTAATGCTGCACCTAGTGAGAATGGTTTGGGGTATGATGTAGTGATGAAACTCTGTAGCTCTCTTGCACACCAGGGGTATCATGTGTACTTTGACAACTTTTACACATCCCCAAAACTAGTAAAGGACTTGTTTCAGCTCCAGATGCCTTCTTGTGGGACTGCAGCTGAAAACAGAAAAGGTTTCCCTGACTCAGTAAAGAAAGGGAAGCAGTGGGTGAAAGGGAAAGATAGGGGAGCTATGAGGTGGGTCCGCGATAACTGTTGTTTGGCATTGCAGTGGAAGGACAATAGGCCTGTGACCCTTCTGTCATCTATCCACTCAGCAAATGAGTTCCTGCATGTGCAAAGGAGAGAAAAATTCGCACACAGGTGGCATTGTATTAGAGTGAAACAACCCAAGGCTATACATGACTACAATTTTTTCATGAATGGGGTTGACCGGTCTGACCAGCTTATTGGGCAGAGCACAGCCTTGAGAAAGTGCATGCGATGGTGGAAGACTCTCTTCTTTCATATGATGGATATTGCTGTCGTAAACAGCTTCATATTGTTCCAGATTCACCGGGCTGCAAACCCTGATGTAGCTGCGCTCAAGCGACCACAAAAGTATTCTGTGACCGAATTCAGAGAGGAGCTTGTCCGGCAGCTGGCTGGCCTTGAGGAGTATGGAGAGCCCCCAGTTTATGCTTCTGTACAAAACCCTGGGGAATTTGTCTCTGATCACATTCCTTCTGTCTCTGATACAAAGAGAAATTGTAGAGTCTGCTATGACACCAGCAAACAAGCACTCAAGGTTGTTACAAAATGTGATGCCCCTCAATGCCAGGTCTACTTGCACATAACTCAAGACAAGAATTGTTTTAAAGTATGGCATACAAAGAATTATGAACATAGAAAGAGCAATAAAAACAAAAATGAATTGTGAACACAGAAATTGATTAGTTTTGTTCCTTGATTTTTGTTGATTTATCTTGTCATAATTGTTCATTGACTGCACTTTACATGATTGTTCATCATCAATTAGAAACACTGTCTTAGTTGATTGTTGATTGACCGTTGCTGTTGATTGATTTTGTATTGTTTGTTAAATATAAATAAGAAGAACGTTTTGGTACTGTTTATAGTGATTGACAAGAAAGTATTGTTTATTGCACATGAAAACAGGAGGCACTTCCCATTACCATTGATCTGACATTGAGTGTTCATTTACTATTGATTGTTTATTGGAAATGCACTTACTAATGAATTTACATTTATTATTAGATTTTATTGATTGACTGACATGCCTTTTCATCCTAAATAAGAAGCACTTTTTTAGTTGATGGTTGACTTTTTGTCCATTGCTGCTTATGTTTATTGATTGTTATTTTTCGTGATTGATAATTGCACTTCTTTATTGAGTTACCACATCTAAAAAAAAATGACTTAAGCAATATGTTTTGTAATAACTTATGTTTGCAAATAAATCAACTAAATACCATCAAAATTGATGTTGGGTGTTTTGGTGGTTTACAAAAAAAAAGTTAAAATGTACATGTTTGGGTTTTTTAGGTGTAAATTTTCAGCGGTCACTAAAAGGTTAACACTTTCTTTTCCAGAAGGATTTGTATTACCTGTCCTAAAGTATAATGAAACATACCATATATAGCTCTGTCTCATTGATATATGGCCAAAATAACTTATTTTGACCATTCTGTCTGGATTTTGAGGTCAAATGTCAAATTGGGCAGTGAAGACATTCTACTCTGTAAAGATTCTATAATTTTCTGCAAACGTACAGGGCATAATGAATTGACCATAACTTTTGAGCAGAAAATGATAAATTGATTCTGTTTTTTTTCATTGAGTAGGGGACAACTTTGCTAGTCTGTCATATACTCTATGTTTTTCCCTATCTACAACAGAAATTAGGGAAAAAATAACATTTCTGTTGAAATCTGTAATTTTTATGATTTTTTCGGATTAATTTTGAGCATATTTATAAAAATAATTATGCTACCTTTACACATAATTATTTATGTTTTATACCATTTTAAAGTGCTCTTTCTTCTGATTACAATGGTGTGTATATTTCATCTCTGCCATGTAGTATGGCCACACATTAAGGTTATTTGTGCCATGAGGTCATCAAGTGTGGAAAAAATGGAATGTTCGGGGCAGTCAACAAAGGGTTAAAGGGATTGCTCTCTGATCTTCTGTATCCAGATTTCAGCTTCTTCCTTTATGCTGTCTTATAAAAGTTTAGATTTAAAGGTTTGATTCTTCTTTTCTATACAGCAAAAGCTGGGCTATCTCTGATATGAGCAAATGGCTTTCATTTCCAATTTGTGAAGAGATTACATAAATAAACAACATTATAAGAAAAATGTCTCTCATAAATGCTTGAACTTTGCATTAGTTTCATTGGGTCACTTGGCATTAAAACTATTGAAAAATGCTTTCCACTTTTAACAGCAGAATTTTAAAAAAAACCGATATTACACAAAATAAAATTGAAAAAATGTAAATATTTCTTACTTGTCCAGTTAAATTATACAATGCTGCATTCATGTAGATAATTTGGTCACATGACATGGAAGTTATCCAAAACAAAATAGATATTTTAATCAGCCTCCGCTGAATTTTCAAAATGATATCAAATAAAATATTAAAAAACATGAAGTCCAAACAGAAGAAGCGACCAAAAGTAAAGTAGGCCTAATATTTATTAGCAACATGTAGACACAGGATTTACAGGATTTGCTGCTTGTTGTCTCCGCCTCATCTTCTTGAGCGAACCTTACTCAGTCTAACCTGTTTGTTATGTTCACAGAGAGAGAATAGAAAAACCTGACAAGAAAAAACTGTATTGGACATTTGTTAACGTTTCTTTTAGCTTACATTACTTTTTTGACAACTAACAGCTGCAAACAGTGACGTTCACCCCGCTCTGCTGCTGCTGAGGCCAACATTAGTAATATCAAAAACTGTTGGGGACAAGCAGTGGTGTAATACTCCTTTAGTTATACATTGAAGTACTTATAATTGCTAATACTTTTTTACTTTGACTTGAATTCAATTGAGTTTCACTTTGCTTGAGAAGTTGTCTGGGAATTTGCAGTCTTTGTTGCCATCTAGCGTCCAGACATAAAACTATACACGACTGGTGTTTTGGGCGGAAGTAGCGTCACGGGAGCAGGGCGAGCTGACGTCACCACACGTTTGTTGTAAACATGGCGTCCGTGACAACAGGTGAGAGCTTAAAGGCCCGGCGAGCCAGCGTTACCAATTTGCAACCTTTTTAATATTTCGGTCTTTCGCTGGTTGTTAGACACTGCTGCTGTAGCCACTCAGAGGTTTTACAAGTGGGAATATTTGTGGTGAAAGTCGAAGACGACCGGTCGCGCCTTTTGATTCATAGCTGCAGCTAATATGCTAATGCCGAATGCTAACAAAAACGTTTCTAAAAACTGACTTAATCCCTTAAATGTGTGGTTTAACTTTCACTGAATCAAATGGACGTTTAAGCACGAAGTGTACAATTAATTAACATCCTTTACATTTTTAGAAGGGCTATATTTAGCTAGATCATCGTCTTATGCTAACACGAGCTAACCAGCACTGACCATAACGATAGCGTTTCACTATGTTCCCTAAATCTACTTAATTGTATTCTTAAGGATTCGATTGTGACTGTTGGTTATCCGTCTTTCCACGTGCTAAATTATGTTTTAGCCACAGTGTGAGTTGTGTCTCTTTGTAAATGTACATCATCAGTCTCAGTCAAAGCAGGTTAGACGTTGAGAGTCATTGTTCTGGCAGCTGCTAATGTGCACCCTTCACCCTAAATCTAAATCTGTTACTCCAACCACCGGACGCTTCATAATGGGTGTTATAAATAACCTCCAGCTGGCAATGGTCAGCATGCTGATGTCTGCTCAGGTTTACGTTTCCCACTAGCGTTCAGAGTCGCTGTATTGTACAGTATAACTGGCAGTATAACTGGCAGAACAACTTGATACTTTTCTTTTGTAGCAATTTATACTGTAAATATAGTCACAAGTTGTTGTGGGAGGTGACCTCAGATCCTTGACTTCATGCAAAACTTACTCCATCACAAGCACATTTTAAATAAACCACTAGTTAATTCTTAAACAATATACTGTATTTCTTTAAATTATAACAACTATTTCAAATCCTCATTAGGTCCTTTAATAGTTAGTGGAAATAATAAACTTGTCCATTTTTGTGTGGTGGAAAGTGTTTCTGTTGTATTGTTGCTAACAGCCTTTTATTTTATTTTTCTTAAGCCACGTCGGAGTGGATTCAGTTTTTCAAGGATGCTGGGATCCCAGCTGGCCTCGCTGTCACTTATGCAGTCTCCTTCGTGGACAACAGGTAATCTAAAGACGGGTTCATAGGCTGCTCTGTACAGCAAACTTTACCTCACTGTGTTGTGCTGTGATCATGTGAATTTCCTTTGCGACTTCTAATCCGAGTAAGTGAAATAAAATGCAATTCATTGTTTATATAGTATTGCTTACTACTTGTGAAGTGACAGTCTCTTTTATGAACTGAGCTCTCAATACTATAAACCAATAGGGTTCAGTCGTATAACGTTTTTCAAACAGACAAAATATGTATTAAAAAACAATGTAATCATGATCGACTTACATTTTTCTGATTTTTCACTGCAGAATTAACAAGAACATGCTGATGGACCTCAGTAAAGACATCATGATGGACCTCGGGATTACAGTCATTGGCGACATCATTGCCATTCTTAAACATGCCAAGCAGGTCTACAGGCAGGTATGATCAGACGTTTGATAGTAATAATAATCATTTTAAGAATAATATCAGACAGAAAAGCCTTTTGGTTTATGCATCTATGAGGGCATGAATTGTTAAAATGAAAAGACACTGCGCACTCACTTTTCACATCAACACACAGAGCAGATTTTCTTTCTTGCAATGAAAGTGAAGGACACTGAAAGCACCATTGTCACTGTGCATAAACAGCCTAACATGAGAAATGCAGTTTTACAAAATGTGTCTTTTTGTGTTAAGCATGGGCAACCGACCCGTCCAATTTAATTTTGATCTCAGAGCAGAAACCACAGCACTCTAACGCCACCCTGCTGACTGAAATAGCAGGGCCACTTGAGACAGCGTATTTAATTAGTTAACTACTGGCAAAGTCATCATAAGTTCGAAAGGACACTCTGAACACAACATTGAATTGAATTAACCTAGAAAAACACTTGTTACATATGAAGGAAATCCTGCAGTATGGGCACCTTGTAGCAGCTGCTCACACAGAGAGGAGAGGAAAGGAGACAAGATGTGAATTAATTCAAAGATAAGGCAGATCGTCCTCAGTCAGTGTTGACAGGCTAACTTCAGATTTAAAAAAAAAAACTGGATAGCAAACACAACGTCTATGACAGTACTAAGTCACAAGGCCTAGCAAAACATTAAGACATTGGTGACTGCTGCAAGCATGTCACCTTTCTGCCGATGTGCTTATATAAATGCATAAAGTATATATTTATAATATCTTGACTTTTGTTGTGCAGTCATGTAGAATGGTTGCCTTTCAAAGCAACTGCAGTAGGCTGCGCTTACATAACCTCTGTTATTTGTATCCTCTCTTCAGGACATGTGCAAAATGGCCACAGAAGCCATCTCCTCAGGACAGACCAGTGTTAAAGCTGAGCTCAGACGAACTGCCAATACTCGTGAGTATCTACATTTATCATAAACCATCAGGAAAACAGATTTTCATTGTTGAAAATGAAAGGGGTTCATTTTGAAAACAAATTGTATGGTCACAACACAATCAGGGACAAATGATCTTTTGTAAAATCCCCTTTCCTATAAACAATTTAAATAAGGAGTTCCTACTAATTTCAGCATATATTGTAATAGGGCAACCATGTGACCAATATATCAGCCCAACCTGAAGAAGAATGAATCAACAGTTATTAAATCAAATAATCCAACATTTAATACTTGAAGCCCATTTGCACAGTAGCAATATTACCAGCAGACCTCATGTGATATAAAAATGAACAATTTAGGTTGTTTTGTTTTATTTTGTCCCTAAAATAATTGAACAAAAGTCATTTTACTATTGAGTTAAAACTGGATGAAATCGTGCAGCTCTAGTCTCCATTTTTTGTTTAAAAACAGCTAAATGAAATGTTTCTGGTTTCCGGCAGCCGCCACTCGTATGATTGCCAACGCTTTGAGCAGCGACTCCCCTCCAGCCACTCCAGCCCGTCGGCCCGACAACCGCCTCTCAGTCACAGTGTCCAACATGCAAGCAAACAAGAGTGGCAAAGCGGGTAAATATATTAAACCTTTTACCCCGTGAATCCCGTATTTCCTGTCCCTATGTAGACATCCTGTCTTATTTCTTACCCCTGTTCATCCTCATGTTCCGACCTCTCTGTCTGTCAGTTGTCAGTCAGCCGGCTGACGAGGGGAACGGTTTGCAGGCAGTGAAGCGCCGACGTGTGACAGCTGAGATGGAAGGCAAGTACATCATCAACATGCCCAAAGGCTCCACGCCTCGTACACGCCGCATCCTGGCCCAGCAGGCCAAGAAAGGTAGGCCTGACCCGGGGGCCTTGCTGACAACTCGCGCCAGTACAGATGGTGCTCCGCAGCTAATTGATACTAAAGGTTTTCATGGACTTCTTTCATACTAATACTTAATCAGGTGACTGGGGGCTGATTAAGAAAGACTTTGACCCTCATTACTTTCTCTCATAGTTTAATCCCCTGGGTTTGCTAATACCTCCCCCTGCACCAACAACTGTCCCTCTGTCACTCTGCTGTTTTTACCCTCCTTTTGTCTTTATATTTAATCCAACTATAACATCTTGGACTGTTTTCTGTCCTTTGACACAAATTCTCCCATTGGTTCTGTCTCTTAAAAAGAGTTCCAACTCTGTAAACTGCTACTAAGCTCTATTTCTGGTTGCCTTTTTCCTTTTGAAATAATTTCATTAGTCATTAGTCACCATAATTCTTAAGAAACATACAGCAAAGTATGAAAACACAGTTGACAAAATACAAAGACACATTTTGGGAATACATTTGACACTAAATACAGATATCTGATATCTTACAACTTTCACAGCATTCATTGTATTCCATGGGTTTTACATAATGGTTCTAAGAGCTGTAAAACTAAGGCTTTGGCACAGCGTAGGTTTTTAATATTTTACAGTTTTTCTTGTAAAATGTTTGCAATTCCCTCATTTGAAGCTGCTACTTTAATTTCTGGAAATAAACAGTTCTTTTGACTTGTGATCTTCTGTAGTCCTGTGAACTAGTACAACACAAGAGGGGGAATCCTCTGCTGGATTGCTGATGATATGCGTAGTAGAGTACCTTATTGATGACACTATTTAGCTTCCACAGAGGCGTGTAAGTTATGACAGTTTAGTTGTATATGCCTCATATCTTTTACGTAAGAAAAACAGCTCTACTCAACTCATCCTGCTCTGCTTGAATTTCCAGTAGCAAATCACAATAGTATTTATGTAATAACTTTTGCTCTAATCCTTAAATAGGTTCGAAGCGCACCTCTGTGTTTGCAAGACTTGGGGCTGAATCGAAGGCAGACACAACAACAAGCAATAACAAGGTAAGGCCTGTCGGAAAATATGCTACCATTGGTATTGAACCGTAATTTAATAGATGCTTGTCTCGCAGCCAAGCGGTGTGTTCAGCCGTCTTGGCCGAGGGGATGAAGAGGAAAACGGGCAGACGACTGGCAAAATGGCTGCAAACATGGATGTTGATGACCAGGACGACAGTGACGGAGAAGGCTCCGTTCTTCAGTATGCTGGCGTTCTCAAGAGAAGCATGCCCTCCCAGAAGAAGGAGCCAGTGGCCAAGCCACCACCGACCACCCTGCGGCGACTGGGAGGCAAATTTAAACTACCTCCCTCAGACACCCCCACCTCATCTGTCTCCCCTAATGGCCTCCCCCCTGCCAAGGTTAGTGTGCTTCAGAGACTCGGCAAGCTTCCTGCAACACACCAGAACGCCGCTGCATCGCCCATACCTGCTGACACACAAGACAACAGGGTGACCAGCACTAAGCACAAAGCCCATGAGGGACTGACCATAGCCAGCTCCAAGGTAAGCAGCAGCACCGGGGCTGGAGGAGGAGCAGGAGATGGAGTGGGAGGAGCAGGAGCAGAGTCTGTCGGTGCCCAGATGGATGTTAGGGCTATCAGTGTTTTTAAGAGACTGGGTAGCAAGAAAACCTAATGCTTATCACTAAGAAAGTATTCAGACTCTTTCTACACTCCCTTTATAGAATTTGTATCACCCCTTTTCTGCATTTATCCTGGAAACATGTAGATGCAGATCAGAGCTTTTTCACCTTTTTTTGCTCAGCCTCAGATAAATTTGATGGGTTTTTTTATATATATATATATATATACCTAAGTCGTGCAGCCATTGGAAAATCACCTTTTGAGTGGGGCCTAAACCAATGTTTTTTGTGAATTACAAGTCTCTACCTGGAATCTATCCATCATGTCTCATTCATATCTACCATTTATCTTTCTTTTAAATATGTTTATTTAACTCAAAGCATGAGCATGACATGAACCAAGCTGCCATAATGGTGTTTTTAGATTTACCCTTGCACTCCTCAAATAAGATTGCTGCTGCCGACACTTCCCGTTTTGAGTGTCCTCCTGAAGGAATAGTTGAGTAGTAGAGGTGATTCTTGAATTGTTCTTGTTACCATCATATATTACCTCTTCTATAACGTCGGGATAGTAGAAAAAGCGCTGATGAAAGGCTTCTTAACTTCAGCCCTGGAGTGACTGCCAGTAAATTCAGACTTTTAAATACAACGACCTCTCAGAACACTTGAAAAGAATAAAAAAAACTCCTCTCCTGTGCTTTATGGAGTAAAATTCTCATCTCTGAACTAAAACACCCATGTCAACCATTCTATCACAGTACTGAACGTTTCCTATAACCTACTTGAAGGCTGGGTCACAGTAGAATACTTTTTATTTTAAAATGCAATGTATAGATTTGTTAGACTTGGTTTCACACAGCACAGAAACAGTTCTGCTGCATATTTTTCTATGTGGACATCCTTTTGTCATTTTCCCATTTAAAGAAACTTGTAGATGCCATCATGCCTGGTGTCGGGGAGCGGGGTAGTAAGTAGTTTACTTTTACCAAGTGTGGACCATTAACACCTGTGTACTATTCTTCACACCAGAATTTTGTTACACTGTAAATACTTTAAATGTTTAAAATCACTTTTTTTTTTTAAATGTTGTTAAAGAGCAAAGCAGAGCAAATTTCACCTTGAACTTTTATGATTTTTTAAAAAAGACATTAAGGAAAACGGTTATCAGTTTGGAAAGAAAAATGCTTGGAAAATAAATTAGAAATGTTTCAAAATGTCTTTCTTATTTGTTTCTTTCTTTGCAGAAAACATTTACAATGCATGTTCACATACTGTACTTTTCAACTGTTAAGTATGAACATGACATGAAAGTCAATATTTATATTCCTGTGGGAACATTTAGCTGATCATTTATCAATAAACCCATTAAACTCCCACGGCTCTCACAATGAGTTTGCTGCTGCATAATGTCGGCTGAACTGTCAGAGTGCTATGTTAATGAGTCTTCATCTTTCCTCTGTACAGCTGCAGCCAGGAACACACTGCTGGCATCCAGAGGCTACAGGGGTTGTACAATATGCGTTAGCGATGAGGGGATTGTTCAGAGTTTGTTATGCAAGGTTACCGTTTATGTAATTATTCTGTACTGAAAATAATTTAGACACTACCCCACAGAGAAATGTAAATATGTTTCAGTGCAGGAAATTATTTGACCAGGAAAATTTGAAAAAAACATCCTGCTTTTTTACACTTGAATTTGGTAGTGCTATCTCTACAACATGCAGATGCCAGTAATTGGTACTTCAGAGTGACATGCATGCTGAAGAGCTACAGTATGTAGATCCTGGATATAAACACACAGCTCTTGTCACTTTTAAACACTGACAAAAGACAAAGTGCACATTAAACAGTTAAACTCACTAGTCGAGTTGTTGTGTTATTGTGAATTATTTTAGTCACAATCATTGTGTAGAGTAAATCCAATGTTGTGACAGCTCTAGCTTCATAGTTTAACAAATATGTACATCATAAGTGTAATGGAGACGTTGTCCACTTGAGGTCGCTCTCTTCCTCCTCTGTCCCAGCA
The DNA here is from genome assembly GCF_036324505.1 of Eleginops maclovinus. Taxonomy (NCBI): domain Eukaryota; kingdom Metazoa; phylum Chordata; class Actinopteri; order Perciformes; family Eleginopidae; genus Eleginops; species Eleginops maclovinus. The sequence continues at coordinate 13,981,874 of NC_086366.1, read as the reverse complement.
GCCGCTGCTGTCCGTCGTCCATATCCTTGAAAACCCTATCAGCTGAAATCGGTATTGCCATAATGGGATGTTTATTGACGGGAGGTAAATTGGGTGAAAGCTGAATTAGCCTGTATCAGCCTGTTTTTGTTATTCGTAATGAAGACTGGCCTCCTACAAACAATGGCAGTGACGTAATGTGTAATCCACTAAAGCTATTGGTTATTCATTTAAACATCGCAGCCTAATTATGGGACTAATGTAACAGAATGGTGTCAATAGGACCTTTAAAAAATGGTCCCATAATATGTAAATTACATGTTTATGAACAAAGTATTATTTTATAATGCATGCGGTTGTTTTACCATGTTTACCAAAGTGCACTGTCGTTTTGACTAATAATCTATCGTATCAGCACATTTCTGTGTTCGGTTTTCACCATAAAATCTGGACTGCAGCAACCAGCAACCAGTAACGCCTCACGACTTCTCTTTTTTTCTCCCACAATGCTCTGCGGTAAGGGGTTGTCGTGCGTGTGCTGTTTGTGGTGCTGAAGCTGTGCGTGCTGCCTACCATAGATATTCACTCGAGCATCCTTCCGCGAGACGACCGGAACGAGGAATCAGGTTTAGCGACGGATGGGAAATTTGAGTTAGTTTCTGCCAGGTGTTTCAGCTTCATTCAACGATATATATTCTTAAACATCCTCGACTTTTATTTTTGCAATAATTCTTTAAACACACACTGACAAAGCGGTTTTCGACGTTGTTTTCGAGGCACGACGTCTCTCCTGCTCAGCCGCGTCCCTGCCTCTCCGTCCTGCGTCCTTTATGCACAGCACGCTGCTCGGGTCTTCCCAAATAAAACACACCTTAGTGCCCGAGCACCATGGCCCACTCCCGGCACTCTCACTGAGAGAGATGGAAGCCAAGCAGCACCAGATAAAAAGCCTCAAGAGCTACCCGGAAACCGGTGGCCGGAGCCTGGCTGCCGCTGCCGGAGGAGACGGGTGTCGAGCCGCTGAAATGGACATGGAGGCGAAGATCCAGAAAGCCGTCGACTTCAAGGCGGAGGGTCACCGCTGCTACAAGGAGAAGAAATTTCGGGAAGCAATCGGCAAGTATCACCGGGCGCTGCTGCAGCTCAAAGGGGTGCATGTGGTGGACGGGACGACAGGTTCCGAGGTCAACCTACTGAACCAAGCCGCAGGCAAGCTGACTGAGGAGCAGCGGAGAGCTGTGGAGATTACTGAGATCGAGTGCTACGACAACCTGACAGGTGAACAGCACCGGTACACTTCCCACAAAAACATCCAGACCTCTGTAGCCTTCAGACTGCTGACACCTTTGTTCGTTCCGGTTCACCGGGGCCACACAGGCTTATTATTTCTGCAGGGTTTGTGCAGAGGCAGGTAAACTAACAATGAATAAAGCAATAAATCATACTGAGTCCTGGCATTGATCAAACTGAGAATAGGATTTTATTTGTGTATACGGTTTGACCAGATAAGTGCATTATTTAGCCTAGTGTCTCACTAAATTAACACATTTCAGGCTCTTAAAAAGCATGCCTTTTACCAAATAAGCCATCTCATCAAAGTGTAATATTGTAATTGTAGTACAAATCTAACTAAAATAAATCCAAATAAAACCACAGGGCCAAACTGCTCATGTAAATATTAAATGTATCGGATTTCATTATGTATGGGCAAGTTCACTAGCTGTTCATCATCATTTTACAAGAGTGTCTAAGGTCAGAAGACATCCCCTCACCTGCAGGGTGATGTAAGGCTGTGTCTACTACAGGGTTAACTGAGGAGCACAAAAGATTAACTCATTACTGCACTGATGTCTCCAGTACTACATCAGTTGTTATAGCCTATAGGTGTTACACAAACATGCATCATGAAACAAGAGTTCCAATTAATGGTTATTTTCAGTGTCTATTAATTCCTTGATTCATCACAATCACAGCAGTGTGAAGGCTTTGGTGCTTTTATTTTGAAAGAGTAATGCAGGTTGGAGAAAAACAAACAGGTGAATTTTCCAAAAGGAGGGTGTGTCTTACCTTATGTTTGTTGAGCACCTTGCTGATGAAAACCTCAAGGTGGGTCAATATTCCGTTACCTGTTGTGATTTATATTGAGTGACATTGTAGCCCAATGTTATTTTGTGTGTGCAGTCATGATATTGGCTAAATGTGCCTTCATTTATGTCCTGCTAATGCGCGATTAGCAGATAATTTGCTTTGCTACATAGTCTGCAGAGATGGCTGCATGTAGGCATACTGTCTGTGGAGGTGTGTGTTTTGTAGATTGGTTGGTATAGGAAGTGTTTGGGAAGACATATGCATTAAATAGTGTGTCAGCGTTTAAGGTTACTGTAACAAATGAATTATGAATATATTGCCAGTGGCTTTCGCTGTTAAAATTGGTAATTATTCGTATTATTCTTATTATTTATTATAAGGCATACATAACACATAGACAAATAGAATACCAATCGACAAATCAGGAAATAAAAACACCCACACATTTATATTACTTTACAAAATATAGCTTACACATAATGGACACAACATTAATACTCATATACCTTCATTTTCACCACCTGGTCATTATAACGTTTTTTCATTTTTCCCATGTTTCGTCAAAGACATGAACTTGCGTTTGATTCAATATATGTGCGCAGATCCAGATGAACATGGACATCCAGGAGCTACATGATGGTGGTGTTTATATCACAACACTCAAAAGACATGTGAATATTATTCTGGGTCATGACGGGGGCGAGTGTGATGTCTGGTTGCTTGTGTCCAGGTGCTGCCCTGTCAAACTGTCGTGATGCATTGAAGGTCGCCTTGTTCTGCGCAGCGTTCAGGGCCCTGTCAGGAGCCTGCAGGGCGACCAACTGTGGCGTGAATGAGAGAGTGGGGGAGGGAAGGAGAGGGGCGACAAAATAAAGAAGGAAAGCGGAGATTTAGGGGGAGGAAAAGCAATTTAAAGGCAGTAGTGGTAGTTTACAAGTGAGTCGGTTGCTGTGTATATATAATCAATCCTAATGTGCTAATGATCACATTGTTATGCAGTCCCTGTCCTATTATTTAGACAAATTGTATTTCTATGCTCTGTTCTTAAAACTTTAATGCCATTAAATCCCCTTAATCATTTGAATTTAGAGCGGTATAAGAGAGGAATACTGCAGCCCCGTGGCACAGGGAAGAGAAGAAGGAGGAAGGGACTGCTAGCACGCGACAGGGAACCATATTTACCATGGCAACCATCGTCGGGCCTTTTCCCTGTTGTTGTACTAATGTCATCCTCTCCCCTCACTGCTTCAAACAGCAATGTGTGCATTACACACTCTCACACTCACACACACACGCTAAGAGACCTCACTTCAATCCTGCCTTGCCACCGTGGCTGTTTACTACAATAGTGTTTATTCTGATTCAAGATGTTTATGTGGGTGGTTAATAGAATATTTATATAAACATTCCTGCTGATATACATGGCCGTTTAAATGACTGAAGATTTCTGCTCCACGCTGTGCCACAACATTAACCCTAGACTCGATATTGTCTGTCCTGTTGTGGTTGTTCATCAGTTCTCCCATCTCTCTGTCTCACACTGCAGACTCATGGTGTCTACGGAGGATTGAGATCTTTGAAGAGAACTACTCACAAACTTAACATTTCATTTCCCAAAACAGCCGAGCACTCTGCTTTGTAGCAAACATTAAACAATAGTGCACTTTTTGGCAATTTTAAGCTGTAGATGAGTGCACATTTGGTGCTCTGGTGCGTATTTACAGCAGCAGGACGGTGGGAGTGACTCCCCATGTCGCAGACTGTCACTGCGTGGCTCATTGGTGTGTTCCAATGTTTTTTGTACAGCAATAAAGTTCTGTGAGGCAGAGGAATAGGACAAAGTATTTAGCTCCCTCGCTATACTTGTTGTTTTTGTTCTTATAATGACACCTCGCCGATAAGTGAAACATTAAACAGCAGAGCATCCTTTATACAAAATAATTTACCTGAAATTGGAATACAATGAGGCTGAATACAATATGACGATGTCTTGGTTCACAGCGCCCGAGAATTAAAATACTCCTTCTTACTCTTACTTGAATGCCCATAACTTAAAAACATGTTGAATCCTTCTTTAAAAACTGTTCAACTAAACATTGACTCACTGGGATGGATGTGGCTCTTATATGATTCATATTTTACAATGTTTCTACTTCCAGATAATGTTCTCTCACACCACTCGGAATATATTTGCGCAATTCTACTTCAAATATGACTTTCCTCAGGGAATATTATACAGCTCATATTCATACTTTCTATGTAAAACAATAGCAGTTATTTTATAAAGGTAGATGTGTTTTTAGGAACAGATTAACAATCATTTCACTGACTCCGGCTCCGTCTGAAGTTAAGCAGTGACTCATTACAGTGACCCAGCTGCAGGTGTTGTTGTGCGGCTCCACCTGGTTACCCAGAGTTCTACTGGGCTGGCTGTGGTCGCCGTGGTTATGAGTGAGTAGATGCTCTCTGATTGGTCGACTGTCTTTGGTTCCAACAGATGATAGGCGAACAACAAGCAGCAGCACCAATAACACCTGTGTGTGTGCCCGCACGTGCCTGCGTGTGCGCGTGTGCTTGCTCGCGCGTGTGTCTCAGCATTGCCCTGAGGTACGGCAGCTTGCTCAGGGGAGGTGGAGAGTGTGTGTGTTTTCGTTTTTGGGTGTGTTGGTTTATGTGTGTCTGTGGTAAGAGTGACAGGGGTTTCTAAAGGCGCTGCTTGTCCTGCCATTATCTCCCTACGCATTGCTGCTTTGTTTAAGTTGTGTGTGTGTGTGTGTGTGTGTGTGTGTGTGTGTGTGTGTGTGTGTGTGTGTGTGTGTGTGTGTGTGTGTGTGTGTGTGTGTGTGTGTGTGTGTGTGTGTGTGTGTGTGTGTGTTCTTGTCTTCTTGACATTGTTGTGATAAGGGCTAGCTTTTTTTCTTTTGTTGTGCTACTTGTCTTTTACATGATTTTAGAATGTTGTTCAAACTGTAAAGTGCTGCTCTATATTTCACAGGAAGGTTATTTACATATACACATTTAATCAACATCTATTAAATTTCATATCCACAACATAAAAGTAAATGATTTTAAAACTACATAAGTAATTGTTTAATACAAGAAAAGAAACATATTTGTCGGTTGTAGCATCTCTAATGTGGTGATTTACCCTTACGTTTTGTGATGTTAACTGAAAACATTGAATATTTTAAGTATTTCAGATTATGAGTTGGACAAAATAAGCAATTAGAAAGTGTCTCCTTGGACTTGATTAATCTTTGATTGGTAAATCTACTGAAGGATTCTAGCACTAGCTCAGGTCTATGAAAAGCAGTCTTAGAGAAAATCAATGAGAGCCTAAATATGTTTCTGAAAAAAATGAAATAACAGAGAGATCAGATGATTTTGATAAAAAAAGAACAGGGATAATGTGAGTTTGTAACACTATATAGTGGATTGAATGTGGTTAAAGAGAAGAGAAACAGATAAGTAAGTCTCAGCACCGACAGCATGTTACCCGATTCAGTCAGAACAGAGAGACGATGGGTGACGAATGTCCTATTTGCTAGCGTTGTTCAGGAGACATATCAAGTCTGCGTGTCCCTGCAGGGCTGCATCTAAATGGGTTACACCATCATCTCCTTCTGTGTCTGTCGCAGATCACAGTGGTGCAACATGTTGGCCAGAGGCAGACTCTAAGCCCTCCATCCTCCCACCACAAACACACCGGGAGGCACACACAGAAATAAGTGATCCAGCTGCAGTTTGTTTGTTGTTTTTTTACTGATAGTGATCATGAAGAATCACTCTGACAATTTGTCTCTTTACATGAAAGCAGACAGACTTTATAAATCAGTTTAAAAGCTGTAATATGTTTATATCCCTTTTGATTAGAAAGTGTACACAGAATGAACTGACATCAGGATGGTGTGATGCAGACGTGAGAGTTTTCATTAACTCCTGCTCGCTCTCATCTCTGACGGACGATTCCCTTTGTTCCTTCTGACCGCGCCGATCTGCCAATGAGTCATAAGTCTCATCGTTAGAAGAGAAACAGCAAGGGGGGTGAGTGAAATTGTTTGATTTGTAACACCAGCTACCTTTTGTTCAACTACGGCAGCTCCCAGCGACGCTGCCATAATGATGATCCAGCAGTTTCTCAACAAATCTCTTTAAATTGGTCAACAAAGAAAAAGGAAAACAAATGTTCTGTAGTGAAATAGGCGTACATTTGATACTAAGATAACGTGTGAATACCTTTTAGTATTAAAACTCTTCCCTTCAGTGTTTGTAGAGAGCCACTGTGCAGTTTATAACATGGAGCTCATGCTGCTGTATCTAATCGAAACTCCACATTAAGTTTTCATTTCCTGTTTCCGACCAAGCGAGCTAGTATTGCGTTTTATTAATTTGCTATGAACACAATCATTTCATTCAGTGTTAAAGGGAAATTTTGCCACCTGTATTTTATGTGGATATGCCATCAGTCTGTGTAAATATAGTCATCTGAACCAATTCAGTCCACGTTGCATGGTCTGTTGACAGAGAAAGCTGAGCAGAGCTGTGTCCATGGAACAGGAGGCACTGCATGCGATCATAAACTATCCTTTACTTTGGCCTAGAATAAATACAGCTTAATATCAGGGGGGAACAAATGTATCCTCGTCCATATCACTGTACGCTCATTGTACTTTGGGAGGCCATTTTCATTGTAGTAAATCACAGATGGTCTACAAGCGAAGAGAACCAGAACATAAGTAAGCATCAGAATAAGTTGGCGTCAGGCTGACTATGTGTACATCCTGATAAAGTTCTTCATACGAAAATCCAAACAAGTTTAACGGATGCCTAGCTACAGCATAAAGAAGCCTGGCAAAAGTGGTGGAGAGTAACATAGAACATTTTCTCAAGTACTGTACTTAATAACTATTTTGAGATATTTGTACTTTACTTGATTATTTCAATTTTATGCTACTTTGCTCTTCTACTCCACTACAATTCAGAGGCAAATTGTGTACTTTTACTCCATTACTTTTACTTGTAACAGAGTATTCCCACACTCTAGTACTTCTATTTTTTCTCAAGTACAATAAATAAGTACTTTTTCCACCTCTGCCTGGCAACTGCTACAGAGAACAGCATTACTGCTAGCTAACAAGCGTTGCCTGCAGCTTGGACCCTCCTTGTTCGACATCTGAATGGACTGTTTATTGAAATCCAATCATCATTTTCACAATCGACATCAGGGCAAACCTGTTTTAATACCATGAGTAAATGCAAAGAGACATGGACCATTATCCAGGTCACATGCAGATATGGATCACATGTACAGACTGTAAATGTGTTTCCCATCATGTGTCCTGTGTTCAGAGCCTCAGGGCCCCCAGTGAACCTCTGAACCATGACATGCAATTATAGGCCTTTACATTAAAGAGTTAATGAGTCTGTTTAGTGGCATCAACATCTGTTCCCTGCTGGACCAGAAATAAAACACAGCGATTGTCATCCATCAAAGACACACAGAGCCGCAGTGCTTTCGCTGCACTCTCTCAACAGCCATGAAAACCCACCACATCACAGCCTCCGAGCACAATCCTGCTGCAGGGGGGGTGTATTAAAATAACGTCCGCTGTGTGTAACACCACAGATGGGTGGATTTCAGCAGTCCACTCTAACCCACTGCTCGAGCTCTGCTTACCAAAGCAGAACAGAAGACTCCTCCCTTTCATCTCCTGCCAGCTCCGGCACCGGGGGAGCGATAGACTGAGATAAAGGCTGGGGGGTTGAAGGCGAAAAGAAATAGGGTGGATAAACGTGAGATAGAGGAGTAGAGATGAGGACACAGCCCTGTGCAATGTGCTTGTGGGAGGATGGTGAGTAAAGAGGAGGGAAAGAAATGCCATGCGAGGGTGAGAAGGGGGATGGGGGTGAGGTTTTGGTTGGTGTTTGTTCTTCCCTCTGTGCATGTAGGTTTGCCATTGGAGAGAAGGCCAGAGCCGCCATGTGCCAGGGCTGCAGATGGCACTGCTGTCAGGAGGATGGCTGGCAGTCCCTCTACTGTAGCTCACTGTACTCTGTCTGTGCCATCCCCAGCACCTCAGCTGAGGGGGGAGCATGGGAGCAGGGGGGAGTCAGTGGGAAAGATGCAGAGGCTGAAATGGAGGAGGGGCGGGAGAAACTGGACAGAACTCTTAAACATGATGGGATTATATGACTGGTGGTGGGGGGGGGGGGGGCTGTGAAGGAGAGTGACAAGTAGTGAAGGAGGGGCGGAAAAGCTCGCCTCTATGACCTCTTGAGAAGGGAGAGTTTTTGTATTATTTCATTGTGAGGAGGATGCTGAGAAATCCAATTCAGGCCAAGCTGATTTATATCAGAGCCCCGGCAGGCCCTGATGACTCCTGTCACAAGAGTAAATAAGGTCCAGTCATCTGTCAGGAAGGAAAGGAAAGAGAAGAAGCAGGCAAGAACTCAAGAAGAGGGAGAGTTAAGAATAAGAAGCGAAGGCAGCAAATATTGTTATTATGTAATCTTCACATCTGCTTTTACTAAAGTAGAATATATATTCCTCAGTACAGATTAATCTGTTGTATAATCCCAGAGGAACACAATGTTTACATACTGTAGTTCACAACAAAAACAAGTGTTGATGCCTAATGAGGAAGGTTGCCATGTTTGCATATCATGCCTTTACTCTCTGGTTGCATTAATTCTTGGTTTTCGCTTGGCTACATGGTGGGTAATACGAGGTGAGCAAATACTGAAAGATGGAGTCATAATTTGCTATTTTGATCTGCTCAGTGTCCCTCCTACACCGCTACTATCTGCCGTGGTTAATCTTTGGACAAACGCTCTACAGTTCAGATGTTTTCTAATGTTGTAGTCAAAGTTGGTGCCTCTGATATGCCACAAATGAAGAGATGGGGTCTGCTTCCACCACAGTGCGTAACAGAAAAAATAAATAAAGCAGGAAATACAGATTTGCAAAATGCCATTTATAGCTTTCTGCAGCCACCTCTTATTAAAATGCTTTATTTGTTCCCATACGATTGGGATGTGTGTTAAGTTGAATATGTGTGTGATTTAGATTGCCGGACTGTAATCCTGTCCTGATGTGGACTGACAGTTGTGTGAAGTAATGGATACATTGAAAGTGTCTGTCAAAGCTTTTTTTAGTGCACATTTGAAAGTCATGGCATCAGCTGAGAGGAAACTGAAACAAATGCCCTGTTCTGACACCCTCACAGTGAGTGAGAGAGAGAGAGCTGGAGTAATGCAGAATATTCATTTTCTGTAAGCCTTCAGTAATGAGAATTCGCTGAGGCTATTTAAGCATATCTAACACCCTGTGCTCCAGCGGACAGTGCCGAGTAAACCAATTGGCTGTTTATGATTATCCACAGAGCTCCATGCTGATAAAAAAGCCCGTGCTGGTCGCTATCGGAGCTTTGCCTACTTCCCAAACATGCACTGCGGGGGTTGACATTGAAAACTCGTCCTTGTTCCACGCTGTGTGTGACGGCAGTGAAATGTAAAGGCTGTGCTCATCTGACGGGGATCCTCAGGGGGGCAGGTTACAGCACTTTCACACCAGAGCTGTCAACAACAACAAAACAAATGGAGATCAATGTGAGAGTAAAGCTGCTATTAGCAATAATTGTATACTAATAATAGATCTGCTTATCTCCAAGCGAGCAGAGCTAATGAGCTTTAAAGCATCTGTCGGTTTCCATTGGAATGATGCGCAAATTCTAACCACATTTACAGAACATTTTTAAAGAAAATGCTGATAAATCCTGTTTCCCATAACTGCAATTATTTACACCAGGGGTTTTCAACTGGTTTTGTCCCAGGGACCACCATTCGGACTAGAAAGCAATCCGCGGCCCACTGATGTGCCTGCGCGTGCGCGTGTGTATTTGGTGTTACATGCATAGCTCAATGCATGAAACATGAAAGAGAGGCCACGCAGATTTTATAATAATAAAAGTAGATTTATTAAATTAAATTAAATTAAAGATTATTTTAAAGAAAGAATAAAGAATAATAAAGTGTTGTGCAATTCAGTATTGGGAAAAGTAACTAAAAATGTCATGCAAAGTCAGTCTAGGTGTGTGACAAAACAACAACGGAGAACAAAAATCCAACAACACCGGAGAACCAAAATCCAACAAATGAAGACCAAGGCAGCCTCAACTGCTGGCTGGTCAGGGCTTTTATAACCCAGCCAGGACAGACCTGTCACCAATCACCTGCTGTAGAGACAGAGAGATTGAGAAAAGCAGAGAGAGATTGAGAAAAGCAGGGAGAGAGAACAGGCTTACCATTAACACAGGGCGGGGCCTAAACCCGCCAGGGTCGTAACAGTGAAAACATGGGAGAATTAGGCCTACCTGTCAGTGTGATATCTGGGCGTGGTGAAGTCCACACAGCCTGTCTATTCGTGGCGAAATGGTAGACAGAGACAGTCTCATGTCATTCTCTGGATCAAGCCTAGCCCTGTACTTATTCTTTAAGTACGCCAGTGTAGAAAAACCACTCTCACACAGGTATGTGGTTGGAAAGGGCAAAAGACACCTCATTGCTTTTGCAGCAAGCTGTGGAAATTCTGTCTGGCAACTTATCCAGAATTTAACAAGGGGCTGTGTGTCGTACATATGCCTCCTGACAGAGTCTGTGGACATCTCAATCAGCTTATCCTCTTCCACAGCCGTCAGACTTGACCCTACTGATGCATCGTCACTGAATGGGAGCAGGATCCACTTGCTGTCACGGCGCCACTCTTCCGAATCAGTGAAGTACTTTGCGAATTGACGCACAAGCTTCCTCAAATGCTCACATATAGTGTCGTTGATGTCAGTGCTGTCAGGGTATTCCTCAACTGAAGGAAACATCGCCAAGTTATTGCTCTCCACTCGTTCGATCCACTTTGACATTTTTTTCACAAATGCGTCGAGCTTCTCGTAGAGCTGCATGACGTTTGCATCTCTCCCTTGCATGGAGCTGTTCAACTTGTTCAGCTCTGCAAAAACATCTGTGAGGTACGCCAGCTTAGTTAACCAGTAACTATCGTTGAAATTGGAAGCCAGATCAGAATGCTTCTCGCACAAGAACTCGTAGATAGCTCCGCGTAGTTCAAACACACGGGCGAGCACAGCGCCGCGAGACAGCCAACGCACCTCTGAATGATAAAGGAGAGAGCTGTGTTCACTTCCCAAGTCATGGCATAGGGATGAAAACAGGCGTGTATTCAATGCGTTTCGTTTTATGAAGTTGACCGTCTTGACAACGACATCAAACACACCACTGAGCTCAACACTGAGATCTTTGGAGGCGAGAGCCTCTCTATGAATCAGGCAGTGTGTCCAAATTACCCCCGGAGCCACCCTCCTTACATGCGCAAACAGTCCAGTCTTGCTGCCACTCATGGCTCGGGCCCCATCGCTGCATAATGCAACGCACCTCTGCCACGAGATATTGTGCTCCGTGAAAAAATCGTCCAGTGCTTTAAATATTTCTACACCGGTAGTTCGCCCGGGCAGTGGTTTGCAAAAAAGAAATTCCTCGCACATAGTGCCACTGTCCTCGTATCGCACAAATGTTAACAGTTGCGCATCATTAGTAACATCTGTCGTCTCGTCGATTTGAAGGGAAAACAGAACTGTCTGAAGTTTTGCCATCAGCTGGTCTTTGACATCATTTGCCATTTCCCCAATTCGTCTTCCGATTGTGTTGTCTGACGGAATAGTTTTTAATTTGTTGGCACATTCTTCGCTTACCATAGCTCTGCACATATCTATGGCTGCTGGCAATATAAGCTGCTCTGCAATGGTATGGGGCTTCTTACTTTTTGCAACCCTGAGAGCGACCAGATACGATGCTTTCAGTGCGTTTTCATTTATTTTTGCACTCTTCCTCATGGTAGCCTGCTGTCCTTTGAAATCACGCAACATCTGTTGCATGTACTCAACGGGTTTGGCCTTCAAGTGGACGTGATGCGTCTCCATATGCCGCGTAAGTTTCGACGGCTTCATAGCTTCATTACAGAGAATTGTTGAACATACGAAACACAGTGGTACCTCCTCTCCTGCTCTGTCTGTCGTCACTGTGAATCCATATTTAACATATTCCTCATTGTATTTTCTTTTTCGTCTTTTTTGCGAAGTTGACGCTTCGGAAGCCTGTCCTTGCCCTATCGTGGCGGCCTGTCCCTCTGTCGTGGCAGCCTGACCCTCTGTCATGGCAGCCTGTCCCTCTGGCACTTTCCTCACTACAAAACGATCCATTGGTGCTAGATATATAGCTAGACTAGTACATATGTAACAAATGTTTGCTGTACTACAACCTATCTTAAAATACTCTCGTCGGCTATGCTTATAAATGTGTGTCAACTTTGCTCGCAAGACTGTACGTAATGAATAATAAGTGAGGTTAGCGACGCAACTCATTACCATTAGCGAATCACAGGCTACCATAGACTGGATAGGCGCAAGGCTACATTCTGTCAGCTTGAATTTCCTTTATATTATTTTAAACATATTTTTCACGATATGTAACGGTATTCTGGAAATGTGTTGAAATATCAAAGCGAATTTATATTAAAAAAAACAATGGTGAACTGATCAACATAGGCTCTTGTCACGGACCACATGCAATGCCGCCGCGGACCACCAGGGGTCCGCGGACCACCGGTTGAAAACCCCTGATTTACACATTTGGAGTTTAGCACATATAAACAGTAAGTGGGGATATCTTTTTTAATTAGGTGTCATGAAACTGTTGGGTTTTATGACTTCATTTGAGAAACGTTCCGTCATCGCTTCACACAGATCTGTGTGCGTCTGCGATGTTTGTCTCTAAGTTATGGATACATTAACTTTCATACCTTAGCAGAAACCTTTTTGGTGATATTTCAACGTCAAAATAAAAAGAAACAAGCATATATAAATGGGGTTTTTTTGTTTGTTTTTTTACTCCTACCGCTCTCACTAGCATCTTTACGACCACAGTTTCTGCAGAAAAATATGTAAAAATTGAATTTTTCACAACCTTTCTGACTGACACAGTTATCAAATAGCTGAATACAAAAGTGTAGCTTCAAGCTGCTAAATTTCCAGGTGATTCCGTGAGGATTGGAATTAAAAGAGATTTAGACTCATCCGGTGGACACAAACACGACTGCGAATTACTCTTTATGTTGCTCCCTGTCTGCTGGAGATGGGAGTAGGCCCTTATCCATATGGGAAGAGGAAAGGCTGCCAACACGTGGCTGTATCTTTTTTGAGAAATAAAGCCCATGCTTTATCTATTTACTGAGTTATCCTGAGTGAAAGAGCTTGAACTACATTGAAAGCCAAACCATTTCTAAAGACATCTTCATCCATCTTAAAGCCAGTATAGGAGAGCATGTTTCTCACCTTTGTCGGGGCTACAGATGTGTTGGGTTATCACTGTGTGTGTGTGTGTGTGTGTGTGTGTGTGTGTGTGTGTGTGTGTGTGTGTGTGTGTGTGTGTGTGTGTGTGTGTGTGTGTGTGTGCTGTGTGTCTTTATCAGGTGCATCATTTGTTTTGTTTGTGATAAAGCGAGGGAGAGTTCAAGGAGCCTTCCTTTCCGTTGAGTGCAACTTACCGCTTTTTCAAAAATATCTCGCTTTGCATTGATTTATATCGTAACGTCGCACCACAACTTCACTTTTAATAAATAGAATTAGATTATTTCTTTGTGGAAAGTCGTGACGACAATAGATTATCTGAACAAGTTTAAAAATAAGAAAGTAAGCGTGTCAGTTTTAGCAAGGATGGCCTTAATCTTATTGTACATTATTTTCAGAGTGTGTGTGCAGAGTGTGTCGCTGTTTGACAGTAGCCAAAGATCCAGACTCTATTTAATGTCCACAGAATATCAGATAATGGCCCGGCTCACAGAATGATGTCTCTGCCCGGGAGTTCAACTTCAGATACCCTCAATAAAAGTCCTGCTTGTTCTTTATTAGCTGCACTTATCTGCTGTTTGAATGCCTGGTTTTACTTACGAGAGGTAAAGTAATAAAGACAGTACCAGATCCTTCTGTGGCCCTTGGACATTTATGGAAATAAAATAAATGTACCAGTTTTAATGAGTTAATTAAAAAATCATGGCTACATAAACTGCTGTTCATTTCCTTTTGAGGCCTTAATGACCCTGAAAGCCCCCCTCCCCCCCCCCCCCCCACACACACACACACACACACACACGAGCACTGTAGGGTTAGAGCACAGACCAGAAAAACTGCTGGGAAATTGAGATGCAGAGCAATAAATGGTTTCATCTTTGGTGAAGTCATAGAGAAGACAGCTTCCTCACTTGGATAAATATTTAAGTAGATGACCATTAATCCTGAGTCAGCAACTATTTCAGGAGCGCAGAACAATGTCGGAGGGTGTCTGATGAAGTACGGTAGAAGGCGGAGGAGCATGTATGGGTTTGAGGATAACCATGTGTGGTAAAACACGACTGAGATATGGTTTCATTCTCGAAGTAAAGGAAACACTCACCATACTGTGAGATTTACAGACAGATAAAGGAGCAATACGTCTGTACGGCCGTCATTTCAGATAGCCCTTTGCGAAGTTTATTTTTATTTCTATAATATTCTAAAATACTGACAATTTGTCTCTGTGTTGGAATTTAACAGACACTGGAAGGGTTGCCATACATGTAGAGACAAAGATTTAAGTCAAATTTGGAGTGGTCTCATAATTTTTTCTGGAGCTGTATATATATATATATTTTTTTTTTAATGAGCTAAAGAACCAAAGTCATGTGACCCAGTGACGTAGCGTTACAATACATTTGATCACGTGAAATAAAAGCATCATTGTGGGAGTGGGAGTCCTTTGCTTGTCTGACCACTACAGCCCCCCCTCTATCTGCCAGCTCTTGGTAAAAACCAGACGGGTTTGCATTGGATTCTTTGAGGTCCAAACAGATGCTAAAGACTGCCGTACATTGGTCTGAAGGCCTATACGCGAGCGTCAATGAGACCAGCCTGCTCTGTGCTATAGGACATCTTTGTGAAGCTCAAATTGCTACTGCCTGTGAGATCTATCAGAATAATCTGGCTACTTTACTTCACTTCCCACCCAGGATTAGTGTTGCACTGTGGGTAATCCATGCCCATTTGTTTGATGTTCCAGCAGTTTACAAGCATGACAACGGTGTCAGTGTCATGAGGGGATCAACATGCGGCCTGAAAGAGCATCCTCCATATTTGGAATGATTTGTTGATAAATGAAACTACAAATATACGACTGTGTGTTGCTCCTTATAAATTTGACATTAGTGTTCTAACAGACGTATGAGTGATTATTGTCCGTATCTAACTCTTGGTGGATAAGCACATTTCCCAACATGTTGAATAATTCCTCCCCCCAAGGCCCTGGAGTTTTTTAAGGTGTTTCAGCAAAGAACACGTTAGTCATGATGGAGTTTTCCTGTTTGTACTAGCCTGGTCCCCCATAATCGTTCTACATTTACCATTGACTTTACCCCACTCACCAGTCTGCACTCCTCATGTTACTCATGCTCATTAATCGTAGCTCTGACTCTTTTTTAAAGCTGGTCCCGGCACTCCAAAGGAGCCTGGAGACGCAGACAGTCAAACAAGAGCAATAGGAGTGTAATTATGAGGGTTTTGTCGCCATATGGAGCTGCATTAGTCTTCCGCTACAGTGTCACATAATCACAGAGATCATCTGCACCGCTTGTTTTGAGTCAAATGCTATTTGATGACAAGATGTCATCTCTGCGTAATGATAAATCCCAGCATTCATTATGCAAATGTTTCTCTCTAGAAAATGACCTATTTTATATTCCTTATGGCTCATTTGAGTGATTTAAAATATAATACAAACACTAAGCTGCTGCATCATGGGAGCTTCCTTTCAACAGCATGAGATCATGATAAACAATCGCTCTGAAATCAAACGAGGATCAAGATGAAAGCAGCAACTCTCACATATCGAGACAAAAGAAGAAGGTGCAAGTTGAGAGAATAAGGATGGTGTTTGTTGAGGGTGGAGGAAGTGCTGTGTCATCCCAGTGCTGACTTGCCCTTGTTATAAAGCGAGCGGAGAGCTGTAGCCTGTCCCTCTCAGAGAGAGACATTTACAAAAGGCTTTGGGTGGAGCTATTCATAGAGGGCCTGCAGAGACCGGCCACACGATGTGACCTCAGCATGTTGGATCGGATTTTACTCAGAGATTGAACGTGTGAGAGGATTTCATGATGATGACTAAGCACGGTTCATTTGTCTCTGAATACATATTTTGCAGGATATTTCTAAAGGAGATGGAGGAGTAGGGAAGTGCTGTGACACTGGGACCAGTGGAGGAGCGAAGGACTAGGGTTGTGTGTCTGAGTGAGAGTGATGGGTGTCTCTATCTGCCATCACCTTCGTGCAGAACTAATTACAAGGTGATCGACAGCAGACTCATCAGCGGGGCCTTGAGAGGCTTTAATTAGCCGAGTGTTGCGCCTGGTGTGACGGAGAGGAGGGTGACACAGGTCCAGACGGAAGAGGAGGGGATGTAGAGCAAGAGAGGGATGCAGGGTCAAAAGCATTTTACACAGGTGCCACTGATCTTTAATTACAACACGACATTACCTCTTCTGCTTTAATATTTCCCAGTGTATTTCAAGGCATATTCAAACTTTTATCCACTTTTATATTTGAGCTCCCTCTGTTCCTCTTAACTGTCCCTTTAACGTCTCTCACTATTTATAGGAATAGAAACATTTCTGAATTCTTCTTTCTAGATATTTTATAACTCATTAAGGATGTAACAATAAACTTTATCTGTATAGCACCTTTCAAGCACAAAGGAGCCCAACGTGCTTTACAGAACAAGAAGAAAACATAACAACAATAATAATAATCATTAATAAATAGTCCGTATGAGATATATGTATATTCCTATGAGCTAAATACAAAGTATTCTCTCATATTATCCAAGACGTCTTTATTAAAGAGTGTCATTGAATGAAATCAATATTACGGTTTGGCCAACGCTTTAGTTTGTGATAGAAACCTTATAGAATAATGTTGTATTAGACATATTTTTATGGCTGTGACGATATATATACATCATATTGTTTCGCAGTATTAATCCAATGGTTACTTTTTAAAATAAATCTCTCATTGGACAATCTGAATAACCGCAATGCATTTTGGGCAGTTGAGTTTTATTCTAAAAAATTAATAAAGGGATTTCTGGTTTGCCCAAAATCCAACAACAATTCCATCTGTTAAGATTATAATAATGAACCATCATACTTTGTGTTTCCTTCTCTTATCCTCATACCTTTCACACAGACGATCTTTTACGTCCCTCGGCTGTGCGAGTATAATCACCATGAAGATCTTCTGATTGTGATTTAGTTTTGTCCGTCTCTATCTCTGTCCTCACTCTCCCCCCTGTCTCTCTGGTGTTATTTCGGCTTCCCACCTCTTTTTCATCTCTCTTTCTCTTTTATACCTTGCAGGCTTTGGCACATCAGCTAAATAAAAACATCTCTTTGCAGGCTCAGTTTTTTCCGACATGATGCCTCAGGCGAACACTGGGGTTCCTGAGCATGTGCTAACTGCTCCCCCTCACCACACCTCTCACTGGAGAGCACCCCCTCACACTTCTGTTCTGCACCTGTTGGCTTTGTTCTGAGTTTATACACTCAAATGGATTTTATTGATTTCCTATTTCCTATGTTTGATCTATTTTTACCTCCCTAAATCTGCCAGTGAGACAGGCTCCTCAGAAAGGGATCGTCATGACGCTGACTCTAAATGTGCGCACACAAAGTCAGTGTCGCAGCTCGTTTTTCTCTCCCTGTCTTCACATCAAAATCCCCATTAAGCCAGATCCATCTTGTGTGCACCACTGATTTCCTGTATGCGGTTACACCTCATTATTCTTCGTCTCTTGTCCCACTGTTTGAATGCTGCATTTTTATGAAAACGAAAATCAGCATCTAATCTTCTGTGGATGAAGAAGGATTGCTCTACCGTTCATAGGGAGGTCAAACTTTAAGGTCATGGTTTCAGGATCTTGACATCTGAGCTGCATGGATGAGACGGGCGTATTCCCGGGTTGGAGGCATTTTTTTGGCTCTTGACGAGGTCTGTCAGTAATGATTGTTCACTAAGCGGTCAGAAAATCATTATTTTCCAGAGCCCAAGGTGGCATTTTCACATGACTCTTAAAACTGACTTTAAAACATAAAGATATTCAGTTTGCCACCACATATAAGATATGATATACTTCATTAATCCCAAATTGGGACATGTTTTCGTTGCAGCAGCATGTAAAACAAGTATTGTTGCACATAAATAGAAATAAAATAACGTAACATCTTGATATAGAATATAAATCAGAACTAAAAGAGTGAAACTATAAAAGTTGACTGTGAAGTTTTTTTGGAAATTGTCGGACAAATAAAACACTATTGACCGGCTAAATTACAGCTCACACAATATAGAAGTGGGATATTATTCATTTATATGAAACATTTGATGGAAAAGCTGTATATTCTCACATTTAAGAAGTGTAAGTGTATGTTTAAGGACCTATGGGTATTGATTCCCAAGCTTTGAAAAACTATTTCATTCAGAGTCAACTCCTGCCTCCTCCCAATAATAAGTGGCTCATAAAAAAGGCATTTTAGGCAAATGCCTAAACTAAAAACAAGACTTAGTCTGCTGCAGAACACATTTTGGCCTTTTGTTGTGGCTCAAAAACTTAAATGTATTGAAACATTTGGTCTCATTTTGTATCTGGAGCTTCTTTAGATCGTTTAAATCCCTGATTTGTTGTTAGGCAGGATATGAGATCAATAAATCCCTGTTATTGTTATCATAACCGCCATCTTGACTGTAGAGGTTTAGGCAGAGGGTGAGATTTACCATGTGTTTGTGACGGATGAACAGAGGGAGACACACCTTGATGAGACCTGCTTACTGTTCTTGTAAAGCCTGGTATCAACAAAGCAATGATCCGACAAGAAGCATCATTATCTCTGTTTTGTGTCGTTATCATTTATCATCCTTTCTGATTTATTTTCAAACCCTTTGAGGCGGTCCTGTACCCCAAGATTTGGAAGCACTGCCTTTTAAAAAAGAAAAACAGAAACTGGACCCAAACAAAAACCCCTCAGCCTAATGGCTCTGTCTGTCATTGGCTGAGACCCCTTGGCTCCAGTGATATGGTTCTGCTGTCTTTATGGGGCCTCTGTCTCTCCTTGTCCCTGCCTGCTCCGATGATCCTGTCATTATCACACCCATAATGCATCTCACCACACTCTACGTTTCCTCTGGCATGCCATCCATCTGCCTAATGGGCCAGCAGGGTGTGGCTGGCCAGCCATAACTAGTGTACACTGCTTTTGTGTGTTAGTATATGTGTGTGTGTGTGTGTGTGTGTGTGTGTGTGTGTGTGTGTGTGTGTGTGTGTGTGTGTGTGTGTGTGTGTGTGTGTGTGTGTGTGTGTGTGTGTGTGTGTGTGTGTGTGTGTGTGGGGGTGTGTGTGGGGACGGGTGCTTTTAATCATTGTTTGTATCAAGTGGTTCATTCAGAGTCATTCTTTTGTGATTCTGTTTGTGTCCTGAAGATATGTCCACCCTTGTTTGTTTGAAGTCCACTGTTTGTGTGTGTGTGTGTGTGTGTGTGTGTGTGTGTGTGTGTGTGTGTGTGTGTGTGTGTGTGTGTGTGTGTGTGTGTGTGTGTGTGTGTGTGTGTGTGTGTGTGTGTGTGTGTGTGTGAGTGTGTGTGTGTGTGTGTGAGTGCCAGTGGACTCTCTAACTGCGTCAGCCATTAGGCCATTATGGAGTGTAACTGAATCCTCTGAAAGCCGCTCGCTGATGCAGGGCGGGGATGGATGGGTGTGTGGGGGGACGAGGGGAGTCATGTCGGAGTCACACGTTGTAAAAACAAAGAGAGGAGTGGGCTCTGTAGAGAGGGGGGCAGAAGAGTTGCGGGGCGTCTGAGGTGACTAACACTGACGACGGGGAACAGATCCCACCCCTGCTGCTCTGCTCATGAGCTTAACTGATAATTAAGGATTGTTGGGCTTTTACTCTTCTTTTCACCAGACAGGGTGTGTACTTCCCTATAAAAGTGACGGTATTAATTCACTTAAATCCTGCATTTAACAACTTTCATACAAGAAATGCAACTGCAAGAGTAAACAGGAGGAAACAACTAAATAAATATGTTTATTATACTGCACAAGCCAGTAGTAGTAAAGATTTCAATCTCATTTTATAGAGAATATGTGTTATTTTAGAGCCTCAGTTCAGCACTAACTTCAGCACTAACTCATCAGGGTTTTTTATAATGTTGTTTTGGTAATTGGATGTTTTACTAAGGGTATCAGTTTGAGGTACTTCTACTTGGGTATTTCTATTTTATACTACTTTTTACTTCTGATCCACTGCATGTATGAGGAAGTTGTTTAACTTTCTACTGTACTGCTCTACGACAGCTTCCTTTATCTTGCACATTCATATTATTAACACCTAACAAAGGAACAAATAAATTATCACATATTGTTATAAGTTAAGCTACCCATCAGTACCTGGGGTTTCCAGCTGTGAGTTTATACTTCAAGAATTGGAATAAATCTTTCCATTTCTATTCTGTGTTAGCAGGGATCTCTTGAGAATATATAGAGTAATTATAATTATAAATAATAATCATACTGAGTATCTTTTAAAGGGCGGCAGAGGTAAAGACAATTTATGAATAATTACTTAGCTACTTCACACCCCCCCATGATAATTGCCTATGACAGAGCAGAGTTCATGTCCACAGCTGTGAGACTTGAGGCAGTGACCCAACACACACACACACACACAATACACAAAACAATACGCCGCAAGAATCGAATAGACATGTCCCTTTAACACATCGATCGTTATGGGATGGTCTGTCCTCTGATCTCCACGGTGAATTATTTAGTGATCTGCACTTGTCTTGTTGTCGGGCGGACCCTCGACAATATGTCTCTGAGGCTCAGGGGGAGATGACAGGTAGAGGACCACAAACTGCTTTTAACACACTCCCCCCTCACTGTCCTCACCCTCCCTCAGGTCTCACCTCTCCCCCTATAGTCTCCCACATATAAACCTCATCTTCCTCCTCCCATGCCCTTCGTCCCTGCCTCAGCCCCTCGCCCTCCTGACTCACTCTGCCTCCCGTCTAATAGATCCTGACTCATGCTGTCTGTGTGTCAAGGGCAGACGAGGGATATGACAGAGGAGGTACAAGGGGAGAAAGAGGAAATGTATTTTTGATGTATCAGCGAATAGATCCAGGCGCTAGATGGAAAGTAGGATGGAAACATAAACCTCAAGTGCTTGTGATCACCAGAGGGAAAGTGATATCCGAGCCATCAGCAGGCATTTAAAAGCTTTAGTGGACTAAAAGCTGCGTGTGTGTGTGTTCGTGTGTGTGTGTGTGTGTGTGTGTGTGTGTGTGTGTGTGTGTGTGTGTGTGTGTGTGTGTGTGTGTGTGTGTGCGTGTGTGCGAGTGTGTGTGTTTGTGTGTGTCTTTACTAATGAAGTTATTCTGGTCTAAGCTGATCTAAGCAGCGCTGAAGAGAATCCTGCTGCAACACACATCTGTGCGGTTGACTCTGAAAGTGTTTTTCCTGAGAATCTTACATCGCTCTTTTGTACGTTTTTACATTAGCAAAGAGTCAGTGGCTCCAGCTTTAGATCTCCTGCCCTCTGATCTGTACTTCACTGCTCACATCTCCTCCCAAAGGACTTCTGCAGTAGCTGTCGCTCACTTGATCTCTGCATCTGCCCTTCAGCTCCTCGTCCCTCCTGCTCTCCTCGCTGCTCACAACACATCTGCTCAGTCAGGAGAAGAGGACTGAAACATCCTCATGATTTCATCCTTAAGATGAAAATGTCCTATTCTGGTGTTCTGCATGTCAGGCTGAACAGTCGCATGTAGAGACATTACTGTCCGGCCCGGGGCTCTGACTGCTTGCACGAGTCTTTGTGTCTTCTGTTCGCCACGAGGCGTTTAGTGTTAATTTATTTATAGTCGGCTCACTGCCATCCTGAGGAAGAACTGTGGAGGGTAGATTTCACTGTGTCTCTATTAAAAGACACAGATTGAAATGTCAGCAAAATATATCCGTCTTTGTTTAACACTCACGGGACATAATTGTCGTCTAAACGTCCCTAAATGAGACTCAAGGCAACTGTTTTAAATGAGTGATTATAACAATACATTGCTAAGCAAACAGCTTCCTTGTTCCCTCCTTTCTTTCTCTTCTGCAGCGTGTCTGCTGCAGTCCGAGCTGGTGAACTATGAGCGGGTGAAGGAGTACTGCCTGAAGGTGCTGAGCCACAAGAGGGATCACTTCAAGGCCATGTACCGAGCCGGCATTGCCTTCTATCACCTGGGTGACTACGAATGTGCCCTGCGCTACCTGCGTGACGCCAAGAACCGCGAACCCTCAGGTGAGGTTGTGCATTCAGTTACACTCACACAACAAGATACATGGATGCTAACAGGTTTCAAGGTTTCAAGGTTTCAAGAAGTAACAGAAGTATTGCTGCAGGTTTAAGAGGATCAGGTAAACAGGATTATAGTCGAGTGGACCTATAGTTCAGGAGCTTAATATCAGGAAGTGCTGCATATAGGGAATATGGTAAGCAGGCCAACTGCTTTATAACATGTACAATGCAGACAGATGTTTGGCCTTTTAGATCAACCAATTTACAGAGATGTTAACTGCTGAATTTTTTGAGTATACATTGTATTCCATTTAACCCATAGTGCGTTGATAACTCTCTCTACTATAACTTCTGAAAAACTGAAGAAATGCTCTTTAGCGATTACAAAACACTGATCCAGAGAAGGTAGAGAGCACTAAAGGACATGTCTAACCGACCCCATCTTTTTCCTCTCCTGCACCAAAGCATTATTAAACCAGTTATTCTGCATGGGGCAATTTGGTATTTCATTATGCTCAGTCAACATTAAAAATACAGTTTTAAAGTTAATTCATACAGAAAGCAAGCTCATTGCTATTCCTACCCTATACTTCACACTCATGTGACCCAGATCATCCTCTCCACCGGCGTCTCACCCTCCCTCCCTCTGGTGTAGATACCCGAAAAGCCCATTTTAGCCAAAATATTACCTTTCAGTTACAAGGAATCCAGCATGCAGTGATATAATGTGTAAAGTCCTTTTATAATGGTGTGTAATGCATCTGTGTCTTACCTGTGTTGTGCTTTGTGCGTATACGTTTGTCTGCAGGACAGCTGCAAAGCTTCGTGGGAGTGGTAGTTTATTCCCAGTTGAGCTGTTGGTGGTTGCTGGTTTAAAACCAATGACACTTTATGGCAGCCTTGGACACATTTAAGCTTTGTCATAACGAAACTCCACTTTGTGCTTTTAAATCTCTAACATTAAAGCAGCATAAATGTAAATCCTTTGACAAATGACATTGCACTTATTTAATCGATGATGCAGCAACGTTTCTGCCTCACCCGTTACACTTCCTCTCCCCCTCTCAGACACCAACGTGCTGCGGTACATCCAGCTCACAGAGATGAAGATGAGCAAGTGCGGTCAGCGAGAACGAGAGAGCGGCAAAGAGACCCAGGGTTAACTCTCGACCTTTCACCTTCCTGTCCCCATCAACCTTTCAACCCCGCAGCGACCCTCCCTCGGTCCTCGATCGACTCCTGGCAGCAGCACAGCCCACAGACAGAAGAGACGGACCCAATCACCCGCCAGCGATGGATCAAAACGGGAGACATATCAAGCTCTGTCTGCAACCCAACCTCCTTCTCTTTCTCTTCCCTCTTCTCCTCCCCGTCTTTCTCCCTCAGGTGCTGTGGCTCCTCTCCGTAGACGCAAGACAGTCGATCAAACATAAAACACTACAAAAAAATGCTGTATTATAGTCACACGAAGCTTCAAAGCGTACATATTAATAATGGACATTTGCGTGATTTAGTAAATGTTTTAAAGACATGAAATGCATTTAGTTTCCGCTCTCTTTTTCTCTCTCTCTTTGTCTTATTTCAAACTCTTGAGGAGAATATGAGGATTGTGAAGCTCGAGCACACCGGGGGTAAAGCAGGAGTGTGTGAACACGAGCAGGGGATAGTGAGGGGTGTGTGTGACACATATCAAGACCTTACCCCAATTTGATTGTACATCCTACCCCAACAGGGCTCACTTAACGCAGGCTGTGGGACAGACTGGCTCGGGAAAGCTTTCATCAAGTAGAGAAAACGCCTTCCTCTGTGCTTAATCTATCGCTCTACTGGCTCCCTTTCGCTTTCCTGGATGCCATGTATGTCACTTTATGGACCGTTTTTCTTTTTCAATTCAAGGGCTAAATTTAGTGTTTGATATGTGTTCATTTTGCTTTTGGTGTTTATCAAACTCAGTAGAATCTGTGTCTCAGCATTTCACCTCATCAGGTGTGCTAAACTGGTGTGTCTTGAGTCTGTTGTCCAAAGCCCCTTTTTGGTCGTGGGTCATTGTTAGGACTGTCGAACCCCCCCACTCCCCCTTCCTTTCCCATCTCCCCCGCCACCCTCGTTCTCCTGTTAATGATGTCACAACGGAAAATAGCCAATGGGATCCAGCAACCGCCGTTGGCTAGATGGAAATCCACTTTAAAGTTTCACAGTGAAACATTTCAAAATGTCTAATCGGAGGTCCAACCTTTTATTGCTAATGCTGAAGCTTCCCAGACATCGATAACACGCGGAGGAAACTCTGGGCAGCGTTAGTGCAGGGAAAACAATCACACACACATCTGTCCCGGCAGGCAAGACCACCATCTTGGAGCACTCATCTTTAGTGCACTTCAACAAGAGTGTGCCGTTTGAGATTTCTTCCTCTTTAGTGTGTTGACAAAGCTTCTGTGTTTGAAAATGTTTCCAAAACACAGAGCTGTGAGGACAGACAACACACAGCACTAAACTACACTACTGATGATATGGTTGTTGATATCTATGGCTAGCTGTCAAAATATACATAGATAATTTGCTTCTCTTGTGACTTGTAAAGCCAAATCATTGATAATGCAAATATTGCTTTTATGATAGATTTACCACAAGCTTAAATCTGCCTGCGCTGTTCTGCAGAAGTTTGGATTGAGGATTTATGAAAGCATGACCTGAATTCCCTTCTCTCTGATGCCATGAAACCCAGTTTCCTCTTGCGCAAGCCCACCTCCTGCATGTACGTGCGGCTCCAGAGAGTTACTTCAGATGTATGGGATAGGGATTATATCTGCTCTATTGCTTTCTGTCATGGCATGCTGCCACACTGTTCTCTCATACCTCATTTTGATCCATTATGCCCCTTATGAACACAGAAGGTGACAGACTGTGATCACAGCAGTGGAATATACATCAAATAAATGTGAGGAAAGAAAGAGGACTTTAATGAACAGGGTCACCTTCTGAATCTGCCAAGGTGAGAGATATGAAGTATCCAAAAAAGATTTGGAAGATGGAATCAAAGAAAGATTACCCATTTTTCAGTGACCTGCTAGGAGGTAAATAGGGACAGAAGTGTGTCAATGGGTCTCTGGAGAGATGATAGCATGCGCTGAGGGGACCGGCATGATACAGAGGGGCTCAGTAGAGGGGGAAGTACAGCAGCTGCAGCTCCGGCAGCACAACATTACAAACAGAGAGGATCAGAGCTGGGAGATTTTTTATCACACATTATTTGGCTAAACATTTGGAAATCTGACACTTAAAATATTTGATTGCCATCTCATACACAGACTTAATGTTTTAACCTTCTATTATCACAAGTTTTACTTTTCTCAAGTCACAATAAAGTACACTTGGACTCTCAAGATAATAGCATACAGTACATATAGGGCCCTATGTTGCCAATAGAGACTGATGTTGGACAAACACTTGACTTTCACAGCTGAATTTCTGTTTTCCCGTCATTGATAGTAAGAAACCCGAACAGAAAGACCAAGTTTGTCCACTAAGGTTTGTAAGCCATATGCTGAATATGAAATTAATTTCTCAATATATATAAATAGCTAATCGTGTTTTCCTGGTCTTAATGTTTGTGTAATGTTTTCTTTAAGGAAAAGTTTGACATATTGGTAAATGTAATAATAATGAAGCTGCAGCCAGCAGCAGGTTAGCTTAGCTTAGCACAAAGACTGAAAAACAGGTGGTAACGTCTAGTCTGGCTCGGTCCAAAGTCACAAAATCTACCTGCCAGCACCTCTAAAGCTCTCTCATTAACATGTTATTGTTTATTTAATCTGTAATAAGTCTGAAGTAAAGTGATTAAACATATTTACCAAGCTGTTGAACTACTCCTTCAAGTTATCCCACTGTTTGATCTGAATGAAATGCAATCAATGTAACTTATTTATCAGATAGCCAAATCACACACAACATCATAAGGTAAAGGCGGAAAAAAAGAAGGTGTAATTGCCAATACCAGTGAGTCAAACACATCTGATCCTTCAGCTCTGGGGTTGAGGCTCTGGTATCAGAGGAAATAAATCAAAACAACAGAGAGTAATGGCGCCCACAGGCTCGGTCTCCATGGCTGCCTGGGCTCAGTCTCCTCACCCTCAGACCCCTCGGGGATCGGTCTCCTCCCATGGTCCTCTCTCCATGGCACTAGTCTGCCATCTTGTTTTTGTCTAGTTGTGCCAAGTCATTCTCGCTCAACGTGTTTTACGACCGCCTAGGGAAAACTAGCTGCACATAACACAGGTTCCTGATTAATGATAGAGCTGACTCCGAGGCTTTTATTGTGAGCATAACGTGTGCAAATAGAGATCTCTGCATCAGTGTAGCTTTGAAACAAACAACAAAAAGCACAACAACAAAAAAAAGACGGACAAGTCAAACTACAGGCTGTGTTATTTTTGCTTTGATGTCATTTGAGGTAAATGTTTGTCAAATGTCAGAGTAGTTTTTGTGAATTATATGATACAAATGTACAAAAAATAAAAATAAAAATGGAGTTTTATGGTTGTGAAAAGCTTTACTTTACTGAAATACTTTATCAACAGAAAAGAAAAGCAAGAGATAGAGAAGAGAATTTAACTGAAGCTCCTCCACAGAGCTGCTTTGTGACTGTGTCTGTATTCGTTGGTATTTTTGTTGATGTCCTTCATCCTCAGGGGATCCCGAACCGTCTCGAAGTATGTGCAACGTCCTTTGATCCTCCTGTCTGGATGACCTTTGACTCTTCTGTTTCTGCGCAGTAAGACAAAGAGTAACGCAGTGAACTCTGAGGAACTTGTGTCAGAGTGCAGAGCGGCTCCTTACAGCCACAGATCTCCTGTTTGGTTCTGTGGCTGTGGAGGGGAAAGGAAAAAAACATCAAGGCTTTGACTGCATTTTGTTTTGGGCCTTTTTCCATTCGACATCCAAACATTAACTCCATCACTGGTTTTATTGAACTGCTAGCCCGGGAATGCACTATTGATTGGCAAATGAAAATTACGAATAAAGTTTCAAACAAAGAGGAATGTTGTTGTTGTTGTTGTTAAGTATGAACTCTGACAAGCGGGTGGGACCTTCATTACTTTGTCAACATTGTTCTCAAACATGTGTTTAAGTTATTCTATCCTTAAAAGACTTTAATTAGACTCAGATTTATTCATATCATGTTAATTCAAACCACTTTCTCTTTACCGGTTCTGTTCGCTCCAAATGCTCTTGATTTGTTTCTATTTTTATTCCCCTCTCAATTTAGTTTATGTCTCTTCCTTGTATTTATTTTTGCTCTGCTGCAACAACATCATTTACCCGTTATATAAGGATACAGGTGCATCTTAACTTTTATTTAATGCACATATCATTTTTGTATAAAGTTTCACTCCTGATTAAAGGATTTATTTTAAGACCAAGAGAGTCCTGCAGAACCAATTAACAGACAGTCTGTTTAGTTGTCTTTTAATTGTTAAATTGTTGTATTCAGAGAGAGTATGACGTGATGCTCCCTGGCACAAAGAGAGCGAAAGCTGGACACATGAAGGGGACGACAAATAAGAAGATCAACATTTTAGAGAGTCTCTGCTGTCAAGGCAGATACATTTCTGTGTGTGTCAGCTGTGAACTGGCCTGCTAAATCTTTATTTTTGCTGGCTCTATAACATCTCCTCACTTCATTTTCAGTCCCAGCCTTTTTCATTGTTGTTGCTTTTAATAGCATCACCATAGAAGTGAAGAGGGGTTGCTAGGTAACTGGCTGGCGTCTGGAAGCGTGTGTGATTGGCAGTCACACTGACAGACACAACAGTGTGAGTTTGCATCATCTGTATACACTGCATGTACACTTCTACTAAGGTTATCAGTGTGACATGTCACAGTTTGTTTTCTTGGTAATTACAAGATGTATTTCCACTTGTACAGCTCCAAATGTGTTCTTAAATGTTTGTTAGCTACGTGTGCTGCATAATTGCCACTTCATCATGCGGTCATTGTAACTGCAGAGTCAGACAGACACTATAGGAATTCATCACACGGAGAAAAACAGCAGACTGGGAAATGACATGACATCATCGGCCTCAGTGGGGACACCTGCAGGACTGAGTCTGCTACAGCACCCTCCTTTGTCTGCATGCAGATAACCACCAGTGCAGGTAACTTTATTTTGTGATAGTTAATACTTGTATTCAACTAAATTCCAGATGTAAATGTTGATGGTTTTTACTCCACCATAGCTGTATGATATACCTAGTTACCGGAACATTTTCTCAGAATAAGCTCAAGAAAAACAAATTGTTAAAGATTTAAACAATTGTTTCAAACCTTTTTGTCTTCTCACCTCGTAAACTAAAGCAGTATGACATTAAGATAAAAAAGTCATGTAACCTCTAAACTTCTCCGTCATTTCAACAAATATTTCAAATCTCATATAAGAAAGAATTTACATTATGTTTAACACCACATTTGTGTAGCAGTTTAGTTTTTGTTCTTCTCCTTTCCTCCCATTTATCATTTCACAAATATGTCAAATGTGTATTGTGACTCTTTGGATGAGGCGCACCTACATTTTAAACCATTGGACTGAAATACTGAAGATATAACTCGGGCAGCTACAACAGCACTATAAACATTGATGCTCCCTCATTTAAATCTATTAATGCAGTATGTAATAGTGAATCAGTCACAGGAGGGTTTTTTCTGAAATAAGAATACTTTTATAAATTATTTTGTATCTTTTAGAAGATTTGTCTGTTCTTTAAAGGGAGGACTTTTGCTTGTAAAGAAAGATTTCATCATCCATGTACTGCTACTTTCAAAAAAGTAAAGGATCTATGTACTTCTCCCATCAGTAATCAGATCAAACATAATTTACCATACTTCCAATATATTGGACATAATGGAAATAATGTTATAGCACTGACACGGTACCATCTTTCTTTGATTTTTATTTGTCTCTCATTCATCACGTTTCACACTTATTCCTCATTGAACCCAGAAAAGTCACAGGATGAGACTAGAGACAACATGGACATTTCAGTAAGCAGTGTCCTAGGTGTTTTCCTTGGTTTTTCCTGTTATATTTAACAAATATATACAGATATCCCAGGAAGAGCATAGTAATAACAATTAATCTTTTCCAATAATAACAATAAATGTAATAAATACTCAGTGTTCTTAACCAGACAAGGAGAATGAGTCTGAGCTCACTCTACTTCCAACGGGATTGTCATCATCCCGTACAAAGAATAACACATACACACACACACACACACACACATAATCACACACACTCACTTAGAGAAATTTGCACTGTCAAGTAAAATACTACCTGTAGCACAGACAAACCTTTCAACCCCTGTGTGAAGACAAATCAGCTGATAAAAGTTGATTTGTTAGCCGTAAGTAGAGTCCACAACATGGCTCATAAAGGGCCACAATTGTTGAAAACAACAAGTCAGACGTGATTATGAAGCTTTCAAACAGTCCATGAGGTCGAATCAGGTATCATTTCTGCTCAGTTTCTTTTTTTCGTGTCCATTCCAGTGGCATGAGCGAGATCCATACTTAGTGCTACTGACTGCTAGTGAGCAATGTAAAACGTGTAGAAGACAAAACAGATGACCTCTTATTTCGAAGAAGTGCCGCAGTACACAGAACCATTCACACCTAAAACAACATGCACTGAAAAACACCAGCACATAAAAAATGAACCCATTTTGTTCTTCCACACATGTACAGTAATATATACACATTCACACAGAGAGAAACACACCTGGTCTGCCAAACCAATAGAAAAACATTTTTGCTAACAGGATTCAGTTGGGATGGTGTAAGCACTGAGAAAATAAACTCTTTGTTTCGTGCTGTACATGGCTGAGGATTAAACCAGTCCATCAGTGCTGAGAGATAAAAGGCTTGTTCCTGTCCTGGAGTTGGAGGGGAGAGGACGATGACCCCCATGCAGAGAGATGAGGAGTGAAGGTGAAGGCAGGGGGGATGTTTGTGCAGGGAGAGAACAAACAACGTGCAAAATAAGAACAAAGACACTCTCTATTGTGAATTTTTAAACAGTCAATCTCCAATGAAACAATGTTTAGGGGAATGTGTAAGAAGATTTTTCTATTTGGAGTGATGTGAGCAGAAAAGGGGCAGCTTCACAGGAAAGCAAGGGGACAGGAAGTTTTAGGGACTTGAATGGCTTTTGAAGGTTGTGAGTTTTTTCTGGTCATGTTGCACTAATAAGCAGGTAGGGATGGCTTTCAAAGAGAGGGACAAGAAATGCTGGGTAAGGTCGGTGGGTGAGCACACTACAAGGCTTTTGAAAGGCCTCCAGGACCCTCATGGTCGTGCAGGTTAGAGACCACTATCAGGGAAAAGGCTTGCTATATTGGTTTCACACCTTATTAGGAGACTCAAAGGACACATGGAGAGGAATGGCTTCCAGTAAGTGCCTAAAACATGAACAGTGTTGGGGTGTTTTTGCAAAAACCTCAGTGAGTGCACTTGGCTCGGCTCAGACATCAGTTATGTCCCGGATCAGGTCCAAATGCAGTAAAGGGGACTTGTTATTTCACAACAGGTACTGCTGTCCACACAGAGCGGCCGCCTGCCGCTTTCCACACAGAGGGACTGTTGGGTCGGTGCTCTGGCCCTCCACGTCCATGTCCATCAGAGTGGGGCGCGCAGTGCTGGCGCTGCTGTCCCCCGAGCCCAGGGGGCTGTCACAGCTGCTGCTGGGCGACGAGCTGAGGGTCCGGGACAGAGAGCCCAGCTTCCAGGGGTCGGGCCTCATCCTGGTTGGGGTGGGCCTCGGACGGGGGGCAAACTCCAGCGTCTTGGGTCTCTCCAGGGGGCTGATGAGGGAGAGGGGAGGCGTGTCAGGGATCGGCGGAGCGGGGGCCTTACGCCGCTGGGGGACCGGGAAGATGATGGAGGGATCAGGGAGGCGGGGGATGTCGAGAATTTCCAGTGTACCTGAGACATGACAGTGAGAGAAATTAACAAAATGTGGCAATTTAGTTGTTTAAGCAAAAATAGTTGCTAGATGTTAAAAAACATTAGAGGATATATCAGAGTCTTTTAAAGTAGCAAAACTGTAACATTCATTTATTTTTCAACGACCAAAGGCAGTAACATTTTGAGATAATGTGGTTTGGAGGAGGAACTGTTTGAAAAATTGGGAATTGCTTTAAAAATGAAACTCCAACATTCAAGACCCTCGGAAGTAAAGACAGGAAATTGTTTATAGTCAAATGTTCCATAAACTATTCAATCATATATGTCCATGATTTACTCTAACATTATGCAGTCTGTAAAATCTTTGGCACAAATGTACTCCGTATACAACAATGAGAACTGTAGTTTATGTATGCAAGTACATTTAAGTACATTTACTCAAGTACCGTACCTTGCTTACCTTTGTAACGTATTTAAATAGTGTGATATTGGAGCATTTTGTAAGTAAATGATCTGAATCCTTCCTCCAGCACAGCACAAACATTTTAAAATTGAATGTGTCTGGTAGGGTTTCTGAATTGATGGACAGTTTGTCTCAAAATAAGAAGATAATCATTGTTGCAAAACAAAAGGTTAAATATGCTAAGAGGCAACAAAGACACTTGTCCCTTACCTCTGTTAGTAGTGCGGTGCGGAGCCCCCGGTGGAGGAGGCATCGGCATGCTTCCATCAGACGGAGTCCTGTGGTGTCCCATAGTTTGGGCTCGAGGTCGTATCGCTCCATCTGAAGGGGTCCGTCTGTGTCCTCTGCTCATGGCTGCAGACACGTGGGTGGGTGTGAGCGACTGGTTGGGCTCCTTCTTGAAGCTCTCCGCCCGCAGGTCCAACAGCGGGTTGAGGGCAGGAGCTGGCGGCGCCACCGGAGTTTTGCCCCCCGTCATTGGGGTGAGGGGGTACTCGTCTGGATCGGAGGGGAGAAGGGACTTGGTGGAGTTGCAGTCAGACAGAGAGGACAACGAGAGGAGGGTGACAGAGGGAGAAGGGTCCATGCAGGGGAGGGCAGAGTCATGATGTCTGGAGAGGGAGAGGGAGAGGTTTCTGCTGGGGGGGGAGGTGCTGCGACGGAAACGTCCCGTCCTCTGGAAGAGACCGTCCTTCTTCTTACGCTGCTCCTCCCTGAGTTCCTGCTCGTCCTGGAGCACCTGGACACACAAATGCCCTGTGAGACCACTGAGCAGCACTCAATCACCAATAATCAGTTGAACAGCTGTCTTAAAAACAAGCTACATTACTTTTGAAATAACTCCTTCCTCAGCCTACTATAGCAACTACAGAAACAGATTACATCCATATCATTGATCCTGGAAGAAGATAACAGACAGAAAATAAGCAGAGCTAACAAGGTGCTGGAAATCCTTAGTGCTCATTCTACAGCGAGGCACTGATTATTTAGCAGCTTTTTTATCACACAAAAGGTGATCAGTTAGTCTAAGATGAGGAGGCAGTATGCTCATAAGACACTGGCTCTGTGACATGGTGTGTTACTCAGATTATAAAATGTATCTGACAGTGTTCAGCCTGCAGGATGAAGCTGTTTATTTTAACAGGGCAGGTACCTGCTTCAAGGAGTAATGAATGTCTGAATGAATGTATAGCGTTTCAATTTCAAACTTTATCAGCCTAAACGGGATATTAAGTTTGCAGACAGGCAATAAAAAAAGACAGCAATAAGCCAATTAAAATATATATTTTCATTTGTAAGACCACATTGTTACATCTCTTAAGACATGGTTCTTACGGTTCTGAGCAGTTTTAATGTATGTTTATTAATTTAAATCTATTTATTAAATCATTTATCCTATTAATAAAAATGAAACTGAAGCTGAAAAATACTGGAACTTTCCCTGGTTTCGTCTAAGAATATATGTCATACTTTATTTTTCTTTCTGCTGTTTTCTCACCTGAACTTTCCCGAGCGGCAGCAGGTCTTGCCCGAGTCCGACAGATGCGAGCAGAGAGGCACAACCCAGCAGAAACATATCGCTCTTCTTCCTCTGGCTGCAGCGCCGCAGAGAGTCCTGGTAACTCGCCCCCGGCCCCAGGCCCCCGTGCCCCTGACAGGAGCTTGTGTTGGGCCCCAGGCCGCCCCACAGAGGGCCTGAGTCCTCCACTGCCCCGTTACTGCTGCTCTCTGAGGGCAGCAGGGACCCCGGGGACTCCTCAAACTCACAGCACTCCTCTGTCAAAGCGAGCAAAAACAGGTTAGTGAAGAAAGAGTAAAGATGACTGATTGTTTCACTAACTTAGTTGAAAAGTAAAAACTCACCCATCTCATTGAGGCTGGAGAAGCCGGCGGTCATTGGTGCATGTTTGGGGGATTTTCCAAGGTTTGGGGCACTGGATGACCAAACTTTGCTGCCCTCTCCGAGTGACTTCAGTCTGCAAACAGAAACCAGGATGTCAACACTACACCAACCAGAACAAACTTTAAACACTGAGGTGCTACAATGCTGTTATCAGATAAAAACAAATAAAATTGTTTCCTCCAAATTTCCAGAGACAACTGCTCTGCTTCTGTCACAAACTGTAAGGACATATTGACTGGAAGTTTTGCTTCCCTGTGTAACAATAATCTGTCCAGAAAAACATGAGGAAAGACGTCTTCTTCTCGTCTGTGATCATTTTCACTGAGTACAATCCTCACAATGTTTGTCGCTGCAGTTTGACCAAATACTTTGTTTATCTATGTTTACCTTTGCGTTAATGGTCTATCGTGCTTTAAAAAACGTTCCCAGGACTTCCCGGTATAATGAGCTTTTGTATCTCAATAGGACCTTCCTGACTAAACTAATTAAAAACAGAGTAACAAATCCCAACCTCATTCTGCCAACCTCAAATCTTAAGAGTCGGGTCGGGAAAAAAGTATAGCACAGCATAAACTATGATTGAAGTTATCAGGTAAAAAAGATTTTACATTAATCTCAGATATGTAAACTCGTGTTGCACATACTTCTCCTCCCCGCCCACCCTCTCTTTCTGGAGGGTGGAGCTCGGCCCCCAGGTTCTTCCCTTCTTCTTACTGGTGGACAGATCCTCCTTCTTACACACTGCGCTGCGGCCCCACGTCTTACTGCCGTCGCTCGGTGTCACTGAGGAACAGTCGGATAAGGTTACTCTCACACCTTACACACACTGTCGCTCATACAGGACGCTTTCTGTCTTTGGGTGTTTGCACTCACGTCTTATGGCTCTCAGTCTGGGAATGACCCCCGGGCTCGCGGGCGGGGTGGTGCTCTCGCTCCTCTGAGTCTTCCTCTTGTCCACACTGGGAGACGCCTGAACTGTGATCTTATGCTCAAAGCCTACAGGAGTGGAGAAGAGAAAAGATTTTGCACTTAATCTGTTTTCATTTGTCAGACATTTCAATAGTGTTCTAAGTCTGGGAACACTAGGTTATTATGAGCTTCAAAAATAATATATTTCAAGTCATGCAGCTCTTCTTTGATATAAAATGAAAAATACCAGGCAATATATATACGAGTAGCATTTCACAACAAACATACTGTTCTTATGTCTGTCTTTATTTAGAGCTGCGATGATGATTGAAGTTGACTGACAGAAAAATTATCTACAACTATTTTGATAAGCGATTGATAGTTTAAGTAAGAATTACAAAAAACAAGTAAAATATGGAGGTGTCTGGGTTTTTTTTACTAACAAAACAAGACATTGAAAGACAAGTTTAAGTATTTCTGACATTTTCTAAACATATAATGAATGAATTGAATTTGGAGAATAACCTGCCTGTCTCTCTCTTTTAAATCACACCCTGAATCTGGACCTGGCTACATGTAAGCGTATAAATCGTTGTCAATAAATCTTTAAAAGCTGTAACATATACTGTGAATTCCCCACAATGCAACATTTTTGCTAAAACAAATAGTCCATATATAAAAAAGGTGATGGACTAATGCCATATATAGTTTTCAGTTTGGTCAGTTAATGTTTTCGTAATTTGACAGAAAAACAAAACTACTTAAATGTATTGATTAGAAAGTTCAAATCTCTACCTTTCAAAGAAAATACATGAGTTGTTTCTTTAAATAAAGGATAGTTGCACAATAATTAAATTATCACTCCAACACTTTAACCAAAATTGCCTAAATGTTGATTATACACTGAAGTCATTGGATGGATGGTGTGTGGTTTTTCCTCTCTTCATAATAAAGGGTACTTAATGATATTGAATTGGCAGTATATCAGTGTACATGTTGTGTATTAATGTTGTCAAATACATGCCCCAAATTTGCAGCCATGTACACCTAATTTATTCATTTAAAACAAAGTGAATGATGAGCCTGCAGTTCCCTGTTCACCCACCAGAAGGCAGGCTGATGCTGTTGCTATCGCGGCCCAGCTTCAGTCGGCTCTTCTTGAAGTTCCCTTTCCTTTTCTTCACGCTGGGTTTCTCCTGGTACATCTGGTGGATGATAATGTTTAGCTCGCGCTCCACGATGTCAATCTCCCTCTCCGCCAGCTCCTGCTCTCTCCTCTTGAGCTGCTCCTCCTGCTCCCTCTGCTCCTCGGCTGCTCGGGCCAACGCCTCCTCCCATGACCTCAGCTCCTGGAGAGTGGAAGAGGAGGGAGAGGAGGGAGAGGACAGACAAGATAAAAAAGAGGAGAGGAAGAAAAAAGAGTGGGTGAGGATGAAGAAAGGACATGGTAAACAAAGGGGAATAGTAGAGAGGAAGACAATGAGTAGAGAGGAAGAGGATAAGGTAAATGCAAAAGATAGGGAAACATTTAAGAGAATGAGGAGAGGGGTATGAGGGGAGAGAGGGAGAGAGGGAGGGAAGGAGGGAGGATGAGAGTGACAGGGGAGAGGGGAAGAGCATGCAGGAGGAGGAAAAGGAGAGGTAGAGGATAAAAGCAGAGAAATTGGAAGAGGCAAGAGAGAGGATGAAGAAGAGGAAGAGCGAAAAGAAAGACGGATGAAAAGAGTAAGAGGTGGGAAAGAGGATGAGGAAAAGTGGAGGAGGGGAGAGGAAGAAAAGGCAGGAAGGAAATTTAGAAGAGAGAAAAAAAGAGATCAGAGGGAGAGTGGGGAAGACGGCGAGGAAGGAGGTAAGGAGAATAGGGGAGGAGGAAGAAGGAGAGAGGGTGAGAGGAGTGGAAAAGGTTATTAGCACAGCAGCGCCTCCTCTAACACTTTTTTTGGCAAAAGGCTTGTTGCTAAGGTGATTGTGATTTGCAGAAACACCTCAGATTGTGATGTGTTGATATTCCTCCCTCCCTCAATATGAAAAGTGATGGCTTCTGCTGAAATCAAATTCTAATTTGTAATCCCTCAGAAAAAAATTGTATACCTATTCTCTGTTGTAGTTTTTTCAAATACTTTCAAACCATCTTCAGCTAATAATGATTCACCCCCCGATAAGACCTGATGTGTTTCAGGTTCCACACCTTCTCTTTGGCCCTGAGCTCGTCAAACATCTGCTGGATCTCCAGCCTCCAGTCCTCCTGTAAGGAGTGGAAAGACTCCAGCGGCATCTGAAACATGGCCGACTGCTCGATAGCCAGCAGCCGCCGCAGGATGCTGCTGAAGGATGGCCGGCTGCGGGGGTTCGGGCTCCAGCACTCTGAGGGGTTAAAGACAAGAAGGTAGCGTTATCATCCAGGTTAGTGTGTTTGACAGCTCTAAACAGATGCTAATATGTGGTGTATTGTATTATTTTAGCACATGCTGTTAATCCAAGTGATTTACAATAAGTGCATTTCATCTCCGAACGAACAGCAGCTTAGTGTCTTTCATGTTTTTGTAAAACTGATTTAGCTATCGCAATGTTTTGGCTTCAACTCCTGCGTATACACTATCAAGAGAAATCATACATGCCCGTTTCCATTTTTTAAACAACCCGCTTTACTTTACGTCTTAACATATCATTGCTGCATTTCCTGTTATTTAAAAAACTACACACATCTTCTTACTTTTTTAAAATCTGCTTTTTAAATGTTCAACCCAGTTTTCCATTTGAGACAATGGACAACAAGGATTTATACACTGTTGGTGCTCATGTTCGTGGTACAGTGCCACAGTTTAGTCGTTATATTTATAGTACTGAAGAAACATTTTTGTCTCCTTCATATGTTTAAAGATGTTTTTGAACAACAATGAAATAATTCAATGAAACTGGTAGTGGCTTCATAAACAATAGTTGTTAGTAGGATCAGTTCAATGTTGGGAAACAATTTTGATAAACATAATCTATCTGCTATCGGCAGACTTTTACTTTTGATAAACCATCAATTTTTGATCGGGATATACAGTATATTTCCATTTCTGGCAACCACCGAAGTGTAAGGATGCAGGATGGGACAGCATATGGCCGCCATGGTGAGCCAAACCCTGACTGACAGAGCTGCAGACACACTGTGCACACCTACAGAGAGCAGAGCTGCCTGTACAACACCAGATCATAATCGTCTACTTAAAAGCAAAGTAAAGTGTTATTAAATGGCTGTTTCACATGCTGAAAATATATTTGATAGCAGGTTATATTTACTAAAAATACATTAGCATAAAGAGTATGTTGGTAAAAGTTGTTGAGAGGAGATGAAAGTGAGATGTTGACAGGATGGCGTAAACAGGGAGCAGCGAGGGATGACAAAGGAGAGATTACTGGATGAACATGGATAAGAAGAAGAGGAGTGAGAGGGGAAGTGAAGAGAAAAAGAGCTTTTGGAGCAGAGCAGGAGGGAGGTAAATGAAGTTGGCTGACAGTTTAAGAAACGTCCTTTTGAACCTCAGCCTGCAGCTTATTCATCTGCATGAAAAAGTAGCTTCAATAATTAGCATATTAAGGCAGTCTGGATAAAAAGAGGGCGTGTGTTTAAACAGAGATGGCCTGCACGGTGAAACAAGAGCTGGTTAATACGCTGCTGCTGTTAACAACTGATTATGTGTGAGGTGAAAAGGAGAAAACCGGCAGAGGAGAGCTCTAGGATTTATAAAATGCAACCTAACGAAAGTGAGTTTCTGTGTCACCAGCAACATTTCAAAGGTCATTTTTTAGGACTGGTGTACAGTAAAAGAAAGGAAGCTCAAGGGCACATAAAGTGAAAGTGGACTTGTCACAATGACTCTAAGCACAGCGGATCAACTCTTGGATGTGTCCAGGTGGTCGGGCTGTTTACCTGCTAGCAGCTGAGCGAAAGGTTCAGGGCACGTTGACGGGACAGGAAGTGTTAGTTTGTTCATGGCCACACCGTAAGCGACCGCCAGCGCGTCTATCTCTCTGTAGGGAACCTCGCCGGTCAGCAGCTCCCACAATAACACTCCGAAACTGAGAAGAGAGGCAAACAAGGAAAATGTTTTCATTCATTTCTGTTCTAATGCAACATCTGATGCCAAAAACTATCCTTCAACACAACGATAGGCACCAACTCTTACTGGTGACCACAGCCCACTTAATAACGACTGAAGGATCCCCATGATAACTGTCAAACATATCCGTAAAAGTACGCATTATTACAACTGTTACAGTCAAAACATGGGCTTCTTCCATTACCAAACAAAATACTGACACTAACTTTTTTTCAAAGGTAGATATAAATGAAAAACATATACAACAAGCCACAGTTATTCACGTATTGTACCTGCGTGCTGCTTAAAGTGAACTTGAGTTAACGGAGTAACTTTGAATTGAAGTATTTTTTCAAGTATCTGAATCATTCAATCACTGATTCATAAAAAAAAAGATGACAATAAATTCTCACAATCCAACTTAACTTAACAAAAGGAAATAA
This sequence comes from Eleginops maclovinus, assembly GCF_036324505.1. Taxonomy (NCBI): domain Eukaryota; kingdom Metazoa; phylum Chordata; class Actinopteri; order Perciformes; family Eleginopidae; genus Eleginops; species Eleginops maclovinus. The sequence continues at coordinate 13,942,561 of NC_086366.1, read as the reverse complement.
TATTCTTAATGGAACCCAGATATGTTTATACATGTCAAACATCTGGCATTTACATTGTGACACATTCGTCTCGACAGCCCGTCTGAGGACATTTGTCACTGTTTAAAGGTGAATCACAGACGTGTGACGGCAGTACCTCCACACGTCGCTGCTCTTGGAGAAGAGCGAGAGTTTGATGACCTCGGGGGCCATCCAGGCGTACGTCCCCGCTGCACTCATCTTGGTGGTCTGGTGCCACTCTCTTGCCAGACCGAAGTCCGTGATCTTCAGGGTCCTCCCGCCCATGTCTTCTCGCTCTGCAGGCTCCAGGATGAGGACTGAGGAGGAGGAGGAAGAGGAGGAGGAGATTTTAGTTACAAGCTGGCATCACTGTATTAGACAGCAACAGAAAAAAAAAACGGTTTCTGAGACCTTCAGATAAAAGATCAAACTACAAAAACAATAAAGAGGCAGACATTTTCAGCTGAATACTAACGTGAAATGTACTGTTAGAAGTCTTGTAATCTAAATAATTGCTAGTTTTTGGACTACTTTGATCATAGTAACTTTAATATATTGGGTTTTGGACTTTTAGTCAAAACAAAACAGGCAGTTTGAAGATCTTGATATTTGAGAAAATTGTGATTTTAAATTTGTTTTCCATCTTTTTGGGAAATGTATGAACCAATTATCGATTTTTTAGGAAATGTAACCAGAGGGAAAAATTGTTGAACAAAACCTGTATACAGAACACTAACTTTTAACTACAGATTCTTACTGTTTTAAATACATTTTGGTTGTTTTGAACGGCAAGTTCAGAGAGCAAAAAAAAAACCTGAAAACAAAACCTGAAATCAACTTCAATACTTCAAATATCTCAAACTGTGTCACATTAAAAGACAAAATGTAAAAAGGTGTGTTTGGTAAATAACACAGTCATGTTTACAGTACATGTGTGGTGTCAGGTTTCTATAGAGGGCACTACTTTCGCTTCTTGTCCAGTAGTGTGTGATCTGTCAGTGTCTATTTTCCGTACAGTGACAGTCATTTTAATGTATCCTTATTAAGGTTAGCATTCAAACTAATCGCTCTGTCTCTTTCCTCTTTCTTCCATGTACAATTTCCTCCTTTATTTCCGCGTGAGAGCTGGCTATGGAAATATTTGGAGTGTACACAGTTCACAGGTACTGAGTCAGGTCCGAGTTTCTCTCTCTCTCGCTTATCTACAGGCGTATGCAAAGGGTGGTGGAGAGAAACTACACACACACACACACACACACACACACACACACACACACACACACACACACACACACACACACACACACACACACACACACACACACACACACACACACACACACACACACACATACACACACACGTATCTTTGTTTACACACACATGCACTCCTGCACACTCACACACACACAACCTTTCACGTGATAAAGGTGTGCCTCTCTGTGCTCTGCTCTGTCCACAACCTCCCTGGGAGACGAGTTTCAGTGATAATGAACTGATCTCAAAGCAGTCTGTACATATTTCCATAGGCAGAGAGAAGTATTCACACACTGTATCACACTGTAAAATACTCCAGGAAAAGTAACCTGCAGATCAATTGATATAGAAATTTGTTGGTGGAGCAACAGAAGATTAATCAGCAATGATTTGGGTCAAAATTGTGAATATTTGCTGTTTGTTTATTGTTCCATTAACTCATTTTCCCTTGATTAAACATGTAAATAATGTCATAATATGAGGCATGTTTCACGTCACACATATCTTTATAAAATCATTGCATTTTGTGTAGTTTACATTTTTCCTCTTCAAATTTCAAGCTGTAAAATAAACATAGTAAAATAAGAAGTCTATTTTTAGAAGTACCTAAACATTTTAAACAATGTTTAGGTACTTGTACCTTTCATTCAAATGTATGCTACTGTAAACTTCTATTTTACTATTTTTGGATGCTAACATTGTATTTCTATCTGACAGCGTTAGTTACAAGTTACTTAATAGATTCAGAATATAAGGTAATATTAACTATAAATCAACTTACAAACAAACTTTAACATATAATTATAGGTAAAGACATCCAGTATCAGTATCTGAAGTCATTCAAATCAGCTCCACCATGCCCAGCTAGGCTTTAATGCATAGATAATCATAATTTAATATATGCTTCTTAAATAAGAAAGTACTTTTACTTTTGGTTCTTTAAGTATATTTTAATGCCAATATTTTTGTAAGAAAGAAGGACTTTTCCTTGCAACATAGTATTTTTACAATTAATTATTTCTGCTTTCACTTGAGTAAAAGATCTGAGTACTTCTTCCACCACTGTGAAATAGTCTCCAGTCATCTTTTCTATTCTGATGCTGTCGTCTCTGAGGGACAGCTGTCTCCTCGGGGCTAGCTCTTTCTCTCTAAAAACAGAAGATGGAGTCGAGACAGAAGCCGAAAGAGCTAGAGGACAGGATCTGTTTGCATGCTTAGATGGGTGTGTCAACCTTTACTGGTTTGCTTTGTGTGTATGAACATGAAGCACATCCATACAGGGAAAAGGACATCATGGCGTGTAGATTGAGGGCTGGGTTGGGAAGAGAGAGGACAGAAAGAGCCTGCTTACTGAGAGCGAAGCAGCACTTCCACCTGCTCCCACTCTCTTCCTGGTTTAATTATAACATCATCGCATTACTTTCACACCTCGTGTTTCATCCTGGTGCAGCTTCTTCATACCATTCATTCATTCATTCTTCCTGCCACAGCTTTTCAATGTTCCTGTGTTTGCGCCCAGCTGGCAGCGCAGGAACCTCCAGTTCAGCAAAACACAACTAACAGCCACGTCGCAGCACACTTCATAACAGTGAAGGGAAACAAAGTCCTCAAGGTGAGAGTGGCTTTTACACAATACAGTGCTGATGGAAATGTTATTTTAAAATAGAGTAGGGATGAGAATAAGTACAGCTGACAAGCTCCCTGGTTACTACAAAGGCCTCCATAGCAACAAGCATTGCGGGAACGATCACGGGCCTGGATGTGTCATCACACGATCATTTTACTATTTATCAACTAGAAAAACGGCTGCTGCTCTTTAATGTCATGATCAAATGATGCACGTTCACTGTGTCTGTATAGCACAAAGAAGATGACCTATTTATTTTGACATGCAACCCTGATATCAATGACCTGTGTCTGAAACTAGGTATGCATAATACTGTTGTTTTTCCTGATATTTTCCAAATCATTTTGGCACATTGATGATACAAAGACTTTTTCCACATAATTGAAAAGAATATAGAATATATAAAATGGTAATAGTAGCGATGCTCAAATGTTACAGTGTAATGTACTCCATCAAGTTACTAACTCTAGCACTAGGACTGGCTCACTGGGGGTATGCACCAGCTGTCATTGAGTGCAGCCTCGGAGGACTGCAGGGTTTACATTATAAAACATTAAAACAAGTTGCAGTCTATCAATAGTAGCCAAGTTTTATTGATCAGCTGTCAAAAACACATGCTCATGTCACACAGACTGCCAGTTTGCTGCCCGTGTGATGAAGTGTAGACTTAACCTCTGAAGCCGCTCTTTCTTTCGCCCTTGGACCTTGACCTAAGTGTTCAGAAATGCCGCCAAGCTACTGTTCAAACACTGAAGCAGCAGCAACCAGCCTTTAACCTGAGTAATGATCTCCAGCCTGGTTAGTAAGTGCTGTGAAAACAGGTGACACATTAGCCAACTCAGATACTTCACCACACAGGAATGCAATCAGACGTCTTCTGAGTGAAGGTATTTTTGCCGGAGCCACTTACATCAAAGTTTATTACACCATAAACAAACAAGTGTGACCTGGGGTGGTGCTAATCTGGAAACTCCCTGCAGAGGAGAGCCAGGGCAATGAGGAAACAATGCAGTTATGTATTGGGGTATTGGGAATATGTAATGCAAGAATTCATCCTTTAGTGACATCTGCATCTTGAACTCTCTGGAAGTGGTGAAGCTTCACAGTGGAGAATTGTTGATTTCCATTTAATCTAATTTAATTCCATACAACTTTAAAAACTCACAAAGGGAATTCGATTTTGATCTCAAGACAGGAAACAGATAGGCACAGACACACATTTACAAGCAAAGGAGCTGAAATAGTGTAAAAAATGTCCGCGTTTTGGCAATACTAATCTAAAAAACCAAATCACAATAAAACTGGATTTTGTAAATTGTCAAAATATGAAATCAAATACCCCTACAAACACAAATACACACACAAGTGCACAGTCCTGCACTTTGCTCTGGATGCAAGACATAAGCCACATCATGAAGACATGAACTTCACATATGCAAATCTTCTGTGTCAATCTTCAGAGACACACGGCGCTCGCCTGGTTAGCCGTTATTGTTTTGCGTTATTTTAGGTCTGTCAGTCTGCTGTGTCATTAACTTGTTGTTATGGTAACAAGGGCAGAGGTCACAGCCCGACGCTGACGCTGGGAGAGAAGAGGAGAAACCCTCATGCCCCTATGAGGATGCTTTGTTTTTGTTTTTTTTTGTTTCTCTTGCTGGATTTTTGGTTAAAGCGGCACCGAGCTGATTTTAGATGTTATTTTGAGCAGCACTATTCAAGCCGTGAAAACAGCTGCATCATGTCTTTGGTGACTTTCCTTTTAGGCGTTTACTTTTAATGCTAAAACCACTTTGGCCACAATCTATATTTCTGACCTTCAACTCCTTTTGTGCTGTTAGAGGTGCTTTCACACTGGTGGTTCCTAAATGTAGATGAAACTCAGGACCCTCTATCACTTTACTTTTCATAAATCAAACTTTTATTTTCTAACCTTCCTGTTATTTTACCTTCTAGCACCATTTGTTTTATTGTTCTTATTATAATTATCTTATATTATTCTTCTGTATTGTATCTATAAAGCACCTTGTAAACCCTTCTTTTAATCTTCTTTTGGAAAGGTGCAATATTCATCAAGTTTATCATTATTGTGCACTCGCTATTTCACGGAAGTATGAAAGCAGTTAGTAAAGTTTTTTGCAGACATTTCCCTTTTCCTCTTTCTAACCCATCCTTCTTCCCTTCCCCCCCACCCCACCACACTCTCCTGCTCCTCTCTTATGCAGAACAGGTGTAGCCTGCAGGATGAAACAGCTGTTTCTGTGGTGCCAAGTCAGCGAATCAGGTCCCTACAAACTCCCCACAGAGTCTGTGATACCTCCTCTGCCTCCGCAGCTCACAACACATCCTCACCACCCTGCCTGCCACGAGCTGCTGGTTGTTTAGGCACAACGCCTCCTCAGTGCTGGTCCCAGCCGTCTGTCTGGGGGGGGCGATGTGTAACTTGACTGTCATGGCAACGAGCCAATGGTGCATCAACATAGATGAGATTCGGGCCCGTGGGATGCTGAGCAGTGAGGCCCCCGGACCCCAGGCCCGACGTCTCTGTTTCTGTTCAGCAAAGATCAAAACCTTGCTAACAAAAAAAGTAAGCCCCCTCTCCAACCCTACCAACTTACCACGCCTCTTCATCTCCATACCCCCTCTTCTCCCCCATAGTCATCCCCACACCCTCCCCCCTCACTCTGCCGGTGCCCACTGTCTGCAGCTGTCGCCAGCCTGGCTACCATCACAACACACCGGGGAGCAGAAGTGGAAGGAGAGACACAGGGAAAGCAAAAGAGTGGAGGGAGTAAAAAAATACAGTAACTGAGAGGTTGTGTGTACATAATGTGTGTGAGGTGGGGGTGAGATCTGGGGGGGGGGGGGGGGGTAAAAGATGAGGAGGCAGAGCGGGTGGAGATGATGAATGGGGGAGGGGAGTCAGAGGAGGAAAGAGGCAATAAAGAGACAAAAATGACAAGAGGGAAGAGCTGCAGAAATGAGGGCAAGAGAGGAGAATGAAATATTGGGAAGAAGCTGCTGAAAGAGGAGGCGAGTGCAAAAAGGCAAAAAAACAGAGAGCGGGATGGGGCGAAAAAGGAAGAAGCACTACAAGAGGGTAATAATGATGAGTGGATGAAAAGATGTCGGCATAGTGGTAAAGAGAGATGACTGGAGGGAGAGCTTTTGTCATTTTCCTGGCAGCACATGCCTTTGTATCTCTGTAGGTCTCTCCATTTATCCCTAGCTTTCACACACCTCGACCCTCAAGAGATTTCAATCAGAAGAACTAAATCTCTTCAAACATGCACAAACAATTTAAATCCAAGCCCATTTTGTTCAAATACAGTGTGAAATAATTCAAACAAAAATAGTAGATGCATAACTTGAGCAAACACATCAAATTTGTTAGGTTATCTAAAATGTAGAACATTTAGAAGTGAGGGAATAGCTTCATAAAGACACTGCAGACAGGACTTTTTGAGCTTTTCAGCATACAACGTAATTAAGATTAAAAACGTATTTAACACCAAGTGAGACGTGCGGCGAATCACAAAGCCGCTACCCCATGCTTTGATATGGAGGTTGTAGTGAGTATGCTCCCATGTCATTGATACCCTGGCCCGGCTCCACTTGGACCACCACAGGCCATCAGGGCTCTAATCCTGAGCCGCGCAGTGGCACAGTTTCACCCCGCAGCCATTCACTTTGTCTCCACACAAACAGCTGCCAGATTCGTGTGACCAGGCAGCCTCTCTCTCAGAAGAGATGGAGGTATTAAATGAGGCGGCTTTCTTTTGGGCTCTTATTGCGTGTGTGGTATGTAAAAAATGGTGTACTTATAGTGTGGGAATTTTGAGCATCTTTTTTTGACTCTTGAAACATTTTTTATGTTTTTTGTGGTCTACAACTGAAAAATATTCGTGTGTATATCAGTGTCCCATCATTGCAGTAGGAACAAGAAGAAACAGGGTGCTTTATAAAAGAAAAAAATAACTACAAGTTTGTTTCCCCAAACAACATTAGGGACAAACTTGGCATATAAAACCATCATAATCACCTCCTGTCCTCCTGGTGAATTTTATTTACACATAATTGAAAATAAAATACCATCAAAGACAAAATCAAGAGAGCTTTTTTACTTGTTGGATGTTTCTACTATCTATTTTAGAAAAACTCATTCAAGTGTGTTTCTATTCTCCTATTCTTCTTCTTAATTATGCAAAACTCTACCCACAAACAGACAAAACAAATCTAATTTTTTTTTTCCTTTTGTCCTTTATTGCATGACTTAATATCATCTCTAATGTGTAATTGATAAGAACCATCATGCTCCAATAACATACTGGTGAACTGGTCCAATCGCAAGTCATTTTAATTAATTTAAGCATAAGTTATGGACGGGCCTGAGCTCTCATTAGGTTTTCCCCAGGAATAAACTCTAGTGAACATGTATACATGTCAGATCTCCTCTGCACACAGACGTTGAACAAAACATTATATTCTAGTATTGACTCTAAACATGTCTGACTGAAGTGTCCTCTACTTGACTCCACTATGAAAGTGGGTGAAGGACTTTCGGTTCGGGGGACACCCAGCGCCCTCTCTGCTTGGCCCGGCTCCCCACTCTCCGTGCCAGGCTGCTGGCAAACAACAATGACCCTCTAACAGCGAGTCAACAGCCTACGCACATACAACCGTACAGGAAGTCAATGTAAGTGTGAGTGTGTGACTTTACTGTGTCTGTCGCTTTGTCTGCTGAAATGTATGGCTTTCCCCATGTATAGTGGTGGAAAACACAAAGTGATATTGTGCTTTTATTCAGGAGTGTTACTCCATTTTAACTTAAGGGACTAAATTAGGAGCTAAAGTAGATAACACAATGTATTGTTTTGCAATGTGTTATTCTCTCAGGTATCATTGTCGTCTTTACTTTATCTTCAGACGACGTCTCGTACCATTGCTTCTCAGACTGAAGAGCTGTGGTGAATTAGAGGCGATGATGAGGAAACGCAGTGCCTGTGGCGTTTAATGTTGATCTAACTGCACTACTATTTGCCTGTTTCTGAATCACAGTGAAATAAAATACACTTTGAGCCTGTTTTGCAGACGGGGGTTTAAAAACCCTAAAGCTATAAGAGCCTGGCTTCTGTCTGTTTATGCAAATACACTCAAATATATAATCCACTGGTGCACAGTGTGTGCTTGTGAATATGGATTTCATGATCTGAAATGTGATATTGGAACGGTGATCATAAGCAGAGAAATACATCACAGTGTGTTTATTACTAGAAAAGTTGCTCAGCTGTTTTATGCAAATCATATTTTAAACAACATACAGCAGCAGGATGTGTGAGTTTGTGTCAGTATGCTTGGCAGCTCTACAGTATCTGAGCTGCACTGCAGAGAGCAGCATGGAGTCTTTTCTACTGTTGACTGGCTCCAGATCAACTTTATATTGAGCAGTGGAGAGAATAATTGTGATGTGTGTGTGTCTGAGTGAGAGGGCGCATGCATGTGTATTCATTGGCAATCATGCAGCCATTGACTGGGTGTCACTGTTTGGTTTAGTTGTGTCACTGTAGCTCTCCCTGTGTCTGTCACTCACTGAAAGTTGGCAGTGTTTCCATCTGACAGCGAGGCGATACAAACATCTGTTCGCAGTGTGGCCGAGTTCACGTGATGCTGGAACTGAAAACAGTCTTCTAACGATCCTTAAAACTCTACACTGTTTGATGCCATCAGCCTGATTTGTCTGTTTGTTTTTGTAAAGTACTATAATCTTCCTTCAACCTGCGTTTTCTGTCAACTATGTAAATTCAACCCTTCTACAAAGAAAATCATGTGTTGTGGCAGCACTGGATACTGTATTTGATGAAACAACTGATATACTCAATATCTCTCTGGTTTCCTCTCTGATGTTGCTGCTGTCAGAATAAAACTCTGAGTCTGAGTAACATGTCCTAATTTAATGTATTATTTTTTATATATTTGTTCGAATTATATGCTATTAAATGTACTTTATGTACAGTACAAGATGAAAAGATATACATGCTATGTCTGCTTGAACTGTGGTTATCACAATAGCTTTAGCTGCACATGGTGTTGGTTTGCAGTTGTTAAATAAGTTCTTCCTTCGTATGGATTTGAAGTGTATTGATTTAACGAGGCCTGCAGTCCATCAGGACCATTAGCCTTAATCTGTAGCTCACTGATAAAAGAAGAATGGTTTGACCTCCTGTAAAACTGTTCATACTTCTCCCTTTTCCTGCCTTTATTTCGCCCTCCCCCCATCCATCTCTATATTCCCTTTCCCAAACAAGCCTCCAGGGGTTTCTCCACAGCCACTGCATTCCTCTACCCATCCTGCCTCGCTTCCATCCATCTCTCCGCTCTGTCATTCTCGACCTACAGTCGCCCATCGCTGCCTCTATCTCCCATCCTTCGCCCACCATCCCCCCTGCAGAGACTCCTGCCATTGTGAGTCCTGCTCTCTCGCTCTGTCTTGGGCTGCTGTGTGAGAATAGGGTCATTGTTGCCCTGTTGCAGCGTGTACATGTGTGTAAATGTGTGTGATAGTAGGAGTGTGAGACTATGAGTTCCCTGCCCTAGCTCCAGCATGTCCTGCTGTACGACCTCCTTATGCACACAGGCCAAAGAACCCAACTGCACACGCACCATGCTTGCAGACATGCCCACAGCAATTCAACCAAAGCCTGTAATAATTTGTCTGGGAGACTTATTTCCACTGGGGAACATTTGCTATAAAATATTCCTGAGATTTACAAATAATATACAATATATGTCCCATTCCACTCCCACAAAAAATGTTGTCTCGTCTCGAAATATTTGACTCCTGTCCCATCATGGTCCCATGTATAATCATATTACTACATATTTAGACATTTTTATTCCTGACCCACACTCAACATTTTCCCTGTCCCGCCCCAGTCACGTGATAAAAAGCAAGATTTAATGTCTGTGCTTTGGTAAGGAGGAAATTAGAGCATTTGATTATAGTTTCCTAACATTATTAGCATATATAAATTAAAAATATGCGATGTTATTCCTGTGGAAAGTAATTCATAAAAAAGAAATCTTTTACATAATTGAACCACATTTAAATCAATCACCAGGTCAGATGTGTTGAATATAGCCCAATGCCTCTTTTAATTTAAACTCTATATAATAAATGATCAAACTAACGTCAGTACAGTTGGCACAATTAGATACAACAGCTAAAGCTGGCTGTGATCAGTTGCTAGCTTACACTTAAGTGACAGCCTAGGCCCCAACTGCTCTGTCTCTCTGAGGATTATCAGAAGGCACTGGCCTACACAATTCATCCTTTCCTCAACAGATTCACATATTGTCACACATAGAAACACACACAAAGCCTGATGCAGGCTTTTAAAAAAAAGCATTTGCCATATCTCACCATGCTAATCTGTTAACTAGCTATTACAGCATTTGATATTGTTGATGTTGTGGTAGTTAGCTTGAGACTATATTAAACGGGGGGAAAATTAAGAAGTCTCTTACATAATGTGTCTTTTCTTGCTTTGTAATCTAAATACTCGATGAGCAAACAGAATACTTGACAAGCCTGCTCTGAGATACGGGGCTCCCACAGTATTCAGCTGATTGTTGACTGTGTAAACATGGCGTCCATTTGAAGCGACAGTAGTCAAAACAGCTGGTAATGTCAACCGCGCTGTGTCTTCATTGACTGTATCTTTTAGGTTTTTTTTACAGAGTTTTGAAGCTCCATCTGGCAACAATACATTTTAAATTATATTAAGTTGAATGAAGGTGGAGACATCTTCTCCAACAGGTGAACAAAGGGGAAATGAAATGCTAGTTGTATGTATGTAAACATCCACATTGAGACATCATCCTACATTTACCAAGAACAGGCTGCAGGTACAGATATGACCCGGTCTTTGTGTTACTGCGACAGGTGATCAGCACACCCGTATTGTCTTACCTGCATCTGACTCAGAGCCTCTATAGAGCTCTATATAAACTTGCAGTGATGTACATTTATCTCAAAAGGAACCATGACTAAGTCTCATATCAGAGAGCGTTTATGTAACAGATCAGCTCAAGGTCCACTCACTCAGCCGGTTAGTTTAATCTATATTAATAGACTTAAATGAAGATTCATCAGCAGATGAAGTCAGTTGATTTATGTTTCCCAAAACTCCCAAAAAATAACTGATTACAAAAGAATATAAACCACAGATTAAAGGAAGGTAAAAGTAACAGCCCTCATCACGTACAATAGTGGTTATAGAGATAAAGACCACTCTGATCCTTCCCATTGTTTCTGCTTTAATCCCAGGGTCAATCCTGCCAATCAAAGAGGACTGGTGCCCTATGCTTTGAGAGACTAGAGGCTGATCCGGGATCAGAGCGACAGGTAAGGCGTGACCACCAACCCACAAACATGCTGTGACATCACTCTAAGGAGGTCACGGTAATCAGATTATCCCCGTTACACAGACTCACTGTAGGCCTTTAACAACATACAATACAACACTCAGCTCCCACAAGGATACACGCCTTTAAAGAAATCATTCACTTGGCTGGGATAAAATTAGATGAAAGCATGTTAGTGAGCCTAAAATAAATCCTGTGTTGTAAAAATGTTCGTAAAGCTTCGAACACACACTGACTCTAACAGCAGTGTCACATTTAGCCTTTATCAATTCTTCTGAGCGAGAATGAAGACTGTGGCTTTGTTTGAAATCCCAAACTGTAGCGCTGCACACTACATCCTTTACATACTCTAGGTGATACATCCTGCCTACTAAATGAAAAATGGCGTGCTAGTTCACCCCCACACTTCTCCCCATGCGCTCTGTATACAATACCTTCCCTCTGCTCCTATAATTCTAGGATAGGTTAAATACAGAGACCCCATTTTACTTTATGTGCGGTGCTGTTTATTTGAAAAAGTATGACATGACTGTAGGCTGGTCTGATGGTACCTAGCTGGGACAGTTAAGTATGTGCAGCTAGCTTATTCTGCATACTAATTCATGTAAATGTAATATACATCCGAGTTTGTCTTGAGTATAAAATAACCACATACTAAGCAGTGCCTGCTGTTCTTACTTAGTGTTACCTCCTACCTAGTATTGTATGTTGGTATGCGATGTACCAGCATGTGTGTTTACTGGTGGCAGAGCAGGCTGAAGACACAGGAGAGGCTCGGGGGCTGAGCAGCTCTGTGACCGCAGTGATGCCAAGTGGTCGGCGGTTTGAAGAGGATACCTGAGATCAGTGCACCTGGACAATGAGCTGAGGTGAAACCCTAAACTCAGATGAACCGCTGTTTATCCCCCGCGCTCTCCTTCTCTTGTTCTTTCCCATCACTGTCCTCTCTCGCCTCTCTCCGCTCTCTCTGGTCCCCAAGCTTAATTCCCCTCCACAATATGATCTTTTCCACCCTGTTATTCTCCGTCTCTCTCGCTCTCCTTCAATGCTTCAACCTTCTGGGCATCGGCATGCTAATGCAAAGATCCCTCAGTACAAGTGTGAGTCACAGTCTAATCACATACTTAACAATTAGCACCCACACATTTCCAGTCAACTATTAGGGTGGAAAACAGGGTCCATGAGGCATTCCAGCCTCAATTCAGTTGCAGTCTGACATTTTGTGCAGCATTTGACAGCGGCTAGCAGCAGTATGACTCAGTGACACAGAAGCAGTGCCATGTCACCATGGAAAGGCACAGTTATGGTGTTGTTGCCAAGGCTCTGCTGTCCAATACGCATCTGATCCCCCATCGTTACTGTTACTGAACCACACGAGGAGGAGGGAGGGTAAACGCGATTGGAGCTGGGTGCACATGTTTTAGAGTGAGACTCAAGGAGAGTGAGGGATTGAAGATTAGGAAACATTTTGGGCAGATCAGCAGCAACTGTTTTTAAGCTTCACTTACTTTCTGTCTCCTTCTTTAAAAGGCCCTTAAGTCAGCATCCTGCTCACTCCACCCATATTTGTACGCTCCTTCCCCCATCACTCATGTCATTTGGGATGAACACACACAGTCTGACCGGCACATATGCGCGCACACGCACACGCACACACACACACACACAAAATGCACTTAGATGCTCGCTGCGTGTTATTTCTTTGATGCACCAACAACTGCAACTGCGTCTTTAAACAGCAAGTAGCACAAAGGTCCAAAAATAGCTCAGTGAGTTGCAGAGCAGAACTGCTCTTCTTGAGGAGGGGAGGAAAAAGGAGGAGAAGGAAGAAGAGCAAGAGGAGGTGCAGGGAGATGACAGGGAAAAGATGTCAGAAGTAGACCAGCTCTCCAGGACTTAGGCCTCCCCACTGTGTTCAATTTAAGTTTCGTCCTCTCTACCCAAAAAAAGCCCTCAATGTTATGATAAATGAATGCAACATCATTATCTTATTTTTGTAATGCCATGAACTTATTATGAGAAGGCTGAATATTTGTACATTTGTAAATGACAATTAATCTGCCCGTGTGGCTTGACGCAAGTCAATTAAAGAAACTAAAAGACGTGACAACATACAGAACATCCAGACCGCTTACATGAAAATATGGGTGTGATTTATAATCAATAGAGCAATATATCACAGTGTGTTCCTTTTTAATAGTTCATTTGTTGATAGTATAAGGTATTACTTTTATTTGACATCACTGTCCTGTCCCTAGTTCTGTAAAATAATTGATGTCTGCCATATGGGAAAGATTTATTGAAGGATGATGATGAAAATGAGAAGATTGATTCCACTCACATGTCTGTACGGTAAATATAAAGCTACAGTCAGGAGACTAGAGGAGTTAGCTTAACTACACACAAAGAAGGGAAACAGCCGGTCTGACTCTGCCACATACAGCCTCTAAAGCTTATACACAAACTAGACATCACACTTCCTGTAGTTGTATTTATCAATCTATATTGTTGGTGAGTTGCCCCGAGTTGGAGATATCAGCCATAGAGCTACATTTGAAAAGCACCAATGTCTCTTTTCAGAAATGATGACCAGGTAACTCAAAAAGATCCACAGATATTGATGTGAACTTTTTTTTCTTCTGCTGTACCACTGAGCAAAAGGAAGCATGCTCATGGACTAGAGGCTAGTGGCTGAGGACAAGTAAACATCAATGCCGTCCTACTCCGCTCGCTGTAACATTTGCTAGCTAAGGTGAGCTCAGGAAATGCTCTCATCCTTGAGAAGATGTACTCTTCCTTTTTCTCTGTTATAGGGTAGAAAGAAAAAGGTTCCTGCGTGAAACTACTCACAACAAAATCTCTAGATTATCGTCACTAACTGGGTCACGATTTATGGAAAGATAAATTGCACCCATCAACTCACACAAAAATAATCTAGATTCATAACTATGTGGGTTGAACTGCACTTTTAAATCTCCAAATTGACCTTTGATATTGTATTGTGAGAAAGAATCAATTGTGCAAGGTGTAGTTAGTGTAAATATGTAAGTGTCTCACTCACACTTCGGTTTTTGTTAAAACAGGTTTACATATCTCTTACCTGTACGTAACACCTATTGTCAACATGAAGCATAGTCACATGATAATGGGGCTGCAGCTAAGGATTCTTTTTACTATCGATTCATTTGCAGAGTACTTTCTTGGACCATAAAATGTCAGAAAATAGTTTTTTAAAAAAAGCCCAATCCAGTTTCTAAAAGTCTCAGCAGGTGTCTTTGAATTTCTTTTCAATAAAAAACCCAAATACATTCAGTTTAATATTATTGAAAACTGGGAAAATCTGGAAATCTATTCAGTCTGAAAAAAGCCCTTTTCTTCTAATTTTGCACAAAAAATGTTTTCTCTGTTGATCGTTTAATGGATTAAGAGTAAAATTTGAACTCAATGTGATATTTAACCGAACATCTACATGAAACTCACTGATTACAAGTGTCATGTGTTTTCAGTACTTACTGTTGCTGGACTTGAGGTCTCTGTGGATGATTGGTACGAATGCCTGGTTGTGCAGGTAGTCCATCCCTGTGGCAATCTGGACCGCCCAATTCACCAGGACCCTCGGAGGGACCTTTTTTCCAGCAAGTGCTCGGTTCAGAGCCCCTCCTCTGGCGTACTCCATCACCAAGCACAGGTTGGGCTCCCGCAGGCAGACCCCCCGGAGGGAGATAATGTTGGGGTGCCGGAGCATCCAGAACAGCCTGGCCTCCTGCCTCACGTTCTCTGCTGTCACACTTATATCCTCGTCGGGGTCTTGCCTTGCGGCTTTCACTGCTACTTCTTCTAGCAGCCATAATCCTTTGTATACCTTCCCAAACCCACCCGCTCCAATCACCTCCTCCAGGAACAGTTCTGAGAAGTCTATCTCCAGGGGGCAGTCGCCCACCCCACCTGCAGTCAGCTGCTGGTAGTTGGCGGCGCCCCCCCTTGTGACGTAGTTGCATGGAAAGATGCCCACCTTGTCCTGGATCTTGCCAGTCCACCAACCCTCGTCCCCAGACACTTTGAAGTCTTTGGAAAGAACCTCAAGGAGGTCACCTCGCCGCAGGGTTAACTCCTCGTCTGCTGTGGCCTCGTAGTCGAACACTGCAGTCCAGTAGGGGTTGTTTGCAGCACAGTGGTGACCAGGGTGGGAGTCTGGGGAGGACGAGAAGGTTGAGGAATTCCAGCTGCTGCCATTCTCCACCTGCACCATCGGGGCTGAACACATTGGTGGTGGAGGGGTCATATTCGGGGGCAAGCAGGAGGAGGAGGAGGTAGTAGATGTGGGGGGCTCAGGAGGGATTAGGCAAGGGGGAGGCGGGGAGCAGCAGCCCCCACAGCTGGTGCAAGACAGGGGGGCTGCTGTGTTGCTCGCTCTGCCGTATGGATGCATGGCAGCCGGACTGTTGTTTGACGCTGTGGGCTTGCCCTCTGTCAACTCAGGGACAAAATCCATACAGGGCCCATTGACAGAGACGGGGTGTCCTCGGCCACCAGTGGGGGGGATCAGGGATCAAAGGGTCAGGGAGCTGTAACTGCTCTCCCCCATTACCACATCTCACTGTGGAAACTGTGCCAAATCCTACCACCCGTTGCTGCTGTGCTGTTGCTACGTGTGTAAGTAGCATGTATTCCCAAAGGCAAGTTCATACAGGGCCAATGTCCATCAGGTCAAACATTGACACTCAGCAGATCCATGAATGTAACCCCCTCGGAGACTTAATTGATTGTTCCCAATTGTGTCTTTTGGAAAGCTCCAGCAGACTTTCAAATGGGTTTTGATTATGTGTTTGTGTAAGAAACAGCAGGTCTTCAGGTAAGATCAGTTCCTCAACAATCCTGATCCCTCAATATCTGCCTTCAACTAATACAAGAGTAACATAGTTAATAATGATGTCTTAATGATTGTTAAAACTAAGCAGATTGTATTTAAATTGACCGAAATCTGGACTCATGGTTTGTAGTTTTGAAATGCTGTCCTATAAACTCATGACCTCATGAGCCAATAGTATCGTTTTTTGACTCTGAGTGCTTAGAGACACTCAGGGACGATATTACAACCACAACTGAGTAATATCAGTCTTAAATATGGAGTATTTAGGCTGCCAATAAAAACAGCAGTCTGTGTTTGAGCTGAGTGAAATCCTCTGAGCAGGGGTCCTCATTATTTCTCATCCAGCCGAGTGTACAGGCACCTCCCCCGCCAGCCATCTCCATGAACATGGGCTGTTTCCTCTTCTGTGTACAGCCTACTGTGAAATATCCGCGGAAATTCGCCCTACATCCCGAAAAGCCGGTCCAGGCTAAATCCTACAACCATGAGCCGGTTCAACGTCCATGAATAGATGTTATCAAAAAGGCCCCGTCCATTTTAAGAGAGCAGGAGAATTACAGAAACAAGCCGGCGGCAGGTATTCAGTACAGACCATGTTCAGCATCCAGTCTGAGCACAACAAACACGCCTCCGTCTATGTGCAGCGGCCTGCTTCAGTCGCCTCTGTTGGGCTACATTTGTGATGGAGACCAGTCCTCGGTGGGAATAGAAACTCTTCTGGACTGGAGACAGGGAAGCAATGCCAGCATTTATCATTATCCTGCTGCCTCAAGAGAACGCGTGGTAGTTTCCGATTAATAATCAATAGTAGCGAAGGATTTAAATGTCCACGACTTCTTTGGAAACATCACACGGCGGCAACAAGGCGGAAAGTATTGTTTGCATGGCAGCCTTGCAGAATTACAGTATCTCTCATCCGGATGGACGAGATGAAACAACGCAATGAATGTTCCATGTTTCCTTTATACATAGATCGAGTGCCCCATCATAATAATACAAATAATGATTTAATAATATAAACGTTTATTTAGGCCAGTTATTTGCGTAAAATATGGTATCTTGTCCTTACTTGGCTTTTCCGCCTCAAACTGTTTTAATACGTAAACAATTAACGCTTAGCCTACTGTAACCTAACCTGTTCACCGATGGCAGCAACATACACCGACATCCTCGCATGGGCGTGAGATGCATCCGAGTAAAGAAGCACCATCCAGGTCAGTCTCCCAATTTGGCGACATATTAAAACACTCCCAGCAGTTCCTTCCTTGTGCCGCTCATCCAGCTGTGCAGAGGTCCACCGTATTTAAATTGGCTTTTCTTCCAGAGAGACGTGACATTCCCAGCAGCGAGCTGTCAGTCTGTAGGCTGACTTTGCATCCAAACACACCGGGGCGCAGTCCACATACGTGGGAACAAGTGCTTCCACTGTCGCAGAGCTAGAAACCATTGGATGGGTGGAAGCACACCCAATGACTCCCATCACGTGTGTCCAGATCTGGGTTCAGCTCAACGTTCAGGGCGGAGTGAGAGTGTGCTATTGCATTGTGGGTAATGTAGTTTCTGAGGGATCTCTTGCTGACCTACATCATTCTGGCAGCTCGTATAATTAAATAATTTGCGATATTATAATCATAAAGACAGTTATGAGCTAGTTTATTTATGTTTCAATGCAGTGCTTTGTCCTGTTGTCTACCTAAACGTTTGTGCTTATTAATGCATTGGGATATAATGATAGGCGGACTTATACTCATTGGAAAATATTGCTAATATTGCCTGTCATGGCCCAATAGCTGCCAGGGATGTTTCTCAAGGATATTTATTCCTAAAGGAAATATCTACACTGATAGACTTTAAAGGATATAATTACCATAACCTGAAAATGTGTTACCAGGTTTTTTAATGCAAAGGGAGCATAACGTGAGGACACATATTGTCCTATTTTTTTCTTGATATGCATTACATTAGGCTTCTTAAGATAAACAGATAGTATGGTATTGTGTTTAGAACCATTTTTTTTATTAAACCAAAGGTACCTCGTGACAGCATTTCCTTGTATAACAGGATACAATCAATATACAGTAGTGGTATTTGAGCCTATTAACTCTTATGCCACACTGACCCCTGCTGCCTCATGAGTGAAACACAAAGTATTTGTTCAGGGTTTCATGTGTGGTTGTGTTTTTTTGAAGAAATCACAGTAACTACTGCCGGAGGAGATGCAGAGATCAGGACAAATACATCGAACAGGCAGCTGATCAGAAGATATTCCGTCTGGTTGTAGTGCTGCCTACAGATCGGATATATTTTCAATTTGCAATAATTGCTCTTCCACATTTGGCAGGCTGTTTCTTTATATACTTGTGCAATATTTTGTTAATATCTTACAAATGGTACCATATGTTTATTTTGATGTTTATTTGGGGAGGCAGGTCAACAATGAATATTTTTCTTAAAATGGTTGGATTAAGTGAATCATGGTAAAAACTTGTTTATGAAAGTTCTGAAGCAGTGATTGATTTTACTGTTGATTTTCTTGTTTTCTTTTTTCATGTCATGCACACAAGGTGCCTAGCACTCTAGGGAATCTGAAACAAAACAATGGTTAGATGCTATACTGCATTTGGTTGTTTCAAAACTTTTGTGTGTTATCAAATACTAACTACTTCCATTCAAACAAGGTAAGGTACACATACAATGTGTTAGACTCGATATATATATATATATATATATATATATATATATATATATATATATATATATATATATATATAAACTGTTGTATGTTGTAGTTCATCGCTGGTTCAAATACTTTTAAAATATCTATTATCACCTTTAATGTAATGTTTATGTCTATTTATGTGTAATTTCATTGATAGCGATGTTATATTGAAGACAATTTATGTGTATGTTTGATATTTATGTGGCTAATCAAGCTGCTTCTGAGATCAGAGGACTGATTTTGTTTAGCAACCACAAGGTTGTGCTGTTGACTAATGTTTTGACCAGTTGCCACGATACAGTAGATATAAATAATGCATCTCTAGTTTTATTTTTTTAAGTGTTACCCTCACATGTAGTTTTAATATGTACCTTGCTTCCATTATTGAACATATGTCCATGTACAGTGGTTCAAACAATATATATAATAGAAAACTAAACTAAAACAGAAGACCTATACCTTTACACGTTTTAATGCTAGAGTTTGTATTATAGGCCAACTTAATGGTCTCTTGAATTTTTTTTAAAATAAATTGCTATTTTGTTTAAATATATTCAAGATTGCAGGAGTTAGCAATCTGACTATTTTTTACGAATCCACTCTATCTTTGAATTCAATGGTAGTTATGCAACACGAGAGTAGGTATAAGGACATGTTCTAGTAAAGTATATCATCCAAAACAATAAAGATGGATGGATCACGAATACACAATATAAAATATTCTGGATAAATTACAATATAAACAATATACAATATAAAATATTCTGGATAAATTACAGTCAAAAGACCAATATACTTACAGCAACAGAAACATAGGCATAAACTACAGTAGCAGAAACATATGTACATATGCTAATATATACATTAGAGTTGTGCAATGTAGCTGTTATATCATACTCCTACCTGTGTTTTATTATATGTACAGTATTTTACAGTATTTACATTATTTTGGTAGCAGCGTGCTGCCCCCTGTGTTTTACTATCGTAGGTTACGCCAGCCGGAGATGCGCATGCGCGGTGAGTGTGCGGGTGGTTTCGGTTGAGCATTCTTGGCAGGGTCTCGCTCGGTGAACAGGCAGTCGACCGTCGGCTACAGCGACTCTTTCCTATATGTCTGGAGATTTATGTTAACGGAATAGGAGCCGAGAGAAAACACCGGAGCAGCATTAGGTAAGGTGTGTGCTATTTTCATGTTTCTCTGAACAGTTTGGGTTGATTCAAAAGCGCTGAAAAGTGACGAGCAGGGAGCTCCGAATGAGAGGCAGCCGACCAACTTCAGTCAATGCAGAGAACAGGCTCTTTACTACAGCTCAGCCTGCACTCTGTGCCCCAGCTAAAACCATTCACACAGCTTCAACGCTTCACTTTGACATGTGGCCATTCAACAAAGTAGATATATTACCTAAAATATCCCGCTACCCGCAACAATTCATTAACTACTAAATATTCTACAACCTTCCTGATAATTAGGGTGCCAGTGCGCATGCTCCAAGTGCTGTGCAGACTTCGGATTTGTAGTTTTTTTGTACCCAAGTTAATCACAGTTGTAAGGGCCAAAAGGAAATGGTAAGACTACAAGTTCCAGACAATGGGAGCTTTGTTTGGGGGCAGAGCTAGCCTACTAGTTAGCCTGGACGAGCTTTGAATTTCGAGTAGTTGTGGTGCAAATCGGAAGTTGCCTTGGCTGGAGATTTGTTTCTGAATAAGCTGCATGGGGAGTGTTTTCCCCGGGCGGTTGCGAACACACACGTATTGTTTTAGCGGGGTGTTGCAGTAGTTGTAAATGCCTCAGGTTAATGTGTGCAACATGTTTTAAATATGGTCAATAAAGGAGACCTGACCGTGGACGGACATGCAGACTCTGTTCAGCTGTCAAAAGACGTGTGCACAGTGTGCAGGTTTTACAGCGTGTGTTTGTGCGCGTGTGCATGTGCGATCGAGTGTGTGCACTTGATAAAGAGGTGATGATGCCTCGGCATGTCGTCTCCCTTTCATAAAGATCCCCCTTGTTGCTGCTGTGTTCCCCAGCCCTCAGGAAATGACACGTCGAGGATCAGCATGATGGATCTATCGTGCAAGAGCAGCAGAGCATTGCAGCACTGCACATACTCTGGGCTCCTTTTACTCTGGTTGCCTCCCATCTGGAACTAATGGAATAATTATTACAGGGGTAAATCTGGGAATGATGCCTTAATGTCTTACCCTGCTTATCCTACTGCAAACCCGCCTGTAACAGCAGATGTTGCGCACAGCACTGCCCACTGTTTGCTGCATAATGGCCAAATCCTGCATTTCATCCTTCATTTCACAGGAGAACAGATTTGAATACAACTGTGAAGTTTATGCTGAATAATACTGACATGGGTCTCCATATTTTAAATCCAGTTGCATATGATCAAAGGCTATGCACTGACATTGTTGAAGTCAGTTATACAATGTTGTTTGTTTATAGTTTCCAGAAATCTCCATCCTTTCAATGGTTGTTTGAATATTTTCTATATCAACAACAAAACAACACAAACCTGCTGTGTACAGTATGGCATGTAAACTGATCATTCTGTGCTACTCCAAATGTCCCTGTTGTATGATCTCACTCGCTTTATACACTTTTTTATTTTCCCTGTCTTTCTTTCGTAACCTGCCTGACGAAGCAAAGAATTCTATAAATTGATAGTTGAGGGAACAGTGTAGAAGTAGTTCAGCGTGATTTATTGCACCGGTGAGTGCAGCAGCATGTCCCTGCAAGCTGTTATTGATGTATAGGAAACAACAGGAGCTTGTGACTTCCAAGAGATGACGTAAATCGGAAAGACGTTCACAATGGAGAGTAGGTAGAATCTGCAAATGCGCTGTTTACCTGAATGTTATTGTTTATCTCCTTAAACCCTCTTATTAGGTGGGCCTTTATACAGTGGGGGTGTGATGCTGCTATGGTGTGTAGGTCTTTCTTCACTTGTCTTGTGTGCCAAGGCAAGAGGCCAACAGAAACTGTCTGAGCCATTAAAATGACACTGCATGAAATTAATCTGGCATAACATGTTTGTTTTAAATATAATTTGTCTTCTGTTTCAAATATCTTAATTCCCATGTTCTGTTTTTTACATGACATCATAATTCTGTACGGTGTAGTATAGTGTTGGGTTATATTGCATTTAAAGACTTATTTCTGCTATGCAGCCTTCTGTCAAGCTATTGAGAACACAATCTTATTTACAAAATATACAGTATGATCTCTTAATATGTCTTCTGCAATGCTACCCAATGGAATTTGTAAATCCCTTCACGTTCTATAATATCTGTATACCTTTTGGGTATTTTTGCAAAGATATCCCATTGTCCATGCTCATCTACGCTCATTTTGGCCCACATCACATCGTTGTAAAGCTCCTCCAGCAGTCAGATTTTAGTTGGCACCACTGGGTACTAGATAACAATGGCTCCCAGTGTGTGATCTTGAGGAACATCTCATATTTTCAGCTACTATTTCAGCGTTTCATAGCGAACAGCTGCAAGAATAAAGGATTGTATCTTCAAAGAGAGCTGAATGTGGGCCACCTGAGTTATTTCGCCTGTAAACATGATGTTGAATCACTATCTCATATCTCAGTAGATATGACTCATCAGTTGTAGATTTTTTTTCTTGTTCTTTTATTCCTGAAGAAGATTTTAAAGAACAGGTCACTGTTGGGTGAATAACACGTTTCCAGAAGGGTCTTCTGTGTTGTTTTGTTTTGGCACCAGCTCTGGTTAAAGTCCTCTTTTCCTAACCAAGCTGTTGGCAGCGCTCCTGTTTGTTATTACAGAATGAAAGGCTTCTTGCCAGGTTTCTATTTAATCCTCAGAAGCTGCTTAGTTAAATAAAGGTTAATAGAAACCAACAATTTGTGCTCTCACAGTGTGCAGATAAAATACACACACACACACACCTCAAACGACATCCATCACAGTCATTCGCTGTATCGTGATGGGTCACAGAGAGGAAGAATGATACCTCGGGCTAAAGATCCCATCTGGTGTGTGTGTGCGCGTGCGTGCGTGCGTGCGTGCGTGTTCAGATGGCTCGTGAAGCATTGTCTTACACTGGAGTTTATTGAGTTCAGCCATTGAAATACATTTCAAACAGCTCTCTCTGTTTATGCTTCCTGATGCTAATGGTTTATACTCCTTTTAAACCAACACTGTGACGCAGGTTCAGCCCATTGGTAACTCTGAATGGGTCAGCACACGTCACCACGCCTGGCATCACAGCCTCCTCCAAACCGGAGCCGAATGCAATTGAGGCAATGTTTGACTGTGGTCACATGTGTCGTTTTGAATGACTCTCTTTTCTGATCACATCATAAAAAAAGATACATTGCTGGAGCTCAGCTGACCATACCATCCTTATTCTTCTCCAGATCTCCAACATACTGCAGTCACCAAACTGACTTAGGCCTAGTTCATAAGATAAATTTGATTTGTATGTTTTTCATGATTGTGTGAGAGCTAAAATAAATATGTCCTCAAAGGATATTGCTTTATTAAATATATGTATTATGATAAAATGTAAAACTGCTTTTTTTCAGAATAAAAGATTTTAAAAAAGACACTGTCAAAACATTCAAACCCTACTAATAATTCAAACATCAAGTAAGATTTTTACCCACAAGAAAAAACAGAAAGCAGCACAGAGAGTGAGATCTGTGTGGGCGAGAGAGTCGGTGTGGATGTGGACAGAAACTGAAATTTGATTTGGTAATTATGTAGTGTAGTTTTGTTCTGTATAATTCTTTGGAAAAGCTGGGAAGTGTTGGGACTTTAGTCATGTGGACGGTGATAGCCTCAGTTAACTGAACTCATTTATGACCTGAATACGTGATGAACAGGTGCATCAGAAGCAGAACAACTTAACCGTCTTGATTACTTCTGGTTTATAAACGATTTTTACAACTTTACAGCTAACCCAACCTTCCTCAGTCATAAGCAGATGTACTTCATATACATGGAGGCTGTGTAAACAACGCAATGATTTACCCAACAACGACAGTAACCGCTGTCATGGTTGTTTAAACATCATAAATTAAAATGCCAGAAGGAACAACGACAGTGTGCTGTTTATTTTAAACCCCTATGCCATGGTTTAACCTATCAGCACCCTCACGTGCGTTCAGTAGACCTGCGTCACACACATGTATTAGTCAGAGTGCAGGTGTTGCAGTTTAAGATGAAATGGCATCAGACCACCTTATTGAAAGCCCCCCCCGGTCTCCCCTCTCTTTGATGTATTTGCCTCCCCCGAGGGTCTTATCCATAAGTCAGCATGCATGTTTGTGTCAAGAGGTCAGAGATTTACAGAAAGACGAGCACACACCAATGTTTCCTGAGATGAGTCTCTGCTTTACAGCCTTCAGCACAGCTATAAAACATTTGATAGGTAGGCAGTTGCTCTATCCAGCATCCCCCTCATTTTACTTCTTCTTCGTCCTACTCCTGCAGAGGTCAGATTCCCTCAAGGTGTTGGTTACCAATCTGTGTCTCATCTCAGGGACGGGATGAATCAGAGAATTATAACTTACACTCCTGAAAATGTGTTTACATCGGGCTGATGGCAGGGAGTATTTTCTATGAAACAACTTATGTAGCTTTCCCAGACTTAGCCTAGGCTACGTCCCAGGCTACGTCTTCCTCCCTTTGCCTCCTCTCTACTCTGGGGATGTTTGACTGGGGTAAATATAGCCTGCTGGTTTGAGCCAGAGGATAAACACAGATGTGGAGGAGGCCTTTCTCACCACAGGTCGGCCTGTGTCCTCCCCCCTGGTCAGCGTTGGTAGCAGAGGGGGAAAGTGAGAGAGAAAACCTCTATCCGTCCACAGCACACTTGAACAGGGCTGTCGGACTCAACACTAAGCGTTCGGCGGGTTAACAGGATGTATACATTTGCTACAAATCATTGAGACACCCTGACAAAGTGCTGTACATAAAGAGTGATTTACGCACGCTGTCTATTTAACAATTTAAAGTGGAGGCCACTCAAATACACACATGGTTGTCCACTTAGCACAGAGCCTGTCCTGTCAGGTGGTAAACTTGACTTTAGATTTATTTGGTGTTAATTTTCTTGATATATCAATTGATTGTTTGAAGGATGCTCATCATAATTTCCTCAATACAAGGTGATGAGTTCAATTGTGTGACTTTGTCAATCCAACAGCAAATGGTAAATGGACTGTACTTATATAGCGCTTTATCAGGTCTTTATTACATGGTTTAATTGAACACTTGATTCTGACTAACAGGAACACGGGATGGGCTCGGCAGGGTTAAAGGACTTGTGAGTGGATCAGAAACTGTGAACAGACTTGAACAGTTACAGAAAACCTTAATCAGTGTCGTAAAGTTGTTGTTGTCGCAGTTCCAGCCGTTGGTGCGCCGTGGAATGGAGTTTTTTTTTCTTAGTGGAAGAAATACGATCATTTCTGATTCAATAAAATACTTTCAATTAGTATTGGGACTCGAATCGTTAGTTTGTGTAGTATCTTGCCGTGTAATAAGCTGGATAATGTGCAGCGAGGCGGTCATTATGGGGAAAAGAACACCCGACAGGCAAATCAGGGAGCCCTATGGTGTTCCCTTACTTACAACCCCTCAAAGCGCTTTACATACTACAAGTCATCACCTCATTCATGCTCTGGGAAGCTAACATTCACACACATTCACACACTGTTTGCCATGCCCCCGTCAGCGACTCATGGGTTAAGTTAAGTTAATCGACATGTTGACTGCACGACTCCCTCACCCAACAGATTTGTACTTCAATATGATACAAAGAAAGAAACTTTTTCATGTTTGAGAGGCTAAAATATAACTCTGCCACTTTTGCACAAGAAATTACTCCAATGCTAAATGTATTCCCTGTAGTAAATGGTTTTAATCCATCTCAATGAACTAATCATTGCAGTACTAAAATGTATAGTTTAAATAGTGCAGAAATTTTCACAGACAGGCCTGTAAGGAAACCACACACTGTTTGAGTTGTTTCAAAATTCTCACACTTAATCCAAGGCCACGAGGGTTAGGAATCTGCGATAACTGGATATAGGCCTGCTTAGACCTTGAGCAAGACCAAATGGCGAACAGCATAAAGAGCTCTTATCTGTTACTCTCCCCCTTTATAACATTTCTCCCTAGCCTATATTCCTTTATCCGGAGGGTCGGATGATTTGAAATCGTGTCTGAGTGCTGCGTTGTAAGAAACGCTGGATGTTAGAAACACACATCACTCTTTGGATCTCCAGGGAACAGGCTTTGTTGTACTTGCGATGCCTTCAGAGACTCATCCATTGATAATAATCGTCATGCGGCTGAGAGGGGCAGCACACTCTTTTCTCTCTGTCATGTCTTCATTTCCTTTATTCCTCAGACTTTTTGTATGTTGTGTCTTGGGAGCTGTCTGTGGCTTAAAGGGGGAAGAGCGTGTTGTTACACCTGCTTCATATCTGTCTCTGACGTGTGTGTGTGTGTGTGTGTGTGTGCGTGTGTGTGTGTGTGTGTGTGTCTGTGTCTGTGTGTGTGCAAAGACTTCTGTGTCACACACACCAGAGATGTTCTGGAAAGAGGAAATCCGGCATGACTGGTCAAAGAAACAGCTGATTCTGTCTACATCTGTTTTTTATGGAGTGAGAAGGAGTAAATGAACTTGGTGCGACACACACACACACACACACACACACACACACACACACACACACACACACACACACACACACACACACACACACACACACACAAGCTTGAACATCAAACCACTGTCAAGTCAGTCGTTTCTCGCTGTTATCTGAGCTGCAGCAGATAATCTAAAGTCTGCGCTACGCTTCTAATTGAGTAGGAGTATAAGTATAGTAGTTGTCTTCAGTGAGTGCTAGAGTGTGGGGAGTTGCTGTTTATTTGGTCATATACAGTATATGATATAAACCGGATATTTGGGTTTTTTGACCACCAGTAATACCTAACAGACATTTAAAGACGTCACCTCAAGCTTTTAGAAAAACTCAGTCTTTTTTTTCTTTTAATTGATATCCAATCACAACAGAAGAATCAGGAAATGCTTGAATTTGAGGCTCATGAACCAGGGAACATTTTTCATAAGATCTTGATCATGATTCAAATCATTACTTGTTTATAAGCTAGTTATCTAATCCACTAATCTCTTTAGCTCCAAACCACACCAGGCATTTCAATAAACACATACAGGAGGAATAGAAAAGTGAGTAACTCAGCCAGCGGAGAGCAATCGTCAGGGTTTTGTCTAAACCGGGTAACCGTAATCCGCCCGCAGATTTTCCCTGTAAAATGTTAAAGTGATGCCAGAAAACGATGTTTCTGTTCGTCAAAAACTGTATAATTACACCAAAACTTGAAAATCTTGGCAAATAAATTGCCAGGCGGCATAGTCTTTACTGAGCTCCAACATCACGTTGTTGTTTACGTCCACGTCATCATGTATACAGGCGCCATTTATATCTTATACACCGGATCAGCGCCACAGCCTTCATTCTATATTTTTCTATAAAAGCCCCCGCATCATGGGATCTCTTTTATCTTGCTTTTATCCTTTGTGCTGATCAAAGATTTAGAACAAATGTCTTAAACTTATAGATTGTCATGTTAGATTATGACGACAGGATGTTTTGAGATCTTCGATGAGGAATGTTAATGTGATGCCTGAATCACTGGGTCAACAAGGGATTGTAAAGACCCAGCCCACTCCCCCCGAACAATGAGTCAAGTGTTCACCATGAAAGATGAGTGTATGACCATTACTTCTTCTATTTGTAGAGCAATAAAAGCATCAGTGTGGCCCCCAGAGACCTCATGTGAAACTCCATCTGTATTTCCTTTTGCTCCTTCTGGCTCTCTCTGCTCCCCGTTGCAGGTCAAGCTGATGGACAGGAAGTGTGTGTGTTCTGAGGAGGATGCGAGTGTGTGGTGGAGATGAGTGTTGCGATGAATCAGACAATAGGCATCGGAGAGAAGTAACGGCACACTGCAGAGGTCAGGCACAAAGAAGAATGAGCAGTTCACACGACATGCGTAGAACATTCCTTGCGCGCTCAGAGGAACACAACCGGTCTCTGGCATGCAGCTGATATCCTGCTCTCTATCTGGGTCCATCCATCTTTGGGATGGCTGAGTATTTACTCATCTCAAACTGCTGCTGGAGAAAAGACAGTTGGAGAAAAGGGCGTAACACCAAACGGCCTCAGGAGATAGATTTGCATGTTTCCCCTCAGGATGTTTTGTTTGTGACCTGCTGGCTGTAAAACACAGACAGAAACACACACAGCCTTGTGTTTGTGTTTGGTTATGTGTCTGGGTGGGATTTGGTCCTTTTTTACTTGTTTTTTCTTCTTTTGTCTCATTGTGACATGTTTTAGGAAATACTTGGTGTCTCTTGAAGACAGAAGGAGTCTTTCTCTGCTCTGATTCTGTGGTATGTGTGCAGGGCGCTGGCAAACACACATGCATCCAGACGGCCTCTCTGTCCCCCTGCATCTTCACGGCTCAGATCTCCAGCTATGACTGCTGACTGTGGAGCCATTGTTTTAACACTAATTGAGTATAACATGTGGTCATTCCATGAATAACTCTTGGCCCAGTTTTTTTGGTACTGTATCAAAATGTCTCCTCGTTTCCAAATCAGATCTGATACCAGGATGGAGACTGTTTACTGGGCTATTTCTACACAAGTGCCTTTGGTCTAATCTGCACTGAGGCTCTGTTAATGTGAAGCAGGACAATATGCTACATCCGCTCTATGATTGGGACTACAGTAAGGGGATTTTACAGAAACATACTGTGCTGATCCTGTGATCCACTGTGTGTGTGTGAGAGATGGCTGACAATGACTCTAGTTGAGTCAATACTTTTTTAACGATTGATTATTGTTTCCCTTGGTCAGTTTGTCAGCAGATAAGCTCATTGCCTCTCTAAGTGGACGTTAAGACAGAAGAGCAGAGGTTATGGGTTTGTTACTTCAGGTAAGATGAGAAGATGAAATATGATGCTTGGGGGCCAGTTATAGATCCATTAGTTTGGAGTTGTAGAGAAAAATGGCTGTTTATTATATCGTAAGGAAGGACTTAACAACTCAAGTTCTGGAGTAATACAGGAATGTGTGCTTGTCCATACTTAAATAACCAATAAGGTGCTCTGCTGATAGATGAGCAAACGTCAATGTTTTTTTCTCAGTAGAAATGAATCTTTTTCCCCTGAAGTACAGTCTGTGAACACATGGCCTTATTGTTGAATTTCAAAGTTCACCAGCTCTCAGCAGTTCTCTTTATACAAACAAGGACTTTGGAGGTTGTGGAAACCATTCAGGTTAAGCAGAAGCTACAGTAAATAACCTCCATAGTATCTTTTGGTTGTATTCTTGAGGCTGTGTTGATGAATCCCCTTTACGAAAATACGAAAATAAAGTACAGCATCTTCACATTCAGTCACAATCTGTTTTGAGCATCTCAGAGCAGCAACTGGTGCTCGTTGCTTGAGGAAACAACAGATTAGGTATCCTCGTCAGAAGTTTTTCTCCTTAATCTAAGATAAATGCTACAATATTAAGTGTCTTCAGTGTGGCGTACCGATAAATAGTTAATAATAACATAAAGAATAATACTCAAACAAATCCATTGTATAGTACCACGGTGTAGTTCCAACAGCAGGCGTCTTACTGTGCCCTGTCCTTTGAGCAGTTTCGAGAGGGGATCTATAAAGTGGCAGCATGAAACACATATATCAGATTTTTTTTGTGATGCTGAGTCTGAGACAATTCCTGAGCCTGTGAACTTGTGTGTGCCTCCCGCTGCTGTTTATTTAAGTGCTTCATTAAATTGTGATTAGGTCTGCTGATGCCACCCTCTGAAACTCTCACACTGTAATGCTTAGACTGTTTTATGTCTTCAGTTTGCAGAGACTCCACTCTGCACATCTGGCTGCTGTCCAGCTGCTTTTCAGATAATATATATGCCTTTATTCCAGTCAGAAGCATCAGGTATCATTGTAAGTATTTGCTATTACAGTGAAACAAACTATCCTTGCACCCTTTTGAGTGCTTTGTTAGGAGCGTGTGCGGCAGTGACAGCCTTGTTAAGTCTCCCAGAGGCCGTAGTTTAGGGGAGGGGAGGGAAGGGACAGAAGTTCAGGTGTTTCTCCACGAAACAGTAGAGCCTGTTATCATCTTGGGAGAGGAGGAGACGAAAGGGCTGATAACTGAAAAGGAGGGACAAAGCTTGACAGGGGAGGAGAGATGTAGGGAGAAAGGGAAAGAGGCTCTGCATGTGCTTCCATCTCCTCTTTCACCTCCTGGATTCGCTCTCTTTCTTTCTCAGTTTTCCCCATGACCTCTGCGGCTGAGCTCTGATAAGATAACGCTCGGCCTCCGTGTGAAACCATCATTATAACAAAAAAGGAGGACGATACAGTGGAAGTGAGTGACAACAAAAAAAAGTGTGAATGTGATACGACTCCCCCCTAGAGAGAGGGTGTCTCTTGTCTCCTGAGAAGATGTGGATGCAACACAAAAGGGACATTTTGTCTCTGTGCTGCAGCTCCCGGGTGATTGTGTGTGTGCTGGAGGTTGCTGCTATCACCTGCACGATGAAACTCACTTGACCCACTTTGTTGCCCGAGGCGCTGAAACACCCTCAAAGTCTCCTCTCTCCTCCAACCTCAGACATGCACTCAGGCAGCCTCATGAACTCGTGTCACTGCTCTCAGCCCAAACACCTCAGCAAACACACCACTGTGTCCATTAAGCAGATTCCTGTCATTCGACTACTGCAGACGCTCTTTTTTTTTTCTTCCCCCGTGATGTGCATCCACACATGCACAGTTGTGTACAGAGGCTCTTTTTTTTTCCAGTGGTTCCCACGAATTTGACAGGAATGTTGGCAGCCCAGTGGGGAGACTCGAGGCAGTGAATTTTTGTTCCTCCCTCCACAGTTTAAAAAAGGGATAATCGACATTTTAGGAAATGCTCCCATGTACTTTATCAACAGGAGCTAGATAAGAACATGGATACCATGCTTATCAAATCAAATATTAACATGGAGCCAGGAGTCTCTTAGCTTAGCATAATAACTGGAAAAAGGATGTTTATGAAAAATGTACCTAGCATTGACTCTAAAGCTCACTAACTAATGTTGCATTTTGTTTAATCTGAACTCCAAAATAAATGCATGGAGGTGTTATCTTCTTACCCAACTCGCATCAAAAAGGGTTTCCCTCAAAAGTCAAACCTTTTTAATGCTCCTCTTTCCACCTTCCGCCTCCCTGAACTTTTTGTCATTAGTCAAATGTTATTATAGCTGTCTGCTTCTGAAAAACAACTTGTATGCTTGTGTGAGCACATGTGGAGCTCAGTGTTGTTACACCGTGTGTGAGTGCACGCATGGCTGTAGAACCACACCCTGGACCCACGCCACGCTTCAAACCAAACACAGGGAGAAAGAGAAGCGACCTCTGGAGATTTTAGCTTGTTGTGACAGCACTCTGCGCTGCTTCAGGACCGGGACTGTGATGACTTCAGATTGCAGGGTGAGGCCTGAGCAAAGCAACAGCCGCGCAGGCCATCCCTGCTCCTGTAGCCTCAGCAGAGTTCGAGAAACAGTGATCCGGTGCTACAGTCCCTCTGTTGGAGTTTTATGTGAGGCCGGTTGGAGCAGACACACCTTCCACTCGGCTGTTATTTCTGGCCAAGTTCCACCTCAGAGATGTTGCTGTCGGGCCAGATGCCTGGGATAGTTTTGCGGGGCTGAGATCTCTATCGGCATGTAAAACTCCCCCTCACCTTCCGCTGTGTGCTTGATACTGCCACCTGAAACCAACAAGCAGACATAAATTATTACCGCTGCCTCGACATCAGAACCGTATGCTGGTTCAGAGGGAAGCCGAGGCGGACCTTCTGGATCCTGAAGGGAAAGAGCTGACGGTACTTCAACCAGATCCTGTGTCCCCATTTAGCCTTTATCTTACATATTTGCAATTCACACACACACACACACACACACACACACACACACACACACACACACACACACACACACACACACACACACACACACACACACACACACAACGCTACCGTGGGTTAATAGGAGCCACACCTTCCTCCTCTAATCCTCTTGTAGTCGAGACAAACCCCTCTTTATAATATCTGCTGAATAGACTGTGTTCACCTGCTGTCACCACCTGCTTCTCAGTTGGCAGGAGTGTATATGTGTGTGAAGCACTTAAATGCGGACGGTTACTTTTTTTGGTGTGTACTTTCATCTTAAAACAAACTAAGCAAATGCAGAATTTCAAATATAGCAGCCTGAGAACAGATTATGACTAGGAACAGGGAAACGTGATTATGAAATACTTTTTAGACTTTAATTATAATGTATTTGTTCAGCAACATTGACTTCCACACAAGAGCACATGTAGAGTGAGTTATTCAACTTTCAATTCCAAAGCAAGGGATTCAGAGCTGTATCTGATCCTTATCCAGCTGGGTGGGGTTCTCTTGCTTTAGTAGGATCAGTCTTCTGGCAGCCAGAGACACAAAAGCAGTGCTGTTTAATTTATATTGTGTAATACTAGTTTCTTTAGCAATTCCTCTAACCGGTGCAGGGCTGAGAGGGATATTTAAGAGAGTTCTGAAAATGCCTTCCCTCTAACCTCAGCACAGAGGGGATTGTGAAGGACCCTGTGTGGCACCAAGCACAAACAATAGAAGTATAACATTCACCTTTAATTGGCCAAGTTTGTGTACACAGATAGAAAGTACCGGAGAGTGCAATCTCTGGTGCCGTCTTAAGAGTTTTCTTTGTGTGTACTTTAACAAATATACAGTTCCCTTTGAGACTTACCTGTGGTGCTATTCGCTCTGTTTTAATTCCCTCGGCTTGCAGGCTGCTTTCTTTGCTTCTATTCTCTCACAGTTTCACACTCTGTGCAGCTCTACCCAGTCTCAATGGACCTACTGTACTCTGTTTGCTCTCACTAGTCAAAGTCCCGCAGGCAAACACTGGCCGGTCTCTCTGGGGCCCGGGACTGAGCTGCAGCAGAGCCCGGCCCCCGCCGAGCTGCACTACTACAGTTTCACCATACACTCATGTTACAGAGTGTCTGCCTGGTGGTTTTGTGTGAGCAGTGGGGGTGTGTGTGTGTTTGTGTGTGTGTGGGCCTATAAATGGTGGCTAGGGGTTTACGGTGGACTCCAGATGCAATTTTTCTGTAAGTGCGCACACCGATCAATACATCGTCACACAGATAAAGCTCTGCACACAGTTTGGAAAAGTCAGATCAAAAAGAGACATGGGAAAGGAAAGGGAGGGGAGGGGAGGGGGGGGGGGGTCTAAACACTAGATCACACATTACAGTAGGTGTGAGAGGAAGTGCTGAAGGCCCTTGTAAAAAAAAAAAAGACCCCTTCGGCAAGGAAGACTAGTCTGCCGTCGTTCAAATGAGTCTGATGCAGAGATGAAGTTTTCACATTTCCGTGCACGCCTTTTTGATTTAATATCACTCCCTCCACCTCCACAAATCCAAGTATTCCGTGGGACTTGAAATTGCTCCCCTCGGCTGGTGTTGGCAGACGGGGAGAGAGATGGAGCGAGCAGGAGGAGGAGGAGGAGGAGTGGGGGAGGCCG
This sequence comes from Eleginops maclovinus, assembly GCF_036324505.1. Taxonomy (NCBI): domain Eukaryota; kingdom Metazoa; phylum Chordata; class Actinopteri; order Perciformes; family Eleginopidae; genus Eleginops; species Eleginops maclovinus. The sequence goes on along the minus strand of NC_086366.1, from coordinate 13,908,995 downwards.
GAGCGATTATGGGACTCGGGGTGTGCTTTAACCCACTTAGCACACCATCTCAGGGTCTCCTGCCAAAACGGTGAGCTTAGTGGATCTAATCCTCTTCCCAGAGAGCTGATAGTTTGTCGCTGCTCTCTCGTCTTTCTTCCTAGCAATGTTATCTGTGCGAGGTGTTTTTATTTCGTATTATTTGTAGCACCATGGTGTTTTTATTTGTCTTATATGAGTGTGGATCTATCCGTCTTGTAGGGAGTATGGAGAGTTGTCAGTCCAGGTCATAAACATAGTGAGCCCTGCTGGGGTTAGAAGTAAGCCTCCCTGTTGGCCCTTCCAGCACTAACCCAGGCTTGTTTATCTGCCCCCCCTGGGCTGGTCTGTGCCCCAGACTTCTCACTACAGTCTAGTTTGAGTCCATCCTACCCCAGCTCTCAGCCAGCATCACATGCCTGTGTCGCCCCACTCTCTCAATAAAGCAGGCTCATAGCGCCACGTTCCTTGCATTCTTGGGTCCGATGTGTCAGCTTCTTTATTCATGGATGGCTCCCGCTGAGAAATGCAAACCACAACATTAATGAAGCCAAGAATTGTGCACAAAGCTTTAAATGTGGCTAAATAATGAGTTTTCATAGATATCCTCACAACGTTTAGAGAAGTTTGCCACTTTTGTGCAAAAAAGAGCAGAGATGGAGGAGGAACAAGTGAAGGCTGATTCACTGGTGGGGGGTGCGCTGTTGAGCAGCAGCAGCCCTGTCACTGTAGGTTTACGTCTGGACTCCCCCCCCCCCCTCCTTCCAGCAGAGCGGAGTCATGCTAGAAACGGGGTCAGCTACGCCTCCTCAGCTGCTGGCCGGCTCCTTGTTCCATCCTGCTTTCCCAGAACCAAACTTTCTTTTCTCCGTGCCCCTTTTTCATATCTGTCATCTGACCTCTGCCTTCAAAAAAATTCAGACTCGCTTCTTCCTCCTCCTCAAAACCTCCCGTAATATCTATCCTCATCTCATGAATTTACTATGCCCCCACCCCCCCACCGTTCCTGTTAAGGGAAGAGGACAGGGTGAGATTTATAATTAACAAAGGCTGATTCTAGCACTGAAAGGCTGACCTGTCTGGAAAGTGTGTGGAGGGGAGGGGGGGTGAACAAATTGGGCCTTTTTATGCAGAGTATCAAGTGGATGCTGAAGAATGAAAAAAAGCACACTGATGAGACACAATGAGTGATGGGATGTTAAAGAGGCAGTGTTTGTCCCTGCAGCTCAGCCATGGCAGCCCTCCTCAGCACAGTGCGACAGTACGCAGTCCAACACTGCATAAACGCTCTGATGAGCTGAGGCAGCCATGAAGACTCATTACCATCTCATAAAAGATCTTTGTCCCCTCAAGACTGCATTATCTCTGCTGAAACTACCGGTACTGCCGTGCTGTTGCACACCCACAGTACAGTGGCACGCTATATGTGTGTAAAGGTCAGGATGTAGGAGTGTGGTTTTAGTAATTCCGCCCATAAACACGTTGTCATGGTGGACTCTACAGGACAATTAAGTGTTGTTGTGTTGGATCATATATGCCAAGTTATGTATTCAATCAAGGGAGGCAGTTTAAATGAATGAATGCAAGTCCTATCCAAAACTAACCCTCTGCATCACCATCACCAGGCCAGCTCTGAGGCTGTAAGGCAGGGCCTGGCTTGGCCTGGCCTGGCCTGGCACAGTCTGGTTGGTTAAACAGATGGCTCAGTGCAGGCCAGACAGACTCTTAACCATCTGGGCCTCAAGTGACACCAGGTCTATTTCTACCATACGTAACTACAGTAGACCTGATTGTTTGTAAAAGTGTGAGCTGCGTGTGGTTTGATGTGGTTCATGTCCTGGATGTGAGCGGGCAGACTCATTGTTATATTCCAAAGAGTCACGTCATAGTCGTGCAGGTAAACCCGTTTAACTGTGCTATTTTTTTTTTTTTGAAAGCTTTCCAGTCTTTTGTGTTAAGAAAGGTGAATTCCGCCTTCATATTAAACAGACAAATGAGTTGTGTTGATCTCCTCATCTCACATTCTAAAACCTACAACCACAGAAAGGTGGTGGCGCATCATCTGCTCTACTGTCAGGTGTTGTCCATATGTCCCAAAATAATAATAAAAAGATATGTATACAGCCCCGGAAAAAAATTATGAGACCACTCCAAGTTTCTCTTAAATCTTTATCTCTGCACGTATGGCAGCCCTTCCAGTGTCTGTTGAATTCCAACACAGAAATGTTGTCAGAAGTTTATAGAATAATTTTTTTTTTAAATCATTTAACTCAAAGACATACCTATGAATAATAAAACAAGAGAAAATGATAATGCTGAAGTAGTCTCTTAATTTTTTCTGCGGCTGTAGCATGTTCCTTTGCAGGCTTCAGCTACAGAGAGTTTCCCTTGGTTGGTGAACCACACATCTGCTTCGTCAGAGATCCCGGACTCTGATCCTGTATGAGTCAACGTAGAGACACGCTGGTTAAATCTTATCAGAAAATACAATCTTGTACGAACTAGTTACCGCTTTATTGTTACGATGCCTTTTTATCAAAGGTGTGTTGGACTGATTGTTCATTTTGGAACTACAGAAAGCAGTTCTCCTTATTAAAGACAGAAGTGGGTGCTGTGGCTCAGTCTGAGGTGATGTGGAGGATCACAGAGGCAGGGCCCGAGCCAGCCCTCAGTCAATATTTGACTCAATGAGTGCCTCACCACTGGCAGGAGAACAAAATGGTCTGGAAAATTTCTCAGACAGAGGTACAGAGTTTCTCTCAGAGGCCTCGGCTCCTGCAGCTGCCACTGAGGGTACGACACCTGTTCCCCATGTTCTCCAGGACCGTGTTTATAAAAAGCATCAGAGCAAAACCACAGCACTAAGTGGTTAGTGGGCGGCTGCAGCAGAGGCTTCATAGATGCTCAAACGTACAGCCTTGGTGCGTGTAGCTGGAGCTTAACGTTTGTGCGCTGTGCTGCTGCGACACGCCGTCAGCAAACAGCTCGGCCCCCCAGGGAGGACCGGACACTCTGTTTGTCACCTATACTCTCCCTCTGTTTCTCCCACTGCTCCATCCATCTGGCAGACAAAGACACAAAATGAACAGCAGCACACAGGTGGGAAGAGCAGAGCTATGATCACACAAAGAGAAACAGAGAAAAAAGGAAGCAGCCGATGAGGAGGATGGCAAGAAACAAATGGAGGCAAACATTGGTGATGCAGATATACTTCTGAGCAGAAAGGTGTGGACTGTGGGTTAAAGTGTGTGTGTGATTCTGCAACACATGTGGCACATAAAGAGACTGCCTCGTCTCATTAACCAGACCTCCCAGTTGTTTTACATCACCCCCCCCAGTACAGTCGCAGTCCACAGGAAGTTGTCCAACAGGGTTCCTGGGAATCCTTAACATGGAAATGAAATGCACTGAAATAATAATAATAAGGTTGTAATTGCTTTTAATATGTTTTAATCATTACAAAATATTTAAATGTTTTAAAAATGGTAAGACATGGGAAGAATAGCATTTTATGATTTGTTGTTTTTCTGACATTACATTTTAAAACATCAAATATTTGTTTACATCTATATGTACGTCACACAGATCTCGTTGGCTAAAGTGCACAAAATACTGATGTTGAATTAATTTTTTAGGGACATCATTTTTTTGTGAAAGTCTTCTTGCTACGAAATAAAACATTTCTAGGTTTTTTGTTTTGCACCAGGTATTTTGTTTTACTCCTGAATGTGCCATTTGGATTATATCTAAGATTATGTCATCTGACATTTCTAAAAGCAAAGCTCGCCCACCGTTTCAGCCTGTGTTAAGTCAGGAGGTTTAGTGTGTGTGCACGCAGACCAACACACTGTCAGCGTGACTGCCAGAAAAACAAATTGTTGATCGTCGATGGTGGAGGTGTGCGGTGACTCATGGCGTGGTGAAACTCGATCGCCCGGTTTTCTCATAGTCCTCTCGCTGCTGCCATGAAGCAGTATTTCCTGTTTTGCCAGGAGTTCCAGCAACTGGCGGCTTTGTTTGGGGGTTGTGTGTTTGGGCTGTTTGAACGTGTTTACATGTCGCTGTTCCAAAAGAGTGACAGACACGGCGACACACTGATCCATCCACACGGAAAATAGATTTGCCTTTACAGCAGCGAGATCCCTTTTTGTAAAACAAGGTCTTTGAGGAGCAGTTACAATCTCAAAGCTATGTCACTGCCAGGAAGGGAAAATAAACTGCTAACACATAACTATTATAATCAGTATTAGTGATGAGTATTAGTCAAAAAGAAACAGGAACTAAACAGGTTTTGTGGTTTCCAATTGAATCACCTCAGCTGCAGTAGATAAGTGTTGTCTTGTTTGATTTGACATTTTGTAGCTACAGAAGAATAGGGATAGAAAAAGTAGCAACACTGGTGGATGAGTCACAATAACTACAAACATGGGCCGTGAAAGCTCCAGATTTGTTCTGTATAGCATACATTTTTTAGGATCAGTTGTGTTGAAAGGCACTATTTCAGTCAGCCATTTAAAGCCTGAGTGGCTGTTAAAACGTAAAGGCTCATATTGGTGGGGTTCCCCTAGCATTTCTCCTCATGGTATTTTCCATGTTCCTTTCCAGTGGATTCTGTTTAGCAATTCCAAACCTCTGAAAGTCTTTGGATCAAAGCAAGGTAATCTAGTATTTGTCCTCACCCAAGAGGCGAGAGGGGGGAAGGGGGGAACTTGGGAGTGGTAGCTGTGTTTTTAATTTCCTCCAGCAGCTCTCAGCCTGCCGCTGGTTCTGCGCCGCTGCCTGTCTGCAGTCCCTGTGGTGGGTTGAAAGGGTCTGGGTCAGGATCACTTCGGGACAGGGTGGTGGTGGGGGGGTGGATGCCATTGGCCTGTAGACTAAGAGAGGTTGGGTAAGGACAGGAGAGAGATTATTAAAAGATTTGATTTCAGTAGCTGTGTCTTCCTGTCCCTACTCAGACCATAACCCTCATTTCAGCTGTTCTTTTATTGGTCAACACTGTAACCATACGACAAGTTCTGTTGCTTGCTTTCCTTACCTGCAAACATTTGAACTACAAACTGATCTGCTCTCTGCTGATTCAGCTTCTTGGTAATGTTTGATATTTTCTTGATGGAAGAGTTATATTCTGTCTCAATACGGACTGCTGTGTCATTGCGGATTAAATGTTTGATATCAATGACACTCATTCCCTCATGCAGTGTCACAGGAGACTGTATACATTTGACTCCTATGCCCTTTTTCCACCAAACCGACTCTATGCACTGAAAACCGGTTCTTAGCTGGCCCCACTCGGCTGCCCGGCAAGAACGTCGGAGGCGGGGGCGAGGTTAACCTGATCAACAACAACCAAATGAATCGAACATGACCTATGTTTACCTTATTTCTCAGGCGTAATCGTCGTTGAAATTGTTGACGAACAATTGAACCTCACTGTAGACTCTTTTGAAGAAGTCAAAGGAAAGGTCCTTGTCTTTCCAGGTGGGCTCCATAAAGCAAAAACAACATGAGCAGGGCTTCATTACAATCCACCATTGTTGTTGTTGTCGATGCGAGGGAATTTCGCGCTGTGTGGGTGTCAGGACGCAAAAGATGACGCAATGAAGCAGCTCCACTTGAGCTCCACTCAGGCTCTGAGCGGTGGAAAAAACAAGTGATGCTACAGAGTAGAACCAGATAAGCACCAGAACGGTTCATCAACCGGAACCAGTTTGGTGGAAAAGGGGCACAAGTCACTAAAATAACTACACGTCATCCTGTTGTTCTAATGCTGGAAAGAAAATGGCTTTACTTATTTAGTTTGAACATTTCTACGTGAATTACTCAATCATGCAGACCATCGAGAAATAGCTACTAAGTATGCAGAAGCAGTAGTTGCTCCGGGCCCCGGCACTCCTTTATTCAACTTTGGCCTTCCTCACTAATATGTCTGAAAGCCCCATCATCTCCTGCCACGATGGGGAAGATTAGAGCAGAAAATGTGGAGGTTTGCCTTGGATATTTGTTGCTGAGACTTGTTGTCCTGCAGGAGAGATGTACACTCACCCTGAGTCAATGGGCTGGATCTCTTATCAGGCTTTTTTTTAAGCTGTGTGTCCTGTGAGACACGTTTGATGGTGGCGGCCTACACACATCCTGTCACATCCCATTATGTCTCTGCTGGTTCGAGGTGAACTTGGACTTGAGTGCACACTTTGAACCTGGAGGTGCGTGAGATGAATTTAAAGCCCTTAACTGTATTACCTCGGGCAGTATATTTGACTTCCTTCATTTAGAAAAGCTCAAGCAGTCAGCGCGGGGTTTAACTAAAAGCAAATTAAAAGTGAACCTTTTAAACTTCTTCCTCTCTATACCAGTCGCACATTCAGTGGAGGAAGGTTTCTCTTAATATTCCTAAATTTAACAGAGGGATAGTCCCTTTTCGTGAGATTAATTTGACTTCACAGTATTACACCCACAGTATGCCAAGCCGTTCCCACACTTTGGCCTAACAACCGACTTTGGTACAAATCCAGTTACAGTAAATACTGTTTGTGTAGAAAACCCCAAAGGAGTATGTCATTTCAGAGACATCAGAGGAACCGGCGGGTCTTATTATCTCTATCTCTGATGGCTATCTCTCACACACTCTCTCTCACACAGATGAGTTTTATGTAGGCCATACAGCTACATAAAGGGCTGGGTGGAGGCAGCTCCAGTCAAGAGTTTTCAAAGCCGAAAAATAAGTCAAAAGGCATGACTCCATCATAAACCATGTTGGTAATATTATTTTCATTTCCAAATGTAGTGGCATTGGTTTAACCAAGTACAAGCTCTGACCTCTGGCCTGTCTGAGTGAGTCATTCAGTCAGGAACCGAAGGAAAAATGATCTGCAGCAGTCAGGTTTGTCTCCTTTGAGAGCTCACAAAGTCCTCCTACAATAAGGCCCTCAATGGCACCATTCAGGACGAGTGAGAGTTAAAAAGGAGAGGGAGAGACAGTCTGGGTTTGTCATAGGCCTTCTTTGTTTGACTGCACTGTAAGCCTGCAACACACACACACACATACACACACACACACACACACACACACACACACACACACACACACACACACACACACACACACACACACACACACACACACACACACACACACACCCACCCCATGACCCTCTTTTGCTATTGTCGATGCGTCATGCAGGAAAGTGGACAACAGTGTCACTTCTCATTAAAATGAAATTTGATGGAGATGTCTCTCACTTTTACCCTCATCTTCTTTGTGTTTAAATAGGGAACGTGCCTCCTTTTGGCTCGCTTTAAGGTTATGCTTCCTCTCGGAAACATTTTTTTCCTTGACATTGTATATTAGTCTGTCAAATAAATCGACAAATCGCTTTAGCTCTGAATCAGCACGTTGCTCCAGTGTCATCAAGCAAGGCAAGGGAGCGATGGTTGCAGCGCTTCGTTGACCTCAGTGGTCGGCATTGTTGTTATTTTTTCTCCAGTCAGTCTTAAACGATGCCAGATCTAGTCCTTAGCCCTAAATACCCTTTTTGGCCCGTTCCTGTGCATGTTCTGATTAAATAATCTGTTTTTAGTGAGGTGCATGGAGGAATGCGCTTTAGGAATGTTTTGATTGAGGCTTACCCTGTGCTTCACCCCCCTCCTGATCCGGTCACTGGAGGTGGAGAGATGGACTCGTAAGCCTGTTGCTTGGCTGGGAGTCTGATCGGGGGGGCCTGATGAATGAGAGCATGCATCTGTATACGCCAGACCCCTGCAGCAGCACAGTATATATATTCAGAAAAGGAGGAAAGAGTGTATTCCAAGAAGGCCACGCTGTTAACCCCGACCTCTGACCTCCCTTTGAAGTGGAGCGTTCCCTTAGGGAGGAAAAGGACATCCCATGATGATCATTACTTGACTTTCAGGCGTTTCTATTGTACATCTCTAACTGTGGGTTCTGTAGATGAGGAGAGCAGCTCTTCTGTGCCACATATAGTATTTCTATAAACCCCCCCCCCCCCCCCCCCAGCTGTTTGACACATCGTCTCTTCTCCCTGCTGGAGGCCTTCTCTTCCTGAAGCCTCATCATCATTTAGCCTCATTAGTCTGTCACTGCTCTCATTCTGTTACAGGAAGAACCTTGAAAATAACCAGCAGCTCAGGCTCACACACTCTCCCGCCCCCACTTCCTCTATGAAGGCGTTATTGTAGAAAACTACCTGAAGTTACACATCCTGATTTGAGTGTTTCAACAAATAGAAGTTTCTTCAAAATCTTCTTTTGTATTTAACAAGATGAGCTTTGTAAATGAGTCAGTGTCTGACAAAATGCAGCTGTTTAAAAAAGCCTGGAATAGGCAAAATTGTCATGGTCAATAAAAACTACTTTTCTAACTTTCTTGCCAAGAGTAAGAATACAAGATAAATACCTCACTCATGTCTCACCCTCACAAACATGATATAGGTATATGTACCAATTTTAAAATTAAAACTAACAATACAAACACATTTTGGTTGGTTGTTAATACTGTGGTTTCTTTCTTTCTTTCTGGTCCATTAGGAATAAGAGTCTTTGGAAACTGGATCACAAATTGCCGATATGTTGCGGTCACACAAACAGTTCTGTGACTGCTGCTGCTCTACAAAGCTGCACCAGCTCATCATTATTGTGCGTAAACTAATTGAACATGACAGATGTATTTACTGTTGTTGAGAACTGTCAGCTTCTTGACAGGTGAGCGAACGTGAATCCAGCATTATTCCCCATTATAAAGGCACGTGGCAGGCTGTCCCTGCTGTCTCTTGACTAAGCATCAATACTTTTGACATATTTCTGCCTGTAATCCACAGTAAATGTCAGAGGCCCAGCCTTAAATGCTTCTCCTTCATGTATTCTGACATCCTCACTTGGTTTAAAAAGCACCTGTCATATAGTAATGGAATATTATAGTCAAATAAATCAGATTCTGATCATAAGGAAAGGGTTTGGGGTGTTAATACATGTTTTAGTTTAGTTGAATATGAATCAGAAAAATGAATTTCTCAAAAGTCGTTATACATCAGTAACCTTAACCCTGATATAAAAGAAAAAACAACATTCCTCTATTGGCAGCATTAATAATAGTAGTATTTGGTTGAGAAAGTTCACAGAATACCAAACATGTTTCAGCAGCTGGTGGGTTTTAAAGGGTTTAGTGTTTTGAAGCACAACAGCGAGATGAATCTGCACAGTTATTAAGCCATTTAAGAGACGAAGCTTCATTAATCATTCATTAAAATAATTATATCAAAAGCTCATCCTTTGAAAAAAGAAACACTCAATCAATAACACTCAAATACCAAAACTAATTGATTACGTTATACGAGTGATTTGTAAAACTTAGTTTCAAGCACCTTCATTTTGCATCAATAACCATTTAAAAAAGAAAAACAACCATTCAATCGACAGAGGGAGGCGGCCGTTGATTCTAAAATACAATACAGAGTACAAACACACAAAAAGCAAAGACCACAGATAGGGATCTGTCGCCACAGAAGAGCAATACTACTCAATTATTTAGAGAATGTTAAACTTAAGCTATACCACACTACCTTTAAGTGCTGTAGTAAACAAGCAGTTTTTTCCTCAGTGCTCCATGTGTACACCCCTCAGGTTAATCAGTGTGTAGCAGCAGCAGCCCGCTGCTCACCCCTGAGACGTCTCTCTGGGAGCTGCAACAGCTGTGACGGTGTTAGTCACCCGAGGACCCATCGCTCAATACACACACACACACACACACACACACACACACACACACACACACACACACACACACACACACACACACACACACACACACACACACACACACACACACACACACACACACACACACACAAACACAAACACACCATGAGGAAAGAGGTTGAGGCCAAAATTAGTGCTGAGGGCTTGTTGTAGTTTTCATATTGTCTATTTTTCATACGTTTTTGCACTGTGAGCGGCCAGCCGAGGAGCTTTATTAGTTCACACAGGAACAGCTTCACCTAGCAACATATGGGTATAAATCCTGATATTTTTTCATCAGTTAAGACCATATGATAACTTGGTGTTTTTGCAGCACTTCAGCCATGTAAGTCTCGTCAGGAATGTGCCCTCTGGCCTGAGTTTGGAGCAACGATCAGTTTTGTGTTCATTTCCACAGAAAGGACTCCACGCCTCTCGTGTCAGAGCCGTACGTCACTGCGCAGGAATGCAGTTTGTCAGACAATCAGATAAAACACAGGGCCAGCCTCCAACAGGTAGAAAACTGACTAAATCTAGATGGCTATCCACAGCAACCTGACGCCCGGGGATATGCCTTGATGAGCCAGGAGAATGGGTTTGTGTTGAGGAAAACCGCACTGTGGTGACAAATTCCCCCTTTTCATTTGTTATGTATACCTAACATGCAGGCCTGGACTCTTCTCAGTTACAGGATCTGTATCTGGACAAAGGGGGGGTTTTGTGGTTGCCTAACCCATTATATTCCCGCCATAAAGTACCCTAAAGTTTACCTTTTCAAACTCTTCTGCTAATCCTCCTGACTCACTGTCATCAGGTTAAGCTCTGCAGATGTGATTTAAAAAAGCCCGTCCCTAAAGTTCGCTCTGAATCCTGACACATGGCTCACCATAGATCGAGTAATACAACCATCAATGAAGAATTCTAGGAATTATCCAGACTGTATTAATCTATGGAAACAAAAGCAAGTCACAGATGCTGGAAGTCTGCTGATGAGGGCACTTTCCCAGCCCTGAGCGCTCTGAGTTTAGAGCTGACTGCTTTGATGCCTGCATGGCACGTGGTTGCGAATTGAGAGACGAGAGGACGCAGACAGGCTGAGGGAGGAGTAAGGTGTGTGTGTGTGTGTGTGTGTGTGTGTGTGTGTGTGTGTGTGTGTGTGTGTGTGTGTGTGTGTGTGTGTGTGTGTGTGTGTGTGTGTGTGTGTGTGTGTGTGTGTGTGTGTGTGTGTGTGTGTGTGTGTGTGTGTGAGTGTGAGCTTAGCTGCAGTGACACACGTTAGACTGCACAGTGAGCAGCTGTGGTGATCTGGATCAGTGTGTGTTGTTATTTACTGCTCTGCTCTTCAGGTTTTGCGCCCTCATTGCCGGGGGCCCAACGCCTACATCATGTGTCTTTTTTTGACACATGATCTTGCTGGTGCACCTTTCCATTTCTATGGCAACCAGCAGCAGCATAGCGATCAAACAGCTACAGCAGCCTTTCCAAGTGGGTTTTGGTGAAAGGCGTGTGTTGCATATGACTTCATCACTGTAGTTTCCTCTCTGGTTGCCCAGAGTGACGGCATGCAGCTGCTGGACCTCACTCAGTCCTGGGTTCCTCCGGACTTTGAGTTTATTGTTTGTGTCATGATCATCAGCTTCTTGGCAAGTAATAATTCATAAACACAAGCCTTCGTGTACACCGAGCTGGGAATTATTTCCAAAAGTCTCTCTGGAGTGGATGCTTGCAGCCTGTTTTGATGGGAGCTGTTCGGTGTGTCTGGATGTGTGTCAGAGAATGCAAACTGTGCATGCTTACTTTGCAGCTTCAAACTGGAATATTAATGCAGGTGGAACATTCTCATATTTATTATAAATCTCCGCTCATTGATCCGCCCATGATCGATCAGAGGAACCTGGAGCTTGATTTATTAACGGCGTACACAGAGCCTGGTTTTATTCTGCTGGTTTTCCCTCATGCGACACACCCCATCTTTATTTTATCTGAATGGAGACCTTCACAGCGGGGCAGAGCGCGTGTCAGGAAGCAGCATCATCTATTCTATATCCATTAGAATAAGATGAGGTTGCAGGAATTACGGGGGGGAGGCGGAGTGGCATGCAGGGGAACCGGGGAGTGAAAGGGATGAAAGTGTGGCAGTCCCCACCTCCCAGTGTTGGAGTGTGAATGAGGCTGCCCACCCCTCTCTGCAGGGGGCTTCCTCCCTCTCCTGCTACCAGTGCTCTCATTATACACAGACATTAGCATTATATGTGAAGAATGAAAGCAAACATACATTATTCAGAGGGAAAGGAAGAGATCGATGCCTCATGGAACTGTGTCAGACCGTCATAATGTGAACAGTGAGACAAATAAAAGGTCATGGATTCACATTTTTGTAAACGATGACGTCAGGATGCAAAAAACCACAATGAAACTTTTATGCAGGATAGAAAATATCAGTGGTTGGTGTTTGGTTTTTACAAAAAAAGGCAATCACTATTTCCCAGAAAACAACACAACATCTTTAAACTGCTTGTTTTGTTAATAAAAATTAAAAGAATCAGCAAATTATTTTATTTGAGAAACTGGACCCCTCTGAAGTTTGCCATGTTGCTTGAAACTGACAATTTACTGATTATTTATTTTCCTTTTAAATAGATTAGTGTATTTCATCATCATGTTGACATTGAAATATGTGCTAGACATACACTGAAGCGTACTAATAAAATCCTTTGTGGTGGTCAACTTTGAAACCAGTTTAGAGTTGGATATTTCTAATTGACTCATGTGATTGGCTGAAGCCCAAACAACAGCTGCTGCCCTCGGCCACCCTTTATGATAAGCTGTTACAAATAAAGTTTGGATAAATAAATATTATAACATGCATTAATCTGATTCCTAGAGCTGAAGACTTGGAATGAAACGTCTGTGATGTGAACACACGGTATGAATAATGCTTCAGTAGGCGGACTGCGGAGTACTGACACAGTAATTACTCTGAAACATTCATGCTTCACATTTCTGACAGTGATCCCTTCTGAGTTATAACATAAACCGACACAGTTACTGACTCCCTCCCTCAGCCTGGCTTCCACTGTGATGAGAAAACATTTTCACTTCTTAACTTAAGCATTTGAGTTCATTTATGTGTAGAGTAATTTAGCTGATGTCATCGTCCTACTGTGCTGAACACAGTAGGACGATGAAAATGTACATAACACACACACGCAGTGAGCCATCTGTCCTCTGGTGGTGCAACAGTCATTCTGTCTGGCAGGATTTAGACTCCACGCCTGAATATGCCGCCAATATACAGCAAATCGACTTTCCACCGGCCCGTGTGGACGTCTGCTCTGAATTAAGCCCCGCCCTCTGCGCTCCGCTGCTTCACGTCAAAGTTTGCTGAGGTTCAGATGCACAGAGGTCGTTTGTCTCTATCCTGGGGTTCATGATTCCCCTGTCAGACTGGATCTGCGGTGTGTTTTGAGACCTTTACTGCAATATCAGGGGACCCACTTGTTGAGCTTTTACACATCCAACACCTTCACATAAATGTTTTGCTGACATAACACAGTGTTTGAAATGACTACTGTAGAGATTGTCTTCAGGAACAGTTATGCTGCAGGTAGCAGCGTTTTGATCCTCACTCGAAACATTTCAAGATGAGTCACAGAGGTGATGATCCAACACTGAATAGCGATAGAAGTTTGTGTGTGTGTGTGTGTGTGTGTGTGTGTGTGTGTATGTATGTGTGTGTGTGTGTGTGGTTAGCCAGCTATTTTGGTGTGTCCCCTCTCTCCTGATGCTTTGAAGATTTAGTCTACTTAGCCAAACATGTTTTAAGTCAGTCATAAGCTTCCCGCAAAACCTATTATTGCCAAAATATGCGTCAAAATGTCCCTCGCATATCGGTTTCTATGAAATCTCTCACACTATTGTTATATTGATGCGTCATTTCTTAAATTTCTGCTTTAGTTTAAGACCATAATAATCCAAATTGAGGGACGACTTGGACTTCTCAAATTGTGAATATTATTTAATTGTTGCCAATTGAAGTTCTTGCACATAGCATGACAGTCAGTTTGTGGGGCTTTAACGTTTCTTATTGTCATGGTCTTGTCTTTTACTATGAAGAATAGCAGTTTTACACTTTATTTACATTTTTACATAAGACAGACATATATATAATACAGCAATATCCTTTGAGGACATATTTATTTTAGCTTATACAAAATCATAAAAAACTGAAAAATAATAAACCACCTCCGCCAAAACCTCATTTTCAAAACCAATCAACAAGAAAAACTTACAAAAATCAAAGAAATTAAATTAATCACATGAGAAAAGGGTTATGTCCTTTTTTCTCACTAAACAAAAATAAAGGAAATTCCTTGCTTTCAAAACTATGTCCAATACTCCATTGAGTAAAAAACAAAGTGCTTTTTTCTCAACAAAAATAGAATAAATCCATCTCCTTCAAAAATGGAATTCTGGTTTTTCATTGTCCATGGCTGTGAAGGGACTTCCCTCCACAAAGTCTTTCAAGAACAGCTCAATGTTTATGTGCCCAAATATCAGGCCAATGTCTCTTACAAATGTTGCCTTTTATTTTCATGTTAAAGATGGAAAACAAGAATAACACCCAGCCAGAAAAAGAGGAGCCCTTCCAAATGACGTACCCAGTAGACTTATTTAACAGGCTGATGTTTGGGCAACAGTGTGCCGTTCTAAAGGGGAAGCTTGACAACATTATATTTACAGCCTCAAGGGTCACTGGACCTACACACTCCTCTGAATACATACATATTTAATGAAACCCTCTTGTTAGTCATTCAGTTCTCAATCCCTATCAAATGCCACTACCAATGTTGCATGTAGATTCAGTTTTCACAAAAACTTGCTCCAAAAGTGTTTCAGCGTGAGTCTACCCTTGGGATTTCAGTTCCCTAATGGGATGTGTATCCTTGAGTAAGTGTGATAATGGATTCCCACAGCAGGTTGCCTTTACACAGAAGCCGTAGTATTCTCACTTGGAGGCTGGAGTCTGTGGGGCCGAATCTGCCATGGTCGGGAAGTTTTCACTTACAGTTTAATTTCATTTTCAGGGCAGTGGAGTGACGCCTGAGCCTTAAATCCATGCTGACGCTGCTGACTGAAGGACAGATGCTTTGCTATATTGTAAAATAGACTCTCACATGATCATCACTGTCCCCCCCCCTCCCCCTTCATCAGCTAAACACAGTGTTATTATGCTTGTCGTGGCAGGGTAAGTGGACCCTGATTGATCAGTATTGATTGGAACTGTATTTGTCCATCAGTAATGGGCCTCCCCCTCAGGACATTATGTCTGCTGATTCCCGACTGCCCCCCACCCCATCTTTGGCCCCAATTCACCCCTCTTTTTATGTCCTACTTGTATTTGAAGAGCCCTCCCCCCTTCGATGGTAGGCCCCTCCATCTCTAATGAGAGTACACAGCCTTCTTCACTTTAACTTCACCCTTCCTCTGTTTCCATCCATGCTCAAGAACTGTGTGTGTGTGTGTGTGTGTGTGTGTGTGTGTGTGTGTGTGTGTGTGTGTGTGTGTGTGTGTGTGTGTGTGTGTGTGTGTGTGTGTGTGTGTGTGTGTGTGTGTGTGTGTGTGTGTGTGTGTGTGTGTGTGTGTGTGTGTGTGTGTGTGTGTGTGTGTGTGTGTGTGTGTGTCAGTATTCTTTATTGTGCAGAGCAAGCTGTTTGGATTCATTGTTCTGTTATGTAATATTTGAGCCAACATCCGTTTGTTGCAGAGACAAACTGCTGCAAAAACCTACGTGTGTGTGTGTGTGTGTGTGTGTGTGTGTGTGTGTGTGTGTGTGTGTGTGTGTGTGTGCGCAAACGTGTTTACAGTACAGATGCTGCACAGAGAAACCGCCTCGGGCATCTTTGTTCAGACTCTTGACAAACAATAGACATGTCTGTGTCTGTGTGGATGATCTGACGAGCGTGGAACTGATTACAGCTGCTCTGTAGAAAGACACACACACACACACACACACACACACACACACACACACACACACACACACACACACACACACACACACACACAATTATTACTGCTACACACAGATTATCTGACAAACCAGAAATGTCACATCATAATATGGTAGCTGTGTACTGATAAACACATGAGAAAATCACATTAATTAAATGTTCATTTATCAAACCAAACCCTTTCCTGAAGACGCTGGGATGTGACTCGGATGTGTTTAAACACGATCTAACATTTATTTCATTTTCCCCACAGACACAAGCACTGAGCCTTCCCCTCCGTCCAACATCACCTGCACAGCTGAAGGAAGAACAAGGTAACGTGTGTGTGTGTGTGTGTGTGTGTGTGTGTGTGTGTGTGTGTGTGTGTGTGTGTGTGTGTGTGTGTGTGTGTGTGTGTGTGTGTGTGTGTGTGTGTGTGTGTGTGTGTGTGTGTGTGTGTGTGTGTGTGTGTGTGTGTGTGTAAATATGCATTAAAAAATATTAAGATAAAGAAAAACACACAATTTACAAAATACACATCCTCTAATGAGATATAGCAGCCAGGTAAACATTGGAATATGATCCACTATTCTTCAGATGACTTTTGATGTAAGTAATGTGGTTCCAATTTGTATGTATCTGTGTGTGTAGGAAGTATGAACTCATTTGATCATTTCTTGATGCTTACACGTAGATGTGCCGTCTTTACTCTGCTCACTTTAAACATAACTGGCTTGTCCTTCTCACCGAGTGTTTGGTCAGAGGGAAAGAGGACTTGATGAGAGGCTAATTGACTTGGATATTTTTCTGCAGCGTAGGGGTGAGCCGTCTGCTTTCTGTTGATAAAGCACTTCCTCATTGGACTGATAATAAAAAGCTGGTCACCTGTTAAATACTCTCTTCCTTCGAAGGAGAGCTGCACGAACAATCAGCCACAGTAGCCTCAAAACATCCTGCTTTAGAGGGACACCCACAATGCAATGCTCTGTGTGATTTACAAAGTCTCTCTGATTTGAGTAACGATCTGCTGCAAATTGTCATGAACATCTTATCAGCAGAGTCCTCAGATTTACAGGACTGACGGCTTCAGGAAGCACTTTGACCTTCCTCTTTACTGAGGGCTCGTGCTAACAGAAGCTATGTTTCACTTTAGTATCAACAAAGGTGCTGGCCACAAAACCTGAAACAGTGCGGTTCTTGTCTTTAGTCTGTGATTTCTGTAGTATTTAGGAAGATATTCTATGGGAGTTCTGTGATTCGGTTACAGAAAACTGTTAAAAAGGCTTTATTGTTTAGAAAGGGTCACCAAAGAGAAACTGCTTTATTTATTCATATGTTTTTAGGGCAATAAGTAACATTGTTGATCCTGAAAGAAAGCAGTGATGGGATGCAGCTCCGTACCTGCACTCTGCTCAACATACTTGTCAATTATTTTCTCAATTTATAATTAAACATGTGATAAGTTAAACTGTATAAAATAGTGCTGATCACAGTGTCTTCAAGCAGTTGACTTCTTTAAAATATTTGGTTTCAATACAACAAAACCTAGAATATATAATACAAGGAAACCAAGTTTGTCATGAAACTATACAGAAACAAAGACAGAGGAAGATTTTAGGCTCACATTATTCAGTAGGGATTCTTATTTAACAGCTATTTGATTTAGATTAGAAAGTTCATCCTTTACCAAGACCTCCAAGGTTCACGAAGCCTCTTTGAGGGTCCTGAGGGAGCACACTGAATCCCCTCCAACTAGCCTCGCTGACCCCTGACCTTCTTAATGCTCTGCCAAGATTACGATATAGTTTGTATTTGAATATTAATCAGCAAAAATAGAAATTGAAACATTTTATACGAGGGTGACAGTATCAGAATATTAACAAACCCCTCGAACCCTCCCCCTCCTTTCATTTTCTCACCACCTCTCATCTCCCGCAGCCAAACGAGCTAATGGTGATGAATGGTGATGTGGGCTGAGATTCGTGATCCTCCAGCTGCATGCAAATTGTTAGACGTGTTACGTGGATGTTTGAATGTGTGCGTGTGTGTGTGGTCCTCCTCCTCAACTGGAGCTGTCTCAGTGTCGTGGGACGGCAGCATGACGGACAGACAGGCAGATGCAAGTGACACCAGCGACATCAGTGGGATTCAGCAAAACAGTGTAGACGGAGATCCGCGGAGACAATGACACTGGGGTCGGGAGAGACTGGAGGGAGAGACTGGGGAAGGCAAATGAGTGCGGAGGAAAGCAGGGCGACGGGGAGATCCGTAGCTTAGTTAAGATCATGTCTTAGTGGGATGTCTCCTGCTGATAAACCAAACACACTTAGAAGATGAATTTAGACCCGAGCCAGAGGTTTATTTCCTTCCAGCACCATGTTCTGATTTAGCAGTGTTGTTCTCAGGGTTTCCTGTTGAGTTTGTTGTTGATACAGGGGTTAAGTGTGTCTCTGACACACTCAGGATACCCTGCAGATAGGCGGGCATGTAAAGTTGTTCAATGCACATTTGTGATACTACTGTTTTTATTTTGGGTCAGATTATTTTGCCATAAAGTAAGTTTCTCTGCCGTAGGAAAAAATGAACACACTCTTCTCTTATAGCAGTGTTCCAGTGTGATGTATGGGCTCTATAGCTCCATTTGCACTCGCACAACATTATATTTGTTTATCAAATGTGTTTTCGTAGAAGGGAAATCAGGTTGCTTCTACAATCACATCAGGAATACACAGACAGACACACGCCGCCATCCTGAAACCGCTCCTCATGAAGCTTTTATAGGTACTGTCCACGACACAATGAAACATCCGGCCACTGATCTTCACTAATGATCCAACCCTAAACCAACTACCACTTCCTTCAAAGACACTAATGTAGTCTCACCAAGAATAGTTGTTATTTAGTCTCGAGTTCCACCATAAGGTCGCAAGGCTTGCAACTATACTACAATAGAAAGGTTGTATGTATTAGAGAAAACCAGATCAGACTTTTACCTTTTTCAAAATCCTTTGTTGAGAGTTTCTTGTTTTCTTAGCCAAGGCCACGTCCTTTGAATGTTTCGGCCCAATAATTAAAATATTCAAGGTGTCAAATCCAATGCTATTTATATAACACTTCTGCATCGGCTAGCTTTACAATCTGTGAAGCATACAACACCAGCTGTCCATTCTGCCTTGACAATGATGAACTCCATGCAAAAGCTGAATCATAAAATGTAAGAAACCCCGGGAAGATCGAGGAGGTGTGTGACGTGAACGGAAGGGTCCAGTCCCAAGTAGGTCTAAGTCCAGTCCTTAAGTCTAAGTCTCAAGTGTGCAGGTCAGCTTTTTATATTCTTTGGCCGATTAAACAGACACAAGCACTGCGTGGCCAAAATTAGACATCCTTGAAACTGTCCAACATGGCCTATGGTTAATTGTATGTGTATTCATGTCATTTTATAACTATATATATTATTTTTTTGGAATGAGTCAATACTGTTGGCTCTCACTTTAGTAACTTTTTCTTCTACCAAGCCACTGGTGCGGAGCTGATAGCGCCTCCTGGTCGCTGATAGCACCTCCTGGTCGCTGCGCTCCTTCCCTGGCAGCGCTGCAATTGTGTTGTGTTACCGTGTCGTGCTCAGCTCTGCTCCTGTCTGCCATCTGCCAGTCATATGTACCACCATCTGCTCTTCAAACCAGCCCATAATCCATCTCACTCTGGCATCGTTTGCTTAATTTAAATGCTTAGAGTAACTGCTGCTGATGTTTGATGTCTGGGGAGTTGTTACTGTTTTCTAAAATGCATTTTGTGTCTGCAGTTTACGTCTGCCTTATTATTTAATCATTTAGATCATGATAGATCTGTAGAAGCCTTTGGTCGTCGCCTGAACAGCTTTTCACTTGCTTGCTGCCATACATCCCTTCATCACTCCCAAATATAATTAGGCGGCTATTTGTTCTGGCAGCAGCAGAGACAGAAACATACAGCAGGTCGGTCTCTCCTTGTCTCTGATGCCCATACATCTGTGAAAAGCTTTCCAGGCTGATCTCAGGTCTGCATGGATGACATACCAGCAGCACCGTCAGTAGGCACCTCCTCCACATGCAGTACACTCATTCCTCTGGAAGCTGTACTCCTCTGCTAACTCTGTCATTACTACCATCTAACCAGCGTAATTACCAGCCTCCGTGTGTGTTTGTGGTGCGCGAGCCAAGCCTGCATCGTGCAGAGCAAGTCGGGGCGGGTGTTGATGGAGAAGCGGGAAAGATCATGAATGGGATAGACGGGGACAATCAAAACAGGGGAGGTGCATCCCAGAGCTGTGTAATTACTGTATGCGAGTAATTAAAAGTTATTAAATGTCTGCGCTTGAAGGCTGCGCCAAAGATGTGTGATCCTGCTCGATTCTTACTGTATTTGATGGACATTAATTCTTTCTTCTCACGGGATTCTTTCTGGGTGTTTATATTCTATGCTTTTTTCTCACAAATGTGATGTTTCAGGAAAGCTGAGGGAAATTCTTCAAATGTAGCCCTCACCCACTTGTATTCAAGGATGAGGGCATTGTGAAACGTAAATGCATCATTTGCATTACAGCAACATAGGTTTATTATTTAATGATCACTTAAAAGCGATCATTTTCTGGTAATCCAAACAAAAACATCCATACTTCCTGGATCATTTAAATTATTAAAAATCAAAACGAGTGAAAAAATCTAGATCAATCTAGAGAAGAAGGGCTTCATCTGATAGGCCAAATATATAAACATGTAGAGCATGAATGCATGGCACATGGAATACACTACCATTTAGCGCAGCTCAAGCTGTTTTTGAGATGCGTATACCGCACATGTTGGTATCACAATGATGATAGAATTTGATATGTTGCTCAGCTCTCGTTCTCTCTAACTCAACAACGGATAAAGTCTTACAGTCCTATACTTAAAACGGTTTAACTAACGGTACAGTTGTTGCTATAAGTTTCTACCCTTAATGTTTGACTGATCCTTTTTGGGGGTTTAAAACTAGGGGGGGCTTCTTTTTCCGACATTCCAATAAGTGTGTGAACTTCATTTGATTCGTTAAATGTGGTTGAAAACTCTGACAAAACTTAGACCTCGAGTTGAGAATATTTGTCACACATACATGCATACAAAGGGCAATAATGAATTGCATTAGTACTATGTATACATATCATATTGATGCATTACGCACACAGTGGTGGATTTGTGATCATAGAAAATCCCTACTGTTCTTTTTTTCACCCTCTTTAACTTAATTTATTGGCATTACCTTGTCAGATAGTGTCTGTATCTATCGCTCTTTGGCTGTTAAAGTAGTCAGGTATATTTCTCTCTGATGGGATGCGTGCTGACAGAAGACCCTGGCAAAGATCAGCTCACACTCTCTCTCTTCAGGAACCTCAGACACATAATGAAGCCATTCTGTGGCTCCTGCAGCTGGGGCCGGGTAATCTGGGATTGGGCCTGATAGTGGATCACAGGAAGAGGAAAGACTCTGTCAGAAAACATGATCAGAGCAGGAGCCTTTGGCCTGAAAGTGCCTGTGGTTTTCCAAAAACAAAGACATGATACATCTTTGCTGCTGTGTGACTATAGGGGGATTCTGTTTGCTGTGAACTGAGTGTTTTGTGTGAGTGAATGAGTAATGCACTCCTGAAGCCAGAAAATGAATTCAGCAAGGACTCATAAAAAACAAAACACACACCACTGTGCGCTGCTTTGACACAATGAGCTTGACGTTATGCAAATTAGACTTCATAACGAGATAGTCTACCCAGGAGTCGACATTTGTGGGCTTTACAGAAGCTGAGTTAGCTAGAGAGATGAGCAAAGATTTGTTCTCGCATAGAAATGTCTAATATATGCATTATGCAGGCTATTGGAGTTACTGGAAACAGTCAGTGTTTTTAAATACCAGTAAACAGCAGCATAGGTGAAAGTGCTTTCTAATGGGTTCAGATGGGAATCAGGATGATTATGCAATTAAACGTAGTGCTTGTGGTTGAATCATACAATATAATTCCTGAAAGCCTTTGTCTGAGGAGTAGCAATGTTACTGCTAGTGTCTGATTAATCACTGGACAGACTTTCATAGTTGTGAAATGTGAAAGGTCACTGGCTAACTAAATAAAAACTGAAAATACGGATTAAAAAATACTTTTCATAAGCAGCAAGTTTAGAAAAGTTTGGTAGAATTACAAGTTGTTAAGACAAACGGTGTGAGAAAAGGATAAAAGGGAGGTTTCATAGAGGATGATAAATGAAACAGTCAAACAGGAGCCAATTCTTTAAAATTGGAAATGCAGATGATGTGCGTTCACCCTCAGTAAATTCAGTGAAGATATTCCAATGTCTTTGGCAGTTTGAAGAAAGACTTATGTAGATAAAAGAGCTTAAACCCAGGAATGAAGAGCTCAGTAAAAACTGAGATTAAACAGACACTCCAGAGAGTAAAATAATATTCGATTAGATGTGTTCCACATTTACATTTTAGACATTTAGCCAATGCTCTAAAACATTTAAACCAACAGACTCATGTCACGTTTTTAAAAGGTTTGAATTTAGTTAGCTCCAAAAAATACCGTATTTTCTACTAGACTGCCCCTGTAATTCAGGTGCTTTCTGACTCTTAACTGGATTTAAGTCACATTAATTTATGGATTATATCATTAAGAATTATTCAACGCTGCTCCCCAAAAACATGTGATATGATAATAAATAATTCTAGTACTTTGTTCCCTACTGGTTTCCTATACTCTTGGAAGTTTCATTGTAAAACAGATATTAAATACCAAATGATTTGGTATGAAATGTCTTAACACTGAGGCTTCACATTACAGATTAAGTGTTCTTGTTGTATGAGGCTCTTGTTCCTGTTTGCATGTGGACCTCTGCCAGCATATCTTCCTTGCTTGCTGACTTCATTATGTGGTCCATCCAGTGCATTCATAACCGCATCGTAATCATTTCCGATATGAATCTTTGGCCGGTCACTCTGAACAACTGCAACATTCACAGCCCAAGAATTGTACCCATTTATTGCAACTGGACTGCCGGGAACTTTATGAGTGAATCACCAGTTAGCCTTTAGCTTTTTAAACCAAATAGCTCTGACACTATCGTCTGTGCCCGTGCAGTGAAGACATGAATGCCTGTAGAAATCCTCACACTTAACTTCTGTAGAGACATAAGTTGTTTCTGAGTGAACAAGAAACTCACTAGGCTGGTGGGTTTCTAAGACTTGATGCGGTGTGACTGTCATATTAAAGCACACTGCTGCGAGTCACTGAGCAATGTACCGCTCTCCCCCTTGCTCTTTCTCGACTCCGTCACACTACTTCTGGATTCACCCCACCTCACCACTCCAGCTGTTGGGTCACTTTGTGCCCTTTCTCTGTCTCTACTGCAGTCCCTACTCACCCCTCCCGTCTCAAAGCTGTTTGTGGTTCGGCTTTCCGCTGTAATAAGAATGGAAAAGAGTAGCTTCTGTCTTAGACAAATGCACCCTACATCATCACTGGGGGCCTTTCCCTGAATGAGAGACTCATGTCCAAGAGAATATGCTACAGCCATTTTCTCTTTGCATCTGGATTACTTCTGAGTGGGATTATATTAGCTGGACTGTTTCAGTGGTTTTAATCCGCAGCAGAGCAGCCTCAGCCTTCATGTCCTCTGGGTATATGAGTGTTTGTGTGTGCATGCACGTGTACTGCAGTGCACAGCGTGTGTGATAATAATATCCTTTGTCAGCCTCCATAAGATTAGCCTCAATGGAAGAAATCCTCTGTCATATCCCCTCACCTTATTCTCTCTCCCCCTCTCCCTGCCTTATTAGTCTCACATTGTTTTACAGTTGAGTGACTCGCTCTTTTCTAAATTCAGCACTCAGTTTTACTTTGCGCCTGTGGAGAAAAATGTGGGTCACATCATCTCTGTGTTTTGAAAGATGCAAATAGTTTCCAAGAAGATTTATTGTAAAACTTTTTCCCTTTTGCTTACAGATCTGCATCAGACAGAATAGAGCAGAAGACGCCGAGTGGTCCAAACTCAAACTGGTCCTCAATGGACTAGTGGAGTGTTTCCCCACCTGCCAGTTGAAAACAATGTTTTTTGGAGCCAGAGGCCGTAGCACCATCAGCCGAGTGTGCGTGGGGCCTCTCCTCTCCGTCTTTCCCTGCACCCCTCCTAACATGGGATGCCAGCCCCCCGCCTCCCTGCCCTGAGCTCTCCTGGGGCACCATGAACAGCTACAGAGACAGAGGGGTGACTTGCACCTCCTCTGACCTCCTGGATGGAGGAGGAGGAGGTTTTATGCAGCACACTCCCTTTCGCCACACCCCCAATGGCCACCCGGCTCTTGGCCCCAGCGACCCAGCCATGTTACCGCGCGTCTCCGTGCCCAAAATGGGTGTCCGGGCCCGGATTGCAGAATGGCCGCCACGCCGCGCACAGTCCAGGGAGTCGCTACTTGAAAATGGACAAATGAGCAACATCCGCTATGGAGACAACTGCTCCACTCTTTCCTCATCAGGTTTGTCATCTGACATGGGGCTGGTGCGGGGAGGAGTTGCCAGGCTACCACGAAGACGGTCTAAGGACGTAGAGTTCAGAGGAGGAGGATTCGCTGTTGATAGAAATCCACCTTTTAGCCTGAGAGTGTTCCCTCCACTGAGACAGCGCTCAAACAGCGAGGTGACGCTGAGCGAACAGGACGAAAATGAGGTGAGTGTTCAGGCTCCAGTCGCTATATTCACACCACAGTGAACCGACATGCTGTTTTATTCACAGCAGGACAAGGAGCTGCTTTGACCCTCAGTGAGAAGCCACACATTGTACTGACTGTCATGCTGCATTTCTCTGCAATTAGTTTGTGTGTTGTCACAAAGAAGAAGAAGATTATTATGAGTAATATTAGTTGAGACTGCAACTCCACCTCATGCTATGTGTATTGACAAAAGGCAGATTAAAGGATTAAAAGAGAACAGGTATGTTGTAGCTAACCTTGAGAGGAGCATAGTTAGTTTTATTCCCTCTGTGGGGATGCACATACAAGATGTAAAAATATACGTTGCTCTCACAGTTAGCTTGCATGGTAGTTGGTGGCCTGGTTAACGGTAGTTAGTCTTTTAAAGTCGAGCAAAATATACATATTGCTATGATTAAAAACCTGTGATTGGATGCCCGAGAGTTCATATTAAATAGCCAAGCAGGTTACGTGTGAAAGCACCCTAACTTTACATATCCTTTTCTTTCAGTGTTGTTTTGAATTCAGTTATATGTCACCTTAGGGGTAGTGATGGGGTGCGATGTTGACAATAGCCCTGATAATATAATCCAGCACCCCGCACACAAATGAGTTTAATCTATTTGCCCAAAATGCTCCAAATAAATTCAAGATAAATGTGACTGACAGGATTATTTTTTATTTTTTTCAAAATTTCTATAGATATTGCAATTTTATCTTGAACTCTTTTGGCCAGGATTAGCCTGTAGTAAATGTCGATGACTCTAAAACTTCCTTCTATTTTTAGGTGGAAGTTCGTGGTGGTGGCGGGATGGTGAGCATGTTCAGAGAGTACGGCAGCACCTCGTCCATCGACATCCAGGGCATCCCTGAGCAGAGTTTCTTCGACATGCTGACTCAGTTCCACCAAGAGAGGCCCGACCAGCGCAGCTCGGCACCCGAACGACTCGGGGAGCTGCTGCGAACTCCAGACTCGCCACCAAGCGCTCCCCTCCCCTCTGCTCCCTCACCTGGTCCCACAGCAGGGGACGACAGAGGGACAGGAAGGAAGGATGGAGCTGAGAGGGTGAGGAAGAAGAGCGGCGGGACCGAGTCGTCACTGGGCACCTCCTCTTTGTTCAGGAAACTTCGGAGCTCTAGTCGCGGCGAGCTGGACGGAGGGAAGGGAGAGACAAGTGAGGATGGGGGAGGCCGGGCGCCACCAGACGCCTCCTACAAACCGTGGGTGTGCCCCAAGACTTTTGTCCACTTTGACGCTCAGAGCATCCTGTTTGACTTCCACGAGGCGGCGGCTCAGCGGGGTTACGCCGCCCAGAGGAGGAACACCGCCACGGGGGCGTCAGCTGCATCAGTGTCTCTGTCCGTCTCCAAATCCTCGGCTCAGACCGTGAACGAGCCGGTCTACTCCAGCATAGAGGATCTAACCCTCAGCCTCGAACCCGGCTCTATGACCCCCTCCCTGGGCATGGATCCCCTGGACGGGCCTACTGGACCCCACAGCTCGAGCCACATGCTCCTCTGCTGCCCCCACTTCCTCAACGAGACCGGGGGCCACGGGGAGCGCAACATCAGCTTCCTGAGCTCGTCAGCAGAGCGGGACAGAGGAGGAGAGGGAGCGAGGGGCTGGCTGAGGAGGAGCAACGCCAGCGTCTCCGTGCTTGAGGTGCCGATTGAACAGCAGGTTACGAGACTGGACCGACTGAAACTGTACGGCATCGAGCATGTGGACCTGGGGGCCCGGTACTACAGAGACTACTTCCATGGGAAAGGTAACACAACATCTACTATAGGGCAAATATTGATGTGGATGATGATGCCAGCTGATCACAAACCTTGAGTCAAACTAATTAAACATGGTTATGGTTGGCAGGATTGCAACATACATTTTGTTGGTAGCTGTTATACATTTCTTATTTTATTAGGAGTAAATAAAAAAAGCAAATAACCAGCATTCCTTCTCTACCAGGACAAGTTCATTAGCATTGCACCTTTCCAAAAAAAGCAATTCCACTCTCTTCATAACACATAAAAACCCATTAGGACAAGTAGTATAAATCAATCAAGTAAACAACAGATTAATCAGCCATCTGGACGTTTTCTTGGGCTCTGAGAATTTACGATGAATATTTTCAGAAATGTAATACACTAAATTATACATTAAATAAGCTACAAATATAAGAAATGTAAACCACCAATGTATAGAGACACAGGAGTTTTAAGTCATTTGCAGCTTGAATCATAATGAAAAATGATTGTAATGAGTTTTTTAGTGCCTCTGCTGTATATAAATCCCCCTTTCTGCTCTGATTTGGGCACCTCATTGTTATTAGACTGTTGGAATTAGACTGTGTAGAGGTTGTTTCTCCGGTGTCGTTCCCCACATCTCATCCTGCAGCTGTTAACATCCAGTTGGGCCTGAGTGAGCAGAGAAGCGTGGGCCAACCTGGCAAAGCTCCCAGAATTTATTCCACATGTACCTGCAACTGGACTGTTGGCAAACTGTGAGCTGATGAAACCTCACCTGCCTCTGTGCACGTTATCAAGCACCATTTAACCTGGTCAGCTAGAGAGGCTTTGTTTTACCTATGGTTATCAGTGTCAGAAGTAACACCTCACTTCAGAGAAGAAAGGTGTGTGTGTTTGTGTGTGTGTGTGTGTGTGTGTGTGTGTGTGTGTGTGCCCAATTCTTTGTACGTCCGCATACACACTTCTTGTCAACATCACCTTTTGAGATGCTGAGGATGGAGCTTCCTCTTGGCAAGCATCATCTGCTGCACCCTAATTAGTGATAGATGCTGTTAGGAGCACATGTGTGCAAGCAAGCGTGTGTGAGACAGGCCTGCGGCCACACAGATAAAGGTTATCATTCCAAAAATATGTTCATCTGCTGACTCGTTTCAAGCTAAGCTGTCCCCCACAACGCAACTGGGATTGAGCATGTGTGTGTGTGTGTGTGTGCGGTGCTGTGTCAGAAAGCCTCATCAAAAAGCTGACATTTCCACCACAGGACATGGCATGAGAGCTAAGCAGGCCTGAGTCTCCGAACGTGTACTGGTTCATTCCAGTAAGACGGGGGGATAGAGGAGGAATACTTGTCAAGCTAGATGTCTCCCAGAGTGTCTGCAGAATTTGCCTTTCAGCTCCTACACCGCCTGTGGCATTGGCATTACCCCGGCTTAGCTCTGGAGCTTTAGAGGAGGACATGCAAGAAGCTGGTGAAGTGCGCTGATAGCTTTGTTTCAGCCTCTTAATGAATGAATATGTTGTCTGCCAAATCAGGAAACACGCCACAAATAGTTAATTGCTGACTTAATTGGAAATATTTTTTTCTTTAGAGCCTTATTGTTTAACACACATAATTAATTATATTTCATTGACGTCAAGCTCCTCTTCCTCTACATCAGAAACATTTCCAGCATTTCTATAACCACACACCACTTAATCAGTAGTAAGTAGCAATTAGCATTTCTCCTGGTTATGTGTTATGGTAGCTAGAATAGATGTTTTAATTACGTAGGAATTGTCCTCTTCTGCCAGTCCTGTTTCACACAGCCTGTGATGTTTTCTGCCAACCTCTCCCTCTGTAACACTATTTTCTTTTCTGTCTCTTAAATATTGAAATCATAATATGTTTTTGTACAGCTGAGTTTTAAGCACCACGTCATTTTTCTTTTGTTGTTTGAGATTAAAACAGTGGTGTGGTAGATGATTAATTTTTGGTTTCTTAATGTCAGAAAATTGTAAAAAACCAATGTGTTTCCCCAAAGACTAAGTTAATTATCAGCAGCCCTCATTAAACATATGAATAAAGATATTTAGTTTATCTGGGAAGAATGTGGATATGTTTTTATGTGTGTGATTTATTCTTTGGTTTATAAAATATGAATACTATTTTTAAGAACTTCCAATGTCAATTTAAAGTTGACATATTTAATTGTTTGTCCAAAACCCTTTCAGTTCACTACCATCAAAGAGTAATAAATAATATTCACATTGAGAAGCTGAAACGTGTGAATGTTGGTATTTTGCTGACTATCTCTCCTTGTCCTTCCCCAGAGCATTCAAACTACTTTGGGGCAGACGATAAGATGGGCGCTGTGGCTGTGAGCATCCGCAGGGAGAAATTGGATGACACCAAAGACCTGAAAGACCAGTACCAGTACCGCATCATTGTCAGAACCAGCGAGGTATGAAGATCTGCGTGTGTTTGTTTTGAAGATCTCAGAGTGATGAGGCATTGATGAGTCAGTATGAGTGTACACGCTCAAGTTAATTACTTACTTTCATTTGCCTCCCTTTGTGCTCCTACCTGTTGCTCTCCCTACCCTCTCTGCCCTTGTTTTAACCTCCCCCTCACCCCTCACCCTCTCGTCTCTGCCAGTGGAAAATTCCACCTGCCCAGTCCCAGTGCAGCAAAGCCAAACCAAATACCGGCTGCTGTTGCTAAAGAGTTTGGCTGCATTGAGAACACACTACCACTTTCGCATTTTGATGGCTCAAACACTCATGAAGTAATAAGTGAGGGGCTAGTGATCATGGAGAATGAATTAAGATTCTCACTCCAAAATGTCTGAAGCCTTTAAACGCATCAATCATCTTAATTTACTTCACTTCCAGAGCACCAAGTCTTCAGCTTTTTTGGGGTTGATTTGTGGAATCCATATGACATATTTCTGAGCATATTTGAAAGAACAGAACTAGGCAAAAAAACTTGGTTGCCCCTTCTTCCTGGTATAATGTACAGGAGGACATGAAAAACATGTAAGTTCTCTCGTATACTTTTATCAACATTTAGGACCTTTATTTAAACCAAAATTACTTATCAACAAATCCAAATAGATACTCGATTAATACGAAATACAAATATTCACAAGTTGCTGCCCCTAGTATGAGTTAATTAAACTTTTCCTTTTTCTCTTATCTTTTTATGGGTTGCATCAGAGAGGTCTGTTTGCATATTTTGTTTGCCTCACTTTATAATAGATAAACAGCTGTGTAGAAATATCCTTCAGACAAACAGCAAAGCTTGCTTGTAGTTCATGCAGCGGTCCGCCGGTCCTCCTCTGGCTCTGTGTTGTTCTAGCTGGATTACATGGCTGCCTGGCCTCATCACCTTAGCTTTCGCTCAACAATGGAGCTTCTCTGCCACCTAAGTACACAGAGCAGAGCTAACAGACCCAGCCAGCGCTTACTGTTCCCACACAGAGAAAAAAGAGATTGATTGCAGACTTTATTCTCTGTTGGCGCAGCTGCTCTCAAATATCCATTCCCCCAAGTCTGTCATTCAATTCTGTGCAGCATAGCTGACGCAGCAAGGTGGAGAGACTTCCTCTTTCTAACTCCATCACACATTTATACACGCAGCCCTCTGACGCTCTCGCTCAGAAGCCGGCGTGCTGAAACGAAAGCTCCATAACTTTAGACACACGTCAATCAGGTTTTATTTCTCTGCGGCACTCTTGAGTCTCTGAGGTTCAACTGTCTCTCCGGCCAGCTCCATAGTCTGCCTTGCATTTTTAATGAAGGTGTGTGTTTGTCTGTGTGTGTGTGTGTGTGTGTGTGTGCGAGCGATGAGAAGGAACAGCCTACTCCTCCCAACTATATCGGAGGTTATTACAGCCTCACTGTTTCAAAGCAGGTCAATTTCCCCTCGCCAGGGAACAGTTCTCTGTGGCAGCACTGAGCAGAATATGAATGTGTCTCGGACAGAGACAAAGAGTGTAGCTTCAGGGCGGCCGGGCACTATTATGACAAGGGAGACCATCCCTTATCTTACGAACCCACTTCAGGCTCCCACAGGCTGGTACTCACCCACCTCTCAATTTTCCAGTGACGTGGTTTTGTAACTGAGCGTGACCTCTGACCCCTATCTTTGTTTCAATAGCATTACTACAAATGTTCTGTGTCTTTCTTGTGTTTCTTTTTGTCCAGGCTTTCTCCGTCCTACATGTTGTTATTTCTTTATTTTTTACCGTGAGTTGGTCAGCAGGCATTCTGTCCACATGACAGGAAAGAGCTTAATAGTAAAGGCGACCATCTTTTTCTTTTCTTTCTCCACATTCAGCTTGTGACCCTCCGAGGCTCTATTTTAGAGGATTCGGTGGCGTCCACAGGGAAGCACGGCACAGTGCGGGGTCTGCCGCTCAAGGAGGTCCTGGAGCAGGTCGTCCCCGAGCTCAACATCTCCTGTCTGAGGCTGGCGCTCAGCACACCCAAAGTCACCGAGCAGCTCCTTAAACTGGACGAACAGGGGGTGGGTTATGTGTCTGTACTTGCCACTGATGTTTAAGCCTGTGGAATTTTGATATCGCTATGATTAATACAAACACTAAGTCAGCCTGCCTTAAATGACAGCAAAGGACAAAATATGACACTGGCTTATGGAATGCTCAGATAAGTTGTATAAAAGGGTCTGAAATCTGTATCACTGATTAGGTGTTGTTGCTATCAGCAGTGAAAGCTGAGTGGAGCAGGGCGTAATATGTTTGAGTATGAGTGTCTAACCCTAAGAGCTTTAATGTTTAACCATGTTATCTCACCTTTTCTTTAATGGAGGCTGAAGAGCAAAGTGTTTCTGCCCTGCTATCAGCTTGTTTTTATTTGTAAGGGTGGTTTACACAACGATAAAGTGGTACTCAATGTTAGATGTTCACACTGCAGTGTTCCAGCTGTTTGTTTGTGTGATGATAATTTTATCTCTGCGCTGTCGTATAGTTGAGTCAGAAGCACAAGGTGGGTGTTCTGCTGTGCCGATCGGACCAGAGCACAGAGGAGGAGATGTACAACAACGAGGAGGCGTCGCCCGCCTTCTCTGCCTTCCTGGAGCTGCTGGGGGAGCAGGTGCTCCTCAAAGACTTCAACAAATACGCTGCACAGCTCGACACAAAGAGTGAGTCTGCATGAGAGCCCCTTTCAGATATGCACTACGTCCCATACATTAGTTGTTTTAATTCACATGTTGGTCACTTAGACAGCTGAGTTGTTTTTCCCAGAAAGGAAATCTCCCAATCTTACTTTCTTAGTAATATTCTCTCTTCTTTATTTTCCAGATGGGTCTTTTAAACATGTACACTATGTTAAGGTCACTTTAATTGATTTATTATTTAATTACCATCTCATAGATCATCTCTTAGATAATTTTAATCTTTTAAGTTGATAATGAAACAATATGAACAAGCCCTTTTTCCTATCCCTATTTTTTTAACTTTCATACACAGCAAATACAGTGCTTTAGATGAAGCATTTGAGCAAATACAAAATAAATGATAGACATTTAAATATCTCATCAAACTGTGTATAGCTTGATCTCTGTCAAGCATTATAAAAATTGCATTAAAATTCTCTACCAATGTATGAGGAAATTCACTAAAGAGAGTCAGAGAACTGAAGTATTCAATGGCAAATTAAATATAAACGTCTTTACGGAGAAAATCTTAGGCCCCAAGTTGTTGTTTGTTCTTCCGCAGTGAGACCTTTTTCTCTCACGAGCATTGTGACTCATTGTAACCACGGAAAGAACAGTCCTTTTATGTCTGAATAAAGCTGCAATAGAAAGACAGACGTAGCCAGCAATGTTATTTATTTGGTGTCTTCTATGCACCTGTCCTCAACACAGGGAAAGCCCAACGCCAGTCTTTGCATTCTCATGATCCCTAGAATACCATCTGTTTTAAGCATAAAGTGTTTGGACTCATTAGTAGTTTGATGTCTGACATGAAACATGATAATGTCTTTCTCCAGCGGACTCTACGGGCACCCACTCCCTGTACACCACCTACCAGGGGTACGAGGTCATGTTCCATGTGTCCACCATGCTGCCGTACATGCCCAACAACCCACAGCAGGTAAGAACTTTAGTCGTCTCTCAGGCCATGTCTGGGGCGTACCGCTTGAAAATCAAACCGCCACTTATCTTTTTCAACCGTTCACTGTCCATGGTTGTCCATTACAGCCTCTTCTGTGGCTACGGGTCGTAAACCAACAACAAGAATTCATAAAGTGGAAACTTGTGACTTGTGTCACCATGTTCATTTAGAGTCTGTTTTCCCTCTTTCATTAAGCCTCTCCTGTTTTTATAGTTTTTGTTCTTTACTGTCCTCTCTTACGCACTGGCTTTTTATTTTGGCCTCTCACTCTAACTCTTGTTCTTTAACGGGATCAGAACAGGGTGGGGTTCAGTAGTGAGGAGCTTTATGTTCTCCCTCTTTTCTTTTCACTTCTTTAAATAAAAGCTTTCATAAATGTTCTCCAGGGTGCTTTCAGCATGGACTGTGTCAGTGACCTGTGTGTAACGTAACATTTGCATGTGGCTATCTTTTATAGTTTGCCTGAGTGTTTGCGTGAGAGGCTCACACGGGTAGAAACATGTGTTCAGACAAGCCTTGTGAGTGTAAGGATTACTGTACAATGTGTCTGTGGTCTACGCTATGGAGAAGTTAAAAAAGACAATGTGTTTATATTATGAATTAGAGAACTGTACTTTGTTACCATGCCCACAGCAATCTAATGTTATTCTGTAAACATCTCCATCATCCAGGTAAACATCTTGTACATTTTGAGTAAACAAGTAATGTGAGGGTTATAGGTTTTAATGAAGTCAATTAAAGGTGTTTAGACAGTTCACATGGCTACAACCTCTTAAATCCGAAAGTGAAATTTTATAAATGGCACAATATCTCCATCCAGAGGTTAGAGGGCTGCAGCAGAGAGGAGTTTAACTTGCTTAGATGAACCTGTAGGTGGCAGCATCTGACATTAAAATTACCTGCAGTAGCTAAACGGAGGCAGACGGGGTGAATTAATAACATAAATACTGTGGCTTTTAAATTCAGAAGAGAGGTAGAGAAGAGCACAAGGTAAGCCTGCACCTTGTGTGTGATGAAATGTTCAGTTAATACCATTTGAGTAGTTGTATTCCGAATGAATGCTGAAATAGAACATTTAAAAAACCCTATTTTCTCCTAATGCATTCTAGCAATAATAGATCATCTTTGTAACCACATCGGCCACAACTTGCAGTCTCAGTATGAGTGAAGGATGCTCCTGTTGCACCATGCTGGAGAATGTGTGTATCTGAGGCCAATCAGTGGGCCGGGTTACATAATTGGTATTTTCACACTTCACTCTGCTGATGAAGAGAGGATTGGCAAGCACAGCACCACAGACACAGCCTGCACTCTGTGCCACGGCTCTTACACGAACACAGATAGACGGACAACCTAACACAGACACAAATAGCCCACACAGAATCCGAAAAACAAATTACATAAAGAGCTGTTGTTGGTGTTGAGTGTCTTAATCTCTCATTTCCCTTGTCAGACTCTCTTGTTGAATGAGCCACTTGTGTCATATTCAGTCATGTAAGCTCATTTAATTAATTAGTACTTTTATTCTCTTCTTCCATAGCTCCTGAGGAAGCGCCACATAGGGAACGACATTGTCACCATAATCTTCCAGGAGCCGGGAGCGCTCCCTTTCACCCCGCAGAATATCCGCTCCCACTTCCAGCACGTCTTTGTAATTGTCCGTGTGCATAACCCCTGCTCTGAAGGCACCTGTTACAGGTAAATGTTGTCAACAAAAACCAGCATGTGTTTACATTCGGGATGTTACAATTAGTCCAATAAATGATAAGTTACTAAACAGAAAACTATTTGTATTAAAGTTATAGGTAAGGGCGGTTTTCAGTGTCCCAATTATTGAGAGTTGTTGTGTGTTTGATATCATATCAACATTTATTTATGTGGGTTTTGGGTCTGACAAAACAAGAAATAATCTGGCACTTTGAGAAACTCTGATGGACATTTTTCTCTATTTCTGGCATTTTATAGACCAATTCATTAAAGGGCCTATTAATGAATATTAAACACTATCATACGTGTGAGCCGTAGTTCAATATTAAAAATGATAGTTTGTCACAATTCAAACCTGTGTCACTCTTTCCTTCAGTGTTGCTGTGACCAGAATGAAAGACGTGCCTCCCTTCGGCCCACCCATCCCCAGCGGCGTCACCTTCCGCGACCCAGAAACCTTTCGTAACTTCCTTCTAGCCAAAGTTATCAATGCAGAAACCGCAGCACACAAGTCGGAGAAGTTCCACACCATGGCGACACGAACGCGGCAGGAGTACCTGCGGGACCTGGCGGAGAACTACGTCAGCAGCACGCCACTCGACTCCGCGGGCAAGCTCAATAACCTCATCTCCCTCGCATCTAAAAAACGGGAGCGCTCCAAGGCGAGAGAGGGAGCAGAGCTGGGGGCTGCAGGGGCCATCGCCTGGAGGGTCCACGCTCAGGACTTCAGCGGGGGAGGGACGGAGCTCCCCTGTGCCTTGGGTCTGTCGGCTGAGTACGTCCTCCTGACAGACTGCTCCACAAAAGAGGTGGTGTTTAACTGTTTCTGTGCCGACGTGATCGGCTGGACTCCGGAGCGGCTGGCGCTGAAGATCTTCTATGGGCGAGGAGACCACATCGCCGTGCGGGTGCCAGAGGGGTTTGCACCGGACATCAGGGAGGTGGTGCAGAGGTTAAAGGTGAGAAGTTAGAACTTTTCCAGTTCAGGTGGAGAGGGATGGTCCAGGAAAAGTAAGTCTTTGTTAAGGCTGTTGTAGCTTGTGGTGAGTTGGGACTGTAGTTTTAGTAACCAAACAAAGTTATGCTTATATTTAATCATTAAAACACACTGTGTTTTCCCTTGAGGCCTGACCAATCTGTTGAATTAATTTCCGTCCTCCAAAAAATCTTGCTTAACCCATTTTAAATATATTGCATCTTCCTATTCCCCATTTCCTAATTTCTTTACCGGCGCTTGTGAATAAAGGCCTTATTAATGTCCTTGTTTTCAAGCTTACTGTTGTTTTTGCACTGCCTTTGTTTGGTATCCCTATATTAGGGAAATCAGGACTCAAATGTACAAAAAATATATATTTTTCCATTGCAAGCATTTGTTACACCTCTCTACTTGTTTTTATTTGGAATCACTCCTAAGCATCCTGGAAATCAGGATTATTAACAAAAGCAACTGTGAAGATGATTACAAGAAATAGGATGGATTTTTAGACAATGTGTTTAATGCTAGTAACTTTCAAATGTATAATACAGTCTAATAGATTACTCGCTTTTTTAATGAAGTTGTAATTATGTTCTCTGACTGATCAGAAGCATTTCGTGTTGTGGAAATCCTGGTAACATGTAATTTGATTATGTTTCCTGTGTTTTGGAAACCATAGAGACATAAGTACATAATAATTCTGTTAATGTGATATTTATTTATTCACACCCTTTCTTCTCCTTGGCCAGTCGTTGACGGTGGGATGTGAGACAGTGGATATGACTCTGAGAAGAAACGGACTGGGACAACTGGGCTTCCATGTCCGCTTGGACGGCACTGTGGCTGAGGTACAGCAAGATGTCTATAACACAAGATCTCAAATTCTCATTCACAAAGAATCTTGGCTGTTCATAAGTGGCCTGATTAACTTATTTGTTGGTGTTTTATTCGATGCAGGTGGAGGAGTATGGCTTTGCGTGGCAGGCGGGGCTGAGGCAGGGCAGTCGGTTGGTGGAGATCTGCAAGGTGGCCGCGGTGACGCTGACTCACGAGCAGATGATTGACCTGCTGAGGACGTCAGTCACGGTCAAAGTCGTCATCATTCCTCCGTACGAAGAGGGGGGGCCTCGCAGGTGTGTAAAAATATCTTTGAAGATACACTAATAACAGGTTTTTTAAATAGCTGTGGTGAATACAGATATTAAGGCAGTAGGCTGCACAATACTGTGTGTTAGCCGGCAGTAGTGGAAGGATAAGCGAGAGCGAGAGAGCAGGACGCTCTCAAACACACAAAAGCATGGAAGAGGTAGTGGCCAGACTCCAATGTTCTGAGAGGATTTTGTGTGGGAGTGTGTGAAAAGAGGAAGCGAGCAAACAGAGCGAAAGAACGATGTGTAGTTTGAGAGGAAAAGGCGGAAAGGAAGCATCTAGACAAAAAAGAAAGTAGCATTTTTATTTTATGGAAATTATCAAAAAGAATCTGGCTTTCTTTGTTTCCCCATCCTTTATATCCAGTCTCGTCTTGCTCAGCTTACTATCGCCTCGTTTCCCCTCCTCCCACCATCTATTTCTTTCCCCTGCCGTCATCCTTTTCCAACCTTTCATCTACACACGGCCTTGACAAAGACAGAATAACGAGGCCTTACGAGACGCTGATGTGGTGTTACAGTACGGTAATGGAGGTGAAGAAATAACCTGTGTGTGTGTGTGTGTGTGTGTGTGTGTGTGTGTGTGTGTGTGTGTGTGTGTGTGTGTGTGTGTGTGTGTGTGTGTGTGTGTGTGTGTGTGTGTGTGTGTGTGTGTGTGTGTGTGTGTGTGTGTGTGTGTGTGTGTGTGTGTGTGTGTGTGTGTGTGTGTGTGTTAAATACAGTCATTGTGGCTGGTTGTGTGATCGCACAGTGGTTAGTATCTTTAATGTTGGAGGCAGTTTAATTACACCAAGTGAAATCCCTTTCTCACACACACACACACACACACACACACACACACACACACACACACACACACACACACACACACACACTCTCTCTCTCTCTCAAGTAGCAGCTGATAATTAGAGTCTTGCATTTCGCCCCCCTCCCTCTCTTTCTCTCTTGGACTCGTTTGACGTTGTGTGCCAGGCAAGCAGATTGCGTGAGATTAAGGCCTGGAATCTGCAGGAGAAAAAAAGGAGACCACAAAAATAAATAAATATATAAATGAGTGGAAGTGATTAATTAAAAATGCATGTACTGTGCGAATGAAAGAGGCAGAAAGGAGAGAGATAGAGAGAGGCAGGCTTTATTGAGCTGGAGAGGCAGAGAAGCGCTCGCTGAGGAGGAACGAGTGTTAACATTGAGCGAGGTGGGTGGAGGAGAGAAAAAAAAGAAAGCCGAATTGGAAGTGTTTTTCCTTTTACGCTTTGACTCGCTGCCGTGCTCATGCAAGACGGACGGGTACAGAGGAGGAAAGGCGTGATGTTGTAGTGTGTGTTCGACCACGTGTGCAGCTGTGTCCCCTCCGCCGTTGTGATGGAAGACATTTGTAGGCTCTGCTCTCACTAAGGTTTGTGCCACTGCTATGTTGCTGTATGGATATGTATTGGTAGTATTTCTTTATTGATCAAAGCCTCCTGACAACGTGTTGTGTTCAGGTTCATTGATTCAGGTATTGTTATTGTTCCATTATTCCTTTGTTTTCTAGTATTGTTGTTTTCCAGAGATGTGTTGGTGTCTGTTCTTTTTACCTCTCTGTTTATGTTTGATGTTTGACAGTCTTGTCACAGAGCAGATGGAGGGTTTATTGTGTCCATGGCTCTACGATTAATCTAGGCCGCACATTAAAAAATATATATTTTATTTCTGATTTGGTAACTGGCATCAATGCATTTAGCAAGTTTTGGTGTCATTGGATCTGTTAGTCACTGAGATTTCTGGCGTCACAACAATACAATTATAACTGACTTTAATTATAGCCTTTTTTTTTTACTTATCCTTCCTTAAAAAATACTACATTATTAAGAATAATACAAACTGTTCATATTATACAATTGTAATTTCAAATATGTTCTGGAAAATAAAAAGTTGCTTGTATTTTGTTAATTGGTTTATAGCTTAAACAAGTATACAGAAAATAAATGATCAATTTATCATTTAGGCAAACAATGTTGAACGTTTTGTACACAAAGTGCTTTGTTAAAGGAATGACTGCCAAAGCTAGCTGCTCGCGACACATGACAGAACCCACCTGTATCTCTTATTAATACACATTAATATGATTCAACAGGTAAGATTTTTTTTTTAATGCTGCTGTCGGTTGAATGGGGTTTTAGCAAAGAATACAATACAAAAACTGTACAGTGGAGCATCAAAACATGATCGTTTTGATGCCAGCCTCAAGTGGCCATTCCAGGAACTGCAGTTGTTGGCGCATCTGCTGCTTGATTAGAACATGCAAATGAAATGCAAAACTATGAAAGAATAAAGACCTTATTTTTAAGGAAGAAAAGCTTGACGAACAAATACATTCATACTGGTGGGGAGATCAGTGAGTATTCCTAGTTCAGTCAAAAATATTTCAGTCAGACTTGAAACTAAATTTAGTTTTTTTTGTTATTACAGCAAATAAATACATTTTAACCATTGGTCAAAATAATTATAATATAAACAGCTCCTTGGACCCTTTCCAAATCGGGGTGGCTATTTAAAAGAAAAGATCCCAGTCCTGCCTCGCTCTTCTCTGTGAATATCATACATTTTTTCCAGCGACATGTCCGCCCTTTTCTCTCTCATCCCCTTTCCCCTCTTCTCCTGGCCTTTGTCTCATCTTAAATACATCCTCTATGCATATTTGATGCTTTGTGCCCTCTTGTAAGATGCTGTGTGAATGAAATAATGATGAGTAAAGAATATTTAGGTCGGGTATCAGAGAGGAGGCCACTTTCGGTTAAGTTAATTAATAAAGCTGCAGAAAGGATGCTGCTGCTTTAAAGTGAGCCAGACTGAGCTGATCACAGTCTGTGGATGACGTTTTCAAGCTTCTGATTCACTTGTTGTGTGTCTCGTCAGGGGCTGCACAGAGGAGTATGAGATGAAGACCATGGAGCAGAAGCCAGAACCTGAGCCTCTGGCAGCAGGCTACAGACCCTCCCCTCGCCCTACGTGGCGATGGGACAGCCCCCCAATTCCTCCAGGGCTCCACAGTGTCCCCAACCCGCAGCGCTGGGCCCCCATGGGTCCCCCACCTCCTCCACTGCCCCGCTCGCACAAGACCCTGATGCCTGTTCCCTACAGGGAGCCCCAACACCTAAACTCTAAGAGGTGAGGCTCAGCGTCACGGTGCACAATATATTCAGTACCACTAGATTATTGGGTTTTATTAGCTGTAAAATCCTTTTTTGGGGGGCGAAGTGATAGAGGTGAAATGCAGAACATCTGTGGAAAGAGAGTAGGGGAATGACACCCTGGTGTGTCAGCATCAATATCTTTAAGTTATTTATCTGGAGTGTCTGGCAATGATAATTGATAGTAACCTGATGTACTCTGTAGATGTAAGATGTATCTTAAAAGGAGCAAAACTGTTTGCTGATTTTTATTCCAACAGGTTTGTAACTTAACTCTCAATAGTAAGATTACTTTGTTGATCCGCTATTAAAACTTAATATTTAAGAATTGAAACTCTGCATAATTAAAGCTGTGTCCACTTTGATTGACAGGCGGGTGCTGCCACAGGATGCTTGCTGCTAGCTTTCTGTAACATCCTCACCTCTCCGTGGTCTGTTTGTTGTTCTGTTGGTTAACCGTTTCCCTCTTTCTGTGCCCTCCAGGCCGGTGAGCTACCCAGAGAATCACTACAGCATGTCTCCTGCAGGGATGATGCCCTACAGAAACCCCTCAGCCAGCTTCTCCTCTCCCTCCTCGGGCCTGAGCGGCCTCTCCACGATGGGCCCGCCTGGAATCACACCAGGCCTCTTCATACGCTACAAACCCTCCCCCGACAGGTGTGTGCACGTGTGTGTGTATGTGGCCTCCTTTTGTTATCAGACCTCCCTGCCGTTACTCCTGTAATCTTGACTAAACATGTCCGATATTACTCATTACAACAGTTTTGTGTGCTTAGGGCTGGATTATATGTGTTCATGAGATGAGGCAGAGTAATGTGTTCAGATCTGCAGTTAGACGTGTACGAACACACTGTCTCCCTGAGGAAGGATCTGTTGTGTGGGCGGCTCTTCCTCACTGTGTGGAGGTTGATAACATCTCACCCAACCGCAGAAATGTGTTTTATTTAACCGCCATCAGGATGCAAAACAGAAACTGAAATTCAAAATCAAGCTCTACATTTTTAGGGCTTTCTTTAGAGAATATTTGTAGTGTGTTTCAGTTTCAGCTAAGAACATATTTCCTTCTGTCTGTGTGTGTTAAGTTAGGACATAAAACTACTGCGTGTATACATCTAATTAACCCAGACTTTTCAGTAGATCTATATAACTCATAGTAGCATTTATGTGTTTATTAATCAAATGCAATCCCTCCTCTTATGATCCTATGATGTGTAGATATGGAGCAGGACAGCGCCCCCTGCTGCCGTATGAGCCTCACCTCAGTGTGGACATTAACTCCAGTGGAGAGTCTTCTTCAGGTTTCACCAGTCAGGAGAGCACCATGGAGCGCTGCAAAACAGGTAAACCACCTTTAAAAACAGCAAGCAATTACTGTGCATAACATCTGACATGACATGACTCTGCAACGCTCCTCAGCTTTTAAGCGATTTGGCCTTTTTAGCTCATTGTTTTGGATCTTTTCGGCTGCACTGTTGTCCCTTTGATGCACTTTCAAGTCTTATCTTGTTGTCGGCCTCAGCAGCCTGCTGTATTTTGGCGGAATAGCTCTAAAAAAAAACAACAGCAGAGAAAAAGAAAACTGACTAGCTGGTTGACATAGTGAAGAAGATCATTTTTAGGAGTTGGTAGAGACCAGAAACTGAGCTAAAAGAGACTTACATTCATCAGGTGACCAATCCCACGACTCTTAATCACTGATAAAGTTGCTCCAAACCTGCTGGCAACTGTTTTTGAAAGAAATTTCAATGCACGTTGTAAGTTAATCATACTTGACTTTAACTACATTTATTGTCTGTTTTATCTTGGCAAATGAAATACACTCACTTTTATGTGGGATGTTGGGGGATGGTAAGAATAGAAAGATTTTCTTTTATTTACGAGGTGATGGATTATTATTATACACTATATCAAAGTGCTTTACCAAGATATCAGTATTTCATTTTTTATATATTATGGTTATCAGTACACAGAGTAGATAACCGAGGAGAGTAGAGATGACTGTGTGATTTGGTGGTCAAAGTTGAAATGTGCTATAAGTATTTAATCCTCTTTCCCAACCATGGAGGTTCAGTGTAATGTGCTTTAATCCTCTGAGTGTCTGTGTGTGTTTCTCTCTAGAACCCCTCTGGCATATCCCAGCGTCGTCGTCTCGGGGACCGGGGGTTGGAGGGGGGCAGAGGAGACCAACCAGACAGGATGTCCCGGGGAAGGACTCTCCAAACAGAAACTCAAAGGTCAGACTCGTCATCACTCAGTCTCATTCCTCCTCTCTTTGCCTCCTCAGAGTGTCTCTGAATGTTGCTCTCATGTCCCCAGCAGGGCGAGACTCATTACTCGAGCCACTCCAGCAGCAACACTCTGTCCAGTAACGCCT
The DNA here is from genome assembly GCF_036324505.1 of Eleginops maclovinus. Classification (NCBI taxonomy): domain Eukaryota; kingdom Metazoa; phylum Chordata; class Actinopteri; order Perciformes; family Eleginopidae; genus Eleginops; species Eleginops maclovinus. Next base: position 13,867,240 of record NC_086366.1, on the reverse strand, counting down.
CCAGCGGACACAGCGAGGAGCGCTGGTTCGACGGAGGACCTGCAGGTGAACGGGGAGCAGGGGGTTGCCCTGGCGACCCAATGGAACCTGATCCCGACCATCTCAACAAGGGGGGGTCTAACGACAGCGGCATCGACGCCTCGACACATTACAACAACAACCGCCACGTGAACATGCCCAACAGCCACAAGCCCGTGCACTGCTTTGGGACGTATAGCGGCGTGCAGGAGCTGTCGGTGGGGAGGAGCAGCGGCAGCAGCGGAGAAGGGAGGAGACGGGAGTCATCCCCAATCATACCAGCTGCAGCCAATCACAACAAAGGGTACCGAACCAGGACGTTCCCGCCTCCTGGCTCCAGCGCTGAAAAAATGGAAGCTTTTAAGCCCAGGTGAGCGGCCAACTCACTGATGTGATGCATCTTTTATGGCATTTTTAAAATACGATATTAACGTACCTAACCTTAATGCTCGTCATCTTAATGAGAATGGGAGTACTAAGCTTTAAGAATAAAATGAAAAAAGCATCAAGCAGCCATTATGAACCACCCCAATATAATGATGAGTCTATCTGTAAAGGGTACATTAAGGATTTAAAGCAGCCTAATCCTTGTGAAAAATACAGCTGCATCATGTGATCCCTCCTGCCGCTTCCTTCCCCCAACGTTATAGATGCATGCAGACATAAAACACACGGCGTACAAAGGCTTCGGATTAAAACAATCTGTGTTTCAAGCCTGAGTGCAACCGACTCTGATGCTGCAGTCTGGGATGTTTTGAAACATGAACATAATATAGACATTGAGTTAAAACAGAAGGACACTGATGATTCATCACAGGTATTGTGCAAAGTTTAACAGATGGTGTTGTAAGGTTTATGTTTGGTTTTGGTCAGAAGATTTCAAAAGCAAGGCTGCTGTCTAAATGATGAATAGTTCAGTCAGGGATTTAGCTGTTGGAATTTTAAGTTGTGTGTTTTGAAATGGTGAAGAATTAGTGTGATGGTTAAAAGACACATCTGATCGCTTCATAGGTGATGGTAGTTCATGTTTATGGTCAGTAGCAGGAAGATATCTGCTGTGTGATGCTGTTGTTAAAGCAGACAATGCTACCTCAACTTTAATGCACTCTATCTTTATTGGCGGATCAATAAAGAGGAGGAAAGGAAGATGTATGCTACGAGAATAAATTATGCTTATGTGGAAAGACAAAAGAGAGCACTCAATATCTGTATTTTCATCATGTTTTGTATTATATATGTATGTCAACCTTGCATGCCAGAGGATCACATGATTGTTATACATTTTTCTAAAGGAAACGTTTGAAGTCTTGTGACATGCTTATTCATTTTGTTGTCAAGAGGTGGATGAGGAGATCAATACAACACTCATAGTTCTGGGACAACATGGTCAGCTGAGCTAAGCATTGAGACAGGGAAACGCATACCTTCATATTCAAACAATGAAGTTGCCTAAATACCTTCTGTGGAGAAAGGGTTTTCTCTGCATGATCATTTCTTTGATTTAAATATATTTTTATTTAAGATTCAGAATCTTCTTTACTTAAAAATGTTTCAACCTTTCATAAAAACTGAAAAGGCTTTCCCTGTTGTAGTACACTTGGTACGCATGTCCAATCCTTTGTGTCCTGTCACTTTCTGTTTAGCATTTGTCTCATCACCTCAAAGGTTACCACCTTATCACTGTTTACAACTAAAGTCTCTAAAGTGAACTCTGTTTGACTAAGAAAAAAAGAGAGATATGTTTGGTTGTTGATAGTGATGCATTAACCAGGTTTATACCTGTGTGTCCTCTCAGGGCCTACACACCGCAGGGCTACAAGACTCCTACAGCTGACAAAGCCCGGCCCGTCCGTGCTGCTACAACGACACCAACTTCAGCTCATTTAAGCTCCATCCCTCTGTCCAGCTCGGCTCCAAAGGCTTTTTATGGAAAGAGCAGACAAAACGCCTGGCATAATGATGACAATGGCTCATCGCCTTCAAACATAACCACAACATCCAACTCTGAAAAGAAGTAAGTTGGGGACTGAGAGCTTCAAAAGACCACCTCTCCCTCTACTGTTAGAAAGACTGAATTAGATTGTGCTAATTAGGCCTGAAATCAGCAGAAACACTGACGTGTTAAGGTTAGAGGTGGATGTTGGGAGAAGATGCATGCTACCCTTTGGGTTTTTGGTGCTCATGTCTCTTGTCTCATCTCTTTAGGCAGCTGGATACTAACTCAAAGAACGTGTTTGGACAACCTCGTCTCCGAGCCTCACTGAGGGACCTGCGTTCTCCTCGACGGACATACAAAAGCACCATCGAAGATGACCTGAAGAAACTTATCATCATGGACAACGTGGGGGAGACGCCACAGAGAGACCCAGTGAGGAACACACCCACACCTTACAGTTGAATTAGTCCACAGTTTAGCCTTAGTTTGCTAGGAAAATGATATTGTCCACAAGGTACAAATTCCCCAATCAATATGAATTTATAAACAAGTGAAAACATTGGCCGACCTTTAAGTTGAATCATTCAATTAAATATAGTCCGACAGGCTTCTAACACAAAGAACTAATGTGCCGATTGAATTTGGTGTGGCCCTGAATGATTAACTTTATATTTAATAAGTGTGCACTGTGGACAAATGAATTATTGTAGACTGAGGGAAGCAATTCAAATGGAAATGTGACATAATTATATGCATTTCTTTGAGGTGAACCGCACTTCACTTTTAAGAACTTGCACACACAGCGCTCTGATCTGTCACTCCTCCTCCTTTTAGTCTCCCAGACGAACTCTGCAGCGCACCTTTTCAGACGAGTCGCTATGCAGCGGGCGCAGAGAGGCGAGCTTTGCTAACTCTGAGAACCCGACGACGCCCAACGACGTCCTGTTCACCTGCACGCTGCCCACACGCAAACACAGCGTCTCTAATAACCACGTACAGGGCAAGAAGGGTGAGTTTAAACAGAGTGGACCAAACCTACTCTGCTGTGTTGAATGTATTAGCTGCCAAGTTTTATTCTGTGGGGTTACAAGAAGCTCAGTAGTGAAAACAATCCTATTATGATTGTTATGCACAAGTTCTTTGTTACTTTCATAAGTTCCACTACCTTGCAGTATGTCCATGTTTCATGAGGAGGTTATTTTACTCACTGCGCCTGTTCTCCCCTCAGTGCCTCTGTCTGCCTCAGAGCTGTCGCTCACTGAAGTCAGAGACAAAGTCCCCCCCCTGAGGAGGCTGGACCCCGGGCTGATGCCTCTTCCTGACACAGCCTGTGGCCTTGAGTGGTCCAGCCTGGTAAACGCTGCTAAAGTCTACGAAGGTGAGGCAGCAGACACCTCAAAACTAGGTTTGTTCAACTCACTGCAAGATACAAAAAAAGCATGCATTCACATCACACACAAACTGTAGTGTGCACAACATTAAACATGCAGAGAAATCATGGAAACAAGCGTATCAAAAAATGACAAAAATAATGATTCAAACCTGCATTTACAATTCATGTATGGTTTTATTGCTAAATTAAAGAAATCTAAATCTCCCAATATTTTAAATGCTCAGTTGTTACCATGATTTTGCAAGAGAAAAAAATGTGATTCATTATTTAATTAACAAGCATAAAACCGTAAGTCACTGGTGAATGTGGGACTTTGGATTTTGTCTTGGCTGTCTTCTGTCACATGAGACTCCTGGGAAAGAGAGAGATGTCGGTACGATGGCGTTACCCTTGTAGACGATGTCTGGCTCTCCTTCCCAGCCACTGTTTGTTTTCTGTGTCTCTCTCCTGTCCCTGGTGTGCTCTGCAGCCACAAAGCCGACCACAGCACTGACAAACACACTAAACTCAAGCCAACACTCGATCCAAAACCTCACCAGCTGCCAGGAGGTGTGATTGTGTCTTGTACCCCGAGGGAAACTTGGGTAAAAAAGCCTCTTCTATGCAGCTTTTTAGAAAGTGTGGTTCTATGTCTGTTGCAGCACAAAGAGCAGTTTCCCTCTTCTCACTGGCGGAGCCACAGGGTGGGGGTCCGGACATGAGACCGGTCATCAGTCCAGTCCAGTTTCAGACTCCTCAGACTCCACGGACCACGCCGACCTTCAGCAGGTAACTCAACCTCACTTGGTTGTAGATTAGTGCAGCCAGAGAACTGTTTGTCTCTGCTGCCACCTTGTGCTTATCGACTGTCAGGCTTTAAACTGAATCCCCAGCTAGTGTTCTCCTCTGTATTTCACTAGAGTAAACACTTTGCTTTTTTATTAGTTTCTGTGTTTATTTTTTCTACCAGTGAGCAGCACTTAGTGTAAGAGCTACAGTTCCAACAGACTTACACAAGAATGAATTCACAAACACGGTTTTTATTTTTAGTGCTGTGCCGTTGGTTAGTAATCTGTGCTGTCTGCTGTGGGTTTACAGTGACGAGGTGCCCAACGATCTGTCTGGTCGGCTCTACAACCTGGAAGTGATGTTAAAGCAGCTGAACAATGATCTGGAAAGGGTGAGAACCTTTTTTTCACTGCAAAGTGTGTTGCAGTGTACAAACAACAATGTTACATGTTGTTACAAAGTCAGTTTATTACCTACTCTTTATGCTAAGCTAACTACAGCTCCTGACTGGAGCTTCATATTTAGCACAATAATAACCAATTATTTGGATCATCATTTAATAGTCCATTTTTTTTTACATGCAAAAAAAGCGAGAGAGAGATTTCCTTTGCTCCGTTTAATATCATATTAACTGAATGTATTTGGGTTTTGGACTGAGCTCTATTTCTCTATAGACCAAATGATTCATTTAGAGTATAATCTTTAGTTGTAGCCTTAGTATATAGTATAGTATATAGTAAGGGCGGTGGTGGCAAAGTCCATAGGGGCTTGGCCTGGGAACTGGAAGGTCACCAGTTCAAGTCCCCGAAAGACCAAGTGCCACCGTGGTGTCCCTGAGCAAGACACTGGTTACCTACACTGCTCCCCGGGCGCCTTACATAATGGCAGCCCACTGCTCCTAACACTAGGATGGGTCAAATGCAGAGACCGCATTTCGTTGTCCTAGTACTTGTACTCTGTGCAATGACAATAAAGTTGAATCTAATCTAAAGTATCAATCTTCTCATCTAGGAGCAAGTAAGCAAAAAAAAAATGATGTCCCAAAATGTCAACTAACTAATCAAAGTAATTGTTTCTCATCTTCTCTTCTCGTTCCTCTGTCTCTGTGCCACAGGAGAAGCATGACAAAGTCGTTCTGCTGGCAGAGATGGCCAACCTGAGAGAGAACAACCAGCGCCTGCAGGTGGAGAGCATGACGGCCAGCGAGCAGCTGCGCAAGTTCAGCAGACTTTTTAATAACAATGACAAGACAGAGGAGGACAACGAGGGTAACTCCTTAACATACGAGGCTGACTCTAAGAGGGAGTGATTCCTGCAGAAGAGGGAGGCGAGCTCCCGGCCACAGGGGGGGGGGGACTTGCACACAAAGTGGCGGGTGGCGGAGATCACGCCCTCCCTGCTCAGCTTCCACTGGACTGCCTTAAACTGTAGAGAAGCAAGGAAACAGAAAAACTGGATTTTAAAATGCAAACACTCCCAGAAAGTCTCGACCGAGCAGAGAGCCTCCCTCTCTTTTCCCTGAGCCTGTTTATTTTTATAAACTGAAGTCAAAAAGTCTTATATACCTTTCATATGTATAGATACGTATGCTACTATGCCAGAGGAGCGAGTAGGAGAGGAAACTGTTTTAGAGAATCATCACCTGGAGAGGCCTAATACTGTTCCTGCAGCGAATCAGCCAAAAAAAACAAGACTCATTACAGACTGCATCTCCCAGAATGCACTAGAAGTAATGGAAGCTGTACAGACATGGTACTGTAGATACATGCCTGTTCTCATGTATCAATATGACCTATATTGTACTGATATTGATGTACTAAAGAGGTGTGTGTGTGTGTGTGTGTGTGTGTGTGTGTGTGTGTGTGTGTGTGTGTGTGTGTGTGTGTGTGTGTGTGTGTGTGTGTGTGTGTGTGTGTGTGTGTGTGTGTGTGTGTGTGTGTGTGTGTGTGTGTGTGTGTGTGTGTGTGTGTGTGTGTGTGTGTGTGTGTGTGTGTGTGTGTGTGTGTGTAGACTGGTACAGCAAATTCTCAGAAATGTAATGGCACAAAAGTGTGAAGCATTTTATTCCCCTCTAGTGTGTGTGTGTGTGTGTGTGTGTGTGAGAGAATGTGAGCATCTGCTATGGGACGTTTCGAGTGCTGAACAAACTAGTTTACTGTAATATGAAAGCTTGTGGGCCAGACTATTTTTCTCTCCTCCGTTTACATGGATGAACCTGTGGCCCTTCAGATGTGAAACAAGCCATCGGCGTGCTGTGTGAGTGTAAAAGGTCGATGTAATGTCAAGCTCAGTGATATTAATTATAGTACCATATCTCAATGTAGTGCATTGTTTTGAATTTTACCTTCTGTTATTCAACAGTGCCGTTTCATCTCAGATCTAAATGGACTGGATTATTATTTTAAACTCGAGTCATTATCCCAGTATGTCTCTGAAACGATCTTATTTTCTCCTGGATAGTGTTGCATTTTTGCCAGACGAATATGAGGGTGGTGTCATCTCACTGCTAGAAAATGAGCTATGATGTCCTACAAAATGTCAAACTATTCTTTTAAAAGCGTCTTCTTTGCATACAACTGTTAACTAAACTGCCGTTGGTCACGTGTGCTTACAGAAAACATTAAGTACATGAACCCACAACATGTCTGCCTGTGCGCGAGAGGATTTTCCCCCTTTGATAACCCAAGTGAACACAAGACACTATTTATACTGCTGGCTTGCTTAACGATATTGTCTACTATATCTATTTTTCATACAGAAATACTGTTTTGGGACGTTGGTACTGAATGGACAATACATCCGTGCAGAGGATGACTCTTCCTGTGTCAGTTTTAATATCGCTGATGAATCATCTGCTACTTTATATGATCTGGAGGTTTCTTTCTCTGTGGTCTGACTGGAATTGTTTAATTGTAAATCCAAATCGCTCAGGTTCCTCACAGCGCTTTAAAAAAAAAGGTAAACCATCGGTTAGGAGTGGGCGATGTGTCATCTCAAGCCTGAGAGGATGTCAATTTGTGTTTTGCCAAAATGTTAAAACTATTGTAGTTATCCCTTTAGTATCTCTTGGTGAATAAGGTCACTGTAATGAATGTTTATTGATTAAATACTTTGTTCAGAGGCATTCAATCTGCTGGATTAGGCTCTGATAGAAAAAGATAATCCGTTTCTCAATTGAGCTTCATATAAAATGTAAGTCCTGAAGGTCAAGTGAGAGAACTACATCTGGTGATCCATTTTCAAAATATCCTCTCAACTGTTGTCTGAATTAGGAGCAAGTGTTTATTTTTTTTACAAATTGGATCAATCAATGTCACACTTCCATGATTATGATAACACCATGATATCGCTCACTCCTACTGAAAACATAGTTTTCTTTCACTAACTTGAGAGAGAACATGTGTCGCAGTCGGACTCATTTCCTCCTGCTTTCTGCTCCTTTACTCCTCGGCAGTTATTCAGCTTTGATACGAGTAACTTTTTCAAATAGTTGGACCTTTTTGTGATGGTTCAGGAATAACACGTTTACCAGTCTCTCTGGAATAAATTAAGGTATGAGTTTCAGATCCTCCTCAGAAAAAACTCCTCTTCCTGTCGTGACTCTCCTGCTCCTCCTTCATTCATGCAGCTCTGCTGGGTGTCGCTGTGGCGGTCTTATTAGTTTGCTTACAAGGGGCAAGGTTTCTTTTTTTAATATAGTTTGTTCATGTTGTGTATCATTTTAAGCTATTCATAGCATACACAACGATCCTTGTTGAACAAATCAATAATGCATTACGGTTAATGGTAATATTATATAACTAGGTTTGTTTTTTTAGATGTTAAATATTTTGATAATTTATTTTTAACACATTCCCACTGTTGCAGACAGTAGTGAAGATGAGAGGGTACTGTGTTTTTATTTGTGTATGCTGTTTTGCTTTTGATCTATGTACAAAATTGATCTGTATGATTCCTCGTTTTCTGCTTTCTGGCATTGTTTCCCGTTAGTGTCAGGGCTGCGTGATGCAGAAGACATATTGGTTGGAAATTGTTTTCTTTGGGTTGTAATAACTTGTACATTTAAAAGTGTAAATTATGTTTTCATTATTTTATAAAAAATATATTAAAAATAATTATCAGAATCACGTGGTTTCATTGAAATGTTCCGTATCCCTGTAAAGATACGACTGTTTAGTGTACAGAATACCAAAGTAAACACGTAGTTCAAAATACAATTTCCAGTTTAAAAAATCATAAATAAATCCAAGAATATCCTCACAATTTAAGTTTGACACATGCTCAAGCCTTGCTTAATAAGTTTGTTTTATTACCAAGGAGTTTTCACAAGAGGAATTTGCTTTTGTCTGTGCTGCAAATGATACATTTCTATTCAACTTCTACACCACAGGAAATTAAAAGTGTTTACTGGAAGTCTAAACATGCAACCGTTTTAGTTGACACATAAAATGTTTTGTTGCTTATTCACTACTAATCTTTTGCCATTTTTTAAGTAATGAATATTTGTTTCTCCTCAATATGGTAAAATTACTGTTCTGGCATCCACATTTCCTCCCTCTCTTTAGTAATGGTTGTTTTTTTTAAGTTTGTCTTTCAAACTAAATTAATGCAATTCTCAGTTTTAGCCTAAATGTTTTCTAACTTACCCAACAACTTTTTCTCCCCACCAGCTCACACAAACTGGATGAAACAACTTGCATGTAAAACATTTATTACAAATTCAACATAAAACCACATTTTGCAGTTAAGTACTTTTGATATTTGACAAAGCGTGTTGACAACACTATTCAATAAAATTCATTTCTATACATTCTGACAGTGCATCCAAAGATAATTGCTCAAGTTTCTGGAGTAGTTACAGGTGTGTTGTATAACATCAGGATTCAGGATCAAGTCCCAGCAGGTTAGCGGAACTGGATGCGTTCAGGATCCACACATCAGGCAGTCGTCTCTGTTCTCCAGAGAGCACACCATGGCAGCGAGGTTACGCTCCTTCACCTCCGGCGAGTCCTTCAGCTGCTCCTGTGACTCCTTCAGCTGCTCCTTGTTCAGTGTGAACTGGATAGGCGCCGCAGCCGGCTTCGTCCTCAAGTAGTACATCCCTGTTTTCAGGCCCTGAGAGAGGAAGAGGAGGGTTTAACACATTTTGTTGCATTCACATTATCATACCCTCTTCTTCTTTTCAGGTCCCTTACTTGTTTCCAGCCGTAGAAGTGCATGCTGGTCAGCTTGCCGTAGTTTGGCTCTGCGATGTGGATGTTCAGGGACTGGCTCTGGTCGATGAAGGCACCGCGGTCGGCGGCCATCTTGAGTATAGTCTTCTGCGAGATTTCCCAAACCGTTTTATACAGCTGCTTGATGTCATCTGGAATCCCATCAATTTCCTGTTTGGGGAAAAAAAATGTAATTGTCAGAACAAGCAAATTAACAGCAGAAACAGTTTGACAGGCTGTATTGATTTTTTGACTACATTTTTTAAAAATCTGCCTAATATTTTCTGCATTCATTCTGAAATGAGAGAGCGAATGAAGAGTTAAAAACTCGACGCTCTACCAAAAACCAAAGCAGCTAATCCTCACTTTTGATCATACCACTGAAACAAAGTAATGAAATCATCATATTGACAAAACAAAGCGTTTCCCGTGATGTGGATGAGTACCTGAATGGAGCCGTTGTGACCGATCAGCTGGTTCTTCATCTCCTCACTCCAAAGCCCCCTCTCTGTCAGGTCTTTGAGAAGGTGGGGATTGACGATCTGGAACTCTCCGGAGAGCACTCTGCGGGTGTAGATGTTGCTGGTATAGGGCTCGATGGACTCATTGTTGCCCAGGATCTGTGCGGTGGAGGCGGTGGGCATGGGGGCCAGCAGCAGACTGTTCCTCACGCCGTGCTTGGCGATCTTCTCCTTCAGCAGCTTCCAGTCCAGCAGGTCGGTGGGCGTCTTCTCCCACATGTCGTACTGCAGGATACCTTTGCTGACGGGGGAGCCCTCGTAGGTCTCGTAGGGGCCGAGCTCAGCGGCCTCCTCGCAGCTCGCCTCCAGGGCAGCGTAGTAAATGGTCTCAAAGATCTGGGTGTTCAGCAGCTGAGCCTCGGGGCTTTCAAACGGGAAACGCATTAGGATGAAGGCGTCTGCCAGACCCTGTACGCCAATTCCAATTGGCCGGTGGCGTTTGTTGGACTTCTCCGCCTCAGGCACAGGATAGAAGTTAATTTCGATGATCTTGTTCAAGTTTTTCACGATGACTTTGGTGACTTGTGCTAGTTTTTTAAAGTCAAATGTCCTCTCAGGGGTGACGTACATGTTGAGAGCGATGGACGCCAGATTACAGACGGCCACCTCGTCGTGGCTGGTGTATTCGACGATTTCTGTGCACAGGTTGCTGGACTTGATGGTGCCCAGGTTCTGGTGGTTGGTCTTCCTGTTGCAGGCGTCTTTGTACAGCATGTATGGCGTACCCGTTTCTGTCTGGGACTCGATAATGGCGTGCCACAGTTGCTGAGCCTTTACCACACGCTTCACCCGACCCTCCTTCTCAAAGGAGGTGTAGAGCTTTTCAAACTCCTCCCCCCAGCACTCGTCCAGCCCGGGGCACTCGCTGGGACACATCAGGGACCAGTCCTGGTTGCTCTCCACCCTCTTCATGAACAGGTCGGGGATCCACAGGGCGTAGAAAAGGTCTCTGGCTCTCTGCTCTTCCTTTCCCGTGTTCTTCTTCAGCTCCAGGAAGTCAAACACATCAAAGTGCCAGGGCTCCAGGTACATGGCGAAGGCGCCAGGTCTCTTGTTGCCGCCCTGGTCAACATAACGTGCCGTGTTGTTGTAAACTCTCAGCATGGGGACGAGCCCGTTGGAGTTGCCGTTGGTGCCGGCGATGTAGCTCCCCGTTGATCTAATGTTACTCACTGCCACTCCGATCCCTCCTGCGGATTTGGAGATGAGGGCGCATTGCTTCAGCGTGTCGTAAATACCTTCAATGCTGTCATCCTTCATGGCGAGCAGGAAGCAGCTGGACAGCTGAGGCCTGTTGGTGCCTGCATTGAAAAGTGTAGGGGACGCATGGGTGAACCACTTTTCCGACAGCAGGTTGTACGTCTCGATGGCTGCGTCGATGTTCGCCCCGTGGATCCCGACAGACACTCTCATGAGCATATGCTGCGGGCGCTCCGCAACTTTGCCGTTGATTTTCAACAGGTAGGACCGCTCCAGAGTCTTGAAACCGAAGAAGTTGTAGGAGAAATCTCTGTCGAAGATGATGGCCGAGTTGAGGCGGTCTTTGTTCTCAAGGACGAGGTCAAGCGTCGCCTTGGAGATCATGGGAGAGTGGCGTCTATTTAATGGGTTGATATAGTTGTACAGGTCCTCCATCACGTCGCTAAACACCTTCTTCGTCTCTTTGTGCAGGTTTGACACGGCAATACGTGCGGCGAGGATGGCGTAGTCGGGGTGTTTGGTTGTGAGAGTGGCGGTGATCTCAGCGGCCAGCGTGTCGAGCTCCACGGTGGTGACGCCGCTGTACAAACCCTGAATCACCTTCATCGTAATCTGGGTCGGATCCACAAAGTCAGAGTTCAGACCGTAGCATAGCTTCTGGATTCGGGAGGTGATTTTATCGAACATGACGCGCTCCTGGCGTCCATCTGAAAAACAACACAAATAGAAAATTAAGTTAACAGTTATCAGTCCTCAAATGTAGACAATAAACAAACAGTAGAGATTTAACCATGAACTGCCTTAATAAGACAATCATAATAAATCAAGTAAGGTTTATTTAGCCAACTGGATTTTCATCAGTTTCTTTTTTAAGCAATACAATTGGAGCTGATGCACATCATTTCATACACATAACTTGATGATTTTTTAAAACACATTTGTCTAAAATCTCTTTTTGCATTTACTTTTAATACTTTTCCTGTTCTGTATTACAAGCCGCCCAGTTAAATATTCCTTTTAGATATGAAAGTAAATAACCTCAATTAAATTGAAGTATACGTTTGATTATACAATTAAAGAAATGTTAATTATTAAACCAAATATGAACACGCCCATGGTATAATATTCAAATTGAAACGTCATCACAATCATTGCACAAGTCTACAAATAAAGAAAAAACTAGGGTCATCTTTGCGTTTATCCTTCCCTTGTTTTTAATCATACCTGTTCCTTCAACTAGTTCACAAAAACTACAACTGCAGGTTTTTTAATTGAGTGTTGGAAATAAGTCAAATATAACTGCAAAGAAACTCTTCCTTGTCTCCACCCTCAAATGTATTTCAAACAGCCTCACTTAGGTTCACAGTGACATGCAGGAAGGCCTATACAAGTATTGGCGCGAACTATAACAAAGGCGTATAGCAATAAACACCTGCCGCAGAAAGGCTCATAATCACATTAGGCAATGCTTGTGTACACGGCCAGCCGGTAAGCAAATTACAATGTGAATGTTTAAAGGACATGCTTGTTGACTTGACGGATAAATTAGTTGGATAAATAAATCCGGTCTTTCTCCTGTTAGTGACTGGTTAACTAGAAAGCATAACGTAGTTAACTTAGTAACTTTAGCTAAGCGCTTAACAGTGCATCACTGACTCCAGCATGTCGTTTAGGTTTAGATTGTGTGTTACAAATAAGAGATTAGAAGCATAACATCACTGTATTATTGATAGAGCTATAGCATTGAAGCTAACTGAGGCCTGATGCATAACAACAGAAAAAAACAGCTCACCTCGCTTAAGCACATGCATTCTGGCAAAGTGTTAAATGACTCGTCCCCGCGAGAAAACAGCAACTTGATGTTCCCCTTTGTGTCAAAATGTGCGGATGAACACTAAACTATCTCCACTCTCAGAAGAGAAAGCAGGAATAACTCAAAAAAGATCCCGCTAACGCTGTATATGTACGGAAGGCGTAACTGATAAGGGAGTAGATGGAAGGGCGTTGTGACCAATCAGCAGCGAGATATTGCGAGACTTCCTTTCTGAGGACCAATAGCAACAGGTTAGAATGTCAGCTTCCTTTCCCGTTCCCTTTTCCCGGATTAAAATCTGGCGGGATAGAGAAGTAGGTCATACCGCTCGGGTCATATAACCAACAGGTTTTGTTTTGTTCGTACATGAACCAAGTACACTAGTTATTATTCACACAATACACAGGAGTGTATTGAATATATGATCTGGCTTGTACATTTACTCAAGTAGTAACATTTCTGGTTAAAAAAACTTTAATTTAACCTACTTTACTACTGAAGGTATTTTATAAACAGGTTGTTAAACCCACCCGTTGAATAGAGGTTCCTAGAAAATAAAATATTTTGTTCAGAAATCTAGGTTGAGCGAAGTGCTTCTATATAATTATATCAGACATGTAAAAGTATGGTTACCGAGGCAGGACCACACGGACATTAGAAAATATCAGAATCTCCCACTCTCTGACTAATACTAATAAATAAACCACACCCAAGTGACAAATGCTGGAAGTGACCAAAATCAAATCTGTGCCAGGTAAACAATAACTGATCATAATAAAACCAGTTAACAATAGATAACCATTTTGGCTCCTACAATCTTAATTTTGAAGTGTACTATAAATAAGAGTAACATGGGATTATTTAAATAAAGTACAAATACCTCAAATGTGTTCTTAGGTGCAGTACTTGCAATACTGACTTGTAGTCAGTTACTTTGCACCAGTGATTGCCTCTTATTTTTGTATTGAACTGTATTTACTCTTGAATTAAAAATTGACTAGTTCCTTCTACAGGTCAGTAGGTGGCGGTAGCTCACCAAAATGCAGTTTGCCAACCGTAATTGAAAACCTTAAAGAAGTCATCCATCGACAAGAGAACACAGGGGTCCTGTCATTAGATTACTTTTTACATTTCTGTATGGATTACTGCACCAGGAGAGTTATCACAAGTGTGTTTTAATGCCTATTTTCTCTATTTTTCTATCCTTATAGCTTTTAGTGGATACAGATAGGTTTATCACAGCACAACTATAGTTTCTGCTTGCTAAATAACAGAAGAAATGTAATCCTTTTCTTCTTTGTAAATTATCATAATCTCCAGGATTCATTTGCAGTAAAGCAGCCTTCAAAGGCCAGGGCTGCTATAAAATGTGAAGAATGGATTTTTATGTTGGAGCACTGCAGACTGCTGCAAATGTAAGCACCGGGCTGACAGACAGCCTGCTGCAGCTCCACTTCCTGTGTGCATATCCCTCCTACATAACCCACAAGTATCTTTGGACACGTCGCTGTTAAAGGACTCCCCCTCTCGAAGACACGTCTCCCGTCATGTCCAGGTCCAGTCGGAGGTACAAGCCTCTGCAGCAGAGCAGTGGCTCTCTGCCCGGCTGTGACCGGCTGCGGATGCCCCGGGCCCGGGTCCTGCTGCTCTGCCTGCTCGGGGTCCTGGTGCTGGCGGTGGTGCTGGGAGTTTACCTGTCCAACGACACCAGCGATGGACATGTGAACCGCATGCCAGCAGCCGCAGATCTGACCAAAGACAGGGTGAGAGACATTGTGACAGATGCATAACACAGACTGTAAAACTTTACCTGTCGGTTGTGGGAACTCACAGTGTTCACTGTCTCTGAAACATGATAGCCACAACCAGATTGTGTTGCATTGTCTGGATTTCGGTGTTATAACATATAGTAATCAGGATGGATGGATGGATGGATGGATGGACAATGTTCATCCAGAAATGTAAACCGTTTTTTTACAAAAATGAAAACTATTCTCAGATTCTAGCTGTGGCGATTTGCTGCTTTTCTGTCTCATGTCATGAGTCATGTGATAAGAAACTTTGGTCTTAATCCTCCAGACATGTTTTTCATTTCAAAAATGTAACTGCTGGATATAAGGTGTTTCCTACTTCAAGGAAAAGTCCCATTGTTGATGCATATGATATTAGTGAAGTCACAATGTGTGTGGTAAACTCTGAATGATGTGAGCATATAGAAACTCTACCCTTAAGCAGACGCATGTGGAAACAGTCTTGTAGTGTCAAACTCAAAGAAGAAGTCAAATACCATCATCTTGAACATAAGGAACATTCTTTGCATACTCACGCAATGATTTTATGCGCAAAACAATTCAACACCAACAATTCTGCAGCTAAATTGACAATGAAAGTAATTGTTGGCTGTATTCAAAGGTGATGTGTATGTCATCCACTCATCATCCAAGCTAAGTCAATTCTAATTACAAAGTCCCAAATACCAAATGTCCCTCAAAGGGCTTTATAAATTCAATTCATTGTAGAAAATGCAGCACAATTAACTAATTTATTAGGACAATAGTTGGAAGAAAGTTAAGGAAGAGCAACTGAGGAGAAATCCATCTTCCAGGGTGTACAGACCTGCAGAGATGCCATATATAAGAAAATTGTGGAAGGAAATGTCAATTAAAAGGTTTAAGTTGCTGCCTAGCTCGTGTCAGATCTGGAGCACAACCCTCCTCTTAACCACAATAAGCCATAGACTTTTACTATTTATTCTCTGTTTTGTTATCATACACTGCTGCCTTACGTTTTGATTCCAAATATGATTGTTTTGCATGTTTTTCTTTCTAACATTTATCATATATTATCTTCCATCCAGTTGTCCCACAAACCCAGCAAGTGCTCTCCGGCTCAAATCCGCCGCCTGGCCTCTCAGGTGGATGGTACCCGCCTGTGGGAGACCCACCTGAAGTCCATCCTAATCGAGAGACTCCCAGGGACTCAGGGTAGCCTGGCTGTTCAGCAGGTGTGTAAATATTTATAGATTCTTCCTCTATTCATCTTTTCCTCACTTGGCCTCTAAACCCGCCCTCTCTGCTTGGCCTCAGCACATCACGTCCACTCTGTCCTCGCTGTCTGCCGGCTGGGCTGTGGACTTGGACTCCTTCCAGTCTGCAACCCCTCGGGGCCAGGTCACCTTCACCAACATTGTTGCCACTCTGGATCCTTTGGCCTCTCGCAGGCTTCTCCTGGCCTGCCACTACGACTCCAAGGCCCTGCCTCCAAACCCCCGGGCCTCAGAGAAGGTGTTTCTGGGTGCCAGTGATTCCGCCGTGCCCTGTGCTATGATCCTGGAGCTCGTCATTTCTCTGGATGCCCAGCTTTCATCATTCAAACAGCAGGTGTGTCTTGCTACATGTGTGTTGATGTCCAGTATATTTGCCAGTGGTTGAAGAAGTATTTCGTTTAAGTGAAAATACTAATTCCACACAGTGAAAATACTCCACTGAAACTAAACATACTGCTTTCCAAACCTCAATAAAGTAAACGTAGGTTTTATCAGCAAATGTGAAATTTAAAAAGTGAGAGTATTCATTTTGCAATAAAATGTTCATTTTCAGTGTTTCATATTATCTATAGTTAATTATTAATGTGTAAGTAGCATTTTACCGCTGTTGCTGATTAACATTTATATTTTCGAAACTAAAATAATGTAAGGTAGTTAAATGCGATACAGTGCATCATTGTAATTTTGAACATTTTTTAAACCTATTAAGGAACAGTCTGTACTTCAGTTTACCAATAACATTTCAAATGAACACATCTGGAGATACATTGTTTCACTGGGCAGGATAAAAAATGTAATCTGAGAAGTAACCTTGATTTTGTATTGTAGAACATAACATGAGTTAACGTGGTTACATTCAAGCACTGCAATGTGCAGTGTTTACACTAATGATATAGATATAAGCTGGAGCAGATGTAACCACGACAAGCTTTCCTATTTTACTGTGAAATTTCTTTGACAAAGCTAAAATTAGAGGGTGATAGGAATTACTCGTTTTTTCCCTCTTTGTTCTTCTTCCTTTACTCTCATGTTGTCCCTCTGGCTCTTTGCCTGCAGTAGAGGATACAAAACGCTGACTCCAGCTGCTTGTATTCTTTGCAGCACTCATCTGTGAATACCAGTCTCCCTCCAGAGGCTGTGATTTATGTAGTTACTAAAGGAATACACACTGCGACATCGCTGCAGAAATAGGAACTGGCCTCAGTTGCTGCTCTTTGTAAAGTCAATTTAAATGTATTTCTTCCCTTTTTCTCCTAGAAACTTCCGGTGTCCCTTCAGCTGGTGTTTTTTGATGGGGAGGAGTCGTTTGAAGAGTGGACAGACACAGACTCGCTGTACGGGTCCCGTCACCTGGCCGAGCGCATGGCCAACACGCCTCACCCTGCAGGCTCCACACACACCACCATGCTCCAGGCTGTGGTGAGAAACACAAACATCCTGACACAGACACACTCTAAATGATGTATGAGCAGGCGGGATATAGCAGACTGCCTAAACGCAGCCCATTTAAAACTTGACAGCAGGTCTGTATGTACTCATCCTGTGACTAAATATAAAAAACATTAGGATCATTCAGACTTTCGCCCTTTTGGTTGTTTTCTAGTGAATGTGGTATCTCAGAAATGTCTTAAGGCATTTTCCCAAAATGATTCTGAGACGACCATTTAGACCCAACGATGAAACCATTAGATTATGGAGGCCAAAGGTCCATGTCATTGCGACCTCTCGAAACACTTCACAGAATTATTATGCAGATTATAATAATTTCACACAATGGTCTAATAGGATAAAAGGATGATGTGATTTTAGACAGACATGGATGCAAGCTGTAACTTTACCGATTGGCGCGGAATACATTTTATGTGTTGTAAATTATTAATATTCCATCAAGATTTACTGTACAATGATTAAAAAGAAACTGAAGACTCATTAGCTGTTTTAACTTGCATCTTTCTCTGTAGGACCTCTTTGTGCTGCTAGATCTCCTCGGTGGTCCTGATCCTCTGATAGCGAATCACTTTGATAACACCGCTCGCTGGTTTGACCGTCTGATCGCTGCAGGTAAGCAGTAATGTTTTCATGAATATTTAAAATCAACTCTCTGTGCCCTAACGCTGTCTTCCCCCCTGCTCTCAGAGAAGAGACTCCATCGGCAGGGTCTCTTGACCTCCCACCCCTCAGAGCAGACGTATTTTAGAAAGGATGTTTACCTCGGCCCTGTGCAGGATGACCACATCCCCTTCCTACACAAAGGTCAGTAATAACATATGTCAGTGATCATTATATTAATAATAACTATATGTCTCTAACAAAATGTGTAAGTAAATAGTATAATAACCATAAGGCAATATAAAAACATGAATCAAAAAAGATGAGCAAAAGCAAAACAAACTTCAGGTAGAAATTTAAATATCAAGACAAAAAGATAGCAGTGAGTAGACAAATGTATATAAAACATAATGGTAAAACATATAAAAACATTATAAATAAAAAGGATAATATTTTAGAATAACTAAAGTGATGAAATCCAACATCACGTAAATCTTTTTTTTGCAGACCTTGCTTGAATGCTTGAATTACATTTTTCTGGTCAGTGTAAGAGTATTGGTTTTCAATTGGTTTGTTCTTATTTGGGGGAAGCAGGACTCGACTACCTTTTTTTTGATCAGCACTCTCCTTTCTCCCCCTCCTCACACATACAGGCGTCCCTGTGCTACACGTCATCGCGACTCCTTTCCCTCAGTTCTGGCACACACTGGACGACACAGAGGAGAACATGCACCGCCCCACTGTGGTGAACCTGACCAAGATCATGGCTGTGTTTCTGGCAGAATATCTGGGCTTCTGAACGCCAAAACACTGACCGATATTTACAGTGAGGGTGCTTACTTTTTACGCCGCACTGAAGTACTGGTGCGGTTTGTCACGCTGATGACAAATAAAAGCTAAATAACCAGCATGAAATGGACCCAAATGCACAAGAGCTGAACCTGGTGAAATGACCTGAACCGTTGTGTTACCAGTGTACCGGGATACCAGCTAAAACTGTACCAAAGACTTGGGCCTTGCTAGACTGACTCCTTGGTTTCATGTGAGGGCGGAGTTGGAGGTGCCTGTCCAGATGTCTGGGATGTGATGTGTATAGAAAGAGTCTTAATTAAAACGTTGAAAGATGCTTGGATCATGGTACCGGAGGAACAGTTGGGAAAGTTGGTTTGTGAATCTTAATTATTCTTCATTCCTGTGAAAAAATAAATCCTGGCCTTATAGGGATACTATGCAGGATTTTAACAAATGTGAATATACTCTTTACTAAATAATCTCTTTCAATCATCACTTATGACATGATGGAAGAGCCTCTCTTTCCTCTGCTCTCCGTCTGTGTCATGGATCTGCAGGTTTGCGTGTCTGTTTGACTAAAGGCAGAGAGGCCACTGCAGCAGAATATAGGGTGGTCTTTGATTGCATTTACACAAATTCAGCAATCTTAAGTTGTGCCGAGGTGTAGTTGTGTTTATTTGGACCCTTTGTCTGCAAAAAAAGGGGCTGACATTGAATGGTGTGTTTACAAACAGCATCCAACAATTCCTGCATAGTATACCTCTAACATGCATTGCCCTGTTAATACGATTGAGATGTGTCGAGATGTCTGAGCTGCTGAGAACACTGAGTCATGTCTGTGAATAATTATTTACCTCCACTCTACTGAGGATCCTCTTCACGTTACGACCTGCTGTTATTAAATGCTAGCTATATTATATGGCTATACAGCAAATATACAGTGTCAGTGTGAAGGTGTTATTACAGTGAACAAGATCCAGCAAATGGGTATTTACACCATGTACAACGTGTGTTCTGCAAATAAAGCTATAATGATTTTGTAAGATTTCGCTTGAACCTTGATGCAATTATATGAATTGTAAAAAAAAACATCGTAAAAATGCTGTTTCTAGATGTAATCAGAACATGGGGATATTTTTCCAGTAGAGTCCTTTCTTATCTTTCCTTTATGATGATAAAGAAGAACATCTGCCAAGTCATGTTTTGGTAACAAACTTTACTTGCCAAGTAGTTGTTTTATGGACACCAGAAAATTGAATTTAAATTTCAGTAGAAGCAAAAGCTTTTTGTTTTTCAAAAATGATAAAATTCACAAATTAATCAGTGGATGCTCAGACTCAGTGGAGGCCTCCACATATGTGACGTAGAGGAGGTGGTGGGTGAAAGAGGGGAGGAGGAGGAGGGGGGTGATGGAGTAGGGGATCCGGGCTCCCTGGAGGGGAACAGTCGTTATCAGAGAGAGGGTCGACCTCTCCTAAGGTTCCTCCAGAGCAAGATATTTGGAAACTGAAGGAAGAGATGAAGAGTATCAAAGTCCGATTTCATGTTAATGTTGCATCCTGTCTTAATTTAACCAAAGGAGGGCGCTGTTGTTCTATGTAAAAAGAGAAATAATGTTTGCTACAGAAAGTTACAGATTGTTCAGTTTTTATTATCTCAGATAGTTTAAAATGGAAATTTAACCTAATTATTTTTATCTAAATGGTTAAGGTTTGAGTGGCTGAGTGTTAAAATACCTTAGATAAAACTGCTAAAAACAAGGTCTGCATTATGTTGAGGAACAGTATCATATTTTCTGGCAAGACACATTACTGATGAGCTTTTCAGATGTCTTCGGAGCACCAAAGGCAAACTAGCTTTATTATATTCGAGAGAAGACAGAAATCTCCAAGGACAATATTTTCAACAATCAACTGCAAACTAATAAAAGCACTACAGGTCAAATCAAATCAAAATGCTGACTTAGGTCTACCAGGCCACTAATTCACTTTTCTTTAGATACATTTGAAAAAGTGTACAGGATTTTCTTCCTATCACATTGGCAAACATGGATTTCTGTACACAATAACTTTAAATATTCAAATTATAGACAATTGCTGCTCTGTCACTGACCTGTGCAGGTCCGGGGTCCTGTCCCTCTGCCTGCGGTTCTTGAACCAGTTGCTGACCTGGGTGGTTGTCAGGCCGGTGGCCGCAGCCAGCTCGCGTTTCTCCCGGGTAGAGGGATAGGGTTTATGGCGGTAGCACTCACGAAGTATACCACGTGATTTCTCCTATAAGTATGTAAAATTAATAAGGTGAAGCCTGGACATAACTAAAAACAATAAAACATTTATTTAAATTAAATAATTAAAAAGAATTAAGAATTTAAGAATCAATTCACCCCAAAAATATTAAACAAAGACATACAAACAATTTGTCAGCTAGGTCAGCTAGGCAAGGCTATTCTGAAATGTAGATGTTATAAAATGTAGCCTACCTTTTTAAATGAAATAACTTTCTATGTTTTCCATTCAACATTCAAAACTGTACCTGAGTAAATAAGTACGCAAGTAAACATTTTTTTTTTTTTTTTACAATGTAGCACCAATAAAAAGCTAAATTAAAATTGGGGCCCACATCAAGGTTACCTTAAAACAGTAGCTGGTCTCCTCTCCATCCCAGATGGTGTGTGGAAGAGGGAACTTCCTCCTGACGCGATACTTCCCCACAGCTCCCAGGGGTCGGCCCCTCAGCCTTTCGGCCTCCATGTAGTGGGCTCTGAGCCAGAGCTGCTGCAGGAGCGGGTAGCTGCGTGGGGAAAAGGGGAAGCCCTCAAGCAGGGTGTAGAGGTCAGTAAAGCGGCCCTGGTGAAACGCCACTGCGGCTTTAGCTTTCAGCACACTCTCCAGCTCCCCGGGGCAGAAGGAGGAGGAGGAGTTGGGAGGAGGAGGAAGAGTATGAAGAAAGCCAGCAAGGCGATCCATGCAACTGCTCTGCAGAAGGACCTCGCACACGCATGCAATCTGCTCTGCTGTGAACATCATTGCAGTAGAAACTGGCCCCAAAAGTCTGTGAGTAGAGCCAAAGGATGTGTAAGGATATCTTCTAACACCCTCTAAAGTCTGTGGATGAAAGAGTGAATGTGTGTTTATCATTTTTCATCATGTCCCGGCAGCACCGAATCGCAGGTAACCCGAGATGATCAGGGTTGTAACAACAAACCATGCACTCCTTCTCTTGAACAAACAAGCATGCACAGCCTCACGCACACTTTGGATTTGCTTTTGTGCTGGAGTTCACCAATAGCGAGAGTAGGATACTTAAAAAAACACATTTGAATACAATTTTCCTGCCAAATTAGAAGCAAAATCCTAAAACGAATAGTTTTAGTGCTGCTGACAATAATTTCCATTTTCCAGCCAACACAATAATAAAAGCTGAAAGTTTTTTTGTAAATGTAGTTTATTACAATATAATGTAATATAAAAAATAGAATGCATTTGAATACAAAAACAAGAACCTTGAAAGCCTGGCACAAACAATCCCTTTCACAAATATCAAAACATGTTATCTTTGGTTATATCTGGAGTCATATGTGTAGGAGACGGTAAAAACATGCCCAGGCTACAAACAAACGGGTACAAATGTGCATAAGCCCACAAAGGCTTCAATGTCTACATACTTTGGTAATAAATGGCTCATAATGGCAAATGCAGGTTACCATATTTTCATATAAGACAAAATTCCCTTTACCCCTAACTATCATTTAAATTTCAGTAAAATACATAATAAAATTGATTTGTCCAAGCCATTTAATAAAAGGACACTGGGTTGACCTAGTGTATTTAAAATGTCTTTCAAATTGTTTTCATACTTATAGACTAAGATTGAAAACCTCCATTGCACAACAATGTGGCCTTCCAAGGGCATTACTTCCTATCTGCGTTTCAACAAGGAGTCATTTTCTTATTGATTGATACATGCTTTAAATAGATAAAATGTACAAAAAAGACATACAAAAACATACATATAGAAAAAACAACATCACAAAAGGCCAATATTGTAACTAAACGAGACACTGAAGTGTATTCTGTGTACCATGATTGGCCAAAAAATGTGGCAGCTAACTGTGTTATTATGAAAGTGGAAAGCTCGTACTATACGATGACTAGCGTATTTATCGGTATCAAGGTGTGATACTTAAGTCCGTTTAAGAGAGGATATAATATGTAGTTAAAAAAAAAGGACATTTCAGAACAGAATGAGTCCAACCACTGTCATAACAACAGAGCAGCGCAGCGTAAACATTGTGTTTATGAAAGGTGCAAAATATACAAATAAAGGAGATCGAGCTATACGAGACCAAAAACTGTCACATTGAATCTCACTGGAGATCAAACAGACACTGATTCAAAAAGTTCACAAAGTGAATCCCATCATTTGGTCGGGTGTATAGCACTTTCTTAAATGTCAACACATATATGTTCAAAAACATCAAACTTGTAAGTTATAAAATAAGGCACTTATCAATATCAACTAGCTGAATTTGAATGCATTTAAGGAATCACAGCAAATCTTTAGTGTCATGCTTCATATAAAAAACATTATTCAAAAAGCTTGTTTTCATCTCCCAAGTGTACTGGCTTTCAACTGAGCCGTTATGGTACATAAAATCTGATTTGAAAAAACTAAACATGCATTGCATAGAGTATATCCCCCTTGTATTTTCCATATTACAGTTTTGCTACAACCATCATACAAAACAGATTTTACCTATGAAATGCAGCTAGACAGCATGTTTCAGCCCAGACTCCTCAACGTATAATAAAATACTGCTGTATAGCCACATCGAAGCAAGGACGTAATAATGGTTGCACAAAAATGTATCCAAGTTCCTTTTTGTGAGGAATATAATCTTCACTATATTCCTGGAGTGATGGAAGAATAGGTCCTGAATCTCTTTGTCAGATTGTCCATGTATAGTTGCTTTGGTGGATCCACAAAAAACTACTTCTTCTGCCAGCAAAATCCCTAACTACTTTTTCAAGTACAGCTGAACTCTGAGTGTTATCCACAAAACTGTGAAGAAGAGCTGAGAAAAAAGGTCAAGGTGGGCCATGTAGACTAACAAGTATGTGTTCTTCTGTCTGTGTCTCATAACAGATAAGGCACGTTTGGATTTTTGTAAAAGAAACTCTGAGACCCATGAGAATATCCCATATTACCCTGCCAATCCAGGAAGTAGAGCTGCAGAGGATTAATCTCAAAAGTGCCAGCTAAATCCATGATGGTATCAGGCCCCTCTGAGAGCATCATCGCAGTACCGTCAGTACCTGAACGTTTTGTAAAAATAACATTTGGCCTTTATAGATTGTTCTATCTGCTGTATGTTTTATACTTTCTGTTCTTTTACAGACACAGGGTTGCATCCAGCAGTGGAAACAGACTACAAGCCCAGGTCATCATCCACAGGGACGGACTGCAGCTGAGTGAGTATTTTGGTGTCCCCATCCATCTCCTCTGGATTCCCTAGAGCAGAGCTGGTTTCCAAATCCTGCTCCGGTGAGGGGCTTCCCAGGAGAAGCGACTCTCCTCCAGGAAGCCCCAACAGCGCCGGGTCTACCGGTAGGTCCCCCTTGCCGCGGACATCAAACAGAGTTAGACTGGCTGACGTGGAGAGGGGCACGGGGCTCCATGCTGGCTGGGACAGCTGGATGTTGGGTGTCCCCCCACTGTACATGGGACTGAGGGTAAGCATACTTTCTGGAGTGAGAGTGTTTGACGCTGTAGAGGTGACTGAATTATCTAAAGCCTGGATGGAGGGTGACCCCCTCTCTGGAGCACAGTATGGTGGAGATGAGTTGATAAAGTTTAGGGTTGATGATGTGAGGGGGGCAGGGCCTGAGGTGGATGAGACTACAGGAGGGGTGGTGGGGATGAGAAGTGGACTCAGTCCATTAGCAGAGATGGGTGACGCTTCTGGGACCGGTTTAAGAGGCAGGCTGGTGAGCTGAATGCCGGCTGGGATGGTCAGAATCAGTTTGCCTTCGTGGACACTCAGGTAAGGGCCCCCACCAAGGAGAAGGTTACCTACGGCCGTGAAGAAGGATAAAATGACAGCAATTAGGACCGAGTCAGTATTACTTATAATAGTACGTAATTTAGACAATAAACATTTGCTCTAAGGAAGAATTTTTAAATGTTTCAATCAAGTATTCCTTAAGGAATACGGTATTTTGTTATTTATTTCTACACTTTGTGAGTCCCTGTTTCCTGAGTGTATCATTATACAATCAAATAGATAAAAAGTCCAGCAGTGTTTTTCCCCCCCCAATACCGCTTTCAAATGTTAACAACAACAACAACAACAACAACAACAACAACAACTAAAAAAAATAATTGCAAGTCAATTCCTGTAGTTTGGCTAACTGTTTGCTACATGTATTACTGAATTCAGTCAGTGTACCTGGAGCAGCAGAGGGCAGCTGTATGATCCCAGAGTTGAGGAGCTGCACACCCGGGGACATTCCAGTTTGGGGACCCGCATTCGGTAGGGGCCTCAGCTGGTTTATCCTAAGAGGCCCCTGAGCGACTCCTGCATGAGCAGAGGTCAGGATCTGCAAGGGCACTCCGGCAGAGGGGATGGACAGAGAAGGACTGGCAGGAACAACTTGGGGGAAAGAGATGGTGGAGGAAGTTTGAATGGGGGAGACGGGGACCAGCTGAGGCATGGAGAGGGGGACCAACTGTGCTGCTGTGGTGCCTTTGGGGATTACTTGTGTCGGGGGAGATATGGATATAACATGTGGGACTTGGATTTTGCTTGGAGAGGAGTTTGTGATTTGGTCCCCCAACAGGTATGGCGTTCGCTGTTGGAGATGATTGTTAAGCTGCGAGATAGAGACTATAGTGGTTGCAGCTTCAGGCATAGTTGTTAAAGCATCCTGTTGCAGTCTGGTGCTAGTGTTCACTGCCTGGTTTAGGATCTGAGGAGCTGGCGAGGTGAGGGGGGAAACTGGGACCAACTGAGGGCATTGGGACACTGTGGCTCCTGAAGAGTGCTGCACCAGCTGGGACACTGGTATACCCTGGATGGAAGGCACAACCTGGGGCAGAGAGAAGACCTGAGGGGAAGAGCTGCTGCTGGAAACCAAAGAGCTAGAAGGGTTCAAGTGGGAGCCAGCGGTGGCAAAAACAACATACTCCCCATGCTGACTGGAGAAGGGCAAGGAAGAACTGGAGAACACCATGCCTGCGGACGACATGGAGACCGGGAGAGACTCTTGGCGCTGGGTGTTTTGTGCTAAGACCAGTGCCGGGAGACTGGTGGGTGAGGAAAGAGTTGGTGAGGAAGGAGATAAAGATGAAGAAGACGAAGATACTGTCTGGATGCTGCCCTCTGATTCAGGGATGCTGATGAAATCCATTGCATTGCCGCTGTCTGTTTTGGTTTGCAGGGGAAGAGAGATGATGGAGACTGGTGAGGTGTTAGTGCTAAGAAGACTGCTCGGCTTGGCCTCCATGGACAAAACCTCCTGCGGTGTGATAGAAACGGCTTGCTGCTGCTGCAAACTACATTTGGTTATAACCTGAGCCCCGTTCATAATCAAAGGAGAGTTGGATGCAACAGGACTCAGTGTGACTGTCTGGCAATCGCCCAAGCTTAGCCCGTTAATTATGACACCAGCACCAGTACTGGAGAGGAGGGAATTTCCATTAAGTAGTAACGGCTGAGAGGCTGTGAGGAAGCCACCGGACCCGTTGAGGATGAGCTGGCCTCCGGTGCTGCAGGGGACGGCAGAGAGAGAGATGATGGAGGCTGTGGAGCTTGAAACCTCCTCTGGTTTGTCAGGGCCGTCGTCCATTGGGCTCCCCTCGTCGTCGGTGCTGTGGTTCCCATCAGATTCACTGGAACAAAGGAAAAATAAATGGGTCAAATTAAAGACAAATGTCTAAAGCTTTCGAGGGTTGGGCAACAGGATTCATCAGAGCACAACTTGAACACACAAACAATTAATGAGCCATTTATTGCATTTGTACTGTTCCGATCTCACTAATGATTTGATCTTATTACATACTTAATCTATGTGTTGCATTGTTAGACCTGGATTATTTCAATATCTGTATGTAAGAAAAGGCTGAGTTGCTCGTAGTGAACTATAGCTCACAATCTCCATCAGACTGAAAAGGCAACATTTTAACAATACAACATTGGTTTCAGGCTTAATGTTGTATCATGACATCTGGTTGTGCAACACCACTTTTGAATGTATTTACAGCCATGACAGTAGACAGATAAGAGTTGAAATAGTTTTGAGAGCATTGAAATTTACATTGCTGTAAAAAACAAGTGTGCCTTATGTTTCTCTGTTATATTAAAATACTATTGCTCACTGAAAAGTTGTCGTTAATCCAACTTTGAAACATTTGAATTTTTCCATTATATCCCTTATCTCTGGTGAATTAACCAACCAATATATAAATTGTATCAGCCTTCTTATCAATGATTACATAAATAACATTTTCATGATCCATTATTTGTCTGTTCTTAAAATGTAGGATTTCTAAACATCTTCTAGTTGAATTGCAAAATGTTGGAAGTACACTACAAATAGAAACGCGTTTGCATTCAAATTAGGGACAACGTTTTATTCTAGCGCGTTGCAGTGTATTTTAGAGGCAAATTGCGTATGTGCAATCTAAAGCAAACCAAATCCGGATTCTGGATGCATACTTAAGTTGCAAGCTTGTTCACAGGGATGCAAAATATGCAGTATTTTTAACTCAACCTTTTCTGGTCATCTACAAAACTGATCATACTCTGTAGTGGATCCTAGAAAATATTCTCTCTGCAAACAGGGAGATTCCTAAAAACTATTTTAAAGTGTTTACTTGGTTAACGTGGTCAACCATACTGATTGTGTGCCAGACCATTAACCCTGTGATAAGATAAGCCTGCTGTATTATCTCTTATCTCGTCACGATTTACCTTCTCCCCCTGTTTGGTGAATAAGTAGCATTAAAACTGAGATTTCCGTCTGTGTGAAGGTTTTTCCCCCTATGTAGCACCCCCACCTTCCCTAGTCAAAGCCTTTACACTAACCTCACCCTGCAGGCCCTATGCAGTGGTGCAGGATTTCAGGAAACTTGAGCCATGATGGGCGCCTGGATCTCACATTTCATAACAAAGCAACATGCTCCTGGTCTCGGACCTGTGTGGCTTTACGGCTGTCAAAAGTCAGCTACCACGGCCATCTTCTTACCTCATGCCTTTTAAAAAGTTCTTAAATATGTTTCTTTTAACTGACGTTTAAAGGTGCAAATACTCTTTCTACGCTGCCCTGTGGAGGCCTGCAGGTCTTTGTTTAATATGAAAGTTTGGCCTTGTGCGTTCAGTAACTGATTGTTAATGTCTAATAACACAACACAAAGTAACCAGCCACTCTAAAAAAAAAAAGGTAATGTCATATGTCTACTGGATGATGACTTTTTAATTACTCCCTCGGCTGAGACTACACACATGGGATACCATTGTTCCCAGTGCTGTTGTTTTTTATTTGAACTTGCCTTTTGCTGTGTGTCCCGGACGGTGTCCTGTCCCTTTGCCTGCGGTTCTTGAACCAGTTGCTGACCTGGGTGAGAGACAGTCCGGTTACTTTGGCCAGGTTTTTCTTCTCGTCCGGAGTTGGGTACCTGTTGCTCTTATAGCACTCTTTCAGTGCATTTCTGGACTTTTCTTTAAAGCAGTACACGGTCTCCTCTCCGTCCCAGATGGTTTTGGGCAGGGGGAACTTCTTTCTCAGCCGGTACTTGTCCACTGCGCCCAGGCAGCGGCCCCTCGACCTCTCCGCCTCCTTGTAGCGGGCTTTCAGGTACAGGTCCTGCAGGAACCCATGGTTAGACGGGTGGAAGGGGTAGCTATCCAGGATGGCATACAGCTCCTTGAATTCGTCCCGGTGAAAAGCTACCAGTGCCTGGGCCTTCAGCAGGGTCTCGTTGCCACGTAGCAGCTCGGACGAAGGAGGTATGGTGGAAAGAAATCTCCACAGGCGATCCACATTGCCCGCCTGCAGAAGGGCCTCGCACAGACATGATACTTGGTCAGTGGAAAAACTCAAAGACGAGTTTTGGAAACTTTGGAGCAACTGTTCCGAAATGTGCACCGGATCTTTATCTTCTTTGGACTCCGTGGCCGTCGGCTCTTCTGGGCTGTTCTCGGATTGTTCTGTAGACTCCAAACACAAGGAAGCCATTTTTACTTTAACTTTTTTTCCTCCAGTAGTTCCTCCTCCTCTCCCTCCCTCCCTCTGCAGCGCAGCACTCTCTCCTTGTCTCCGCCAAACCACAAACGTGCCTGCAAATTACTGCAGCCACGCCCCTTGTCCGTCTTTTGTTCAAAGTAACTTTATATTTGTCAGTGATTAACATATGGCGGAATTTAAGACTGCAGTATGATTACAAACTCGACATCTCAAGGTTAAATCGAACTTTTGAGAATAAACAACACTACTACACGTTCTGTAATTAAACACTAAAAGTCAGTAATGTACTTAAGTACACTTTTGAGGTACACGTTTTTGCTACTTTGTTCTCCTACCCCACTACAACTCAGAGGTAAACAATGTACTTTGACTCCACTACATTTATCCTTGAGTTACTTAGCAGATTTTTATAAAAAATACGAAATCTAAAAAACACTTAAAAAGGACTCTAGTTATACCTGGAGTCCAATTCACAAGCTACCCTGCAGTGTGCCTGGGGGGGTCTCCTAATGCTAATACTGTACCAACATGCATAATTAAGTTAACACTCACATAGCAGCTATAATTTGCAATTGTGACGTGCTTAAAGTTTGGATTTAAAAAAAAGATTTACATCAGACTCAGGTCAATGCTTGTGGTCATTTCACTCTGTATTTAATAAAGAAAACAATGATTATACTAAAATAACTTTCTGTATGTGAGGCAAGTTCATTGTCATAAATTACTTACCACTTATCTGAGGGATATCTATTAAATCAGAAAGTGTATTATTATATGCACTTGCTTTAACTTAAATTCTACTCATTAATGATAAACTGTTTGTCAAACACCACATTTTGCTATTAATATGTGTCACAAATAGGAGAGCGCATGGCCAGCAGATAAGGTTTGAATGAGGCAGGTTTGTCTCATCAACAACCAGAGGAATGTAAATCCTCACTGTGGGGCTGGTATGTCTCAGCTCCCCTCTGCCCCTCCTTCTCTGGGGTTTGGTTGTAGTTCTCAGCTTTCTTTGATCTCGTCTTTTTTTGTCCATACATGCTCTGATATCTGTGAACACTGAATACTTTGGTTCACTGAAATGTGTCCATGATTTAAGAAAAGGCCAGTTTTAATTTTGTTCATGAAATGTCAAATGTTCTATTAAAACTGCAGCATGACCAAGTAGGCAATAGTTTTAGGAAATGTACAAATGGAGGATTTACAGCTGTAGCCTTTCCAAACAGGCCGACTGTACGACATTCATTTCATAAAATATCAGATGTTGTCGCGAAAATATAGGCTACTTATTATAATGGACCCAGACATGGTGTGGCTTTGCTGGCAATCATAGGCTGTCCTACATTTTTCCTTGGAATCAATCAATAAGGTCATATATCAGTTATTACCTTAGCTGAAGCTGATTATCAACTTAAACCCTATGTAGCATTATTATCTTGGCACACTTTATATTTCCTTATTACATAGTCGTTATCGTAATTGAGAGAAGAAAAACCCGGTTTTAATTAGTGATGTTCAAATATTCCTAGAAAATGTAACCTCCATGGAGTGTCCATGGTTTAAACTGGACCATAGCGCCACAGTGTGGTTGTTTCTGTTGCATCAACGCTTCTCCTATCTCGATTAGTTGTTCGCCATGTCAATCTACCGGTAAGTAGGCGGGAAAGCAGGTCCCTTTTCGGTCCGTATCGTCACTCTATTGGTTGACTTCATTTGCTTTCCCTGATGTGATTGGTGATTTCATGTCTGGGGCGAGGTAGAAGAACGTTCCAGAAATGGGATGTATGAGATCATAAAGTAGCAATTAGTTATCAATTATTATGAAAGTACTTTTGTGCTTTCATTATTGTTATGTTAGTGAATAAGACATGCTCTTTTCAAGGGGTCCCTTTTAAAGAGTTTGTAAAATAATGATGCAGATGAACAAAACAGCGCGCGAATGTGACGTAACGGGGTGGGTCCAATTGTGGTCACGTGATATTTGGCGTGGTAAAGCAAGCGAGGTATCTAAACCACCATAAACATCACGCTGCGACACTCTTGTTACTAAATAAGGGAT
Source organism: Eleginops maclovinus (assembly GCF_036324505.1). NCBI lineage: Eukaryota > Metazoa > Chordata > Actinopteri > Perciformes > Eleginopidae > Eleginops > Eleginops maclovinus. The sequence goes on along the minus strand of NC_086366.1, from coordinate 13,836,188 downwards.
ACTCTCTGGTAATTTCATTCAAGCTTCTCGAAAATACCCCTATTTTAAGTAAGTATGGCATCCTCCCTTTCTATTCTAGCGTGATTATGGTATCCAACGTGACTCTGCTGTTGCTAGCCATTCTAACAGAAGGTGGCTAGCTAAGTAAACTAGCTAACGTTAGCTAAAATACAAGCGAAATTAAATGATAAAGGGTGATGAAGTGTATAAACATGAGCAACAAAGATGGTCATTGACCAAAGTTAAACGTGTAACTTTAAAATGCCTTGTAACACTAATATTGGTGCTAAACTCCTAGTAAGAAGTAGGGTGGGTAATTTATTTTATACACGTTTTGTTATATTTGTTGAAATGCTCTTTACGTCCCGAACTATGGCCCGACATGGATCGAAAAATCTATTGATCTGACAAACAACATACAAAATTATTATCTGTCGTAGTCGGAGGAGTTGTGTACTGCGACGTTACCTGTGCGCACCCATTGCGCATCACTACAGTCTTACTCTAGTTGACAGCTGTCCCCCCCAACTATCCCAGGAGTTATTGCTGGGGGTACAACACTAGGCTTCCACTACATTTCGATGGGACATGATTTACTTTTTGTTATTTATTCTTATAGTTAGATCTCTGTATTGGTATTAGTCTATATCTGGCTATACTTGTACTTTTAAAAGGGTTGAGATATGGCCACAAAGTAGATATTTCAAAATGATAGATAAAAAATACAACTTTAGGTGAACAATGCTTCCATAGTAAGTTATTTTACTTTTGACACTTTAAGTACATCTTGTTGCCAATATATACTCTAACTTAAGAAATATTTTGAATACAGGACTGAACTTTAATTAAGTCATTTTTAGGCTTCTCTTTCTACTTTCACTTGGGTAGAGGATCTGAGATCTTGTTCCACCACTGCTTGCAAATTGCCTCAGCTAAAGTTGAATTACTGTCAGATGTTAACATTACAAATAATGCAACAACACCAGGAAATTACCTTTTTTTTTTACAGTATTCATTTACAACTCAATTTCATTCCTGTTCGCTAAATGTCACGTTGTTTTTCCTTTGTTTTCAGTTTCTGCCGATTTAATCAGCATCATGGACGGCGGAGTGACGGTAGTTTCCAATCCTGTTGTGAATGTGCGCCTAACAAGCTCCATCTCCTCCTTTGAGGTGCAGCGCAGGTTCAATAGAGGGATTAGTATAGGAGAACTGAAGGTGAGACTCATCTTATCACACATTATACATATTTTCCTACACTCTATGTTGACATTATTGTTTAATTAAGGCATCTCTCATGCTTTCAGAGACACTGATAACTCTTTCTATTGTTTGTATTGAAATTAGGGAAAATTGGAGATGGTTTTGGGTGCATCTCCCTCCTGCATGGACCTGGAGTTGTTCAGTGTCTCTGACAAGTTCCTGCAGAAAATGGACGACAATGAAGCTCTGCTGGGTTCATATCCTGTGGATGATGACTGCAGAATACATGTAGGTAGCTGCTCCGTTTCGAAGATCTTTTAGTGTGGTTGCACAGACCATATAATAGTCAAAAACAGGTAGCCAAATATATTTAGTTCCAAATCAATACAAAGTAAAATAACTTTTTGGAGACTTTTGAGGCAACAGTCTAGTGAAACGTTTGCCAACTGGTTTTATAAATAAGAACCCAGCCATGTAGGTTGTGCTAAATAGCACACTGATTATGATGTTAATTCTAATTCAATTATTACAACATTTATATTTCACAAAACATTTATTCTGACAATAGAGAAAATAAAAACATGTTATTTTTAAGTTGCTTGTTATAATCTTAAGTGCTTTACAGTTAATGGCTCACGTGCAAAAACACCTGTGTGGTCTTTTTTCTTTAATACGTGTCTGTGTCTCATTTTGAATCACAGGTTACCGATAAAAGTGGTCAGATGAGCGAGTTCACTGATGTTTCCAAGGTGGAGAAGTTTGAACTCCCAGATGACTCGTATGAAAAGAGAACCGGTACAGTCATCTCCATAAATTGTCATTATCATAGAATTAACTATTTTATTTCAAATACAATGCATGTCCCCCAATATGGTGATCAATTGTGGCTATTGCAGAAGCGAGGCTTAGCAAAGCTTACCATATATTAGCTGAATTGATTTGTTATTATTAATATTTCAATCAACTGAAAGGAATCATTGTATATTCATTTAGTGGATCCACACAACTTTTGATAAAGCACTTAGGAATGAAAACCTATTTAAAGCTGCAGCCATAGATCAATTAAAGCAACAAATCATCCATCTCAGCTTTTATTATTTAGAAATTGTGGTGATTGTATACTTAACACTGAAATGTGGTAAACACATTATTTGAAGTGTCATGTTCTTACACTCAAAACTCTTCCTCCAGATTCAGCAAGGTCATTCATGAAGAAACATCAGGTTGGTGTTTATAACGAGGAAGAAGTGGCCAAGAAGAAAGCTGAGCTTGCTGCTCGGAAGGAGGAGCAGAAGGCTGCTGCTAATGCTATTTCTGTTGGCAGCAGGTGCAAAGTGCAGTTAGCAGGGCAACCGACAAAGCTTGGCACAGTCATGTATGTTGGTAAGTGAGGATAAATAGTAGCTGCTTTACTCCAATTAGGACATTTGTTAGAATTATATTTTAATTATAGTCCGACCCTTCCACCGTCAGGTGTCAGCTTGCATCTGCACTGATAAAGAGTGTGGGCTGCAGCAGCTGAGTTTTACTTCTTTTGTGGTGTCTCAAGGTAGATTTAGTCCTTTTATTTATCTGATTTCATCTGGTTTAAATGAACTCATCCTCAAGCTTTATTTTGTAACATTTTTGTTTGCCGAGTACTGAGCCAATACAATGTATTACATTATTACTAATGTATTAGCAACAACACAAAATGTTTCTCCCTTTTTTTGTCAGTTTCAGCAAACAATGAAGACTGAAAATATATGATCTTGACATAAGAGTACGAGTTCCTGGTGTGAATAACACTGTTGTTACTTTAATTGCAGGAACAACAGATTTCAAGCCAGGCCACTGGGTGGGACTGAAGTACGATGAGCCCATGGGAAAGCATGACGGAACGTAAGAGCCCTATTCTTTCTTTTTTTATGTTATGCACATTATTGATCAGGTTGGTCTTGATTCTTGCATTTGACCCTGGCTTTCTTTAAATTGTTTACCCACAGTGTCAATGGCAAGCAATACTTTGAATGCGAGAACAAATATGGAGGATTTGTGAAGCCCCAACATGTGACTGTGGGAGACTTTCCTGAGGAGGATTACGGTATCGATGAGATGTAGGACTGTAATGTTTCAGTGAGTTTTCCTGCCCTAACATTTGAGTGTCGACCTCAAGCTGGTTCCATTCACCTACCAGAGAGGATGCAAAGTCTTTGTCATCATAACAAATGGATTTTCAGTTTTTTTATTTTGTGCCTCTCTGTGGGGCATGATCCAAAGCACGGGGTTTAAAGATCTGTGTGTCTTGCTCAAATTAAGGAGAATACAGAATAAGGAGAATGTCTGATAGTCCATCTCCTGGTTTGCTAAATATGAGAATGGTACAGGATAACGACCAACAATGTTTAATAAAAGGGGTTTGGTTACATGTATCACATCATAATGAAGGTCAATATGTTGACCTTTTACTCCATGCACTTCTGATTCATTTAATTGACTTGCTTTTGCAGTACCTGTTGCTTCCAAGTTTTCTGAACATTGAAGTCATCTATGTAATCTGAAAGCCTGTATTGACAGTTTTAACACCAGTTGAATTTCTCTTCATTGCTTTTGTATCGGTTAGTACAAAGATGATTGTATATAACTGTTTATATTTTGCAGTTGTCTTTGCATTTTTGTGATGACTGTTATTTGCTGAGAGTGGTCATAGGAAAAATCCTCCCTAAAATACTTTAGCATTGATTTATTTAATCTCTTACCTTGTATACCAGACTAACATACATCATATATATCTCCAATTAGTAAAATGGAGACAATATTTGATTAAAATCAGAGGTTAATCAAACGTATTTCACTCAAGTGGAAAGATTAATGAATATCCTCCAACAGTAGTCTAAATATTCCATAGTGTAACAAAGCTTCTTAGAGCTTCATAGGGTTTCAACCTTTGTAAAGAGGTTTTTAAATTATAGTGTTGGATGTTTTCTCACTAAACATCACTAAATTCCTTTCATTTCTTTTTTTCTTTGTTATATGATAAACCTCATTTTTAGATTTCCAAGTGGATAAAAATATGTAAGTCCCAGTAATTTTACTCTTATTGAATATTTCTTGTCTAAAAACTTAAATGTATGCAATTGAAAGTGTCCTGCTCATATTGAACCACTGAAATAAAGCAATATTTTAAGTTTAAATTGTGGGGGTCCAAATGTGAATGATGAAAAAATATTTAAACTAAGCTGTTGCGTAGGCAAATGGATGACAAAATCTAAAAATAAATGGTAATAAAACTACATTTTAAAGTCCTCAGTTACATCTCAAAAAATTCTGAACTATGAAACTGATATTAAAATGCGCTCTTTATTTAATTTTAGTCAAACCTAATGAGGCTTCTTGTTTATTATATACATAGTTCCATTTAAGCATGACACACTGATTTTCATTCAGTTTAAGTACAATCTTTTAGCACTTTCTTTTCTTGTCCTTTAGAACAGTTTTACGGTGGTTTAAGTGATAGACAATTTGTGATGTTAAATTTAGAAGCAAACCTGTGTTTCGCATCTGTAAATGTACTTGCAATGTACCATTGTACGTATTGTTTGGATTACTATAGAGCATTAATATTTAAAAACAAGTCATCAATTATAACTCTCTTATCTAACTCACTATCTCCATTGTAACCCAACACAGCTTTCAAAAAGGAATAATATGCTTTGCTTGGTTTTATGTTACTGTTCCAATACTTCATCCTAAAGTTTACAGAAGAAATGTTAATATTGTTTTTCAGAAGATATGTGTGATGACCACAAATACAGACCATTTCTGTATTGTAGTGTTTTTTTTGTTGTTTTTCTTTAAATAATCTCTAAGGTGCTTGTGTTACTATGTGCCAAAGGGTCATGCATATTATTAAAAATGATTTGCCAGTACATGAGGGTATCTGATTGAGTTAACTTGTCTGTACATGCAGTACGACACTGACAAAGGTAAACTATTAACCCACTATATATCACTTGTTTTAGTTAGGTGCCACAATACACAATATACTATACTGCTGTGGTTTTACAATGAGTTTTTATGTACATATCTCCATTACTTCTTTTATTCCCCCTTTTTATTGCCTCTTCAATAAATATATGAATACATAGTTCTTTAAACACTATATACACACAAAAACATTGCCATCAGGGGTAGAGTACATTGATAATATACAGAGTCAAATAAAAACATACAGTGGAGGAAATAAGTATTTGATCTGATTGTGTTAGTTTGCCCACTTACAAAGAACTGAACAATCTATACTTTCAATGGTAGGTTTATTTTAACATTGAGAGACAGAATATCTAAAAGAAAAATCCAGAAATGTACATTAAAAGATATAAATTGAGTTGCGTTTAATTGTGGGAAATATATATTTGATCCCCTTGAAAAACATGCCTTAGTAGTTGGTGGAGGAAGCCTTGTTGGAAAGCACAGAGGTCAGATGTTTCTTGTAGTTGGTCACCAGGTTTGCTCACATCTCAGGAGGGATTTTGGTCCTCTCTTAAGGTTTTGAGGCTGATGCTTGGCAGCCTGAAGCTTCAGCTCCCTCCACAGATTTTCTATGGGATGGAGGTCTGGAGACTGGCTAGGCACTCCATCACCTTAATGGGCTTCTTCTGTAGCCACTCCTTTGTTTCCTTGGCCATATGTTTTGGGTCATTGTCGTGCTGGAAGACCTATCCATGTCCCATTTTCAGTGTCCTGGCTGAGGGAATGAGGTCATCAGCCAAGATTTTACGGTACATGGCCCCCTCCATCATCCCCTCGATGCGGTGAATCGCCCTGTCCCCTTAGCAGAGAAACACCCCAAAAGCATAATGTTTACACCTCCACGCTTGACGGTGGGGATGGTGTTCTTGGGGTCATAGGCAGCATTTCTCTTCCTCCAAAAACGACATGTCAAGTTGATGCCTTACATTTAGATTTTAGTCTCATCTGACCCCATCGCCTTCTCATAATTCCTTCTCTGAATCATTTAGACGGCTTGTACATGTGCCTTCTTGAGCAGGGGACCCTTGTGGGCGCTGCAGGATTTTGCTCCATTACAGCATAGTGTGTTACCAATAGTTTTCTTGGTGACTGTGATCCCAGCTGCCTTGAGATCATTAACAAGTCCCTCCTGTGTAGTTATTGGCTGACCCTTTACCTTTCTCATGATCATTGATGCCCCAAGAGGCGAGATCTTCAATCGTGGAATACCAGACCGAGGGCGATTGATGGTCATTTTGTGCTTCTTCCATTTTCTAATAATCAAACCTGTTGTCTCTTTCTCACCAAGCTGCTTGCTGGTGGTCTTGTAGCCTATTCCAGCCTTGTGCAGTTTACAATCATGTCCCTGATTTCCTTAGACATTAGTTCCACCATGATCACAAGACCTGTCTGGTCTTGCCCTCAGTGGAGAGGTTGCAATCTGATTTATTGACTGTGGACAGGTGTCTTTTATCCAGGTAAAGAGTTGATATTAGGAGTACTTTCCTAAAGGGACATTATTTATTTAACCGGTCCGTGGGAGCCAGAATTCTTGTTAATACTGCAGAATATTTATTTCCCACAATTCAACGCAAATCAATTTATATATTTTTTTTAATGTAAATTTCTGGATTTTCTTTTTGATGTTCTGTCTGTCACTGTTAAAATAAACCTACGACTAAAAGTATAGACTTTTAATTTATTTGTCAGTGGGCGAACGTACAACATCGGCAGGGTGTCAAATACTTATTTCGTTCACTGTATATAAAGAAAGGAAGAAATATAAAGAAACGAGTGATAAAAACAGCATTTCAGTAAGATTTTATGTACTTTACTTCCCTGAAGACGACCGTCAGAACGATGACGCTACATACTGTCATCTCGCGAGAAGCAGGGCATTTTTCCCAGGCAGCAGTGTGGTGGTGTGGTGTGTTCGCGATAGAGACAAGGAAAGATGGCGACGCAGGAGAGCGAAGCTGCTCAAGAAACCGTGAGCAACGGCGAGGTAAAAAATGAATGACACACTTATTACCTTATTATCGCTTTTACGTCCAGGTGAAGGGGCCGTTTTTATGTGTTTGACAGTTGATTGGGGGCACCGTTAACATTTAAACGTCTTGCCGATCGGTACACGAGTGACGTTGTCAGTGCCGGTTGGTTTTAAAACGACCCCCTCCTGCCGTTAACCGAGTCATCCTGCCTGTTAGTGGATAAATCCTGCCGGTCAGCTGCGTGAGAGCAGACTGTGTTAACGGGGAAATCTGACCTAAAAACATACAATTACGTAAAAGTGACAAGATAATTAGTTGACTCCATGTGTGTCGGTGTGAGGCTGCTGCAGTGTCAGTTAGCTATCACAAGGCCTGAAGCTTAACAACGCAGGTCGGCTTCTCCTGCCAGGCCGGTCTCAAGCAGCTCACACATCTCTAATTCACGGTTAAACCCTGCCACCTGCCTCTCCATCTACACAATTCAAAAGGGAACTTAGTGCTACATGTGCATTTTATGCAACATAGCAACGGTTTATCTTCCAGTTCATCTTGGTAACATTGACAACTGACAAGAATCAGGTGTAATCATCGAATTTATTTGGCTAACCCTGGAAAAAGCTCAAATACATTTTTTCTTAATAGCAGTTGTTGGGAGTTAATTAGGATGACATCTCCATCTAGCAATTATTTCCGGATTGACAAATGTCACAAGTTACCAGAGGTCATAGTGAATCATCACTTTTCTAGAGGCAGACCACGGGTCTCTCTTGCCTTTAATTCGAAGTCTGTCACATTTGATTTATATTATTTATATTCCTAGTGGTAGAACATATTGACGTGATAAGAAAAGAAGATTTTAGTTAGATAAAGCTGTTGCATTTGGTAAATATTTGGCACTTTAATTTTTAAGCACAAGACAGAACTGCCATTTGATTTTGTATCATGCCATTTATGATTGACCAATGGCTCAAAAATAATTTGATTAAACCTTTTTTTGTTCTTTTTAAGTTTTAGGTTTTCAATCTAGAATCTAGGTTGTTATTTTTTTGTTCTGGGTCATGACTCTTTGCAAAGCAGATAAAGCAAAAACTTATCTCAGAAAAAATAAATATGGTTAAATAAAGACATGTAAGCCTACTGCTTTTTTACTTAACCATCTAGGTAAACCAATAGAAGATCAAAACTTGAGAAAATTGGGTATACAATTAGATTATTATTTTTTTAAGTGTTTTGTACATTTTGGAAACTGACTTAAAACAGCAGTAATATTTTATTAAACTACAGATTTATCTCCCAGATTACAAAATGCCTAGCGCTGTGATTCAAATCTAATTGTAATACTCAAGGGGCAGAAACTAGGTCATGGGTTCAAAATGCGTGTATTGCCTCTTCTTTTAATGCAATTGCAATAACAGGATACAGGCACTATTGGGTTTTAGAGGAAACCATTATGTTCATCTTGAGGCCTACTATTGGTGAGTCAGTTGAGAGCAATGTCTGGTATTAATCTTGTGGGGGGGAAAAATTAATCGACTTTGTTATTTTCATACCCTCATTTTTGATTGAATAAATCTACTGGGTAGAGGTGGAACTTAATTGCTGTCATCCAAACACAAATTATGAAATCAATGTTTTCATGTCAAAGATATCATCCATTTGAATTTCCCTTTAACGCTAGTCTAATGTGGAAAGACCATCTTCAATGTTTGAAAATGTGGATTACTTTCCAGATAAAAAGCATTTTTAGCCTTTTATAAACTAATACACATCAACCCATATGGCTTTAATATCCTGGTTTCTATGCGCCTATATTGCATACTAGCTTGCTTCTTGCTGTAGGAGATAGTGTCACCATGTGTGATAAACATTATCAAAGCAATCTGGGCTTCTGTCAAAGACTGACTTATCTGAACTGTTGGCCCTCTTTCTTCAAGACGGGCGCATCCAATGTGAAGCATTTACTCTGCACCCTGAGTAGGTGGTTAATTGTTAATCCTTGCTCGGTGTGTAATATTGTAAATTATTCTCTTGAGCTGGAACAGATAACCCTGTTTCTCATGTTGAGCATATGAATGATCTGTCTGCTTAATGGTTATAACGTTGATCCCTCTAGGAGACAGAGGCATGTCTCTGCTAATATAATTTATTTAAAAAAAACGGGACAAGGCAAGGAAGCATGAAAAGCTCTATTTTCAGCCACTGCATGTCCTTGGAATTCAGTTAGTGATGGTGCTAGGTTAGTGGCTTATCAGAAAACATAAACCTTCACAAAGTTAAATCAGTAATTGTTGGCCTTCTCGGCACCTTAATAACCTGCTGAGCGGAAAACCTTTTGTTTCTGGAGGCCGACTTCTGTTCTCCCTTGTGTTGATGACAATGGGGGAGATTAGATGTTTAGATAGGGAAGGAGTCTCATGACTTGGCGTCTGCGTGTGTATTGTGTCACTTGAATATAATGTGGCCTTGCTGCAGGGGCGATGGGTGACATGGACATACCTAAAGCAAACCTAGGACACATTTGACTAATTTCAATGAAATAGTAGAATAGCTTGCTTTTCCTGTCCAGATATATATAAATGCAAATTAATTCAATTTACAATTATAAAAACAGCAAATCATCATATTTGAGTAACAGGAGTGAGAGAATGTTTGGCATTTAATCTTTTTTAAATGTTCAGTTATTTAAATGGTTCTCTCAAGTCTGGTATAATGTTTATCACTGTATCTACATTTCTTAAATATACACAAAACACACCCGGTTTCGCCAGTAGTTTGAGGCTTATCTGTCCCCTATAGTTGATACTAGGCTTGGAATTTCATCATTTTAGGGGCAAAGCCATTTGGCCTTTTGTGTCACAAATTTCTTTAGGGCACAAAGGCCATTTAGGGAAAGATTTGGAGCTTACAAATAAACAACTTAACTTTCTGATAATAAAAACAAACGAATGACATGGAAAACAAATTACTTTTTCACTACACTGCGCATTGAATAGAGTAGCCTAGTTTTTCATTAAATATGTGCGGCAAAAACCAAACCACAAGTGGGGCAAAGCGCTCGCAGCCCAACTAAAACATCATCTCATAAGTCAGAGCTGGTTGACTGTAGGTATGTGTGCGAAAAGTGTAGTCATGAAGAGGAGACGAGAGAGCTTAGACTACATCACCAGCGGTAAATAATACAAACAGAACATGAAAAAGTTGACCATCTACTGGAGCTTTGGTGAGCAGAAGTATAGTTTATGTGTCGATGGATCGATTGCTATTGTAACCACGGTGACGAGTGCCTGTGTTTTCCTACAGTCTGGTGTTTTCATGCTGAGGCGTCACGGTTGTTGTTATTGTTAAGTTTTGCTTTGTGATAGCGCTCTTTAATCCATGTATTAAGGTACAAAAAGCCTTTATATATCTAAGTTGTTCGTGCCTCACCACAAAAACGCCACTGAGTGAGGGGAAGGGGGGTTCCTAGAGAGAGAGAGACGGGGGAATGCCACGAGAGAGCTAACATATATATGTGTATGATAATTAACCCTCTTCTTTGCCGTGGTTACGGACGACAGTAACCTGTCTCAGAAGTGAATAAACTCACAGACAAAAACAGACACGAGGCCTCCTTGTATTCTTATAGCGAGACGCTGCAATGACGATTGAATGAAGCGACGTATGACACGTGAGGTGCGTGCAACCAATCCAACAACCCATGGTGGCCGTAGGACGTACAATTATTTTCGGGGCATCACGGCCAGACCGAGGTGGTAACGAAGGCCATGGCCTTCATTGCCTTGAAATTCCCACCCTGGTTGATACCCTTTTGTTTTATCACTACATTCAATCCTTTTTACTGCCACTGAAGATGTTCTTCTTTAGAAATGTACTTCATCATGTGATGTCAATGCCCCGCCATCATTGGGATTTCTTTGGGTTCACTGACTGTGTGTCTGTATGGTTGTAGGTGAGCAGCAATGGGACCGCTGCAACAACCGATGGCCAGGTTGTGCAGACGGCTGGAACTGCACAGGATCCTCAAGAGCAGCAACCACCGCAACCCCCACCTAATGCATGGCAGGTCATTAAAGGAGTCCTCTTCAGGTGAGTTTCACTTTTTGTCTTTTGATATAACAGACTCACCCTTCCAACAGATCCCATCTCACAGATATACATTTAGATGTAAGGTGGCCTCTAAATTCATATAAAAGTTGTGTACAGCTCAGCTAAAGTCCGCCCTGCTCCAGATCTCTGTGCAGAGGTTTAAGTGTGTCGCTTGTCTAGTTGCCTTTACCCAAATAGGGTCTATTAAAAAATGGTTTCCTCATCTTTTTCTATGCAACTTGCAGCAAAGATGAACCTGACAAATTGATTTAGTAGCAAAACGTCATCACTACCAGATAGTGTGTGGGCCTTTTCTTGGTTCTTTTCACAGTTTATGATCAGATGCACTTGTCTACTCTTTGAGGTGAATGTAGTTCGTGTCTGTAAATTGCTATTTTCAATTTGTTAATATCAAGAGCTATCTTTTTGTATAACCAAACGTACAAAATCCCCAGCAAGAAGTAAGGGCTATTTTGAACTACATTAGTCATGCAAAGCACAACATGTGTGGAGCTAGTGCCAGTGTAGTAATTTTAATTTTGCAGCTAGTTTGAATAAAACCTCTACGTTTGGTTTTCCCGGCCCGGGAGGCAAGCAGCTGCTTTGCCTGCCAACCAGCTGACCCTGGAGGGAAATAACATGTCCACCTATTAAATAGAAATATTTTATTGCGTTAACCATATTAAATACTTATATTTGACAATAAACTCTAAAACACATTTAATATTATTATCTTGGGATGTATCTGTTTTTATTAGTACACATTCCTGTTTGGTATTGCTCTCATTGTCATAAAATTGGAAATGTAATTCAAAAAAATAATTCGCTTTTTTTTAAAGAAAATGTAACTAAATAACCACACAATTCTCCACAGAAAATAAAATCTCTTCAAAGTATCGCTTAAAAAATACAAATTCAAAAGTGTTCATGAATACACCGGTTGCATAATTGTGTCAGTTTGCCTGGCGGTGATTGAATTTAGCTTTTAACTTCCGTCACAAGCTTAAAAAAAACGTGGTAGCTTTGGCTACACGGGGCAGAAATGTGTTAAAAACGCACAGAAGTCGACTTGATGTTTTTAAATCTTTCTGACTCTTTGCACTGAATGCCAAACTGAGATCTTGTCTGAGGATGCGTTGAACTACACCAAGCAACAAAAGCATGCGAGAAAAAAATATGATATCGCATAGAAAATGCAATATTTGAATGTGTTACCAATGCAGGAACCACCTCACTTCTAAATGTGTTTCTTTTAAACTGTCATTTACTAATACTGCAAAGCAAGGAGTCTGTCTTAAAGTCTGCACGTAATAGTTTGATTAGGTTAGCTGCCTCTAATCTTTATCTCTAATTTATCAAATCTCATTTTCCTCTGACTCTATTTTCAATTATTCCTGCAGAATCTTCATAATCTGGGCGATCAGCAGCTGGTTCCGTCGTGGGCCATCCACTCCAGACCCAAACACGCCAGCCGGGGCCCCAAGAGTACCGAGCAGGAACTTGTTCCCCAAAGACACCCTCATGGTATATTAAACCCGCCCCTCTCTCCATATCCCTTTATCTGCATGACCACCTGTTCTTAATTGAATTGAGACTGCTTAAACATCCCACACACTCTGAATCCCTGAAGAATTCTTCTTAGTGTTATAGCTTGCTTTCAGAACAACTCTCTCACCAACCCCTGACTCTGTAACATCATAAACACCTTTTATTTTCTCACCATCCCTACAGGACCTGTATGTGTTCTTGTCCCAAGATGAGGTATTCACTGACTTCAACAACACAGAAGCCCTGTTCTGGTTCCACAGGGACCTGGTCTATGGAGACTGGAACATCGGGGAGAACGGGGACGGCTGTTACGAGCAGTATAAGGAGATGGAAATCCCAGAGGTGAGGAGGAAGGGGAGGTGCTATAAGAGAGATATGCAGCTGGAAAAAAGAGGTGACGGGCAGTACACAGATGGGACAGGGAACAGTTAGTTCAGTAAATTGAAAATTGAGCTTATTTTATCTAAAATACTTCTTCCTGTTTGGTGTGTATTTGCAGTTTTTGCAGCAGAATGGTTCCATCTACATGCACGTCTACTTCACTAAAAGTGGTTTCCACCCAGACCCCAAACGCAAGGGACAGTATCGCAGACTGGCAACAGTTCATTCATCACGAAGTAAGCACATGTAGAAAACGCATACATTGGAAACCTAAATGAAGTGTTTGATCATTTATAAGTGTTAACCTGTACTGTTACTCTTTCAGTGCTGAATAAATTTAAGCGTAGAAAGTTTATGAAGACCAAGAATCTGCTAACAGGAGAGACGGAAGTGGATCCCGAATTGATCAAGGTTTATACTTTCATTTTCCTAATACCTTCAACTGTTACTGTCTATCATGTAGTGTTAGCACTGCTAAATTGGCAGTTAGATAATATACTTTTGCACAGCTATCAAAAAAACTTGAATCGGGGTCAAATCAATGTCCACATGATATGCATGTTTTGCTCCGTGGGGAAAAATATGGAAGTCTCTCTGTTTTAAGCTCTGTATATTCTAATGTTTGAAAGTTTGAAACAAAAAGAAAGCAGATGGTGCAAATCAAATTTCAAGTAATAAAACAAATGTGTGTCCTCACAGCGAGCGGAGAGCCATGGTCCGGTGGAGATTATCTCTCACTGGCACCCCAACCTCACCATCAACATGGTGGACGACCACACCGCCTGGGTCAAGGGCTCTGTTCCCCCTCCTCTAGATCAACGTAAGTTCCCTCCACTAAAATGCTTGCCTTTTGTGCACATTCACGCACATTTGAAAAGGTCACAACTTCCACAGCTGTTTCATCTTGTTTTCTGAGAAAGTTTTCATCTTTTGAACGTTCTGCTCTTCTTCGACTAGATGTTAAGTTTGATGCTGTAAGTGGCGACTACTATCCCATCGTGTACTTCAATGACTACTGGAACCTTCAGAAGGACTACTACCCCATTAACGAAACCCTGACGACACTCCCGCTGCGCCTCTCGTACTGCCCACTGTCCTTGTGGCGTTGGCAACTGTACGCCGCCCAAAATGCACGATCTCCGTGGAACTTCCTACCAGAGGACACCTACGAGCAGTCTGATGAAGACCAAGACTCTGTCAAGGTAAGACATCAAGGCTCACAGGGCAAAAAGGAATTGTATTAGCAGTAATGTGGTGAGGTGGAATAAGTTCTATAATGCTGGTTTGATTATTTTTTTATAGGTGGCCCTTTTGGAAACCAACCCATACCTGCTGGGAATCACCATAGTTGTCTCCATTGTGCACAGCATCTTTGAGTTTCTTGCCTTCAAGAATGGTAAGTTCTCAACAGCCTGTCTGTATTGAGCACTTTCAACTTGATTTTTCTTCCAACTCACCAACCATCTTCTCCCCAGATATCCAGTTCTGGAACAGCCGACAGTCTCTCGAAGGCCTCTCCGTGCGCTCTATCATATTTGGAGTCTTTCAGTCTGGGGTAGTGCTGCTGTACATCCTGGACAACGAAACTAACTTTGTGGTACAGGTCAGCGTCTTCATCGGCCTACTTATTGACCTGTGGAAGATCACCAAGGTCATGGATGTCAAAGTGAGTCGGAGCAACACTTGTTTTTTCATACAGAAGTTTGTTTGAATAACTATATTAAAAGGTTTATGTAACTTTACTGCATTTAAATCAACTATTTCTATTCTGGTGTTATATTGGGCCAGTTGTATTTGCATTAATCCCATGTGCTTACAAATGCATTCTGTGATAAGTGTGATTTTTCCCACTGCAAATCCGCATGCGATTTGTATCTGTACATAACTACTTCTTGTTTTGCCCTCATAACTATATTCCAGTAACCCTCTGTGTTTATCGTTCTCCAGTTGGACAGAGAGAACAAAATTCTCGGGGTGATTCCAAGATTGGTATTCAACGACAAGTCAACATATGTGAAGTCTTCAACCAAAATCTTCGACGACGTAAGTTTAACCTAGACTGCTCTCTTCATATCGGTCACATTCAGATGACCCTTCTTTCAAAACTACATTTTTAGAGGACAATATACAATATGACAAATTTGTTATTTGAACAAAAGGGTAAGGCTTAATACGCCTGTGGGGGTTGATAAAATGTCATAATTATGTCTTGTTTTAAATAATACTTAATTAATAAGTCAATTTCTTATTAGTGTGCCTGACCACCCACTTTTCTCTTGTGAACAGATGGCCTTCAAGTACCTGTCCTGGCTGCTCTACCCTCTGTTCGGTTGCTATGCGGTCTACAGTTTATTGTACGTAGAGCACAAAGGCTGGTACTCATGGGTACTCAGCATGCTCTATGGCTTCTTGTTAACCTTTGGTAAGTAAAATATATAAGAATTCATCGCTTCTGCAATTTACCTGCCCTTGAATCAGCGTATGCGCATTTAATTGTGCAGGGAACCCTCTTGTATACGGCCGGTTATTACCTCAATATAAATATTGGGTCTCTGTTGGTCAGGAATTGTTAGCATGAATACTAAAAATATAGAATTTCTAAAAGAAGTTTTGCAGATGGCTATCAATGATTGTCTAAAATGTGTTTCCAAAATATATAATGAGTGGATGATGTATAGAATTACAACTGTTATTTACAGATTTTGTTAACAGAGATTTTTCATAAAGCAACACACAGAGACTTTTTTCAGGAGTATATTTATTAACTCTCCCTCTGAAGCAATCTTTATATTTAGCCTCTTAATGTATTATTGATTTTACTCTAGGATATTTTCCTGTCCTTCTAGATCATATTTAAATGACAGAGATGTGGCTGATTTTAATATAACTCACTTAATTATGCTGCCTCTAAGTGTACTTACAGCCTATGTTTTCAACTGTTGCATCATGCTTACATATGCAATTCCCAATAGCCTCTGCTAATGCACTGTGTATTAATAGACTCTTGTCACGGCGCCTGTTTAATAAATTGCCCCTGGTGTGAAAAAGTTTCTAACCAGTGCTTCCTCTCTATCTCTCTTTTTGGTGTTAGGTTTCATTACAATGACGCCGCAGTTATTCATTAACTACAAGATGAAATCTGTGGCCCACCTCCCATGGAGGATGCTCACCTACAAGGCTCTCAACACCTTCATCGATGACTTGTTTGCCTTCGTCATCAAGATGCCCATGATGTACAGGATAGGATGCCTCAGAGATGGTTTGTACTCGCTGTTCACATGACTTAAAAAAAAATCCCCTGAAAAATGTTTGGCTTTATGTAATGCAACATATTATTTCCAAGTTTCCCTGCCACTTGCATAATGTGACGCCTGCATTAGTGCAGCTTGCCCATGAGCTTTATACACAGTTTTACACGATTACTGCAACGCGTACAAAGATGTGCCATTCCTTCTACACAACATTAACAGCCTGTTCATTATACTAAAAATCAAACTTCTGAACACTAAAACAGGGAGGGTTTTTTCTTCATCGAATAAGTTGTCAAATAATAGATTTAATCTCTACAGCTCTAGCCAGGGAATTCTGAAATGTTAACCTTTCTGGCTGACTTTGGCATATTTTCAGCAATAGAATTAAAATGCAATGTCACTGCAAATAAGGCCAAAAGTGAAAGTTTGATTTGGACTTAAGGAATACATTTACCACCTACAACCAAGTAGATGTTTTACTGGATGACCATTGGTTAATGAGGGAATAATGTCTTTGAAACACAGCTGCGGAAATAATTGAGACCACTTCAGCATTATCATT
Source organism: Eleginops maclovinus (assembly GCF_036324505.1). Lineage (NCBI taxonomy): Eukaryota > Metazoa > Chordata > Actinopteri > Perciformes > Eleginopidae > Eleginops > Eleginops maclovinus. The sequence goes on along the minus strand of NC_086366.1, from coordinate 13,819,176 downwards.
TTGTCTTGATTTATTATTTATAGGTATGTTTTTGAGTTAAATCAATTTTCATTTCATTTTATTGTATTCTCTAAACTACTGACTATTTTTCTCTGTGTAGTAATTCAACAGACACTGGAATGGCTGCCATACATGTAGAGATAAAGATTTCAGAAAAATTAGGAGTGGTCTCTTCATTTTTTCTGGAGCTGTATATTTTTCTGCTTTCTGACCGGACAAATCCTGTGTTTCCTCTCCTGCAGACGTGGTGTTCTTCATCTATCTTTACCAGCGCTGGATCTATCGGGTTGATCCCAACAGGGTCAACGAGTTTGGCACCAGCGGAGTGCAGCAGAGCCCGGATGACAAGGCAGTGACAGACACCTTGGCAGTGACAGACGCCACGGCAGTGACAGACGCCACAGCAGTGACAGACGGCGCTCCCGTTGCAGCCGTCACAGACAAACCAGAGGGGGAGAAGAAGAACGATTAAGCAAGACACATCGCCATTATCTGCCTCCCTTACCCTCAGTGCTGGGGCGAAGAGGACTTGTGAAAGATAGGCAGGAAGTGGATTTGTCGTTCTGTAGTTATGGACACCACTACAAAAAAAAAATGCAGTTCAACTGTTCCCTCTGATTTCTGTGCGCATCCACAGAGAAATCATATTCAGTGTAGACATGGTAAATTCTTATTTCTGTTCCCCGCCCTCTCGTTTTGCAGTTCAAGTGAAGTAAAACAAAACGTGATGTACTGTATTCTGTTTGATTTTTCAGAGGGTAACAATGTGTTGGAGTAGAGTTTTGGAAGGGAACTGGCGCAGTTATACTACATTTTTTTTATAAGAGTGGAAAAGAGGATACGGGCAGCTTTTTTTCTTGGTGTAGATTCCTTGTGAATTTTTCTTTTCATTCCATATGAGCACCATGTTCAGATGCCTGTAAACTGTTGAGTAGTGCTGGAGGAAACTGGAAAGATCCTGAGCCACGAGAGGAGGTGGTGACTGGAAATAAGATGAACGACCCTACAGGACACTACCCAGACAGTGACTACTACCCTCAATTTTAAACACATGTTTAATGTTCTGAGCTGAACATAAAAAATAAAAGCCTTGTTGGTATTAATATAAATATATTAATATTGTCAATGAATTGATTTTGGTTTTTTAGTCCCTGAAACATTCTTTTTGTATCTCCTCAAACTGTACAGAATCTCAGCTTGTCATGTTATTAATGCCTATGTCAAATCTGTCTAACAATAGCCAATTTAGAAGTCTAATTTTAATTCCACCCCCTCAGCTGAACGTATGATTTCCAAATTGTTTCACGTTCACATTCCGAACCACATCACCTTGACCGACACAGTGGAGAGCGTCAGGTGTGGCTGGAAGAATTACAGTGTCTCTTGTTTTAATTTTGAGTGCTGTAAATCCTGAAAGAAAGAGGGTTCCATGTTGGTACATATTAAATTTTGATTCATTCATGTTTATAGTAAAATTCAAGTGTGATTTAAAATGTCTATGCAATGCTTTTTTGATGTGTCTCTTACTAGTTTTTACTTACCGTTCAGGGTTCAAAAACAATATTTGTGCCTGAAACTTAGTTCACAATTTCTTTTGATGTTGCAGGAAATAGTTTGTGTGCTTATAAGGCATGCATATAGTGTAGTGAGGTCTTTGAGCTTGTTCCCCCTGAAGGTTTCTAAAAGATTGCAGCTCATGAAAATGTTCAAACTGATATCAATAATTTTCAGTAATATTTTTTTTTTCATTATCATAAAAATGAATAATAGCATCATCATTTCATCCAATGGTCAAAACGTGATGACTTGTCCAGAATTAAAAGATTCAATTTACAATAAATGAAAATAACAAGCAAACAATTCCTTCCATCAAACAATTCCTTCCATCAAAAGACTAAAACCATGTTTTGCTTGAAAAAGTGACTAATTAATTATGGAAGTAGTCTAAACTGAAATCGTTTCTGCCTTACTGCAGTTTGATCATCAGTCATAATTCAAAGATAATTACAATTAAGGTTAGTTAATTTAGATGGCAGGGTCAGGCATCTCCAATGTGTGTCTGTGGAAAAGCAGGATGGGGTAATTATGGCACAAAATAAAACAATTACGAGATATGTTTGCAATGCAACACTGTGACTTTTTGGAACTCTATTGTAAGTCAATTTAGTCGGACAGGGCTGATGAACCTGGTTTGAAAATGTCTGTCCACGTGTTTTTGATGGGATAGAGGGGCCTATTTAGTTTCAAAGTAACATCTACCAGTCATAAAGACATGTTTAAGACTGGAACACCACCTTAATGAACTATCTGCAGAAACGGTGTTGTCCTCACTTGACCTTGACTTTTAGTCTCAAGTAGGCCTACGTTAAACCCTAACATAAATTCAGAAAAAAAAGAAAAAGTTTTGGTGATTGAAATGTGTGATTGAAAAACACTGCTTTATCTGTAACACCCTTTAAAACGTTATTATTTTTATTATTGTTTTAGTTTTATTGGTCCCTGCTGAGTCACCGCTTCCTCTAAACGCTTCGACTTTCGCTTTCCATTTCCATGTAAGCAAGGACAGGCAAACCTGCCTGTCCTCTGCTTACAGCAGGTGTCATCGTTTCGCTGCAGAACTTTGAGCAAATGGTCTTTTATTAGGCAAAAAAAAAAAGATGATGCCTCAAATAAAGCAGTTACACGTCACTGTCTTGACAGGGCAGTAACTAAACGTGCAGACATTTTATTGGCGAAGCTTTATATAGAAATTCCCACCATTCCATCAGCTTAAATACCGGATAGGATAGTAGCATGGTACAACCAGGAGAACTATCGTGTGTGTGTGTTTGTGTGTGTGGGTGTGTGTGTGTGTACATGTGTAGGCCTACCTGTTAGTCAGACTATTAACTATTTGCAAACTATGCAAATGCAGTGGTGCTCGAAAAAACGAAAACTTAAAAATGTGAAACTTTTTTACGGTATTTGGGTGTTGAATATTACAATAAGTAAAACGTGCATCTTAATAAACCTGCAGTTCGGCACCTGTTGTCTTTGCGGGGGGGGTTTTCCTCTGGGAGATGACGTATGATTTTCAGGGGGTTTCCGACCTGAAGCAGCCTATCAGAACCGAGCTGCTGCGGAAAGACTTGGCTGAAGCGAACTGCACTCCCAACACCTTCAGCACATGTCCTCACAGTAAAACAGTTTGTCACCAGTCGATACACACACTCAGAGCTTGTGTCTAGACTTGTTTACCGGAGCTGTTTTTGAACAGAGTTTCACCGCGAAGAGTAATACCGAAAATATTCGGGTTTGAAAATAACTTCAAGGACACGACGGTTGAGTTCATGCTCTTTAAGGACAACTCTCATGCGATGAAAGACATGGACATCTTCAACGGCACAGGTTTCAAATCTTAATCTTTACGTTTGTGAGTAAGTGTGCGTTTGTGTGTGAGAGGGCTGACATCACCAGCAGGCATGTGATTTGAAAGAGCAAAGCAGCCAACACCCATTCCCCTGTAACACACACTGCTACCCGGCTCTCTCTCTGCTCCACTTACTCCTGGTTTAACATTTAACTGTTTTATTCAGATTATTTCTGATTATTATTATTATATCAGATTATTTCTGTTTGTAGTGCTAACAGTAAATACAAACTTGAGGTACTTGATCTTTACATAACGTTATTCAATGTTATCCCACTTAATACTTTTCTATTGCATCCTTAGAGAGGCTAAAAAGTATAAAAAGGATATAGCAATGTTTACTGCAACATGTCTTTGACAACATCAAATTCTTAGTTTGGTCCGATTAGATTATTAATAAAAAATAATCTGATAATGTTAAAATGCCCAGCAAAAGGCCCTATTTAAAGTAGTTACACCTTAACCATCTGTAACATTAAAGTGATGTATTCATAAATACATCACTGATTAGAACCAGTATTATTCTGAAGTAGGAAATAACAATAATCAAGTGTATTTTGTATACTTTTGATCTTTTACTGAGTAACATAGTAGTAGTAGTACTTATTACCACTCTGTCTGTCTCCTGCAGAGCCGCGAGCGCCGTCAGATTTCGGTAAGTTGCTTTGACCTTTTGCCCAAAAAACAGTAAATCACACGTGTGTGTTTTTTCTGTTATTGCAACCTCGCAGAAAGGCGAAGTCAGACCATCTTTAGCTTGCCTATTTGTGCTTCCTCTAATGTGACATCGGGCTAGTGAGGTGGCCCCGAGAAATAAACAAGGCAAAATAACATTTCAGAAAGCTTAACCGCATTATTAAACATTGGATCTATTAATGTTTTATATTTGTTGTATTTAAGGCTGCAACTTATTTTGAGAATTCATAAATCTACCTATTATTTTTTTTAATGTACTTGCCTTTTTACAGGTATAGTCTATCAAATGTTTTAATTTAATTGTTTTATTGTCAAAATAACAAAAATGTTACCAATTCAAATTGAATTTAACAATCTCTGCTTTGGAAATGTTTTGCACACCTTAGCTGCAGGAAACTAGTTTCTGTGAGTGGGAAACCTCAGACATTGTACTCCTCACCGCAAGTGGAAATCAGTGTTCATGACATTTATGTTCTGGTAACCATAGCAACATCACTGGTGAAACAGTTAAACACATCACATGTATAGGTTTTGGTAATTGGCCATGATATAAGCCCAATATGGCACATTTTCGGTGTCCTGATATAGAATAAAATGGATAGTGTGCATTTTATAACGCTTTAAGGTTCATCATATACATCAAAAATGAATAAACTGAAAAATAAATCAACACAAAATCCAAACACACAGGGCTATTTTATAGTTATTATTAGTGGTGCCTATATAAATTACACTCATTTAATATATGGAACTTACTGTGAGATACTGCCCTTTTACCCACAGGGTTAATCATTTATAACATGTAAAACCTTTTTATGATGGTGCTGTGAGAAAAACCCTAAAATATGCGTGTAATTATGAGTCTTTAGAGAGACTCAATATATTAGATCTTCCATGTCCATTTATATTCATCAGCACAGTTCCTTCTTAATATTGAGGTTTGACCATTTTATATCCTTCAGTTAAGATCTTATTAGCCGCCTCACATCACTATTTAAAAAAGTACACCTTATCGATAGAGCAGTGTTAACTTTATTCTTTAGTGTGAGGTATTTATTTAATGTTCAGCTATGAAGTTTTCGGAAAAAAATATTGATATTATTGTTATTTCCAGACCTCATTGAGGAAATCATCACAGAGGACGGAGTAGAGCGGCTGCGACCCTCCCTGCCCGGACCTCCTGCTCCTCCTGCTGACCTCCGCCAGCCGCAGAACCACAGGATGCTGCGGCAGAGTTCCTCAAGTTCCTCTCCGACATCTCAACCGGTACTGGTGGCGAGAGGCACTGCATGTCAGGTGAGAGGGTGAAAAACATCTTGTGTTTTGTACCAGTGTAGTCATTTGTGTTGTTTTGGTCTCATCTCAGTTCATGGTTCCCTACATGTCCCAGAATGCCTGTAGGCAAGACCCAGACACTGGCTTTGATGCAAATGGAGCAGCAGCAGGCCTCAAAAACACAGATAAAGTTAAATTACATAAAATAAGGACTTATTATTAAATATTTTACACAGTTGGAGAAGCTGCATAATGTTGCCTTAATATCAAGACTCATTACTAATGATTGTAACCATTTATGGAAAGTCTACCAATTTACTCTGTCCGGCAGACCTGTGGGTTTTCCACAGGTTGTCCTTATCTAAGATAGACTGAATTAAAACAAATGGCCAATTTACATACTTGTTGGTTGTCCAAAAATTTTAAGTGAAAGCAATAAACCCATGGATATAAGTATTCCAGATTCTCAAACACAAATATTTGTTGCTTTTTTGGTTGTTTAAAAAAAATAATTTACCTGATTAGCCTTTAAGTATAGGAAACCCTTCAGTTTACAAATGTCACCTTGAGCTCTGGAAGCTTGATTGTAATTTTCCCCCATTTTAAAGATTCACCAATTGACCAACTCTGCAGATTAACCTCTAGAAAACCAGTGTTGCATACCTAAAATACACAAATATTGATATATTTAGCCACAAACAACTGTTTACACACCAATGTTACTGTTATTTAGTCCCTACTGCTTTCATGTTGCTATTGAATGCTTGTGAATAATAACAACAGGAGAATCTCCAGTCTGGCTTATTCTCTGTTAGGATGAACAAAGACAGGACTGCAGTTTAAGTGAAAAATGATTTGTTGTATGGATTAAATGTTGGTGGAATTCACTGCAGTGTAGTACATGTATAGCCTGCAGAGGGCTGTTTGTTGTTGAGATAAGTATTCAGGCAGCTCGGGCTCTTACCATAAAACACGTGGTTTACAGATCAGAAGTGTTGTAATACGATCACATTGCAGTGAAGATGTGGCATGCACAGAGAGCTCTTAATGTAAGGCACACGAAAACATCTCAAAGTGTTTATTAGCTAAGGATGTGCTAGTAAGATTGCAACATTTGGGGGTTTTTGTATTGTTATACCGTTTGTCAAGAGAGTTTTGCAGCTGTGATAGAGGCTGACACACCTCCTCTGCATGCTTTTCTGTCGTAGGAGGCTGAAAGAGAGGAGTGGATGGAAAAACTGTAATATGACTCCCTATTTCGGTTTGACGTCCTTTCTGTTTACAAGCCAAACCCACCAAGGGGTGAAAGTTCACTTTTTTTTTTCTTTTTTCTGAGACGCTTCTCCAATTGGTCGATTTGTTGAGCTGACTTCCTATTTCCTGTTCGCTGCTCAATAGCAGCTCACTCTGCTAGGCTTTTGTTTAGCTCCATTGTTTTTAGGCTAACAGGTTTGGCCAGGCTTACACGCTCTTTGACAACAGACGTCTGTTCCTCGACAGGATATTGTGAAGCATGATCTCATGCTGAGGCATCACCGACATCTCTGCTGCAACAGTTTAATGAGCTCTCAGCCTGAGTTACTGCTTCAGAGGTGACAAGAGGTCAACTTCTTTTCTTCTTTGTGCCCTGCAGGTTTGATTATTCATCTGTCGTTACATTGATGCTTCAGATAAACTTAAAACTTTTGTGTGTTTTTTGATTTGCTTGGTCTTCCTTTTACGTCACATGTAACCCATTCAGAGACATAACTGAACAGAAGGGAAGCAAGGGAGCCATGCAGCGACTGTAGATAGAGAAAGTAAAAGCAGAATAAGACACATGCAAGAGTCTTGAGTGGGATGGAAAATAGGGTATCTGTGGTGTAAGGGGGAAATAAGATATAGAAGAAGGAGGAGTCAAATGAGCGCATGGTTCTTGCACTGATATAAAGACAAGAATGTTAAGAAGAAGATACATGCAGTGACTCTGCTTCGATGCTTCATTTCACTTCAGAGATGCACAGTGCTTCAGCTACAGTGTTATCTGCTAAAATGGTTTGGTTATCTTCCTCATACTTTAAAATAACATACCTGTGACTTTGTTTTTCTCTGATTGTAAGTTTATGTTGTTTTCTGATTCTACGGGGGGCCAATAAGGTAATTCTTAAATTTAATTTTGTTTTTGTTGTGAAATATTGTATCATTTTCTTCTTTCAATATTATAATGCTATCCGTAATGGCTCTCAAAAGAATTCCCAACAATATTTAGGTGTGTGATTATGTTTGCTGTTGATCCGGTTGCTCCTTGTATGGAAGCCTCTGCTGCTGATTGTGTGTGTGAATAGGTGAACGCTGACTGTGTTGTGTTTGAGTGGTCAAAAAACTCAAACGTTTCATCATTTGGCAGAGTATAAATATAGTAGCAGATGATGACATTTTCCATCTTTATCTTTGGATGGATATTATCACACCTCTAGAGCACACAATAGAAGTTGCTATAGTTTATGTAATAATGTGTAGGAATTCAGCTTGATAAGTGTATTTTTTTTAATCAACATGTCAATGTTTTCTTCTCCAGCCATTTGAAACAATTTATTGTTTAGTCTCTTGAAACTTTTTTATGATGCTGTCTTGACCACATCTCCAATGAAAAAGAGGTCGCCAACTTCAATAGGTCTTAGCAGGTTAGATAAAGGGTACATAAAAATGTGTATAATGTTGTTCTATTGTTTCTCAACAGCAAACCTGCACCTTCCCTCAGCCCCCGTCCTGCACTTCCAGAGAGATGGCTCATCCTTCCCGATCCTTCCCAGCCGGTTCCTCTCAGCGTGGTCGGGTCACCTCGTGTTCGCTGGCTACCAAGAGCTCCGCCGGTATTCCCTCTCAGAACCGTGGAGGCGACAGCGATATGCTGGAGAGGCTTCTGAATAAGCCCAAGCTGGTGATAGTGGAGGAGCCCAAAGAGAGAGGCATGAGGTTTCGCTATGAATGTGAAGGGCGTTCAGCCGGCAGCATCCTAGGGGCATCCAGCACTGAAACCAACAAGAGTCAGCCTGCCATAGAGGTGAAGACATTACACTTACGTGTGTTACATCATGTTGGATCTTAAAGGGGGTTTACTAGCTCTCAGCAGCAGTTGGAGATGGTTTAACCACAGTTTTAGATGTGTACATTTAAACCCCCTGTTTAGACCCGTGCAATTAGGGTGGAGCTGGAAGGATGCGGGTTGTTGGAGTCAATAAGAAAGTCCCCACAAATCCCAGCCTTAGTGTGGTCAAAGTGGGCGGTTCGTCAACTGCCCACATTCTGACAACACTTTGACACTTTCATTTATGTCAATTTCAGTATTTATTTTATTGAATCTTCAAAATGTTTCACAATTTCAAAGCTCCTCGTTTCTGTGAATTGCCTTGTATTTTGTCTCCTCCACACTTCTGTATTTAATCTTCCTGTTCTCTCTTTCAGATTCAAGGTCCCATCGACCACTTAAAGAGGGTTACTGTAACTGTTTCCTTGGTGACCAAAGACCCCCCACACCGGCCTCACCCCCACTGCCTTGTGGGTAAAGACTGCCCGAATGGATCAGGGATCTGCGTGGTCACGCTCAATCCTCACAGCAACCGACGTCACAGGTGCTCGTCCCATCCCTTATTCATCTCCTGCATCAACATATCACTTTGTATCAAATACATTTTTCTCTGACTCATACAGTAACCTCATTATTTTTGTTTTGTATTGTTCATCCAAGATGTCATGACTAAGTATTGTTTTTCTTCTGGACTTTCAGCTTTAGCAACCTTGGGATCCAGTGTGTGAGGAGGAAAGAGCTGGACGTTTCTCTTCAGAAGAGAAGAAGCCAAAATATTGACCCCTTTCAAAGTAAGATGAAACAAAACACACACACACACACACACACACACACACACACACACACACACACACACACACACACACACACACACACACACACACACACACACACACACATAGATAATATTGTTATGTTTCTACACATCACTACATATAAATAAAGGAGGATGACACTGTTTCCTCTTACTCGTTTTTGTAATTCATTAAGACTTTTGTTTTTCTCCCCAGCTGGACACACAAAGGGCATTGAAGACATGGACATGAACGTGGTGCGTCTGTGTTTTCAGTGTGAGTTTGAGTGGGACGACGGGGGGAAAGACTGTCTCAGCCCAGTGCTGTCCAACCCCATCTATGACAAGAGTAAGCAACACTCTCTGGTATTGAACCGCACCAACAATATGTGAAATGTGCCTCCTGATTCTCACACGTTGTTGCGTGTTTTGTTTTGTTTGTGTGCAGAGGCCACAACCACCTCTCAGCTGAAGATGGGCCGTTTTAACCAGTACAGAGGTTCCTGCATCGGCAAGACGGAAATCTACATGTTGTGTGACAAAGTGCAGAAAGGTAAGAGGAAGTTTTATATTTGTGAAAGTGTTGACAGAACTAGGCTCACACAGCAGGAGTGCATATGACAAGCTCAGTTTCAATACTGGAGTTTATGAAACATCCTCTGCTGGCTCAGGTACACAGCAGACCAAACGGCATACATTCAGAGGATAATGACTAATGTCTTTTGTATATTTTGTAATCAAAAACCGGTACCACTTTACAGTAAGACTACCCTTATAAAGGGTATACGAATAGTTTGTAATACATGTATTAATAAGGTTGTGTACACTTTATAAATCATTAATAAGCTTTTAAAAGACGAGATAAACAGGGCAACTGAGGAATGCAAAGAAACATCAAGATGGATGGGGGGAGAATCAACTCAGTGAACAACAGATATCAAGGATGATGGCTGATGAAGAAGAGGAAGTAAGCTAGGTAGCCAATATAAGGCTTAGTCATCTTGACAAATAGAGAGCCTGTGTTGATGTATGAAATCTACGTTAGAACTGGTTTACAAATGGTTCTTGATGATTAATAAAGTGTTTACAACCTAATTAATAACCTAATTGTAAACCCTTTATGAATCCTTAATAAGGGTAGTCTTATTGTAAAGTGGTACCCAAACACCAATTGAATAAAGCTTATTCCTATGTTCAGTTTTTGTCGACCTCATGTCTTTCAATCCTTAACTCATCATTTCACCACCATTTCCCTTTTGATGGTACTGATCATGTGATTCATCATGTGATTGAGCCTGTGTGTATTTAGCAGCCTTTGCATCTGTTGTAATTTATTTGGCAACTCATTTAGTTTTTTTATACAAAAAAGCTTCACGAGCTGCCATCAAATGATGTGGGTATTTACTGCAGGATCTCTGTAGTGAAAGGGGTTTCTGTTTAAAGAAAATGAACATAGTCTCTTTGTGTCATTTATAAACTGATCTAAAGTGATTTTATTGTTCTTTTAAAGTTAGGATGCATTAGGTATTTTTCTCATTGATCATGATTCCTATGGCTGTGTGTGTCGTTGATCCACAGATGACATAGAGATCATCTTCAGGCGAGGGTCGTGGAAGGCGTGCGGGGAGTTTGCGCAGACAGATGTGCACCGGCAGATCGCCATCGTGTTCAAGACTCCGCCGTACCAGGAGCAGGACATCACAGAGGAGGTGGAAGTCAGCGTGGTCCTGCGGCGGCTCTCGGACCAGATGGAGAGCGAGTCTGTCACCTTCACGTACCTGCCACACAACCCGGGTCAGTCAGCGCTGTCTGTAGGGCTGCAGCCTCAGCCTGAGTGGGGTTTACTTGATTTAAAGCAAAAGCATCAAATCCTCTATGACACGAAACACAAACATCAGGTCAATTAAATTATCTGTGTTTTTTTTTTCAGATCCATATGAGGTGAAACGGAAGAGAAAGATAAAGTCAGACATCAGCTTCAGAGAGAAATCGTGTGGGACAGGTGAGGCCTGGAAGACTTTTCTTCTGTCAATGTATGCACGCTTTTCTCATGTTTACTTTTTCTGGTGGCAGGTGGAGGTAAGCTGACTCAATGAGGCACAGAGTCTTTGTGTCTGTTTATCATTATTTTAACCGCAAACATTTTGACTTGTTACAGCAGGGAAAGCACAGGTCATACTGATTACATTAACAAAGCTCTGTTGTATCAGAAGATGCGCTGTATTAACTTACACTGCATGTTGAAATCTGCCGTCATGTATGACCAGAATCTGCCACTTTTACGCTCACACTGAATGTAAGCACAGAAGTCACATATAGAATTAATGCGACTGTAGTGTCCTTATTGTAATTGTATCATCTTATTTAATTTATTTAAGGGACTTTTCTGTGTTCAAGGTTATTATTGTCAATTGTGAAAAATATAAAGAAATGTAAATATACAATGTTATATACATATATGCAGATACTTTTACATTCTAATCTACACATACTAAGGTAGAATACATTTATATTCATTATGAAAGGTAGGATTTATTGAAGTATTCATTGGACTGCAAAAAATAAATGTTTTTGTGTGTGCCCAATAAACGGTGTGTATGTATATTAATATTTTAATATATTGTACGTTAGGAGGTTTTTGTTATTCAAGCTTTAAATATGAACAAGTTTCAAATGGCAACAATCTCACATCATGATCTAAGTTTAAGATCTCTACCTTTTTTAAAGGACCTTTCATCAAGTTTTGAGTTTCTCTGTAACACAATCTGTTTCCTCTCCTGCAGCTGAAGGTGCACCTGCAGCGGAGCAGCCCTTTCATTTCCCGCAGCCTCAAAACATGATGCCTCAAGATGACAGGCTCTGTGCTGCCCAGTCCGGAACCTTCGCTTTAGATGAGATGCAGTACAGTGAGCCCCAGGACTCCAACACCGACACCGACGCAACGACAATCATCAATCACCTGCTAGAATTACCTGAACTGCAGGACATGTTTGCCGACCCGACCTTCACCATGTGCCTGCCTGGATTTGAGCCAGGGCTCAATGCAAACGCCACGTTTGCAAACATGGATATGAACTCAAACCAGAACTTTGGCACATACACTCAGGACTTTTCCCAGTACAGCGACCTGCAGTTCAGCATGCTCGTCAATGAGAACCAGGCGCCACAGTCAGAGGCACAGGACAGCCCCTCCAACATGGTTCAGGTGAAGACAGAAGAAGAGCTATGAGGACGGGACAGTCACGCGTCATGAAGCGTCCTCACACACTTTCTGTCCACTTTAAAAGAAAGATTTTTGGTGATTGGTCTTAATTGCGTTCTTGCTTAGAATTATAAGATCCATAATCTATCCCTGCAGGAAAGTAAATAAGTGTATTTCCCAAAATGTTCTCCTTTAATTCCTCTGGATTTACAGCCAGATTATGTTTTCCCATAAAGACTGCTGCTCCAGCTCCCCGAACTGTGAAGCTATCTCCCTTCTCACTAATGTCTTTGTTTGAAGACCTTGCTGGTCAAGGCTTTAGGAAACATTCCTACATATGTGGCGCCAGCATTAATGGTCAGAAGATGCTGATTCCCATAGTCACTGTGGATCTTAAAAAGAGAACTCGTGAACATCTATATTTACCTCTGGAAACCACAGAAACCCTCCCATAATATGCCTTCCATTGTAACAAATGATTAGTGAGGTAACGTTTAAATATTGTCATTTAATCTTAGTCTAAGATCTATTATGTTTGCTTTAACATGATATTGGGAGAAGAACCTGACTTCCTACAAGAAGTTGATGTACAGTTTTGGTTTTAAAAAAACAAAAAGTCTCAGTAGTTTCAGATCTGCGCTTCACATTGTTCTTGTCTGCCTTTACTCTGATGTAACTCTCACACTAGCTGGCTTGTTTAATATTTAATCGACCTAAATGCAATAGAAACCAGTCCTCCTCGGCTCCTCCTATTTATAACTCTGTCAGTGTCACTTCCCATTGTTCTGTAGTTTCACTCTCGTGCTAAACAGTCAGATTTCTTGTCTCATGTCCAACTTTAACCCCCTCGCTGGGGCATGGTTGGGTCAATAATTCAGCAAATAAACTGTCCGTCTGATTTTTGTGTTGTCGTTTCTTCTTCTGAAAACAGACTACTGCTTCTGAGAGGTTTTGTTAAAGATAGAAGAGCGAAGAAGGCACTTAAATGTGCCCTTCAGCTGTTTGCCAACTCACATTCCTAACCTTATTTCTAGAAACAAAGAAACTTGGCATAACACAAGACAGTTTCATGCTTCAAATGTCAACATTGACAATCTTGAATGCCTGATTTGAGAGTCATTTTGAGGGAAGCGCTCAGGTTTCTTTTGTGTTTATTTGCAGTAGCTTACCGTCACAGCGTTTTTTTCTCATAAAGCTGACAATCCTGACCAGCATTATGATTAATGTGTAACTCCAGGAAGTTTCATAGATTGACTCAGATTGGGGAAATAACAGAACTAGTGGACAACAAAATGTCCAATGTGTCAGTTTTGATACCATTTATGGTTACGAATTATCAGTTTATTTACAAAGAGTGAGCCAGCATACAACTGATCACAGCACAGGGGAAGTATACTCATAGAACACATTAGACGTTCCATTGATTGCGGAGTTGTCTACAGAAATAGCTTTATTTGAGTAGGGTTGATGACCGAGCGTAATTCATACACATTCTCAACTGGACATGCGCTTGTTAGAGTGGACACTAAACAATTCACTTTTTTAATGACATCAGGCAGCTTCTTTTGATGGGCCATTCAGCTTGTTACAAATTCTGGTTTTTAATTGTATTTCTGTCAGTTTTGCCAAAAAGATTATTTGGATTATAGATTTCATGATACATTTTTCTACAACTTCATTGACTCACTGCTGTGGAGTCCAAAGTGGCATCTTCAAAATGATTGTACAATCCTAAAATATACAATTTAAAATCAAAAATATCCATTATTAGAAATTCAACAAAAAAAAATGTCTTGGTGTTTGATCATTTATGATAAGGATCAATTTGCGTACAAAGATCTTCACACTCACAAACCTGTTTCTGAAGGGAATTATATAACTCTCTGTCCTCCATCAGTGCACCTGGTTTTCCTGTGTGTTGCTGTGGGGTGTGTCGGTGAGAGCAGGTGTGATACTATCTGCTCGTCACTGTTGAATTGATCTGAATGCAGAGCTGAGGGCCGCGGGAAACTCCACACTGGACTGTGTCCAAGTTCTCATTACTTCATGTTAAATGGTAACACCAAACACTCCTGCTGGGACTTGTTTGATCATTTCCTCGCTACCAATGTCATCATACAGTCTGAGGCGGTAGCATGAGGTGATCATTGCTGTTAAAGGCAGAACAGTGGGGCTTTAATAATGAAATAGGTATCTCTGTAATTGCCTTATTTATTGGATACAAATATATGCATGATTTGTGATGGCAATTGAGAAAATGGAATTGATTGATTTGTTTTTAATGACATGCATTATTGATACAACCTTCAAGTTGATGGAACTTTATCCTGTAAAGCAAGAAGAGGGAATTTCCTGGATCAACTTTTCCTTTTTAGCGCCTGCCTGTGTGTATGTGCCTTCACACATGTGACATATTATAAAATTACCTCTTTTATGACCAACTACCTTTGATACCGGAGAAGATCAATCATTATGCATTTGTTGATTACGTTTTATATTATCTATCTCAATCTACAAAGTAACTAGTTATCAGATAAATGTTTGAGAGTAACTACTAATTTAGACCAAAAGTTTAAAGGAGCATAAAATACTAATCAATTACACCCAAATGTAATACTAAGATAAAAATATATATATGTTTTAATTTACAGCTTTCACATGCAGTGCTATGTTTATGTAAACAAATGACTGTTTCATAGCTGATAAATGTCACTATAAACCTTATACCATAAAAACATAAATATTTGGCCAAAAGTGGAAAGTTGATGGTAATGAGGTAACTACCAATTTAAATATTGCACCTAAATATGTAGATATTGGCTTATAAGTGTATATTAATGTGAACCAGACATCATACCCATTGGTCATGGTGATGACTTTTCAATAAAAATCTTTGGAACCTGATTTTAAATGTAAAAACATCAATAGTCAAACATCTTTCATACTTTTAGGCTCTGTATATCTCAGGTAAAAGAAGATGAAGCAGCCATATTCTCTTCATCACGGCAGGGAACAATAACCATATTTGGTACGGTGTGCAACATAAACAGGGTAATTCCAACCTGGAGATGTGCTTATTAGGAGTGAATATTTCTGTTTACAGGGGCCAGGTATATCTTTCCTCCCCAACACCCACCCAAGTCACAACACCCACGGGAGTCCCCGCAGTTGTAGGGACTCCCCATTTCACAATAATAGCATGCTGCAACCACAAACCAGAGGTGTTGAAAGTGAAACCAGACCAGTAACGGCTGGTTTTATGTGATGGAAACCTCTTAGTCTTTTTTTCCATTATTTAACCCTCGCAACATATAAGGACCTTTAGGGACAACAGTGTGTTTTTGGGCAGATATTCAGTTTATTACGTCACTTGTTTTGATAGTACCCATCATCTTCAACAAGAGAAATGCTGTGATACCCAGTATTTTCAGAGTTTTGGAGCTATAACTCATTAACCAACGCTTTTTTTTGGGGCAGTGGTGGTGGTAAAGTCTGTAGGGACTTGGCTTGGGACAACAGTGTCACCAGTTCAAGTCCCTGAAAGACCAAGTGCTGCCGAAGTGTCCCTGATCAAGGCACCATTCCCTACACTGCTCCCCGGGCGCCTTCCATATGGCAACCCACTGCTCCGAACTATAAGATGGGTCCAATGCAGAATGTAAATTCCCCCTCTGTGGCACGATTAAGGGTTCCTTCTTTTAAAGTTCAGATTTTCATGGTTTTAATAAAACAGTCTATAATCAAATAGAGTCATAATGTCTCTCTAACAGATAGAAACTTAACCTATTTAAATCCTTTTAGCTCCATCTACTGGAGAAACACATTCCTTGTAGTTATTACATTCAATTCTTTAAAAGGTTTTAAAACACACTGTATAATATGAGGCTTTAAGAATCTGTTTGAGACCTGTCCTGGCGTGCATACAGGCTGTATGGTCACAATTAGTAACAGTTAATTAATAAATATGGCATTTGTCCCTTTACAACCTCGTCTCATGACTTTGTGCTGCATTGATTCGATTTCTAGATCGTAAAAAAGGAGACACATTTATTATGCTAAATTGTAAAGGCTTATACTTCAGTATTCATAATTAGAAGCTTGACTAATCCTTTTTTCTCATACTGTCTAAATATACCTGTAGTCCCCTTCGTCTGAAACATCCTTTTTCTTGTTTCACGTGTAATCATCGAAATTATCTAAAGTCATGCTGTGAATCAGATTACTGGAAAACAGATACATACACAAAGTTTAAGAAAAAAGCAGGAATCTTTAATTTTGTTTAGATATCCCGAAAAAGGGTGGTCGGGGGGGTTTACACTTAGTTCTTTAAATGTCTTGTGTGTAGATCTTGAATACAAACTGAAATAAATAAGAGTTACTCCAACATGACCTCGTCGTTTGTGTCTCTTCTGTCGCTCCCAGATGGAAATACAAGTTGTAGAAAGTTCTCCCGGGGAAAAGGCTTCAGAAGCAGAGACTTGGTTACGCTCTGAACACCTTTTTAAAGTTCAACCTACTTCATTTTGAAAATGCTGCCTCTGTTCCGCTCGGACAAGTCACTCCTTCTCTGTGACGTGTGGTTCCGAGAGCTTTTGAATGTGCAGCTCCTCCACCAGCTGCTCCACACAGGCCTCAAACAGAGGCTCCGGCTCCTGAGAGACAACAGGAAGAAGAATCATCACACACTGCACACAGGGTTGTTGTAACAGATAAATATAAGTTTCCACATCTTTCAGGGGTATGAGTTTAGGTTAGGATGGGATAGTGAGGTGTAATCTATAGCTTTGATTTGTAATGAATTTCACATTGAACATAGAAAATATTTGCAAACTGTGTTTTACATTGTGTATTATTTGTATAGCATTACAATATACAGTATTTTATAATAGCCTACTCAATTTTTACATTGTTTTATCAAATTCAATTTAACATGTATAGACTTTAACTTTATTATTTTCCATATTTTAATGGGACCAATATTTAACTTGCATTACTTTGTTACAATATTTAATTTATTTTTCTGTCTTAATTAAACTTGTGCAATTGTTGGGTAGCTGTTGTTTTCATGTGTATATAAAAGTTTGAATCTTGAAACTATTTCACTTTTTTATGTATTTCTGTTCTGTCTTAAAAACGTGCTGAATGAGATTCATGCAGTTGTGTTTGAGGACTTTGTTACCTTGTGCTCCAGCTGCCTCTGTTTCTCCACGGCCTCGACCAGACTCAGACCGACCCACTCCGCCTCCTCCTCTGGGATCTCAAACTGCTGCTTAGAAGGGAGGAAGCAGAAAAGGGGACTTATCATTTGTTTTTTTAAACACAACGCCTATTGTCTTTTTTAAGGGCTACCATGCCAAGACAGACATTTGGGATCACACAGCAGACTTGAACACATCACACCTACTTTGTATGTGTTGTAGACCTTTTCTCTCTTCACAGGGTCTGCGGGGTAGAGCTCTGTGTCTTTGCGCAACAGGCGGAGCATCATGGCCCTCTTTAGGTCCATGCCCAGCTTTGAGTTCAGGTCTTCCTTTGATGTCTGATAAGGGGTGGGATAATTACATTAATAAAAAAGCCTGATGAAAACAGATTTTTGTCAAACAAAAGATAGGTAGAACTCTTTTTACTTTGAGGATATAGAAGTCAAATCCAAAGGCAGCATCGATGAGGTCCAGCGTGCGCGGTGTGACTGTGATGGTGAACTTGTGATCGAGGATCTCGCTGTAAAACTCTCTCTTCAACAGCAGTGGTTTCCAGGTCTTCTTAAGTCGATTCGACATCTAAGGAGAGAGACATTCAGACATCGATTATTTCTACAGATAAATCTCAATCATGTTTAGTTTTAACTGCGGAAAGTGTTGGAGAATTTTAAATGTCTGCTGGGCTTTAATGCCAACAATCAGTGAAGCTGTATTATTTACACACCATGCATAATATAATAAAGCTGTTAACTTGTCTGCAAACAAAACCATTGTTGCTGCAACACGTTATTTGATGAGAATTTACACCAAGACCAAACTTACCTTATATGATATCTCTGCCTTATTGAAAGGTAAATGCATATAAAGGAAAGAGGAGGAGCAGAAGAAACAAGCAGAGGGTGACATGCTAGTGTGCTAGTAGGACTAAAGAAAGAGATGTCCCCTCCTGATACTCACTTTGTCATTGTTGGCGTATCTGTAGCCCCGTATCCAGCCCTCTCCTCCCCACAGGCCATCCTGGGATTGTGGAGGGTATAAGACGGGCACCGGTACATCCTGCACCCGCTCCTTTTTCCCAGTCTTTGGGTTGGCTCGGTATTGGACGCCCAGAGGTCTCCAATGGACCGGTGTGGGATCTTTCGGCTCAAGGGTCTTGAGGTAGTGTTGGGGGAGGCGAGCGTAGATGCCCTGCTTTAGTTTCAGGGCCTCCCAAATTTGGGGGGAGTATTTATGAAAAGGCATAACAGACTTCTTGAGTCAAATCTGGAAGACAGAATGATGATGAAACATTGTTAGTTAGAAATCAGTAGCAATTCATAGCATTATAACATAGCCAGGATGCAAAAGCTTATAATGTTTACATTTTCTCAGGTTCATTAACAACACATAGTATATTTTGGCTTCTAAGTAGACCAAGTTATACATTCTAGATAAATATTAAATAATAACTATATTTATTATTGATAAAATATATATTTTTTAATTGACAGTGTTCGAGATGATTGGAATATCCCAGTGCCAATGTCATCGTCTTTGCTTTCTTGCAATTTGACCTGATACATTAAAAAAATATATTACTTAAAAATGTTGTTGATTAAATACAGCCATAAATAAGTTTTAATACACCTTTAGTCATTTCAGCTCAAATACTAAAGGTTTTAAATCTAGATTTTGACACCAAACCTCAAGACTGTAATTATGGTATTCCGGAGTATACTCAAGGCTCTTAATATTACGATTTTTTTTTTTTGCGTTGCACATTAACAAATACATTGGTAATGAAATAAGATTTTAAATTTAAATATATTTTTAATGAAGATAATTTAAACCTACTACATTATTCCCTGACATGCTCCGTGCCAGGAAGTTTTTTTATTTTTTAATAAATTAGCTGCAGGTGGTTGAACTTAAATGAAAACAAAAATTCATTAAAAGGATCTCACAGCACAAGTGAACAACTTTTGTAACGTTGCTTGTTAGCAGGATGCTAGCTTGCGCATGCTAACAACACAGGTTTACATGGAAACAATGATTCTGTGAGGCTAATATATATTATTGAAAGCACGTTTCAAAGTCTATCTTACCTGGTAATGACAAAACAGTGACCTTCAACGAAAAGAAGGTGAGATTTTAATTCAGGTTAGCCCAAAAACAAGCAGGCAAGGACATCACGCTCAGCCTCCAGTACACAGGGAGATTTCCGCATTGATCAGCCCGCCTACACCAAGGAGAAACGTGATTGGATGCCTGACAGGAACTCGCAGGTGATTAGTTTTAAAGGTTGTCAATCAATGTTGATCTCCGGGCTAACTCCTTACACAATAATTGCGTCCCTAGATCACAGCCCGAGATACTGTATGTATTACAGGTAAAAGTACAACAAAACTCTCAAATCAAACAATGTACAAGTAAATAAAAAGCCTACATCTTATTTAATGAAGAAAGATACCGAATACAAATATTACACTTCTCGTTTTAACTTCGCTTACTTTTATTGTGAAGTGCATGGACAGAGTTTGACAGGAAGTAGGTTCTCGAGGTAGTAAAATGTTTTAATGGTTATAACTGCAAATAAAACGCAACTATAACAGTGTTAAGAGTTCAAATGCGTAATTTTAAAATTAAGTTCACTGTTTTGATTTGCCCTTGAAATGAATACAGTTTTTTTCAAGACGTCGGTTATGTATGTTATATCTTCATATTGAGATTAAATCGACCAATATTTCATAGAGGTCCTCCGAGCGACGGCTTCAGTGACTTCGCCCGAAAGGTGGAATTGAACCACTCTGCCGCTAAGCAGCTACAGGTTTGAAGCCTGCACCCCGGACCACCGAGGATCATCCGGGCATTTGTGAAACGTCAGTCAGATCTAAATATACCTCATACCAGGAACACTCCTCTGAGTCAGGGTGTCAACACAATGACTATTGTTATTTTGCATTTATCACAGTGCACTCCTGTATACAAGCTGTACTCAAGTGCTCGATATCCTCAAACATATACAGCTAATACGTCTGATAAACTGCCAAAACAAAGGAAAGTAGTCGGGTCTGTGCTGTGTTATGCTAATAGATGCTTTGTGATTGGCTGTCTGAAAATAAAAAAGGTGGAGCCACAAAGCGACATCAAAGGGGAAAAATATGACCCAGATTCAGAGATTTAGTAATAGCTTCTCACACAAGTAATTTTTTTAAATCCAGTGATCTATAACAAAACAGATTTAATCACATTGAGACAGACAGAAGAACAATTCATTCAAATAAAGGCTCAGTGGAGCACAGGTTCAATCCCCACCGCAGTCAAAATGTCATTATGCCCTTGGGCAAGACACTTCATCCCAAGTTGCTCCTGTGGACAATCCCCACAGTATTGAGTGTATATAAGTCACTTTGATAAAAGCTTTTGAAAAGTGAAATGTAATGTTATGTAATGAAGAAAAATCAACAACTGTAACTGTATGCATTTATACACTCTGTAGTTTAACCTTTAATGCATCGAGTTTCAAAACACTTATGACGTTTTGTATGTAAAATCTTGATCTTTAAATAAGGTAGTCATTAAAGCTGTCAGATAAGGGTAGAAGTATACAGCAGCATACAATTGAAATACTGAAGTAAAGTACATGTACCTAAAAATGTAACTTAAGTTCAGTACTTCAATGAATGAACCATGTTACTTTCCACCACTGCGCGTTATAATTGTTTCATTTTGTTTCTGCCCATGCAAACAGGATTAAATCACTGATGCATCTGTTCTTTTGCTGCTGTGACACTGGGATCAATACATTTTTATTATCTTAAAATGAAAAGAGACACATTTTAGTTTTACTATTTGTTTTAATGTCAGTTCATACAAAGGACAGATTAGAGAAGTTCCAGGTACAAATGAAGCAATGCAACAAAAAAGCCTCCACTTTGACAGAATTGCACTTGATATTGCATAGAAAATCTGTGGGACAGCACTGTGTTAATGTCACAAAACTACAGAACAATAACATATGTCCAGGCACAAAATATTTCCCCCTACATTCAGTTAATTAAGCTCTTCCAGTGCAGTTCTCTCAGTCAGAGGAAGGTGTTCTCGATGACCAGAGTCTGAGGTTCTTCCTTTGTTTCTCCAGCTGCTGCTGCCAGCAGGCTCCTGGTGTCGTCCAGGGAGGAGCAGCACATATTCCCAGCGCAGGCCTTTCCACAGGCGAGGCTGCAGAACAGAAGAGGAGGTAGGGAGGGGTCCTCTCTGTGGAGGACGGGCGATGCACTGCCTGCTGAGGAATCAGGGCAGGAGGCAAACTCTGGCTGAACGGTGCAGCAGCTCACTCCTACACTCTGCAGCACCTTAGTGACCCCCGTCATCAGGTCAGCACACCTGTGTAAAATAAAAATAAAATTGAGTTTTCATTGTAGACACAAATGTATTCATTATAACAGCAGGGTTTCTGTGTTTCATAGTTGGCGATAGCAATGATTTCTTGTAATATCCATATGATTACTGTGTGCAAATCATCAAGGACAACTAAATCCTCCATCAAACCATTTTATTACACTTATAAAGTTATGGTTGCAGAACTTCTCCCCACCTTACTACAACCCTCAATGGCTTTTTGGTTACAAATTTGTCAATGATCATGATATAAACAGATAGAACCAACGTCAACCTTTTCCACCTCACCTGTGCACTGGAAACCCAGCATGGCAATGTACATGGACAGAGGCCACCGTGAAGGATTCAGTTAGCTGCCACACGTGGAGGTCGTGCACAGCCTGCACCCCGGGTACACTTGTAATTCTCCGTCCAAGATCAGACACACAAATGTGTGGCGGTGTGGCCTGTAGCAGCAGCAGTACATACCTGTGCACCTGGAGAGATTAACCAGTGAAACAACGGTCAGTACAGGTTTGGACACAACTGCAGTAAATATGCATTATTGTGATGAGTGGATTGAACTCTTAATTTGGTCTTGGTAAGAGCTCCAGCTGTGAATGCTTGAAAGCAAAGTTCATACTTAAAGGCATGACATTAGGAACAGAGTCTGACCTGTGGCAGAGCTGTGACAATTAGCATTATCACAGCGAGCAGGGAGAGGCCAGGATCCAGGTAAACCAGCAGGCCA
This sequence comes from Eleginops maclovinus, assembly GCF_036324505.1. Classification (NCBI taxonomy): domain Eukaryota; kingdom Metazoa; phylum Chordata; class Actinopteri; order Perciformes; family Eleginopidae; genus Eleginops; species Eleginops maclovinus. The sequence continues at coordinate 13,796,423 of NC_086366.1, read as the reverse complement.
CAGGTCCCAGTGCTGTGCAGCAACTGTGGGCCGATAAGCATCACCACCAGGCTGTTGGTCAGAGCCAGGAGAGAGGTACAGAGACCCTGAAGGACCAGGACGAACGACAGGAGACTGACCGGCCACTTACTGATTGGTAAAGTACTCTCTGTGTGATATGTTGACTTGAAGACTGGGGAGGTATTAGATGCATTTTGATTGTCTGAAGGGAGACAAAACAGTAAAACATTATTGATGCAGAATCCGTGAGATCAGAGTTAGAGAACATCGGCGTCTGAGCCATAAAGAGCCAAGCAGATCATTAAAAACCTCACATTTGATATGCTTGAGCTGTGTGACAATATTGAGAAGAATATAATTTTGATTTGAATCTTTATTTATTCCTATTTGAAAATGTATGCAAAAGCGAGATATTTAACATTAGGACGTTTTTAACAATAATCCTTGAATGTCAATTATGGATTAGGGTTAGGGTCATGTGCACATAATGTGGTTCTTTTTCTGCAGGACAATATAGTAAGAAAACTGACAGTTAAGCAACTAAAGTCTCTTACCAAGATGTCCTATGCACTTGTTAACCCTTAAATGTGAAACACTGCTGGCAGCTCCACAGTTGCTGCTGTCCTGAAAAGCTGCTGCATGCAGGTGGACTTCTGGCTTCTGTAAAGTTTGAAAGTCAGTGTCAGGGACGCTGGAGGTTCCCGGGTTACAGAGGATAAGCGCCCCGTTGTTGTGCGAGTCGTTCATGGCAGAGTGGATATGGCTACCGTCCTCCAGGACGCGACCCTGCTCCGCCCTCCCTTTAGTTTCTTCTGCAGTCAAGACTGTGGGAGGGGAACAGAGGAATGAAAAGCAAACACAGACTCTGTTTGATGTTCCTTACAGCTGAATATACACTTGGCAGCTGCTTCAAAGTAAAATCTGTCAGAGCAATATCATCATCTGGACAGACACTAATTCTTCTGTGGTAAAAGATTATTATTACATAATGCCACAGTGTAAGTAAGTGCTTTCCCATGGTCCCATGCTCTGCAGCAGTATTTTAAATATGCTCTATGCTTCATTGTGAGTTGCCACAAATTCCACATAGTCCAAAATGAATGAATTTTAGAAACAAGAATTGCAGAATAGCCCTTAAAATCCTTAAATACAGTACACATTTGGTTCAACACCATTGTATCTCTGATTACATATTATATTACTGACTTTATGGCGAACCAGTTGAAACTGGATGTCAAGTGTCAAGATTTCAAAGGTATCAATACCATTCTCATATCTGTACGATTCATTTAAGGATACATCTATCTAAAAGCTTAGCATTAAGAATGAGAACTGGAAGGAAAATTAACATCAGCTAAACCCTGAAAACTCCAGGACTTCTTCTACATTTTTCTTGAACTTCTTCAAAGATTTTGGGGTAAAGGTAAGGGTCGCTGCGACCTCACCACGCACACATTTTGTCCATAATTCAAGAATGCACAAATGGCAAATAGTACAACCCTAAAGACCGCTTGCAAGGGCCACAACCTGTCCCCCCACCTCTGACGCCATTGATTAGACCACATCCATCTTCTAACACAGCCTTGATTTTGACTGCAGACCCGTTTAGTGATGCCGAATTGAGTCAAGGTGTAGAGATAGGGTGTAATTCTGGGGATTATTTAAACACACAGAGCCTGACCTGTGGGAAACATTTTTTAGGTCGGGCTATGCAGATGTGAAGTTTGTAAACAGAGCTGCATATTGTATACTGTATGTTTGTGCATCAGCTCTCAAAGTGCACATCTGTAGGGAATGTTACCTTTGCGGTTCACTTCAAGGGGAGATTCGGTCTCGGACTTCCTGCAGGGCCCTGCCTTCTCCTCCTGCAGCTGATCCCAGTTCAGCCAGACCACCAGCATCTTATGCAGCACACTGACAGCTCCGACCGCCACCAGCAGCAGGGGGCGCTGCACTGGGTGTGGGTCCAGAGTAAAGCCGATGATTTCCAGGAAGTAAGAGAGACACAGAGAGGTCAGGAGCAGAGCGGAGATGAAAGATCCCACGGGCTGAACCCTGCTGCTGGTGTAGGACACACCACAGGCCGGAGGCCCACCAACCGGGCTCGCAGGTGGAGATTCAATGGATGACTCTGCAGGTGGAGGGGAAGGCAGTGCTGATGAAGAGGAGGAAGCATGTGGGGGAGATGTAGAGGAGTCCAAAGGAGGAAGAGCCATGCGCAAGAGGATGAAGAGCGTATGGAAACCATCTACTAAGGTGATAAGGGACTTGCACAGCTGACTGATGGTGACCTCACACGCCAGCAGGAGGATGGTCACTCCCAGCATGCACCAGTGTAGCACCCTCATACCTGCAAGAAACACTTGTTCTTACAACCTTCACGACACATGCTTGCAGTGTGCTCATTCTTTCTTATTTAAGGTACAAAACTCATAAAAACTCATTTACATTTTCTCCCCTCTCTCTACAGTGTCTTAATGTGCTGTATCTTCTGCAAAAATAACAAAAAAATAAAATAAAAATAAGCAAATAAAATCAGAGCTTAACCACCTTGCTGTTTTAGCAGATTATACACTCAGTTAGGAAACTCTCATGCTGATGGGTAGTACAGTATACAGTATATTGGTTATATACTTAATATTGTATACAATCTTTATATGCAAAATGTGTGCTGTCATGTAACTTCAGTCAAGTAAGAAAAATGTAATCTTCTCTGAAATGTGCAGGAGAAGTATAATGTTGCACTTAACTTAAGAGTTTGGTACAAGTTCCTCATTGCTTGGTGTACTGAATTACTTTCCACTGCTTTTAATATTAACTTTAAAAACCAACCACACCAGCTTTAAAGTTACTCTCACCCTTCCCAGTTGCAACATTAAAGTTATTTAAACATTCTGCATCAATAATTACAAGGCAAATATAATATATAATTCTGAAATTGTCTATTCTGCACAGTGAGTACTTTTACTTTTGTTATTAGTATTTTGATGCTTTTCATTAAGTAAAATATTAAAAGCATGACTAAGTATCTCACACAATACTACTTTAAATGAGAAAAAGATCTGAGTACTGTCACCGCTTACTCTAAGTCATGGCTTGAGCGTAACACAAAAAGAACAACTGGGGAACTGATGTCTAGGACAAATGGTACTAATATTTATTTACCTTTTCTTTTCAGTATAAAGTTTATTCACCCAAAGAAAGTGGATGACCCTCGACCAGCAATCAAAGATGAGTTGAGTTCTTGGATGTGATCTCTGCGCTGAAATCAGAAAAATGTCATTCATAGTGCTCACCATCTCTCGCTCTCTGTGTCCCACCACACTCCTCCTCTAATCGCAGTCATGTGAGCAGGGGAGGAGGGGGGGTGTCGTCCTCTCCTCAGGCATCCCTCCTCAGCTCGGTGGTGGGAGAAAATACCTTCAATGGACAAACACACAGCCCACCCAGCCTTCACACACTCTCTGAGTAGCTCCTGTGAAGCTAATTTGCACCAATTAAATCACCGTTGAGTTGTCAGGGTCATGACCAGATCATAATATTATGTCTACAGACATGTAGTGGGGAGGGTCACAGGCAGTGAACCCCGCGGAAGAGTGGGAAGCTCACTTTGCTACCTGCACACACCAGACATAGCAGCTGAGGCAGCCTTTCTGTACTGCTTGACATGGTAGTATCCCTTTTAAACTGTTTATAATTCCTTGGACATGCGTCAAGGAAGAATAACTATATGTCATGGATAAAGGACACACTTGACACCAAGGAAAACAATTGTAAGGGTACAATTTGGCTACATATATTATAATTTAGCTATAAGGGGGAAACAAACACTGTTTTGTTTCTATTTCTTTAATCACAACTGTCTTCTGGGAAGTGCTCAGCACAGATGCAACAGTTCCTTTGCTTGCACTTTAGACCCCACATGTCTATTTTTACAAACCTTTTGGAGGGGTACCAAAAAGTTTGTTCTTTTAAAATATTTGTCCTACAGTAAACATCACACAGCTTCAATCATAAACCTAGAGCTGAAACAAGCTGATGAAGAATAGAAATGTGATCAAACAGCCTCGCATAAAATAACTCAATCTTCACACAAGCTTGTTTCCTGTTTATCGTCTACAGTGGTCAAAAATGGCAGTGAATTTTATATATATATATATATTTGCTTTAATAACATGAGCCACCACACACTACTTACCAGACCATGTGAGGAAGTAATAAATACGCCCTGAGCACATGCTCCTGAAGTGACTAAGAGTGTGTTTTAAAATCACTCTTTGCAGGACGAAGAACATTTTACTCCTTACTTGAATATTACATAATCTCCTTTTCAAGCATTTTGCCAAGACTTGGTTGGGAAGATTATTAACACCCTCACACATGAGGTATCTCGACACTCCTGACCCCAGCAGTGATGCTGCAGGACCATCAGCTCCTGCTCTGTGCGGCGGGTCTGTTGTAGTCCACTGATCTGCGAACCAACAGGCCAGATAGGAGCTGACACCCCGGATAAATCCTGGCTATTCACCAGCATGCCAGCACATTCCTGAGGCACGGCCAAGCCAGAGGAAAGATCCGGCGAGGAAGCATTTGATCACTTGATCACTGTCCCTAACAGAGATAGACCTGGCAGCTCAGCTTAACCTCCAGCAGAGCTGGTTTTTAGTTTTGAAGGTCTGCCTTTATCCTTTTTAACAGCTACTGTCAGGGGTTATTTTGTACTGTAATTTAGATTCATTCATAATAAAAAGTGTATACATATATTTTATTTATCTACTAATGGATTGAGAAACTAATTTTAAGCTTTAGTCAGCCTCTAATTACTGTTATTTAAATTCCTCTAAACAACTGCTGTCGTTACATATATTTTTGCCTAATTTCTTCCTGCAGTTGTGTTTCTTGTCGAGTTGTGTCTGGTGTATTCCTGTGCCCCAAACAAATTCTTTGACCCTTTGAAATGAGAACACAATGTTATGAAGAAGTTAATGTTTATGATCAACATACCTGATCCTGGCTCAGTTTGACTCCCTGCTGAGAACACTCAAAACACTAATAATGTCCAGTTTCTTAGTCGGAGGAAATTCAAATCTGTGGATCTAACAAAACAACTTCACAGAAAGAATGCATTGACAGACTCTGTACCCTCAGGTGCTCACTCACATGTTTCATGTCGATGTGGACAGAGACAGCGCCTCAGGAGCTTCTCTGGCCACATGGTTAAAACAGAAAAAAGAGGCCAACAGAACATTTGTAAATGTTGTTCATCCACAATTCTTCAGAAACCCCATAACACAATACAACCAAGCCTCTGCTGCTCCCTTTATCACAATCATGAGGACTGAACAGTACATATACAAAAAACACACTGAACTGCAATGAGTATGTATCAGGGTTGTGTGTGAAAATCCATTGATTTATTACACTGGGACAGACACTTCTGTTTTGCAGAATAGAGGTTTTGTGTGAGCTGACAAATTCACACTAACCATTAAACACTAAACAATTAATATTCAACAATAGGATTTTGTCCATTTAGACCAGTGGTTCCCAACACAGGGAGCAAGATCCTATAAAATATCTGATCTTCACAACTGAACCTTTATTTAAACGTTGCTAATGGTTGTGTTAAAGCATCCCTTGGTTCATACCTTGGATAAGGTTAAGCATGTAGCACGGTTAATATTGAAATAACTAAGTATAAGAAAAAGACTCACATTTAACAAAACCACAATTCTTCTCTCCCTCATTTTTAAAAGGTTGTATCAGAAAAAGGCTGGGAACCACAGATTTAGGCTACTATGATAAATCTTTATTTAACCAGATGAAACCAGACAGGATCAGACCTCTGGTAATCCGGCCATGAAGGCAGCAAAGTTAAACGTCAACACATACAGACAAATAATCATTGCTCAAGATAAAAGACAAAAAGACCCTGTGTTACATGTCAGATATTGACTCACTGGGGCTGCCTGTTTATGTTGAATGGAAGGGGAAATAACACTTTAATATCTTCTCCCTGTCTCACAGGCTCCTGTATTACTGAGCATTACTGGGGAAAGTAGTGCACTACAGCAGATGTGAGTGGGAGAGGGTGTTTCTATGTGTTGTTGGAATCATTTTAGAATAAAGATGATCCCAAATTATTACAAGACAGTTTATAGGAACTTATGAACAAAACAACAAAAGTTTGGAAAGCAGAAATATAATTTGTGTTTCTGTAAATCTTTCATTTTTTGAATATTTCTAGAGTTTTAGCAGTGTGGCTCTTTGGCAATGTCATTTTGGTTTACCACTTTTGACCAAAATATATCAACATTTGGAAGAAGTGCCTTGATAATAATATTCCCATCAGTCTTAGTTTAGTGCTGGTTATCATCAAGTTTATCAAACATTTGACTCATTAACCTCTCTGTCTTTGCACTCGCTACAGACAGCATTCCTTCTTCTCATCTGACTGAGCCGTCGGGATAGAGAGGCACTGAGAAATGTGCCTGTCAGCTATGCAGTATTTTAGCAAAAACAATTACAACAAAACAGCTTTGTGGTGTTGGGTCAAGAAGTCTCAATTTGCTGTAGAGGAGAACATCATTGTCCTTTCTGTGATCCCTACTTCAGATACAAAGGGGGGGGGGGGGGGGGGGGTGCTGCTGCTCAACACAACGTCACAAACATCGTGGGAAGAAAAAACAAATAGCTTATTTACATGTCTGCTAGTGAGCTAATTACATTGGTAGATAAATGCATGTAACCGCTCAGAGCCAAGATGAGTCATCAATACTATCTTTGCGTTTTACAGGCAGAGGAAAGATAGGGATTTGTATATAAAAATAGTCAGAAATGATTCAACACATACATAACAAGACATACATTACAATCAAGGTACAGACTTAGAACTTGGGACAGTTTATTTTTCATATCAAACATGGTTTTACCAGATGCCAAGTTCATGTCATCATAGCTACTCGTAATTTTGACTCGGAAACCTGGATTTTAAATGAAAAAAAAAAGTACTTGGACGACTTATATCTTCAAGACAAGGTAATTATTTAAATGGATATGTGCAGGATTTTAAAAATGTTCTATTCATAAGATCCCTGCTATAAACTTTGCTTAAATACAGCCCCATTGAATCTCGGTCTTTGACAATCTTCAAAAAGGAAAACAGATCCTTATCAGAAGACAGGAAAGCAAAAGGAGAAATGTTTAACAATGTAACCTTCAGTTTAATAATAGTTTTGTCCTGCTTTATATCTTCATCCTTCAGCACCAGGGGCCGTTTGTTAGTGCACAAAAAACCATCGCCTGACCAACCCTAACAGAACATCATTGTTGTATCTGTAACCAAAACTCCCTGAACTGAAATACAGATGTAATTGTCGTTTTGGTACAAAAAGTTAAAATACCATTCTACTTCGATGGGGACAGTAATTTTCAATCTTGTATTAAATAATTAATACTGTTTTATAGAAGTGATGTGATCCCTTTTTTTTCTTCTGCAGTTCAGACATTGAAACATTCAGTCATATAATTTAGTCATTACATGCATTTATTTGAGAGGAACAAATTTGCCATACATATCTTTGTGATTACCAGCACATTTCAATTAAGTTAACAAATTATTATTAAAAATTTCCAAAAATTAAAGCATAACAAACAGTGGGGGCAGACTATCTGTTGGGTGGAGAGGAGCAGGAGGGGTTGAATGCTGCTCCTTTTTAAGAAGAAAAGGAACAAACAAACAAACAAACAAACACCTGCCTGTGTCTGCCTCAGGAGGTAATCAGAGCAGCTTCACGACAGTTGCTGGATTTGGGCGGAGACATCAGCTGTTTGACCTTGATGTCCTTTATTTCTGTCTCCTCTGAGGGAAAACAACACCGCCAGCGCCCTCTCCTGGCCACAGCTTCACCCAGCAGAGTCAACAACAACAATACTCTGATGAGAAATAAAGTTTGCTGCTTCCTTGTGTTCGCTTTCATTACTGCACCCCGACTGACTGCTACCATAGTCAACCATATTTACCTTTCCTTCCAACACAGATTACCCTTCTACACCCTCCCCCCCAAAAAACAAAACTAAATATTTGCTCTAGTTTGAATCTGAAATATACATCAAAAATATGGGGTTAATCTTTAAAAGCAAACCCCGAGATGGAAAAGAAATTATAAAATGAGGATGGGGTGAAGAAGAAACGGGGGGGGGGGGGGGGGGGATAAATCAGGAAAGGCTCATACAGCTGTAAAATAAATAGAAAACAAGTGATTTCTCAAAGCAGCCCAAACGAAACGAAGACTGGATCTGAAGTGGTGAGATTTGAAGGCAACATGAATGATGAGCAGGAGAGGGGAGATCACAGAGGAAGGAGGGGGGACGGGAGGAAGAAGGGGTGAGACTAGAAGGGGATATTTCGCTTTCCCACATTTGCAGAAGTTCTGGGTTTTTTCAGCTGGGAGCAAAATGAGCGACTTTCAGGAAGGGCTGTTTTGTTATGTTAGTGTAGAGACAGCTCCTCCACATCAGATCTGAGGGGGACGCTGATTCCTGAGGGGCCAAAGTGAGCAAAGGGTGAGAAAACAGACGGTGGGAGGTCACTTTGGCAGAGGTCCCTTAAGAGTGTCTTATTTTTTTTACAGAAGGGGCAGAAATGGCCAGGGGGAGTGGGGGACACAGACATAAAACTCTGACATTTAAACAGACATGTTAACACCCCCTCCCCCACTCAGATATAAAAGCCTCTGACAGCGACATACTTCCACCTCTAAACAAATGCTTAAAGCCAGCAGGTCCGCTCACCAGGGTCCGTTATATTTCTTGTGACTGTGCCATCCACCCCACTTCTCTCATCATCACGGATATATATATCTTTGTGTTTTATGAGAACAAAACAAACTTTAATTGCTAGTTATATTACCGGCTACAGTGGAGATCTACACAAGAGAGCAAGACGAGGGCTGTGAGGAAGGTCTGTTCTGTCTTTGGTTAGTGTTTTATCCTCCAGCTCTCTTCGTCCTCACGTCCAGGCGGCTGATAATGTTTAAAGACTGCAGATTGACAAAATGTAGTGATGACAGTGTGATTTTATTTCTCCCCCCCCTTCATCCTCATAGTGTGCATGTGTATGTGTGTTTCAGTGGTTGATGTAGTGTGGATGTAAAAGGTTCCTTGTTTGTCACGGCAAAGCTCCAATAGATTTTAGTCCTTGAGTGTCTTTCCATCATTTGCTTGTATTTCATGTGTAGAGCTTCGACTGTAACACCGGTTCTTCTGGCCTTTATGGAAAGGTCGTGTCGGTGGTAAAGTCAAAGGAATGACGGAAACATTGTAGGGCAATGCAGGTCACGTGGTAGAGCCAGACAAACTATCTGAGGGCTGTTTTGTCTTACCGTCCCTGTGGAAGCACAAGAGAGAATACACAACTCAATAATAGCAAACATTATAATCCATGATTGATACAAATCTTCCTGAAGGTAAACCTGATGCCCAGTCTTTGCTCATTGTAGCGAACATTCTTTGCAGTTCATTTTTGTCATTTCTATTACATTGGCTGCAACAATTCATGCATTTTTTACTAAACAGCTTACATCGTTTTACTTTTAACCTTGTCCTTTACTGCCAGCCGTGTCTACACTGGTTCGAGCAGCACCTGCAGGCTGCTGCCTTCATTTAATATATTCAGCCACGGCACTGCAGTGTAATTAAAATAGATTGGCGACTCTCACAGGCAAATATAAAATCACTGTGGTAAAAGACATAAGACAAAAATGCTGATCAGGTTCCAAGGTAACTAACAGTTATTATGTTTGGAGGTGAAAAGGAAGTGCAGATGCAATGGTACTAACAAATAAGACATTGTAAAGACAACTACGGCAAGTATAGAGCGGAAGGGGGTCAACCTTAAGAAAGTGTGTCTTTAGACTGAACTGAACTTTACAACGGAGAGTTTGGGTCATTAATACTATCATTTTTTCTTCCTGTTCGGGGCTTTCACAGTGATTTTGCCGTTTTGCCATGTCATTGGTATGTATAATGTTACAAAAAACATCTGCATCGTAATTTTATTGTTACAAATGACGGTATAGGCCCAGATTTTCACAATCTGGGGATCCCTACTTTAAATAGTATTTCTACTTCCTTAACAAGACTTATTTCCTGGTTAAGACATCAGCAAAAAAACCATATCATGAGGGATCATTTTGAAAGCACATTAATGGGATTTATTTTACTGATAGAAAGGCAGTTTGATAAATAGGTGATTTGTATTTTTAAAATCCAGGTTGCTTTCATATTTAGAACAACTTAATCATGAAGCCATGAAGTCTGTCAGATAAAAGTTTACCTCACGACCTCATGGTGCATCTCTCCCCGTCTCCAAACTGGCTTCCAGCAGCAGCTCCTCCAGCTCTTGTCCGCAACTGACACTCACTGCACACGGGACACAAAGGACACATTTAAAACCAAACACAAATTCCTCACCTAAAAGTAACTGTACATGTCACTTCATATAAATAGAGCGGTTGTTACAGCGACTCACCATGCTCCATCACACAGCTGCCGGGTTTTGGGCTTTCAGAGTCGAGAAGATGGAGGGAGAACTCCGGTTTCAGGCCGTTGGGTAGAGCTGAACCGATAATCTGTTCCTCTGGAGCTTCGGCGAAACACTCGTCCTCGTCCTCAGAGCTCTCCTCGAGTGAATCTTCGTCTGGGACTGGAGAGACATACTCGGTTGCGGCAGGTTCGGTACTGTTCGAGGCGTCTCCTGCTCCAGGGTTTAACTCCTGAGCTGCTCCCTGAGTGACAGACGCTTCCTCAGTCTGGACAGAGAGGACAGGCTCTGCTTCCTGTTCATCAGCCTCAGTTTCCTGCTCTAGACAGGGTTCCTCTTGGGTTGGTTGGCTGACCTCTTTCTCTGGTAAACTGGGTTTTTCATTTTCTGAAAAGTTGGTTGGTGCTTCCTGTTCTTCCTGTAGTGGAAGTGTCTCCTTTTCTTCTGTTTGGTTCGACGTCTGGCGCTCCTCTGTGACAGACTCTAGCTCATTCTGTAGCTCTCCCAGAGCCGGCTGCTGCTCCTCAGTTTGAACCGCAGCGATAGTAGTCTGAGTTTGACTCAGTTCCTCTAACAGTTTACACTCTGTGCTGACTTCTGCCTCTAAACGGCCTTCCTCCTCCTGTTCCTTCACCTCTTCTCCTTCCTCTTTTCCTTCTTCACAAGTGGCCTCATGTTTGGAGTCTTTGATGCCCTCTGTCTCCTCCTCAGTGGGCCGAGACGCTGCTTCCTGCACTGATGAGGAGTCTGAAGGCAGGGCTGGTGCTGGTTGACTTGGGTCTGTCTCCTCTGGATCTAAAGTGCTAGCTGTCACTTCCTCTGTGGGGGGGCTTGTAGACTCTGGCTCTATCTCAGTTTTTAGTGCTACAGGCCTCTCCTCTGTTGGTGCACAGTATGTGGAAGGAGCGGCTGAGCTCTCTGTCCCCTCCTCCTGTGTCAGTTGTGTTTGGGATAAAGGAGGTGTCTGCTGTGTTGAGGGTGTGTTCACGTCTACAGGCTTCTCTGAGGCCTCTTTCGGCTGGCGGGGGGCTGCAGGTGTGCTCGTCGGAAGTTGTAGCAACTGAAACTGCTGCTGCTGCTGCTCAGGGGGGCTCTCCACCCGAGTTACCATAAAAATCTTGTGACCCCTCCCTGGACTAGAGACGGATATACAGCGACCAGGAGAAGGAGGGGTCCCGGGGGGAACTGTTGCCTCTGTGATGGTGATGCCTGAAATAACATTGGGCCCAGGGGCAGGTGAGGCAGATGGGGGTAAGGATGTAGCTGAGGCACTGCGGAGGGGCTGTGTCTGGGTTTGAGCAGAAGTCTGGCTAAAGCGAGTGGAGGAGTTTGATGTGGAAGAGGACTTTGTTACCACCTCCTCTCCGTCCTCATCATCAGTGTCCGAGTCCGAGTCCAGGATCATTTGAGGAATGCTCGTCTCGGTGCCCTCTCCTGGCTGGCTGACTGTCTGTCCTTCATTTCCTGTTGCTTCACCTTTTTCCTCTCCCTCTTTCCCCTTTGCGTCCCCTGTCTCCTGTGCTGCTGGTTCTTCCTCTTCTTCTTCTCTGGTCCCATCCTCCGTGGCGATTTCAGCCATGGATGCCGACTGCCTCATCATCTGCTCTGTTTCCTCCTTCTCCTTGGCAAGGATGAAGTTCCTCTTACAGCCGTTCTGAATCTCAGCCAGCAGGGCGCGCTGGGTCTCAATGAAGCTCTTTACCTGAGGGACAACAAATAAAGGAATGTCTCAAACATGGGGCATAAACCACAAGAAATAAGAAAAACAATTTAATCAAAGCAATTCCTACAATGTCTTTGGAGCCCTTAGGCTGCTTTAGGTCGGAAATGTTTTTACTTAAAGACGCAATGCTCTTTAAAAAGGAATAGCCGGCAGCGCTACGGTTGCCTACGGGTCGAGGAGACTTCCAATCATTCTCTCCTCATTTCCTCTCCATACAACTATTTACTAAGATACATATTAAAGTAAGACATATTTGGTGTTACATAAAAAATAGACACCCCCTGCACACAAATAATAAGATATTCAGGAGCACACAGTACAGTAGAGTGTTTTCTTTATTACTCTATCTTTGGCTACGTGCTGTTTGGCACTATTTCCCAAGAAAGAAAAAAATCCCCTTGGGGAAAATAAAGTGTATCTTATCTTTATTTTCCATCTTTCTTATTTTATTAAAACATTTTTGTTGAACTATGTTCCATTCCTTTACTTCCTCCCCAGTATCCCCCTCCCCCTCCCCCTGCCTTGTCTCCATGCTCACAGTTTCTTTCTTGGGCTCCCGGTCCAGGTCGAGCCGCAGCAGCGAGGTGTTGACTTTGAGAGCGAGCGACAGGGCCATCAGTCCGCCCGTCTTTATTTCATTCTCTCGAAGGTCCAGGCGCAGCAGTCTGGGACTCTCAGCGATGAATTCAGCCACAGCCACGGCTCCTAGAGCGCAAACAACAGAAGGAAAGAGGAGTTAACAAACAGTCAAACAGCAAATCCTCCACAAAAACCCAACAGACACTAGTCCCCACCTTCGCAGGACAGTTTGGTGGAGGCGAGGCCCAGCCTGAGCACAGAGCGGTTGCCAATCAGGCCGTCTTTCAGCTTGTGCACCCCTTCGTTACCCACGGAGTTATGGCCGAGGTTCAGAGTCTCCAGACTCTGGGTGCATGGCTGAGGAAGGGAGACAAACAACAGAGATTTGATGTGTTAACGATGTTTTAGTTTAAAGCTATGGGAAGGCACTTCTTTTAACAGCTGCCGTTTGTCAGTGTGTTTCATGGTGTTCATGAAATGTGTGTACTATCATATGAACCATTTCAAAAGACTTAAAAATATGTAATGTATTTTATCTTACAGAAATACAGTATGCATTTATTAGTATATGGGTTCTTTCAGTATCTTAAGTAGTCTTGACATTTTTGAGAGTCTTGATTAAACTGCATTCCCATTCATACTAAAGTTTTCTATCCAGTGAGCAGACAATAAAATAATGATCCTGTCTGTGGACGAGAGCTGATACAGAGCTGCTGGTGGCTGCAGGCCTAAGAGAGATGCACTTTTTTCAGTGTACAAGAGATGTCTGTTTCTCTGTTTATTATCAGTGTACAGCCCTTCTTCTTATACCGTTACGGTTAAATATCCAAGGTCACCATCTCATTGCAATGTGGAGATAACTCTCACTGTGGTAATGAATCACACATGGCATGTCCTTTATCAGCATGAATAACGTTTTAAGTGCATTTCTGTTTGTCCTGCAGCAAGCGCCAGCCTTGGACAGATTACTCGGGAAGAAATTTCAAGTATTTTTCAATCCAAAAGCACAACTATGATGTGTTCCTGAAACACTTTCATGTGCCATAATTCTCAATACATAACATCTAAGAGGTTGGAGGCATTCATTTGGATGTTCTTGTTTGGTAAAATCTTTTAAGCTGTAGTGGTTACAATAAACATGGTGCAGTTGCAGAATAATAGGCATTTAATATTGGCTCACAAACTTCTGAGTGGTTCTATTAATACGACACAACAGTATTAAAAAGGCAGGCTTAATGTAAACGCTGTCGTACAAAAACAATGATTGAACAATGTGTGTGGCGATAATGACGCTATCACTCCAATACAGACATGAGACCAATAGCTTTAGTAAAGGATTATCTTTGTCAGGCTGCTGTGAAATCAAAACAAGATAATGGAGAGAGTCACTCACGCGTCTACACAGGTTTATCAGGTAAAGGAGTCATTCATCTTACAATCAAAGACTTGTTGATGTTGTTTGTCTATCAGACACTAAGGAGGTTTAAAAGTAACATGATCAAATGATGTGTTTAAATCTGACTATTTACATTACTGTGGAGCAGCTTCACTCTCTGTTATCAGTCATACAGTGTATATGTGTACAGGGCTTTTATTTTGAAAGATAAGATCAGTTGAATGTTACTGTGATGTTCTGCCATTCACAATGTGGGATCAACAAATGAGTTAAGACTCTGAACTTCGCGGTTCAGACTACAACTAATAAGGAGCCAATATAAATGCTGATGATGTCATTATTCTACACCAATTACAGTGTGCAAAAAACATTTATTTTATACAGATACGGTAAAGAAACGTGGTTGATTTCCACATGTTTTAGGTTTCAAGAGGTAAAAACAGAAATTTTAAGTGTGTGAGTTGTGTTATTGTCCCATAGTGTGTATGTGTGTGTGTACCAGTGCCGCAGCGAGGTAGCCCATGCCATTGTGTGTGAGCTGGTTGTTCCATAGCACCAAGGTGACGAGGCCTTTCCTCTGCTCTTTTAGCCCTTCACACACGTAGGCCAGACCTGCGATGACAAACCGAGGCGGAAACATTTAGTACATCTGTGTTTAAAATATCAACAAAATCTCATGTGAATTACAAGAAATTTGAAGTGTTCTGGTCCATTAGCAGCGGCTTGAATGCAGTGTGTAGCTTTTCTAGCAGTAAGATAACCCTAACAAACGTTATAAGATGAGACGTTTTATTTTACAGAAGCTAAACATTATTTTAAGATACACTTATTTCAACAATCTATTTTGATGCGCTCAGCTAGGCTCTAATACAACAACAACAACAACAACATCACATCTTGTGTATTTGCATTTAGAAGTGCTGAGTCCGAGAAGCTCAAGTGAAAAGGGAAAAATACTGTCTTTAATCGTGGAAACGTTCAAAAGTAAGCAAACAAAAGAGGGCCAAATGTAATACTTTGCTTATTGGCTGGGAGGTAAAAAAAAAAGTAAGTTAATCATATCGTGAATTTCAATGAAACCAAAGTATTATAACAAAATACGACTGGTGATAATGCAGTGAACAGATGATCCCAATCCCTATTGCTTCCTCATTATAAATAACAACTATGTACTGCAGCTGGAGAATACACAGAGGCACACTAAAATGATCTGAGATAAGGCCCACTGGTTTTTACTCCCCCACATACCACAATACTTTGTGTATGAAAACATGCCCATATGTAGACCATTTCATTAGTAATGAGTGTTTTATGCATCTGAACAATACTTGAATGGCTTGTATTATGTTCTGTTTGTTCTATTATTTTGCATTTATGTGGGTCAATATACTATCATTTCATCTAAGTTTGTGAACAAGGTGAAAAATAAACACATCTTTTCAACCAAATAGTACAAACTAAAATCATAAAAAGCTACAGTGCAATGTACCAGAGTCCAGGATGTGGTTGTTACGCAGGTCCAGGATCTGAATGTTGTAGTTGAACTTGAGCAGGTTGCCAAGTTGAGCCGAGTCCTGCAGGCCGTTGAGCTTGTTGTCTGCCAGGTACAACTCCCGCAGGTTCATGTTCATCTTCAGAGCTGTGGCTGTGCAGAAGAATTAATGATATAAGTAAGGTACGGGAAGAAGAAATATAAAATGTCAGGAACAGAGGAACACATTCAGAAATGGGGATTATCTAACACTGGGTTGAAAGAGAAAGCCCTCTGGGAATCTTACCCAGTAACATGAGCGGTCTGCCCGACAGACCAGCGTTCTCCAGGTGGAGGACTGCCAGGCTGCCGCTGATTCTCAGTGCTCGTGCTACAAAGGGAGCCGAGTGGTCCAGCAGAGGAGTGTTGCGTGCATCCAGGTACTGCAGGGAGCTCGTCTGAGGGGGAAATCACCAGCAGAGATGCAAATTAATGGACTGAGATGAGGATGTTTTGAGGATTATAAGCAATCAAGTATGAAATTAGAGGACCTATAACATCTGGCTGGAACAGAAGTATCCCTAGTCCTTTATTCCTAATCCTGTAACCTCTAGTTAGCCCCGATTACAGTTGATGCCGTTAACCAATGAACACCAGTTAAGAGTTAATCAGATTCCATACATTATCCTCAAATGAACACATGTAAATGTCGCCTCAATGAAAGCACTTCAATGTTGGTTTGCATCTGCTACATCCACGGCCTATCGGCAGGGAAACAAAGACACACTTGTCAAAGTATAAGTGTGCTAAGATATTGGGCTGAAATTAGCTACTGTGGCTTTTTATTGACACGCCACCACACCATCAAGCTATTCACTGGTGTCTGCAGACAGCTCTTTATTAATCATGAGGCTTGGAAGAGTGTAAAGGAATGCCGTTTATAAACCCTGATCAGATGAGACATTAGCTTCTCACAGTCATGGTGGTTATCAAAATATCTCCGAGGTTTGGTTATTGCATCATTAGTGTCTGTGTTTCATAATTTGCTGTTTTCCCTCTAGGAAGTTAAATCATGAAGTACACCTTGGATAAACAAATAAATAGGCCACATATAATTAATAAAGACATACAATTTGTGGTTTGGCTAACGGATTAATATTGTTCACTGCGAACCGATCCAAAAATATCCACAGCTCCACAATCTAGCTCCCTAATAGACTCATTAAAAAGATTGTTTATTGATCATACATTTGGTTTAGTATTGTTCTTTGTAAGTATCATCTAACGCTTTTCCTTACACCTGGAGATCACAGTATTTGAGCTCCTCTCTTTTTGTCTGACACAAAACAAAAAGTTCCTTCACACAGTCTCTAAACAGCAGCTGTTGGTATCAAAGTGTTTTCAAACATACGTTGCTCGAGAGGTTGAGTTAATGTGTTTGCATGGAAAACCATATTAGAATCGTTATCAGTGACGATTGACATCAAAGAGCATCAAAACAGGCACATGATAGACCTGAGGAGCAAGTGAGGACAGGTGGAAAACCTTATGTCTGAGTGCTGACAGAAAACAGCACAGCAGGACTTTATCCAGAGATAAAAAACGGTGTTAGATCCATCTTCCCTCCTGGGCACAGAGCTACAATTACTGAAGTAGAGCCTTAACGTTAGAGGTAGTTTGGGACAACACACCTTCTTTACTGGCAAAACTAAATGAAATAAGATAAAATATCTGGCCTTGCCACTGAGAAAAACAAACCCTCAGACCGGTGTGTTTTTTTGTTGTTGCTTATAACCCTTTGAGGAAAGACAATCTCTGTCATAATCCTGTTTATTCTGCCAGAATTTAGCCTGTAATCCCTTCATACCGTTTTATTACTTTTACCGGCGCTGCGCTGAGGAACAGCATTCAATCAAATATCAAGCAGACAAAAACAAGGATGACTTTTAGATTTGTCTGCCTCTAATGGTACAATTGATGTTGTTTCATTGCTTGAAAGTGTTTATCCGTTTGAGTATTTAACTATTTTTAACGATACGAGGCAAGTATGTGGCAGGACTTTACTTCCCGTGCAATTATCGTCTTAAAGCATTAAAGAAACACAATTATTTCCACTGTATACTTATTATTGAAAATAGAGGTGAATTAGCCTGAACACAGAGATTATGTTGCATATGCACAACGGGGCTTGAAATGTTTGTATGCCCCATTCTAAAAGTAAATAAATAAATGCATGTTATCCTCGTGGTCGGTTATGAAGCACCCTTCATTTTTGTAGAAATCCAGGATTACACCAAATAGCTTTTGAAAAATTAAAAAATCCTGGGGCCATTTTGGGTTAAAACTGTTCTCACTTGGATGGATTTTTGTTTTTGGATTGGAGTGCTTTGTTGATCCATAAATGTATCATAACCTTTCCCATCATGTCCTTTTTCTCTCACCTTTCTCATCATATGAGCTGCGGCCTGCCATCCCCGTGTGCCGATGTGCTTGTTGAAGGAGATGTTGAGATGTGTGGCAGACTCGTAGTACTCGATCATGTCAAACAGAGCTGACGCACCCTGAGGAGCACAGACAGAAAAGAAGGGGAAAATGCTAATTACATTTCAGATCGAAATCACACAGTTTTAAACAGACAGCGTGTCACCGTGTTAAAAGTCCTTAAAGGGATGTGAGGACATATAATGTGGAGCAGCTGTAGTTGCCATGGTAACAGTCCCTCTGAGTAGGTGAGGTACGTTGCAGGTAAAAAGTCAGTGGACATTTAAGTAGTGAAAAACCTGCTACCATCTTCTAGATAATTCTGAATGAGTGGTTATTTTAGAGTAGGGGCAAGACTTTCAATTGTTATGTTATTTAGAATTGATCTGAAAAATGCCCCTTATGATCAGGGCATACTTTTTTTTTTGAACCAACAGTACAAACCCAAAAATATCACTTTCTACAATACATACAAAAATGTGAGATTCTGGAAGCGTCAAAAAGATTGCCATATTCTCTTTAAATAACAAGGTAAGTATTAAAACAGTTGGCCATTTCTTTAATGTAACCAGTCAATTGTTTAAGCTGTGTTCATAAGACAAACACAAAGATCTGCATGAATGACAGGCCTTGAAATTGTGCAAAATTATGGGCATGCCGTCCTGTTTGGCAAAGGAGCAGATTAAGGACTTAAGTCGATTGTCAGGTGATGCATTCAAAGGCCTCATGTGATCACAGTGTTTTAATCTCATCATGGTTTTGGTAGAGGGGATTCATCTCCTTCATGTATCACTGATTCACAGACGATGCGACGGTGTTGACAATTGATTTTTTGTTGCTTTTCTGCATCTTTTCAACAATGTTATCAGCATGGTTTAACAGTAAAATGAGCTATTGGGTCTTTAGCAGTCATGAGAGGCTTATTTGTCCATTGCGTCTTTCACACAGCAACAGTTAAAGCAAACCTAAAACACCTCAAAAACCAAAAGACAGTGGTGAGTTTGCTCCTGTGCAGTCAAAGGCAAGATGTGACTAGCAGATTAAGAAGGGAGCATCAGTGTAACCCCCACTGAAGCTGATAGAAAGTAACAAATCAGACAGGCTGCTGCATAGAGTCTCATAACCTTTTTCCTTTTGTGTGTGTACACTGGGAGACTATACACAAGTGTGTTTATCTAAAGGGTGGGAGGAGATGAGTCACAACCAGCCAAATAAAGGACAGTCTGTGTTAATGCTCCCTATGCCTGCTGCTCCCCAAGCTTCTTAAAACATATCACCAAAACTATTTCTCATCCTTTCATCCTCCCAAATCATTCCCAATAAGACGCCTGTCACTCCCATCTTCTCGCTTCCCCATTCAATTCATTTTCTATCTCTCATGACTCATTTTCCCCCATAAATTCCTCTTGTCCTTTCTGTGGTTTATTTCAACTGAGCCCAAAAGGAGACACTTGTCACAGATTGAGCTGCTGCTCCATGATGACTCAGTCACTGACTCAATTATCTCATTTATGTATATTTCCGGGGCAGCGCTTCATGTGGGTGGAAAAAAGTGCAAACGTCACTCTGCATTTGTTAAGGTTTTGTGAAGCTCTGGATTGAGTAAAATTTAAAAAAAAAAAAGCATATGTAAAGTAGAGTTGATGAATAAAACTGCTTTAATTTAGTGTGGGGTTTAAATAAGAAATATATAATGAAACAGACTAGAATTCGGACACTTCACTGGTGAAGTATGATTACACAATAAAATGAACCTGCATGCAACTGTGCAAATTATGATCCACTGGAGAGGGAAATCAATTAACCGAGACCAGGAGATATATTTATATTTATATATTGTCTATCCCATGTTGTGGGGCTGGACTATATCACAGAAACCCTATACGCACCCATTCATCTCAGTTCTAACACAGGTAGAGGCATGAAACTATCACTAAACATTGATCAGTGAAATAGTAGAATACCACCTGCAGCGTGTGTCCTGGTACATGGCAAACAGAAAACAAGAACTGGCTCAAAAACACCAAAAAAGGAATGAGTTATTCCTTTCCTTTAGACCAGGTGTGTCTACACTGTACTATTTAATGGATTGTACAGTGTCCTTGGGTGCTGTGTAATGTGCCTCCATAATCACTTTCGTGAAAAAATATGCCAACACGACAACATCACAGTCACAAAGTAGTATGAGTCACAGTACTGACTGAAGCTGTGTTGAAAAACAGCAGGAAATAAGGGGCTGAATTAGTTCTGCAGAGAACGGGTGAAAGTAACAGCATTTCTTTGCCAGGAATAGAATAATGATGCAGTAATTAAAGTGACCCTTCCTGCCCTAAAGAAACGTATCCTATGTGGCTCTGGCTTAAAGCAGAGCTCCTGTCTGTGCGTCATGTGTATTTGGAGCTCTGTGCGAAAGGAAGTAGCCAAGGCCAGGGTCCCTCTGCCCCACACTGCTGCACTGTCTGTTTGTGCGTGTCTACTGTGCGTGTCTACTGTCCGAACGTCCCTAATGGTGTTTACACAAATGGACATCTGGAGTAATCAGAAAATCCATGACAAACACTCCACATCCTGCCAGCACAGAGAGAGAAAAAGAGGATCAGAGGGCGACCGGGGGCAGAAACAGCAGAGAAAGAGAGAAAGGTTATCGATGAAGGATGGAAGTATGCTAGCTGCACTGAGGAAGATGAAGGACGGGAATGGGATGGAGACAGTTTTCAAAAGACAGGATCTTCTTACATCTTCATCCAGGTTGGTCTGCTCCAGGTCTATCACTTTAAACTGGATCCTCTTCAAAATCTCCTCCAGAGACTCACATGCTTTGTAGTCCAGCTTCTCACCTAAAGACATACATTGATAAAGTGAATCTCCTAATAAAAAAAAAATATCTGTGGGTATCTGTTGATTCCACAAGATGAATTTATAGTCAAGCTGATGTTTTGGTGCTTTACCTTTTAGATCTAAGCATTCATTGCGCTGAGTCAGGTCTTTCAGTTCCTACGGAAACAAAAGAAGCAGTGTCAGTAACAGTTCAGTTTGTGTATTACTCAAACTAAGCAGACTTTTCGCGTGTTGAAACGTTCACATCACACAGGAGGCAATTCAATGCATAAATGCTGGGGCTAAAACACATATCTAAGATTAACCTTAAAAGCATCTGGCCTAAAAGTACCACTACTACCACTGAGCATGTAGAGCTCTGTGTGTTCAACTACACCATGACATGTATCCTGTGATGTACTCTGACACCACAGCAGCACAGCTCAAAAAAGGTGGAAAGATATTTCACCTCTTGTCCTGGTGAAACATGCAACCAGCCCAACAAACACGACCACATAGGGATTGCTGCTCTAAAAACTATGTACCAGCAAATCCCCCTAGTTCACTGCCCGGCCCATTCAGCGTGAACCCAATAACCTCTGCCCTCGTGCCACACTGCCATCACTAGTCTGTGTGTGTCTGAACATACTGATGAAGGGTCAACTGTACGGAGGTTTCACAGCAGCCTGCATGACTCACTCCCAAAAACATGATCATGCGTGAAAGATGAAACATTTAAAAAGTGTGTTATTACATTGAGCAGGAAACACAATGACACTAAATGTAACACACTCTAGTAGCCGTGAAGATAATTCATCCATGAAACCGGCTGAATTATTCACTTTAGGAAGCATTTCATGAGAAACCATAAATGAAAAATGTCAACAGTTTTTTTCCTCAGTACATTCTCTGAAATAGGGTTTAATTAAAAACTCTGGATGTTCGTCATTAACCAGATGGTGATGAATATGTCAACACAACCTGACGCACATTTTGGGAAATTTCCCAGCAAGCGTTCTTTGTTTACAATTGAATGGAGCACCTGTCAGTGAGAATGACTTTATCAGTGTAAATGCCTCCCTGACAGAGCTGCCAGAACCCAAAATAGTGCATGACGCATAGTGTGCCTCTGCAAAAGTGGTGGTATATGTGTGTGTGTGTGTGTGTGTGTGTGTACTACATCAAGCTACTATTCTGATCTTATTCATTAGACTGTGTTATATCTTCACTGTTCTCATCAGTTTTTTTGTTCATGCATCAAGTGTGTTTTAGTTAAATAAGCTGCTTCAAAACCAGTTTGCTTATCCTGAAGTCAATAAAAACATTTGATGACTCGGCAAACACAGATAACACAGGTAGGGATGGATGACAAAATGTACAGCTTAAACTTGGAATAGACTGTACGGTTTCAACCCATTTCTGACCTTCTCTTAAGGCTCAAATCGCACAGTGTATACCGAGCTTTAGTCCAAATGTATGGGCACGGCCCTTAAAGGTGTCCTTTAGAGGTCCTACCTTACAACCAAACAGAGAATGGGTTGGATAGAAAGCCTGGTGTTGTGTCTGTTTCTTAGCTCATCACAAGGACTGGAAAAAACTAGCCTCGCTCTGTCGGAAGGTAAAATAAACTATCACCTCACAACTTCTCATTAAAGTCACAAGTTAACATTACTCAGTTGTTTAAGTGGAAAATAAAAAGTACAATTCACCATTTTACAGCACATATGTCTTTGTGCCAAGCTAAATACAACAGTCGGCTCCAACGTAAAAGTTTCTGGGATTCCCCCAATGGAAGCGAGACGTCAGTGGTGCATCAGCGTTCTATCATCTAATCCACACACACTCCGTCACGATTGGTTGTCACAGCTTATCTCAGACATCTGTCAGCAGTGAGCTAACCTGCCTTCAACACGCTGACTGACAATAGAAATGTAATAAACCGAACTTGTTTTATTGTGTCTGCACAGGAAGAAACCCACAACCTCGACAGACTGGGAGCTTTGTCCAATTATTGCATGTATGGTTAATAAGTTCAAAACACACATGAAGAGGAATATTTGTGAAACTTGCAGATTAAGCTTCATCAAATCCATCAAAATAGACTTGAAACAATCGAGTGTCTGTCCTTGGCGATGCACAAAGTGGACAAAAACAGTTCTAAAAATGCCTGGGTGCAACACATTGAAAACACCATTTCAGCGGTCTGCCTTTGAAATGGTTTATCAGTCTGTCTAGACGACATCAAAGGGTCCACTTGCTTAATATAGATGCAGCCCGCATGACCGTCACATTGTGTCTCTAATGAGAATAATAATGTGTCGCGCTGCTTACACCATAATAGAAGTAGGAGACTCCGCTGAAGTCTCAAAATGTTCATGAGCAGCAAACAATTGAATCCCTCATTTTGCATAGATTTACAGTATGCTCCCTGCAAAACAAAACCACCTCCTTCTAGATGAGCCAGTCTAGAGGGAGCAAAATCCGGAACTTCGAGAGAAATAAAGTGTGCACATGGGCTGTGTGTGACTCATTGCATAATAGGGAAACCACTGGTCCCAGAGGGAATAGCTGCTTCAGAAATGTGACACAAGGCTACCAAGTGTCCGGGTCTTAAGACTTTTGGGAGTAACTACGAAGCACGCATTCAACATGCAGCTTCTAAATAGTGACCCTTATAAAAACACACAGACACACTAACAAACAACCAGAAATGTACATAACCTATAGGGCCTCTGGAAAGCTGCCACGCGTACAGTGCAGTTGGACCTAATAAAGAAAGTATTTAGAGTGAAAGAGGGAAAAAACTGTAAAAAAGGAGGAGCTCCTCTTGCAAACCCCCCTCTCACTGGTCAGCCATTTGGTCTGACTGGCTTGTTTATGTGGCTTAGTTGGCAAGGATGACTAAGCAGAAATGAGAGGGGGCAGCATCGGACCAGGCAGCAAGGGATGGACAGAAGCCAGACATGATCAAACATGAGCAATCACTAAGCAATCACAGCCTCTTGTGTATTTCCACAAGTAACTGACACTTCTTTCTCTCAGCTGACCAGGCGTGTGGGGACTTCATGCAGAGTCTCTCTCCAGATCACAAATGTGTTCCCTCCCACACATGGACACACACCTGCCGGTACAAAATGTGCAAATCTCCAGTGGAGAGGCCCAGTTAAGGGTTTTAGGAGCGTGTGAGGCAGCAAAAATGTAAGTCAGAACAAACACAAGTAAGGACTTATGTGTCCCTGCTGCAAACCCAAGCACTGCCAGCTCCTCCATCTGACTGGAAGGGTAATTGGTTTGGTTAACAGGATGTTCAAACACAAATACAAGCCGAAAGAGAGAGAAGGCACAGCTCCGGAAAAAAATTAAGAGACCACTCCAAATGTTTCTTAAATCTTTATCTGTGTGGCAGCATCCAGCGTCTGTTGAATTCCAACACAGAGAAATGTTGTCAGTAGTTATAGATAGAATACAATACAACAAAAAAAGACATACCTATAAATAGGGGCTGTATCTGATTACATAAACAAAATCCTGATTATCGAATATATATGATCAACATTACATTACAGAATGACTATTTCTTAGACATTTTTTTAGACAGACAGTTATTGTTTTGACACTTTAACCTGAGCACATTTATATTGCTTTGCTATGCAGTACTTCACTCCAGTGCTCATTTTAAGTTATGGACAGTATGCCCTGGGGTTATGCACCCCACAGGCATTCGAATTATTGTCCGTCTAATATGGCTCGTCTCCACCTGTATACAAAAAAACCCCAGGAAACCTGCTCCCCTTGCTTCATGAAAACTCTACTAAAACACCACTTTACTGTCTTATACATGCAAAACATGGATCGTCCTCTAGTATCAGGTGATTTGTAGTTAAGTTAATAAATTCCTTTTGGTTTTCTGTGTTGATATATTCATATATCCTTGTATAACGTTAAATCACAATACAGATGAAGCACATACAAAAGACACGAGGTTGGTAGGAATATAAAAACGAACAGCCCTGAGGCTTCCCCCACTCGTTTTGAGGAACTGCTTGGGGGATTATGAGACACATGACTGTGCAGGCTAACCACAAGGGAAGGAAAAAAAGACATGAAACACTCATCGGTCTGTTGGGAGTAACAACCAGTCCAGCTAAATTAGGCTCACCTCTATATGGAGTCATGCCATGGTGCACCATGCCGTGCCTTCAAACCATGTAACCAGCCTTTCAAGTGCTTTCATCACCAGAAGCTAAGGTTTAGGACGTAGTAATTAGAAGTACATTGTTATCATGCTCACAACTATTATAATTACAACTGTTGTAATAACTCTACAACTTTTTGGTGGCTTTACCAGGAATTCCGCACAGTTTCCAGCCAGCTGCACAGTGCTGACTCAACCGGACTATTATCTATTATCATACATGTTGTACAGTGATATACGTTGTTATTTGCCCCGCAGAGGTTTGGACGTTGCCCAGCATGTACAGTGCAGAAATTGAGAGGCAGGACACACTGCAGCTAAAGTTATCAGTCAGTGAACTTGATGCTGCGTGATGTGAGCAGCACGCCCCTGTGTCTCCAGCTCTGTCAATACCTGATAAGTGTTGATTCAATAGCTTGCTGAACACTTTCTGGGGGGAGCTAATGAAGGATCCTGGCCTCGTGACTTTTGGTTATCAGCAGGGGGACACCTTAGGGTTAGTGGAAACTTTGGAGCACATTGAGATCTCCTGTTAGCAGCTTCAGTGACAAAGACTGCAGTACAAAGGGAATAAGTCACATCAATCTGGAGTAGAAGAGGAGTAAAAAAGCTCAGAAGCTGGAGGCTGTGAAGGATTTTCCAATTTGCTAAGAGATGTATGAGATTAGGAAGTTTTACTAAAATGACTCATTAATCAGTGGAAGCGTTGACACTTTTGCCTGTGTTCTAAATGTTGTGTGTGAGTGTCTTTGTTATTGTGCCGACACATCTTCTCATCTGTGCTGTGTGGTGGGTTGCAGCTCACCTGTATCTGTTTGAGCACTTTGGGTATGGGTTTACAGTTGAGTTTCTGACAGGCCTGTTTGTAGGAAGAGAGGATCTCCTCCACCGTCACATTCTGAGCTGCAAAACACGGCAAACACAGAAAAAGTTAGGATTACTTTGCCAACACACAGTCACAAGAATCAGACTGAGAAAATATAACCAAGAGTCAGGTTGAAATATTGTCTTATAATTTGATCTTTATTACATTTTCCCTTTTCTATTTCTGAATAATTATGCTGCACACTACTTGCATGCATTACATATAAGCACTCAGGAAGTTTTAATGCAAGGAGGTAAAAGCTTTTTAATCCGAAGCGGCTCTTCTCATCACTTATGGCTGCATGTTGTCGTATCATCAGTTTAAATGGTACTATCTAAATGGTATCTATGTTGTGTGCTTTGCAGTTCACAGCCTGTGCAAACACCACATATCAATAACAACATCTGAAAACAAACCAAGCATCTGAAATTGACTGCGTTTCATTTCTGGAACTTATCCTGCAAATCAACCCCCGGCTCATATTATCAACATTATGAAGTCTAGGACTGCAACACAAAACGGTCCTGGGAGCACTCTCTTAAGGGCTCCCCTACTTAAGTAAGCAAAGGAGGTATTGTTCTTGGTGTGTGTGAGTGGGTCAGCTGTCGCTGCCTTCCCAGACTGTTGCACGGCTAACTCCAGTCAGATGACAGGGCAACATTCAACCCCTCTGTTCTGGCTGAGAGATGAAGTGAGGCACTTGGGGAGGGAAATATAATGACAGAATCAAAGAAGAAAGAAGGGAAAAATTAGTGGTAGGGTGGGGTTAGGGTTCTGTGCAACTCACAGCCGGAGCAGCGCCTTCACCACAGGCCTTTTTCCAAGCCAACACATCACCAGACAGAAACCCTGACCGTTGAGAAGTTTAAAATCATACATGCCATTTTTGTAGGTCATTTATAAAACCAGGTAGCAAAAAAGTTGACATTGCCCAGCCTGGGATGTTACTGTGTGCATGCACACATCGCAGTGCCATCACCGGTGCAGCCAGAGTCGGTACATCAGATTACATTAACGCAAATAGGAAGCTACACATTATCCCAGACTTATTTTAAGCTGTAAATAGAGACGGATAAATAAATTCAGAGTAAGCAGAACAAGCTGACACAGACAGAAACAGCCCTATGCTAAGGCTGTACTACAGTACTGTACACATGCGGCTAGTGTCTGTGTGAATCGGACTTTTGCAGCAGTCAGCATTTTGGTTTCTCTCACCAAGGTGACAATTTGTCCGCTCCACTTTCAGTTCCCTCCAATCTAGTCTCCAGTGTCCTCCGTCAGTCCAACACAAGTTCATCACCCCGCCCCCCACTCCATCTGCACCAGGCAGTGGCTGAACAGACTGTGCATTTGGATGTTTGGATCTGTTTGTCTGTTTCTTTTGAATGTTTATAAGGTGGGACAAAGAGGCAGTTCACAAACCCGCATCAGCAGCCACGCATGTCTGATGAACTGTGTTATATATTCAGCTTCTCTGTTAACCACACGTCAGACGGTGGAGGAAAATACTACGAGAGACGATTCTGCAGGGATTCTGAAGTACTGGTGTAAGTGTACGTGAGATTAATTAAAGGGTAAGTCAGTGCCACATGAATAGGATAAAAACAGCCACATCAACTCTTCCAGTTGCTTTGAGCCCAGGCCAAAGAGACTCTCAAACATACACTCCGTAAGAGTTTGCTCTTGTATGTGCATAAAAACACAAAGAAACAGGTTGGATAAGGAAATGCTGACTGTTTTGTTCAGTGACAAGAAATATTAAATTATTCAAGTTCAGGACTGACAAATGCTTCGACTGTCTGCCTCGGGTTTTTAATAATATGGCTCTCCGAAATCCGTGCAAGCTTCCAGGATTTTGTCGGAAGCAAATGCAGTTATTAACTCCTGAAAATCTGTTGCAATAAAGTGCCACTTAATTTACCCAAATAGGTGCTTTTATCTACAAATGAAAGTCAGGACAAAGAACAGTAGATTTAACCCACAGGCCTCTCCCAACAGAGTGAGAGTGCAGTCTTGTAAATGTGTGCAGAACAGTGTGTGCGTTCCAGTGAACACTGTGTCCTTGGAAAAGTGTTATTGTGCAGAGTCGCTGCAGAGCAAGTGTGTGTGTAAACTTCCTGAAGGAAGGGTGGGGGGTAAAGCCTAGGGAGGGTCCACAGCATTTTCATTAATTACAGAAAGAGAAGGGGAGGTAGGAAATGGAAATAGAATAAAAGGTTCTACATGGTCTAATCTTTCATTACTGAGCTAAAAAGCAACACAAGCAGTGAGAGAAAACTTAGAGTGAACAACTCGGCATAAAATAAACAGAGTACATGAAATCAGGAAATAGTGATGAAGAGACAACGAAAACAGAATGGGAGAGCAACTCAAAAGCTTTGTGTGAACCAGAGGCTAGACGCTTCAGCCCTGCAGGATCATTAAGAGCTGAGCTCCAGCTGTTGCTCGCATTTCTGCTTGCTTTGTCTTCGTTTTATTGCACTCTCACCGGTGCTGCTAGTACATGTAAGGAGGGAGTGGTGGTGAGGGAGGTAGGCGATAGGTGGGGACAGGGAGGGAAAACCACTGCTCGAATCTTCGAAACATCAGGTTGAGAGGAAGTACAGAGGTAACGTTTGATAACAGAGTGCACTTAGAATCACAGTTCTTCCTTTGAGAGAACAGACCTTCAACTACCAAGATCAACCACTGAGATACCACTGCCTACCCTTTTGGAATTCAGCTGCAAATCCTCACACTTTACATAAATCCAATTAGCTCTGACTATCCCTTGGATAAAACCAAACCTGCTCTTCATGTTGTACCGAAAAGGAAGGGCAGCTGCAGTAGAACCACTTTGGATTAAGATTTCACGCCACTAGGAGAGAGAGACATGAGTGAAGGGAGCGTGTCCATCTCGTCTCTGACTGCGAGTCTGCTAAACGACACACTAAATCACTTGCTGCAAGCGTCGCCGAACTTGTGAGGGAAAACCACAAACAACGATAAAAATCTAGCTCGCTGACTCGGACCTACAGACGTAAATGTAGTGGGCTTCATGGAAAAGATAAGGAATATGATGGATGAGGTTCTGACTGCTATCTAGACATTTTGAACAAAGGGATCAACAGCGGGATGTTGGTTACCAAACTAACAAAGACGATATTGAAATCATCCAAATCAGTTCTGTGTGAATTCAACTGATCAATATCAACAGCTTTTGATCTTAAAAAGTTTCCCTTATTTCTAATTCGGGCTTGGAAACAAAATCTTCTATCGTGACATGGTTTCATTTAATAATTCAAATATTTGACATGACAAGAAATGGACGTCAAATAACCACATGGTGACGGCGACGCCTGTAGTATTTTCTCACTGAATTAAAAACTTGGGTGCAAACTTAAAATGCACAAAAACACTGTTGATTTCAAATCCATTTGATGTTGAGTTAGTGTGAATGTGAATAACGACACACATTATTAAGTTAACATGATGTTATTGTGTACACCCGTATATTTGGTTATACTGGATACCATTCCATTGAAATGATTTGATCCACTGCTGATGTAGGTGATATTGAAGGAAGTGGGGAATAAACTGGATGGCTGTCTTAGGGCGATAAAAAAGGTGCAGACTCAATGAGGAACAACGACCATAAATTAAATCACTTATTTAAGCTGAACAGGCGGCAGAGCTGCAACAAGTAGAGACACATCCTGCATGTAAAGCGGAGAGAGAAGCCTTTTTTTCTTTTTACAGTTAGGCATTGAATGTGTGCAGATATTCAGTTACCTGAAACCTGCTACTTCACTTTCCACACCTTAATAACACTGGAGCTAAGAACAAGGTGAGGTCAAGGTCTTCAGTGAAAAATGAACACGTCATTTTACTGCAACAAAGGCAGGCAGGCTTCAGGCAGCGTGGTTAGTATAAAGACAATAATTAGCAACTACAGTATTGATTCATTACACCACCAAACTACTCCACATTGGAGCTTAGAGACCTTTAGGCCAACACACAGTATGGCTGTACGTGTAGTAGACACAAATTGCCATCACATTTCTATTTCGCCATTGAACATTTGTAAACATATCTACTTGATGACTAAACACTAGAAGTAATTAGCTTCGAGCTAACTTAATAAGGCTGTTCATTTTAAATGACTTTCAATAATGCTACCTAATTAAATGTAACCAATTGTTTATACCACCTCATCCAACCAGTGTGACTCAGGGTCATTTAGTTTTGATTTTCAATTAACACAGCCTGACAAGCCTCTTGCCTTGTAAGTACGATGTCTCATCCAAAAAGAGGCACCATTATTAAATGCAACAGCTAAAAATACAAGTCTTCTCCTCTGCTTTATCAAACAGCATAGCCTCTACCATCACCCACAAAAGGTCAGAACAGATCGAGTGCCACCAGTGGGAGAGTGGGATTTAGCTTCACACTCAGTTTGTGCCAGTCTTACTGGGACAGATGGGCCGATGACCCTCACTGTGAATGTATTAAAGCTCCATAAACTGCGACTGAAAAAGGCTTTACATGAGATATGAATCAGAATCTTTCATTTAGAAATCTTTGTATTTGTCAAATAGGTTCTTTTGAAGGTAGATCAAATATCAAAGCAGTATGAATTGGGTACCTCAACTCAAACATTGAAGAGGAGGTGCAGAGGGACATTGTTTTGTGTGTCAAAGAGAAATAATAATTTCAACAGTGAGAATGAAGAGGAGTTTCTTTACCCCAATTCACCTGGGCCGGCAGATTCTGTGCAAGGGTGCATTACCAACAAATGACTAGTTCTGTAAAGTTAGAAAGCAATTTGGCAACAACCTTTCTCCTTCTCGAACCTTTTGGAAGGAGCTTTCCACTGCTTTCAGTCTTTAAAACGAGCATCTAAAGAGAAACATGCAACAGCTCTTAGTTCTTATTAACACAAGAAGAGGAAGCCAAACCTTTACGGCCTGTAAGGACATGTGATTATCATCTCCCAAAGTCCTGGAGAAGCAGCTCGTTCCTCACCTACCCAGCACCTGCTGTTATATAAAAGGCTCTGAGTAAGTTCACAGCGATCAGAAAGCAGTTGCTCTACCGTACAATGATTCTGTTTTTCTGCACCCGAAGGTAAGTCACTGTTGAGAAAGCATTTTAGGGAAGCCTTTCCATTTCTATACATGTCAAAGTGTGTTTATCCTCTGAAGCCTTGCCATCCTGTGCATTCATCACTCACCATTCTTCTTCTTTTAGCTGACAAGAAACAAAAGTGCAAACACACAGTCTGCAAGTGAGGCGCATTCTCCCCTCACTCTAACAAAAAAGGAGGATACAAGCCAAGACAAGAGTTTGCATGTGAGCTGAGGAAGACGCAACACTTTCTGCTGACAAAGACTAAAAAGGTATTGGAACAAAAGAGGGATTCCATCGAACACCTACAACTTGCATAATGTCTTGAATTGTTTTTGCTTACATTATACATTCAGGTTTAACTGGTCAAATATGCTACGGGAAAAATACAATCATACAAGAACACTTAGATATACTTTCAATACAAAGGAAAATAATGGCTACACAATTATCCAACAATACTGTGAATCATGTTGCAAAATCCAACATCAGCCAGGGGGAAAAAATGCTGTGTGTGTGTGATTAAAGAGCTTAAGACAAACTTTGGCATTGACTGGAAATGTGGCGAAGACTGTACCAGCCTCAGGCATGCTACCGCGGGTAAACACCTGACCTGCCTGCACACATCTACAGCTGCATAAACAGCAGGGCTCAACAACAAGACCAGAGAGAGAGGACAGTGGTCAGAGAAGTTAAATCAGCCTGTTGACAACTGAACACCAGTGCCAGAAGGATGACAAGAGGTCTCTGAAAAACCATGATTAGACCACATTCATGCGGTTGAATGTCTGTAATGACAGGTCAGCACAGAGAGAGCATGCTCTAAGAGGAAATGATACCCAGCCAGCAGCAAAAAGGTGATCCCATATAGTAGATCGGACACAGAGCATCCAGCAACACATGGAGGCCAGGTGTCCAATAATCCACTGTTTCAGCTGCAGGCCCACATTCTCAGAGTTGGAAGACATCTGTTTTCCTGTTAGAACTAAAAGCATTTAAGTCTGAGGGGGAGATGCGTTACGGTATGGACCAGCTTCTTGCATATTAAGAAATTCAAATGATTCCTCTACAGGGAATCAAGAGGGTTTAACAAGCAAACGAAAGACGAAAAATAAACAAAGTATTCATATTACATTTTCTATATTTCACAATACATCTTTTTCTTACTGGTTGTTCCCTTCCACAATAAAAGGCCTGTGTTTTAAACATCATAGAAATCATAACGTCATGAGTGATTTTACATTGTGTTCAAAATGTCGTTGTGTCAGAGATGTTTGTGGTGTTGTTGAAATGTGCTGACAGATGTTTTTGCTTTTGGCCAACCACACATGAAGAAGACAAAATCATCAACACCCATCAGTGTAACGCAACACAGTTCAACAGCAACACAGACCACATTTAAGCAGTTTTTCACCTTTACACAGGGGAACGCAGAAGGAAGAGAGAGGACTGAGGATATCTGAGAAGAGGTTTGGAAAAAATGTGTGTTTTAGTAAGGAAGCTGGCATAGCATGGAGCTACTCTAAAGCAAAAAGCACTACCATGTTGAGGTGACTGTGTTTTCACAAGACAACAATGCATGATAAAACAGGCCAAGCCTTTGGGCAAGCCTCCAGAGAGAGGTGTAGGTATGTTGTGGGTGGAACATCGAAGTGTTGCCAGCTCCTACTTAACATGCAAGTGCCAGTGTTCAAAATAGCCCCCCCATCTCCCAGTCTCCAGCCCCGTTCCCTGCCATTTCACACTAATGTTCTGTGGATGGTGACAGCAGCGTCATTCACACATGACAGTTGGCTGCCTGGCTGGTCAGGGGGGGGGGGTGCCTCTAGGAGTCTGAACAGCAAAGCGGCAGGCGGTAAACACAATGAAAGGAAAGTTTTACAAGGGAGCACTTTAAGCTTAAAACAGATGAGCCCAAAGGTTTAAACAAGCACCTCAAACCCCTCTGCTCAGCTGAAATCACACGGTATCAGCACAGGGCTGTGGGTCAAGAGTAAACCAAGTGATTTTGATGTTACAGCTTCTAATAAAGTGTCTCAGGAAACATCCATACTACGCAGAAGTATAATTATGCAAAAGCTCTGGGATCGTTTCCAAGTAACTGTATGAGCGTCAATTATTAACGGGCAACGCTTGGGGAAAACTGAGGGAGAAACTGAACAAATGACCACACCTGCAGCAACCACACTTTACACACCCTACACAATCTTTGAATGAAATATAATTTCACTTATATAGCAAAGAAAGCATTTTAGGTGTGTTTCAACAACACCGCAGACACAGCATGGCAGTGAATAATACATCAAAACATCTGTACTGTATGCCTTTAGCGATGTATGACATAAGAGTGCAACAGTAGTCCCCCTCTTGGTATAATGAACTACAGTGATAAAGAAAAGAGCAACGAAAAAACTGAGCAGCCATTTTAAACTATCCCAACCATGAAATCAGGCTTGCGTCTGAGAGAGAAAAGTTGCCAGACCAGACGGAGAATGACATGAGCTATACTGTATTTTGAAATGAGGGGGCACAATTTCAGCCTCCTCAGGAATGATGAGAGAGTCCTGACAGTAAGAAATGTGTGTTTCATGAGAACAGAAAGTCCTATAGAGTCATCAGGACAGAATGAGGAATCATCTCCAGACATCAGCCGATGGCTAACACTCCCTCAGACTGATATGTTCTCAATTCAACCATTTATTATAAACCCCAGATCTGCGGGTCAAATGTATCCTGGTTTACAGCTACAGTGCACACAGACAAAAGGCCAAAAGGCAGGCATACTCATCAAACAAACACCCAACAGACGCAAACTGCTTTCTCAAATTTCCAAAAACAAACCAAAGTGCATGTGAAGCACAGACAGGCAGAAATGCATAATAGATGACTGAGTGTATAAACTAAGGCTTTCCCGCCGGGCTGATATTATCAGCAGGTATTATTGGATCGCAGACATATCGCATGAGCTGATGAGGAAAGAAACCACGCACACAAACTATTTAGAAACGGTGTCATCATGACATGGTTTATGTTGCAGACACCAATGTTGACAACACTTTTGCAACACATGGCATGAGCAGACCCGCCCCCCACTAACAGGAATGGTTCTTTAGTTTCTATTTTCTCTATTATACATACTTTGTGCATTGTTATCCTGTATTTCTGTGCATTCTATCTTTCTTTTTTTAAAGTGTTTATGGAAAATGGCCAGTAAATGACACCTGTACAAATGCTGGCATTGTCAGCTGACATTTGACTGTTTAGCTACTTTTCAGCTCAAATGTTTCCAGCTATGGTGTTTCCAATAGGATGAAAGTGTGCTTTAGAGGACATACAACACACAGTCCATTTATGCAGAACTTCCAAAAAGTTCCTTAAGCCTTTCCCTCTTTTCCTCAGAAAAATCCAATCCAGGTCAGCCTCTTGCACCAACTGATTACCATTAGGTACACTGAACACTTTTTCTAATCAGTGTGTAACTTGGTCCCCAGCCATAACACAGGTCACAAAGCCTCTAATAACCTGTTGCCAAGTGGGCCTTGGGTCTGATGACATGAGATGGAGCTGCACGTAGGCCACAGAGTTAGGCCGCTTGCAGAATAAACAGAAATTAATATGAAGGAAATGTCTGC
Organism: Eleginops maclovinus; assembly: GCF_036324505.1. NCBI lineage: Eukaryota > Metazoa > Chordata > Actinopteri > Perciformes > Eleginopidae > Eleginops > Eleginops maclovinus. Next base: position 13,761,615 of record NC_086366.1, on the reverse strand, counting down.
ACTGCAAATAGGAGGGTTCCACCTTTTCCTCTAGAAAGCTGTATCACAGTACGTATAGTACTCTCTATCCTTCACAATGTGGGCTCGCATCACGACTCAACAAAATCTGTTTCAGCTTTCAAGAGTGTTTGCAACCGATGTGTTAGAAAATAAATTACTTTGCAGATGAACCAATATGATCCAGGGCTTTTGTGCTTTGCTGTTCTAACTAGAGCTGTCTCTAAACTGAATTGGCCAGCCAGGGAGGAGGAGAACTAGGGGAGGAGAGGCGAAGGGAGCAGGGGAAGCAACACAGCATGCTGGGAAGTTCAGGAATCTCAGGATATGATGTAGTATTTGCCCGGGCCTTGAGGGAAAGAACAGGCGTCCCTCAAGCCTCAACAGGGAGAGGGGGAAGGGAAAACAGCCTTAGGAAAGATATTATCAAACTCAGAACCAAATCACATTAATATTATATTACCACTGTCGGCAGAATTAGAGAAAAGGTTGTACCCAGAGGCAGTAGTGGTGTTTTTAGCATACCTAAATGCTTGCCTCACACATTGCATGCCTTATGATGCAATGCAACTGGGCATCAAATGTGGTAAAATGAGAGTGCCAGTGAAAGAAATTAAATAGTACACCTGATCTTGATAATATTGTTCCCTCCGGAAACGCAGGTGTTTGTTCTGAATGGCAGCTTTTGCTCCTAACAGAGGCTCATTTCGTGACAGCTATTAAACCAGATATGTTTAGCTTTACATTTAGCACATTCTTCTGTGCTCATACAGCAGTAACTCATACTGTGCATGGATCAAGCTCCAGGGTCTGTGAGCTCGGGCTCTCTTTACTGTTATGTTACTGACAGATGACATGAGACAGGGACCCAGAGAGCCTGACACTAGATCTGCAGATCAAGGGGTCTGGATGGATCAGGGAGCTATTGTGGTCGAGGTTCATGACAAAGCATGAAGGGCCTTGGAGTGGCGGATACATTTCATTTCCTGGATTTTGGCTGAGAAACAAACATATTCAGATAGCCTGTCCCTGTGATAGCATGTCCTCAACATAGAGGGCAGAATCAGGACAGAGGACAATATATCCAAGTGAACGTCAAAGGTTCAGAGGGTTGAACATCGAGTTGGAGAGTAAATTCACACATTTTCACTTTACTGGGCAAAACAATAAGGTTACAACACACATGTCATTGGCCTTGTGTTGCAGCTCCAAGAGCTCAGAGTGTATTGTCAAAGTGTGGCTTAGTACTGGATCAGCATAGATCAGTTTTTTAATCTCAACAGTGCCTTATCTCCAAACCACTACAACAGTCCTCTGCATGCTTTTACAGGGAGTTCTCTTTTGTCTGAGAGGCTTCTAGAAGGGGATCTTTGGGAGTGTGTCCCCTTTACGATCTGTTCAATCAGCACAGATGCTACTGTACTGGTTTACTCAACGTAGTTTGTGTTAGCCATGTTGATCAATGAAATTAGTTTTAAGGTTATTTTCACTTTGAAGTAGCTTTTCCAATCTCCTTCGAGCTTGTTGTCATTTGAGTATCCATTAGTCGTGTCTCTCCTACAGGAATAGAATATCCCTTACTTCCACCTAGAAAGCTGGCTTGGTTATGTATCCAAACCAAGAAACCGCTGTGAAAGAACCCATCAAAATGCCATTTGAATTGCTTAACATTAAATGGTTTGACTCTGGCAGCAATCTACATTAAATCACTGAAAACAACGAGAACAAAACAAAGAGGGTAAGCAAAAAGTAATTCCTTAAATCAGACCTTAATAAAACAATACCTGGACTGAAATCACCTTATTTGGGAACATTTTAGAGTCGGAGTATTTGTAATTCAAAAGATTGTAGTTGTTGGATTGTGCCCGTTTTGCTGTATTTGAGTAGATTAATGGCAGAAAACTCTGTATCATGTGATTAACTTCACTGCCACCAACTGTCTGTCTGCCTCTATAACAACCGTGCACTCAGCTGGACCTTTGGAACATGAATAAACTTCATGATAAATGTGCTTGATAATAATCTGAGCCACAGATCATTACATTCATATACAGGACTGTTCTCAGAGCCAAGGGTTTCACAAGGTCTTAGAAATCCTTGCTAACTTGGTTGGACGTTGCCCCCGTGGAGTTTGGCTGAAGATATTTCTTGTCCAATTTCCTACCACACTGGCTGACTGGCATGTGCAGCGTAAACTGATATAGAAACATGTGTAAAAGCTCAAGAGTTACGCGACAACCAGTGAGGGTCATGGATGCAATGAAGATGTAAATAATTTGAGTGGTTAGAAAATAAATTAAAGTAACAAGAAGCCGAATAAATCGGAGAAGACATAAGGGTTTTTCTGAGTGGATGTCTAACCAACTACAGCCGTGTTAATGGGTCAATTTATATTCAGCTGAACATGAGGCGGTTTTGTTCATGCAAATGAACCTTAAAGCTTTATTTGCTTCTTTTACCGCCCCTTCCTCCATTCTGGAAATCTCGCATAACTGACCCTTGCTTTGGCCTGGCCTACATTTTTGGTTTTATACAACACAAACAGGACGCTCTCTGGCTTGCCATTAAAACCACACAGATCATGAAGACACTGTACGGCCAGCAGTATATTTGTCAAAATAAACTTCAATTTGACATCTTAATCAACTGTAACCATCACAACGGTGGTCACAGTACTCCATGCTAACACACGTTGCATACTATGACTATTTAACGTTTATTAAATGATGCCCATTGTCCACACCACACCAAGGAGCATGTGAATCATTGTCTGATCATACTTGACTTGCCTGTTCTTCCAAGAAAAGAATACAACCTAAAACTAATGAATACTAAAGCAGTATAAATCTATATAACATGCAACGGCAAAGATTAAGAGAAAAATATTTTAAAAAACGAATTATACAACCTGGGAAAAGTATATTCATTATTATGAGATTCAAATCCTTCGTGTAGTTCAATTAAAAAAATAATTAGGCCTAAGTAAAATAATTTGTACCAGTAAACAATAAATGAAAATAATATGCATGGTTAATCAGAAGCTATTTGTCATGGCATTTTAAATTAAAACTTCCTTTCAATCCATTAAACTTTACTCCTTGCAATGACAAAGTAGAATTGTAAATTGTAAAGGTAATAGTATACTACATCCTGCTTGAGTTTCCTTCAGACATGTTTTCACTGAACAAACAGGAACCGACAGCGGTAAAATGGCACACCTCAAGGAGTGGTGATGCTGACAATATGGCTTACTGCACAGTACTGGGACCATATTTAGATTAAGATATATAGACTGTATACTTAGGCTGTTGCAACGAGCACTATAGCACTATTTTAATTTTACTGTTTAAATACCATAAATGAACTTATTTATTTTTAATGGGGGCGCAGGTGTTGCATGATGACTAAATACTCTGTAGAGGGATCATGGAAAAGGTGTGTCTACACAGGGGAACATTATTTTAAAAAAGGGCCCATTGATACACCTCTCATGTAATCTAGTTCATGAGCCATCAATCCATCTCCCCTTTTTACCATCTACAAACTGAATATGGATCTTGAAAGAGCATCTTTTAAATCCCTTTTAGACATGGAGTTTGAGGAAATTGCTGTTAGAAAGTCTTAAGAGAATTGATCCTGGCAAACCCTTCGAAACTGACGTGTTCATACAAGCACAAATAGACAAGCAAAATAAATAGAGTTATTCACACATACAAGCGTAGGCACAGAAACAAACACACAGTATTACCATGCCTCCAGGGGTCCTTAGGCTCCACTGCTCCAGATATAATATCCTCATCTGACGGAAAAGTCACCCTTTTGCCACTTGGTTTGTGTTTATCGTCCCCCTCCTCCACTGAAGGGTACAGTCCAGCCTGGCCCGTGTTGCAAGCTTCTGTGCTGCCTGCCTGGCCTGCATCTGACAGGCTCTCTGCGGTGCTAGTAGCTGGGACATCCTGAGATGTGGACTCTGAGTCTAAAATATTGTCTGAAAGAGATTGGACATTTGTTGATTCCGCCTCCAACACCCCGCTCTCATCAAGACTCAGATCCACACCTATGTCCATGTCCCCACCATCATCCCCTTCTTCAACAACAAACGTTGCAAGATCAGTGTCTTTTTCCTCCTTCATTTTCTCCACCCCAATATTGTCCTTGTGCTGCTCATCATTAGAAAATATCAAGTCAGTAGGATTCACAACAGCGGGGATGTCTTGAGCACTACCCTTTGTATTTCCATTGACTTCATCAATTTCCAGTGTGTCTTGTGCCTGGTGATTGTCCTCCTCAGCTGCCTGAAGGTTGTCAGTGAGCTGAGGCATCAGGTATGTTTCTGGGGCCCCTGTTGGAACAATGTTTTTTATTTCTGTGGTACTGTCCGTCATCAGTTCCGAGATCCGGGGGGTGACCCTTTCAGTGTTGTTGGTAGTGTTGTGATCATCATCCACATTGCTTTTTGTCTTGACGTTGCACAAATCTAGACACTGCTCTTCGATATTCATGTTTTCATTTCAAGTGAAATTCAGTCTTTCACAGTGCCAGATAGCCTGGATACTGGGTTAAAAAGTAACTAGTAACCCACTGACATGAACAAGACTGTCTCTGGTCGTTGTCTCTGAACAATATACGCAAACGTGCACCTATCCCTTTCCTTGATGGACCAAATTATATTCAAGTGCAATCAGGAAATTAACGATATTTTCTAACTAGTTTGATGTTCTTTTAATAATAGTTTTCACAAACCTTAGGTGACTTTGGTGTATCCTTAAATTTAGATAATTAAAGTGCAATTTAACACAAATGTCAATTTAAGAAATATGTGATGCATATGTGAAATAGATATATCGACTCAGCAATTATTTATATGCCAAACAAGACAACTTTGCACAACTATCATCAACCAGGCAGGCAACCACCACACTTGATAATTTCTGTCTTGTTGCTCCAAGTGGAAACCGACGAAACGCTCACTGTTCGTCAGCACATTGCCAGCAGTATTTAAGAAGACCAGGACAGTCAAATGAAATGAACAAGTCTGTCAGGGTGCCTCCATTACGCTAGCAGAGGGAGCTTACTGCCTGACACCAAACCAATTCATTTGCATGGATTTGAGGCGAGCTAATATTAGCTAGCTTGCTAAAGTTGTTGCCTAACGATGACGTCCAGGCCCGGGTACGGTCGCATGCCCGCTTCTTTACGTGAGCCCGTCTGTTTCTCCACCATTCTTCAGTGTCAAGAAAATTATTTTTCCGGCTCTTGTCTCACCCTCTGTCGTGCTGCAACTCGGCTGCTCGCATCACAACCCTCGACCAGCGGCAGCCAGGAAAAAAACAGGCGTCACAGTCCGAGCATTGAGCATGTTTCGGTGGCTAACGTTAGCGCTAGGCAACCGTGCCGAAGCTACACCTGCCGGTACGAACAGTGCTGTTTATGATGATATTATGAAGATGTTCCGACCGCTCCGGCTTGTAGATTTCTCTCTGTCCGGGACAAGTACGTTGAACCTGTTTTTGTCTTGCGTTGCCATTCGCTAGCTTGTTGAAGTCCAACAACTGTTTGTTGTTCACACGTCTGACGTCAGCACGTCGTCAACCATAGGGGCGCGTTCAACAGACGCAGGGTTACGGAGACAGTTGCAAAAATAACAATAATATATATATATAATTGTTTTGAAGGTATGGAGGGATATTTAGGTTACAGTATACAGTTAAAAAAAACAATGGTGGAATGTAAATAAAACATCTTATGTAGTTACAGTTTTGCAGTAATTACATTTTACTGGAGTATTTATACATTTTCCAAAAGTATACTTCTACTTCATTGTATTTATGACAGCTTTATTTACTTTTATTGCAGACTTGGATAAAAACATTTAAATCAATAAAATCTTTATTTTAGTAGGTCGACATGTGATTCTTAAATGGGCTTTTTTTTACCCCTGTTTTTCAATACCAATACCTTCTAATACTGAAGGTGATAATGCTAACACAATTAATGCTACATTAACTTAATTTAAACTTTTACACAAAAGATTAAGGACAGTGATGTTTAATGTTATACTTTATCTGAAATGCATAATTGACCTGAGCATATTGGACATATTCCACAAACAAACTCTATACAAACATCCGCATCACTAAGGTTCGAGTTCTGATTACAAGGATTACATAAAGTAGCCAAAACAGTTTATAATTAAATGCTTTTGGAATAACGTGCATATTTTTGCCTTAAGACTGCACACTGAAGTCAATAACTGCATGAGAAACTCTTAAGTTTGGAGATGTGCCTAAAGGGAACTGCCAGGTCACCCTTTTGCTCAGATTTGTTACTGATCAAAAGTGTAAATCATGAGCGCTGCCTAAAAGTAGCCTGCAGCAATGCCACTAGTTGCCCTTTCTAGAAAGCATGTGGCTAGTTGGACAGAGACCTATTGCTGCAGACATAATTTTAGATTTAACCTAAAATAAAAATGCCTCGTCCCAGTGTTGCGCTTGGCAGAGTTTATCCTACAAATAATCAGTGCAACTTGGGATTCCTCAAAGTGCATGCAGGTTCCTTAGCTGGGAAGAAGGACGTTGAGCAACTGCTATTAAAATGTCAAATAAGACAAGCATCAGTTTTAAAAAAACACAACACTTTATTATAAAACATGTACACAATTAAAACTCTTGAGACTGAACATCTTTAGCTGGACTCTCTTCCCTGGACCCTCTGGCCTTCGTCTTCTTGGGGAGAAGGATTGCCTGGATATTTGGGATGACTCCGCCATCAGAGATTGTGACTCCTGCCAGCAGTGCTTTGAGCTCGTCGTCATTTTTCACTGCCAACAAGATGTGTCGAGGAGCAATGCGAGCCTTTTTGTTGTCACGGCAGGCGTTTCCTGCCAACTCCAGGATTTCAGCACAGAGATACTCCATGACTGCTGCAAGGTACACTGCTGAACCAGTGCCGAGTCGCTTAGCATAATTGCCTTTCTTCAGCAGCCTGTGGATGCGGCCCACTGGGAAAGTGAGCCCTGCTCTGGTAGACCGGGACACAGATTTTGGTTTGAACACTTCTTTCTTTTCACGACCAGACATCTTTAGTCTAGAGTTAGAGAGAAATGTTAAGGGTCAATTCAAAATCAACTTAACACCTTTTCACAGAGGAGAGCAGGTCTTAAAAAAATATTTTAAAAAGCTGCTGAAATTAAGGCCTAAAGAGTCTTAAGGCTAAATGTCTTTAGAGCCATCACCATCTTATAAAGCAAAACACAACAAATATACTCAACATTCTTGCAGCAAAACAACATTGAGCATTAATGACCACTCACCAGTATTCTGCACTTCCTTCAAGTTGAGACAGGAACTACACACTGAACCACAGACTACTGCTTTAATGTGAGTCAGCCAGTATCTGGTTGATTGATTACACCTGGGTGGCTTCACGATATCCTTCAATTAAACCTGACAATGCTAACGATCACATATTAAGTAACACTGCGAGGACTTTTGGAGAGGTCAAATACCAAACAAACACCTGTGTAATAGATCACAATAACTGCTTAGAAAAAAATATCTTCTAGCTTTAGATTTCTATGCTGTTAGTGGTAGCAGAATAACTTGAAACACAAATATTGTTTAAATTAGTGGAAAAATCTAATAAAAATAATTGTATGATGAATCAAACTTTAGAGCTCCCCAAATGTGCTTGATTAGATTGGAACAATTTAAGCAAGATTTGTTTGTGAAAAACGCAGTGGTCATAACTCTTTTTTTTAACCTTAATTAAGATCCAACTATAGGTTATAAGTTAAGGGGTGCAGCATTATCTTGAGTGGAAAGTATGGGACAAAATGTCTACTTGAAGTAGCCTACATTGTGCACATTTTATTTTTTAATTCTGTCTATCTCTTTAGATAAGCGTTTGGTCTTTACTCTTCATCTTCACCGGCCTCCCTGTGTTCACACTTTCAAAATTATTTTTTGTGTATGCTCTGTTATACCCCTTTGAGAAAAACAGTATCTGGACAGACTGATCATTTTTTTTAACATGACAAGGGCAACTGACACACTTATCATCTTTCCCACTTGTGATGGTAAAACCTCAACAGCAGATGGCAGCACAATCCTCAGATTTAAAACCCTGCTCAATGGGACCTTATAGCACCTGATAGGATTGGATCAGTCTACTACAGAGGTGAACAGCGCAAAACGTTGACGTTGAAAACCAAAATGTCAGCTCTTAAACTTAGACTTAGTTGGGACAGTGTCTTTTCTCAGGAAGATACTTCTCATCTCTCTGCTTCCTTGCTATAGGCTCCTATATGTTAGACATAGTGAAGTCTACGCTCAACACATATATAAAGCAACAGTGCCCTTACCTAGTACAAAGCAGTATACAGTATTTGACCCGAAGAGTTATTGGACTTGCAATGGGCAACGTTTTTATACATGGCATCATAATGTAATGCTGCTTTAATGGGAAAACCAAGCATCTGCAACTCTAAAGACATTAATTGTCCCGGGAAACAGATTTGAGAGACATTGAAATTCACGCTGCATAAATATAAATCAGACAGAACAGTACATTGAGGAAGAGCAACACTGAAGCTATGTTTAAGATGCATAAATTATTACCTACTGTTATTGTTTATGGATCATACTACAAAAAATATGATATCTATACACAGTAAATAATACTAATATAGTACATTTCCTTTACTAGAACTATGGCGTGAACATTAATGATGTGTTATGACTTGATGACCTGTTGTTGCCAAATGTGATGAGCAAAGTTCAATAGGAAACATTGTAATAAATGAGGTTTATACTGCTGTAAGTATAAGCTCAGGCAGCCAGGCAAGCCTTTTTTAATTAAACACTTTAAACTATTGAATAAATGTCTGTACCCTTTAAACAGTTAGCATACTGGATGCATTCCATTTTGCTCCAAGGATAGTTTTCAAGTTATCACAGCTACAGTAGCAGCTTGGTGGTACATATAAAGGAGAACATTCTTAGCTGAGTTATCAATCATTAATCATCTTATAAATAAAAGTCCAAGAGATGTGATCAACCAGTAGTTGTTAACTTGCGTAAAAACATGCATATCCAAATCCCCCTATGTACTTTTGTTGTGTTCTCTAATTACATTTTACTTTTTTCATTTATAGTACAGTGGGGCAAAAAAGTATTTAGTCAGCCACCAATTGTGCAAGTTCTCCCATTTAAAAAGATGAGAGAGGCCTGTAATTTTATCACAGGTGTACCTCAACTATGAGAGACAAAATGAGAAAAAAAAATCCAGAAAATCACATTGTAGGATTTTTAATGAATTTATTTTCAAATTATTGTGGAAAATAAGTATTTGGTCAATAACAAAAGTTCATCTCAATACTTTGTTATATACCCTTTGTTGGCAATGACAGAGGTCAAACGTTTTCTGCAAGTCTTCACAAGGTTTTCACACACTGTTGCTGGTATTTTGGCCCATTCCTCCATGCAGATCTCCTCTAAAGCAGTGATGTTTTGGGGCTGTCGCTGGGCAACACGGACTTTCAACTCCCGCCAAAGATTTTCTATGGGGTTGAGATCTGGAGACTGGCTAGGCCACTCCAGGACCTTGAAATGCTTCTTACGAAGCCACTCCTTCGTTGCCCTGGCGGTGTGTTTGGGATCATTGTCATGCTGAAAGACCCAGCCACGCTTCATCTTCAGTGCCCTTGCTGATGGAAGGAGGTTTTCACTCAAAATCTCACGATACATGGCCCCATTCATTCTTTCCTTTACACGGATCAGTCGTCCTGGTCCCTTTGCAGAAAAACAGCCCCAAAGCATGATGTTTCCACCCCCATGCTTCACAGTAGGTATGGTGTTCTTTGGATGCAACTCTGCATTCTTTCTCCTCCAAACACGAGGAGTTGAGTTTTTACCAAAAAGTTCTATTTTGGTTTCATCTAACCATATGACATTCTCCCAATCCTCTTCTGGATCATCCAAATGACCTCTAGCAAACTTCAGACGGGCCTGGACATGTACTGGCTTAAGCAGGGGGACACGTCTGGAACTGCAGGATTTAAGTCCCTGGCGGCGTAGTGTGTTACTGATGGTAGCCTCTGTTACTTTGGTCCCAGCTCTCTGCAGGTCATTCACTAGGTCCCCCCGTGTGGTTCTGGGATTTTTGCTCACCGTTCTTGTGATCATTTTGACCCCACGGGGTGAGATCTTGCGTGGAGCCCCAGATCGAGGGAGATTAGCAGTGGTCTTGTATGTCTTCCATTTTCTAATAATTGCTCCCACAGTTGATTTCTTCACACCAAGCTGCTTACCTATTGCAGATTCAGTTTTCCCAGCCTGGTGCAGGTCTACAATTTTGTCTCTGGTCTCCTCTGACAGCTCTTTGGTCTTGGCCATAGTGGAGTTTGGAGTATGACTGTTTGAGGTTGTGGACAGGTGTCTTTTATACTGATAACGAGTTCAAAAAGGTGCCATTAATACAGGTAACGAGTGGAGGACAGAGGAGCCTCTTAAAGAAGAAGTTACAGGTCTGTGAGAGCCAGAAATCTTGCTTGTTTGTAGGTGACCAAATACTTATTTTACCGAGGAATTTACCAATTAATTCATTAAAAATCCTACAATGTGATACAAACTGAGTATAGCCTGCGTTTATATGTATAGTGTAATTATTGCGATGCTATCTAATTTTAGAGATGAAACAGTGCTTAAACTAAGCATCATAGTTTAATCTTGATCTTGGAAATAAAAGTTTCACACAACAATCCTGTATCAGGCTCCACTAATGGGCTTTTTCAATCATAATACATCAGCTTCTAGCTTGCAGCAAGGTCAGCTGTTAATATTTCATCCATGAATGTTTGTTTTGCACATTCACATAATGAATACCACACTATTCAGCAACTTAACTTGACTTTCCATCCATCCCCATGACAATTGAACAATCTTTATCTGAAAATGACCAAGTAATACAGTTAAGTGTATACACTAAGTGGAAATTAAACTGTTGAATTGAATCGAAAGAGGGCGTTAATATTATTCGATCAGGTTAGAGTCAATGTTACAGCATGGGTTTAAAACACTTATTTCTGGTTGGAGAACAAAGAAAGATTGTTAATATAAGTGGGATTATTCACATGAAACTTACTGCATTAGTAAATCTATCAGGGCATTTTAACTATGCTCCTAAGAAGAATTAAAAGTTGTTTCACACTTGTAATGAGCAGCATTGACAAAGCTCAGCTCAAAGTAAATAGTCTAACATCACACTGGAATCACCCTCATTGTTCTTTCAACATGTGTCCTTTTTTTTAATGATTTAACACAATGACTGGCATCTCTGACATTGTCAGTATCCTCATTGTCAAATTTGAAGGCAACCAGGTTTGTCCTGTCCTCAGCCTTTTTACTCATGTACCGACAGTGAGAGATTGAGGGGAGACAAAGAAAGACATTTTGACTGTTGGGATTCACTTTAAAACATGGCAAAGAGCCAATCGCACAGCAGCAGGAAGACAAATTAAGTGGGGACCTTCCTAACAGCTTATCCTTGGACAGATTGGATGTGATTCTGTTCAACCTCACAACACCCTCATGACAACAGGAGGAAAGGACGGTACTCACAAACGGTCATGGAGCAGTTCTTAATGAATAGCTCTGCAGCCTGACTTTCAAATGTTAAGTATAAAGCCAGTGCACACATTGAGTTGCTTCCTAACACAATTTATTGGCACTCATTGGAGACTAGATCAGACTAGAGCTCCTTTTTCATCATGTGAGTTGTCATCATTGAACAAGCCATTTGTTTTTTCGTGCAGTTCTCTTGAGAGCTTTCGTCTGGATAAAGGCTGAAGGCCCTCTGTATTTATTAGCAACAGTAGCTACTAACACTGAAGTTTGCAGTCTGCTGCCGAGTGAGGAAAGGAGATGAAAGGGAGAGCGGAGGAAGTCACAAAATGATCCAAACATACGATTACATTTTTTGGAGATTGAAGGAAAAACCAGACATAAAAGCCCTTAAGAACTTTTGTTTTACGTCTGCTAACCCGCTATGATTTAAATTAGATAGTTTTTCTCTCCCTGATATGCCATTTTTCATCAAATTGACTGCTGAATTTACAGATAGGTCTTAGCACCAGACAGGTGGACAAGTAAACAGTGAAAGCAGCCTCATGCTCTTTTAAGCTGACACACAGAGGCCTCTTTTCTCTTTTCCCTGAGCGGTAATAAATCTATAGATGTGGCTTTAAGGAGGATTGTGCTGTTACTTTGACTACTAGTTTGTCCCCTTTCGTCAGCTTTATGGATATGTCAGTGGCGGACTAGAAGAGATTGTTCTCGAATTTCGGAAAGCAATTGATTTTCTACATGAAACAAACTCAAAGGTCAATTAATTTGTGTACGTGCACAGACAATTGTACAATATTGACATGCTCTCACAAGGAAATAATTTCACTCACTTGCATGTTTTAAAGGGCAGTAATCCCACTGCAAATCTCCAGAACATATCTCATGCTACTTTTTTGTCTCTTTCAACCTATTCACCATCAACCACTTTTCTCTCACTCACTACTTCCCAGATGACATCGACATTAGCCTCATGAAGTGCCTTGATAGCAAGTGAAAGGAGTTGAATATGGCCCCTCTTGTAATTTGAAGTCAATAAAGAAACAATTAATGTGAGGTGTTCAAACTGTAACTGGAAAGTGATAGATTCTCTGAGTGCAAGTACTTAAATTATGAAACCATATAGACAACCACAGTGCAGCAGGGTGTCGTAAAGTCTCAGGATCCTCAGGTGCTTACATTTTTCTCCTCCTGAAAAAATGCCTGCGACGCTATGATAGTTTTTTTTCCATGATATCTTCTGAAACAGCTTTTGCTTAGTCTATTTAAAATAAGCAGAAAATACTTTGAAAAAAATGCTCTCAAGCTGCTTTTAAAGGAATAGTTTAACACTTTGATATGAACTCTGGTTTGTTTGTTGGTTTTTTGTCTTGTCTTGACTGATGCCCCTCTCATCTTTGTCCATTCAATATAACTGCTAGAAACAGAGGAATTCTTGCAGTGCTGTATTTTTCGGTATTTATTTCTTCTACAGTTCAGGTAAATCTAATGTGAGGCTTCAGCAGTCATCCAATTCAAATTCCAAAGTCAGGCTTTTAAACAAAATAAAACAAATTCCTGCTTCCTCTGAAAGTGTCAGACAGGTACTCAAATCATCATAACTTTGTTAGATTTGAATTCTCCTAAAAGAAAACTGAAGCTTCATGTAGCTTTGTCATTCTGTTATGCTGAAGTAATAACATTACTATTTCTGGAAATGGTGAACCTTTTTATTCTTTCCGGCCCTTCCTCTCTTGTACCATTCTCCTCTCCAACTTCCTCATCTTTTGCATCATCCTACGCATCTTTTATCCCATCCAGGTCATAAGCCAGCTGTGATGGCTTCCATATGTCCATACCACATGTCACCGGTTTCCCAATAAAAAACATTTCCCTTTTTAACCATTATGAAAACAGAGGGTGGATCTCCGGAGATATAAAATCAAGCTAGGATTTGATCTGGCACTGAACACCTTTGTGTGGGGATCAACCAGAAAAGACAGGCACTGAAAAACCAATGCCACGTCACTGGAAGAAAAAGGGGGGAGACCGAAGGACAAAGAGATTTTCCGTCAACCACCCATCCATCCCACCTGTGCAAAACTCCCATTCCTCCCTGCTTTTAATTCCTCCATCTGTTTTTTTTCTCTTTCCTTTCTGTCTCTCTTTCTTTTCAGGCATAACTTGTTTTGGCTAATGTCCACTGTATAAAAAACGTAATACTCTTCCTGTCCCTTCTGTCTCTCTCTCTCTCTCTACCTTACACTCTTAGTACCTCATCATCCAGCACACACACAGAGGCATTCACACACTTCATTTCTTTAAATATTCATTTCCGCCTGTCTGTGATGTGTTTTGGGGAGTTTCCTGTTCCCAGCCCTGCTGCTTCCCTGAGAACCGCCATGTAGGAAGTGGCAGTCCTGGCACGAGTTCCTCCTCCCCCTCCAACTTGTCCAATTCCCACCTCACAGAGTTGTAAAGAGAGGGAAAGAGAGAGATGGACTTCTGCCATTAAGGTTAACGTCCATTTAACATTAGTGGTTTCCGGATTTGTTACAAAAATTGTTGTTGCAAAACCCTTTTCCAGACAATATCACCCTCTTTACTGGACAACCTGCACACCCCTGCTCACTAATAAACTCAGCGTATTACTCTGTTTCAAAGCTGGAGTATTCTCAGAGTTTCTCTAATTCTTTTGACAGAAACAATTCCCAGGTTGTCAGGAAGCAATGGCATGTTTCCCCCAAACATGTGAACCTGAACCAGTGCATTATATTTCAGACTGGAAAATATCATTTTTTTTATTTTTTAAATCTGGCATGAAGATTACCTCCTTTTGATTCTGAGTTCAGAGGAACTGTAAACTCTCAGGTGATGAAGCGCACCAGGGTCTCTTTGGTGGTCTCGAGTTAAAGAGGGGTCATTAAGGGGAAACAGGGCGACATCTTGAATGTTTGTGCAGCTGATTTGGCTGATTATGCCGTTTTAAGACCCAGGCCCACCAGAAAGTAAGTAAACTGAAATTCATCCGCAGTTCTTTTCAAAATATTTTGATTCAGGAACTTTGTTATACTCGCTGGGCTCTAGGTGAACTACTGCAGCTTTTGAGCTAAACGCTAACACGTAAGCCAACTGTGAGTTTAAATGAACAGTGAAAATGCTCTCGATGCAAATTAGACTGATTCAAGTGGTACCACTATGTACCTGTTTGGCCCGCAGACTTCACATTTGGATGGAATCATACAAATTAACACTTTTGGATAATTAATTGAATAAAGTAATAATTGATTTTCTTTGGCTTTGTGTTTTGTAAACATGCATATCTTTCCATCGTGTTCTTTGGGAAAAACGGCATTGTTGCCATTCCGTCTCTCTTATTGTAATTCATTGATGGTCTTTATTCTTGTTTCCTGATGTGTCTGCCCTCTTGCTGTCAAATACTATTACATAATACCCATCTTAAACCCTCTCAAACCCTCTTAAAATTGACAACCAAATATGATAAGCCACTGAATGGGACACTTGTTAGCAAGGTTACTAACAGGATAGTGAGGGTAAAAAGCTCATTCATGATGACAAATAGTTAAATCCACTCCTGTCTATAAACCAATAGACTATTCCATTTAAAAAACACCTGGCTTGTAACCTTTGCTACAGGTCTTAACGAAACACACAGAGCAATAAGCTGCTTTTTGGATTGCTCCATCCTCTAATAGCCTGTGTACTGTTTGCTACACCTTTCGTTTCCTGTTCTTGACCATAGATTGCTTCCTCTTCCCCATCTGCCGTTTCCCGCTCTTCCAGAGTATCATCTTTTCCTCCCTCTCCCATTTGGACCCTGCGACGCCTCAGGTCTGTCCCTCCCCGCCTGTCAATACATACAAAAATAACCTGTTGCAGGATTCAGGCCCCGGTGCTGACAGCTCAAGGCTGTTCCCATGCTTGTGTTTGTTTGCGTGCCTTTCTGTGTATGTTTGTGTGTTTGAGAGGACGAGAACAGATGCTCTGGTAGCTTCAGGCTTGGTTTTCTCATCGTGGCTACAAACAGACCTGTGATTCATATTATTCAGCTTTTGCTTTGGCCAAAACAAGACTGGAAGAGGGCTGAGCAAACTGACGGATCAGCGATAGTGCTACTGGATGGAGGAACGTGTTGAAAGCTCAATTATAGTTAGGAAGAGTCCGGGATGCTGACTGTTAGTCTAAGCCATGCTTGTATAAAAAGTTTGAAGCAATGAAAACTCCCCAAAAGGGAAGCCAAAACACTTTGATGGACATATTGTTGTAGTATACTACATCACGCTGATGTATGTATGATGTATGCTGATCTGTACAGGCACATTTGACGGTTTTCTACGAAAACAAACAGCCACAATTTGAAGTTGCTCACAGGCCATACATTTTTTTGGGGGTTGGAATGACTGGTCAAGTTCTTGCTATTTAGCCTATTTTTATACACTGTCTGTGTAATGGATATACTCTCCTGCTGTGGTTACCATTGTCTATGATTTAATATTGTGAAACCTCTAAGCCCCGGTTCCTGAGCTGCTTCCTGAATACATTAATTCAAATGGAGTGTGTTTGATGTTTATACAACATGTTTTTTGGTGTTTCCATGCTGAGACTAAAACACAATCATAATGTCTTTCTCTCTCGTAGTAAAACATAATACTACTTCATAAGGAGGAATTTTGAAACAATGTTCGCCAACCATCTTCAAAACAAGTATAATATGGACACCTGCTAAAGTTCTCACTGTTATTAAAACAGGCCGTGTTGATGTCCCGTAAGCGCTCAGATGGAAATGGCAGCCCCACACAATCAGCACTCTCTTTGTCAAACACACACACACACACACACACACACACACACACACACACATACACACACACACACACACACACACACACACACACACACACACACACACACACACACACACACACACACACACACACACACACACACACACACACACACACACACACTTGATCTTGACCAAGTTTTGGGAATCTGCAGGACCATGTGGCGGTTTGTTTTTATTTAAAGACCGTGCTTCCAGTAAACCAATGATCTCTGCTGGACATCTGGTCGATGGTGAAATTGTCTTTAAGAGCTGGGTTTTGAATTAAAGTAAAATTTGTGTTTTATTAGAGCCAGCGAAAGTTAGAGAGGGGAAGTACATCAGTTAAAGGAATGTGAACAGCTTTACAGCATGCCATGAAGAATATTATGTTTCAACAAAAACATTATTTTTAGAGCAGCCAGCCACAAACAGCCAGTAGTACCTGGCAACTGATAACTCACTAAGCTCCACCCCCGTAGTTACTGTTGCAATGTCTGTCAAGCTTCCTGTTGAAGCGCTGCACATTTAAGGTTACAATGCTAACATTAAACAATTTGCTTTGGGTAACTTGCGTTTTTTGTCTTAAATGCCAACTGCTGTTAGCAGATTGCATCTGCTATATTTTGCTAGCTAATTAAGCTACTGTTTTGCCTAAGGCCAACGTTTCTGTGGTGCTCTAACTTTGCAGATTACGATTGCAAACCCATGAAGATGAATAATTAATTTCTTCCTTTTTACAAGTACCATGCTGTTCATAACTAAGTTCTTTTTTTGAGGAACAGTTTACATTTTAAAGATTTTTTGTTTGCCTGAAAAGCTTTATTAAGACATCAGTTAGTTTAGGACTACACTGTATTCAGTACACATTTGTGGTTTTGGTTAGACATTCCTGCATTTCCTCAAGAGAATCGGCTCATCTCTTGATTTCAAACTGAATAACTGAGTCTTTATCAGCCCACCAGTGGAGATTAGAGGGCATATATCAGTATTTCCATCGCTTTGTCTTCATACTGTTCCCACCCTTCCTCCCTTTGGAGTTACAGCTCAGTGCTGCTGGAAACAAGCTCATAGCTAAAGGGGAAAGGAATGGAGGAAACCCTTTTCCTCCAAACCAGGCCAATGCTTTCTTCCCAATGGATGCATAGTAGTGATGTTAACAGAAATAGGAGGCATGTCGTCCCTTACCATTACTCGCAGAGATGGATGGTCTGGAAGAGGGTGTTTAATGTAACACACATTATCAAGCCCTAAGTAAACAACACTGTGGGAAGGTGGGAGTTTTGATGGTGCAGTGCCTAATAGGAAACACATATGAACAAACATACTATACATACTATCAATTCATCATGAATCTCTACTTTATGTTTAAGATCAACACTTTCATCTAATTTGTTCAAAAAAGAAAAAAGAAAGAAACAAGGGACCATATCAGAAACTTATGATAACAGTTGGTAGGAGAGAGGCTTGGTAGGCCCAAACATCCATCTGTACCTGCCCCTTTAAAAGTTGTATAAAGGGGTCAGTGTGGTCTGATAATTTCTGTCTTTCTGAAAGCTTGTCATCCATGCTTACTTACTTACTACCACGCAACGATTGGCTACCAGTGTGCGGAGGTGAGAAAAGTAAGCAGTTTTAAAGTTTTCTTTCAACCTCTTATGTTCTCTTCACACATCTACTTTCATCACTTAAAAGTAAGTATCACTTACTAAACGGCATGCAAGACAGCTGCAATGCTAAACACATGTCAGAGAGAGACTAAATTTGAGTTGTTTGTTACAAACCTTGCAGCCATATGAGGTTCATTTGTAAATCTGCATTTCTGAAAATCCCCCAAGTCCAATGCTCTTGGTTTCCTCCAGAGATTTAAAAAGATGTCACTGTGCTTTATTTTTTAGAGGGGGGTGACATGAACAAGCCCAGGATACACTGAATACACAATATTTGATTATAGTACCTATCAACATCAGCCTTATCTTTAAACTGAAAGGCCAATGGCAGGACAAACAGAGCAGACAAACCAGAAAGTGGAATAAGGCTGGAGGAAGTAGAGATGGAGAGTAGGGGAGGGGAAGTGGAGGAAAGAATATGTGAGATCAGGCCCAAATCTTTGGGGAAGCAGTAGCTTCGGCCGGACGAGTTCACAGATGTTTTAAAGTGCTAATCTAATCTTTATGCCAGGCCTTCCCTCCTCTCTCTTACTTTCCCCTATCCCCATCCCAGTTTTTTCTTCTTTTCCTCCTTTAACTTTTTTTGAGGGAGGTTGGAAAGGCTGTGGCCTGTGTTAACGCTTCTCAGGAGCATCATGCACTGCTGCTGCTCAGTGATGGTTCCTAGTTATTCATTCTTCTGTTATCAGCTCTGTTTTTAGAAACATGTACAATTGCAATGAATGAGTTTGGAACTGAGAAAAAAAAAAGCGTAATAAAAAATAACCTTGTGCAAAACTGGTTATAGGAATGGATGAAAGGGAGGAATGGCAAGAGTGAGGCTGTTTTTTTTTGTTAAATTCAGAGACCTAATTGCTCCCTAGACTAAGCCTTTTGTTTAAGTTCTGCCAAAAGTGTGTTGCATCTGTATTTTATGGCTCTGATACAGGATGAAGGAGGATTACATTGACCTCCCATGTTAGTGAATCTAATAAATTTTAAAGCTCCACTCATTTCCTCCGCTTGTCAATATGTTCTTTGATTTTCCTTTTTCCTGCCTTGTTGTCCGATAGGAGGGAGAGTAGAACAGTGGTTGCATTGAAATACACTGACAGTTCCCTCAGATTCGGCGGATGTGCTTGCACAGGAGTTAATCTCACCACAGAATTTTATAGCAAACCAAAATCCTGTGGTTTAAGTCTCTTCCTCCAGACACAAGAAACAAATAGGCCACTGCCAGAAAAATCCCCAAGGTCACAAAACCTGGAAACATAGCCAGAGATTAGAGGCACATGTGGACGTGTGAGAAGAAATAAAGCTTTAAATCATGTTTTTGCCTGAAGACATGAGTACATACTTATATGTTGACAGTTCATGTCCACATTGTGATTTTCACTTTATGTTTTTCACTTTCTCAAGGTGATTTAGGGGGATTTGTGGAAAACGTGGTTCCTTGTTGTTGAGCCTGGTGTTTCCTGTGTTATCCTGTTACAGGGCATTCCTATCACTTGCTCCTGATTGCCAACCACGATGTACTTTCAGTCATAAAATAAACCATGATGAGCCAACCTGGCAACCACCATCGAGTCTCCAATCACTCACATCTTTCTGTTGCTCTTCGTCACTCCTGTCCCTTCTCGCCTTCTCTCTTCCTCTGTGTGCTGCTAAACATCTGGAGAAGAGTGATATTTTAGGAGTAAACAGACCAACAGCTGTCCACCAGCTCCTGTCTCTGTCCCTTGCCTTCTCTCTCTTCCTTCATTACTTGGTTCCTCCTTATATTCCTTTGTTGTTTCCTCCACAGGCAGTTGTTTGCTATTTGTTTCTTCTCTGTTGGCTCATCAACAAGTTTACGTTTGAAAGATGAGGACACAGATTGAGTGATGGTAACAGTTACAGGCAGGTTTTAAAATGTTTTAGCTGACCATTATCATGATCTTTTACGGGTTGCAAGTATGGCATCAGACTAAATGAAAAATATCTCATATTTAGAATTGCAGCATTTTTGTCGTACATTATCGTAGTGATGCTGTTTCCAGAATATTTTAGTGACACACTATTTTCACAAATGTTTAAAAAATATTGGACTAAGCTATGAAAATAAGAGCCAAGCTGTGTATGAAGCATAAATACACTTTAATGCTAGCTGTTTCAGGGGAAAGTAAATGTCGTAGGGGATCCTGCAGAGTGTAAATCTCCGCTTCCATCCTCAGCAAAGGCCTAATTAAAACTGTATTTAAGAACATTTCCTCTCTCTCTCCCTCTCTCTCTCTCTCTCTCTCTCTCTCTCTCTCTCTCTCTCTCTCTCTCTCTCTCTCTCTCTCTCTCTCTCTCTCTCTTAAACTCCGGTGCTATATGTCCCTGAACACATGCCTCAAGTGTCAAAAGCAAATCAGATGTGGTGAGAGGAGGTAGGAATAGCAGAAAGGAGGGAAGGAATGAATGCAATTTTCATTCAAGCAGGGACAGCATCCGCATTGTGAGACACCTGTAAAAACACAATCTTTCATCGTTGAGCTGTAAGGGAATGGGAAGAGGGAAGATGGAGATGAAAACATTAACGTGAAAATAGTTAGATGACGGGTGAGAATAAGTGTGTATTGTTCAGAGTGTTGTTTGTTCAGTGTTTAAACTAATTTCTCTTTTGATCAAGATGCTATCTGGTACATTTTCAGGCAGAGCCAACTGACAAGGATGAATTTAGGACAACAGCTGGTCCTTATGCAACCTCTGCACTGCTACATCAAACACACATGCACAGAGAGCTGGATAAAAAGAGACATTCTCTCAGAAAGACAAGCGGACGCAGCAGTACTCCCTGACTTCAGGGGTCAGGGTTCTGGCTCAAGATATGTCTGTTTCCGGTTGGCCTGCCTGGAGTTTCAATGTGCTGCACCTGCCTAACTCTGCGACCCAGAGGTCCAGTTTTACTCGTTCCGTTTCAGCATGAGTCTGTCTTTGATGCGCAGAGGCGAAACCAAAAACCCTCGCTATCTGTTTTGTGTGTTCCAGGCTGAAACCACCAACTCAGCACACAACTGTTAGATGCATCCACATCTGCTATCGTGATTTGGGACACTATTATTTTATTTTGCGACACACTATATGTATCAAACGGCAATTTAGTGCACTTAAGGGGTTAGAATGATTGAAAACTGTGTCTGATGTCCAAAAGGGAATATTTTGCAGCCATTAAGGGTCTGTGACCCCGGCAGTATAAGCGGTGCCCTGGTACTTCTGCTGCTGGTATATCACTGTCATCTTGGCTTTTATCTATCCTCCCTGTTTAAAATACCTGCAGGCATAAATTGTTTATAGGTGGGCTTCTTGTGCAAAACACATTTTTACAAATAAAATTGATCTCAGAAACGCATGGAAAAAATTACGGAAGAATAGATGATGTTTGTTCTCATTTTAACGCCACGTGTTAATGTACTTATATTTACTTGGTCAAAATCATAGTTCATTAAATCATCATATTGAAATATAAAAAGTAGTAATACAAGACAGGTTTGGACAGGTAACATTAAATATGATATATGTAGAGTGGGTGGGCTGCACAGTTGACCCAGCAGTGGTCCAACAGTGAAACAGGGAGGAGGGAGTCCGGTAGTTTCCGTGGAGCAGGCTGTCAGTTTGCAGGGGACGCCAGGGACGAGTGAGGCTCTCTGTCTGTGGCTCACCTCAGCTCTGTCGGTGTGGGTGGGAAGAGTGGCAGGCCAGTCCTAATGAAATCTGTCCACACTCAGTCAACCAGGAAGCAATCCCCATGTCTGCCATCAATGTATGACATCTCTCTGTTGTTGCTCGTATAATATGCCTTTCCAGGATGTACTCAAATGCAGCGCTGTTTGCTGACACATTTTAATTTTGACACAGAGAGCCGAACACTGGACCCTTTTGAACTCACATCCCCAGTTTTGTCCGTGGGATTTTACAGATTTTAACAACCTGGATAAGAAATTACATTCAACAACGATACAGTAATTATATTCTGTTTTCAGAGTGATATCATAGCAAAAATAACCACAACGTTTGACATACAAATAAAGATAGTGCAGTTTAAGAAATCTGATTCTGCACTTTATATTTAGTACTTTTTGGAGGAATTCTGTAACAGTGGCAATGTGTCTTGTTCCCAACGGAGATAAAGTTTTGTTCATTTGCTGTACTTCAATTTGAAACTTAGACTAGCACAATGATAAACCACATGATTTGTGTTTCTTTGTTGAATCTTTGTGAAACCCATTGCCTATCATTGTAACAACTATTTACTATTTCAACTGTTTTCGCGTGGTAATTATTTCAAATCCCTTATAAAACGCTTTGTAATGTCAGGCATTTGCACTCCTTCCTGTTCTCCCTGTGCTTATCTGGCCTACATCACAGATAAATCCAGGCACCTGGTCAGAAGCACAGCCATGTGTCCAAGCGGCGCTGTCACTGGGAGTAACCCTCCACTGCTTTTCCATGAGCCCCCTGCATGATTTATGGATTGAGGGAAGGTGTTCCTCAGGGCTGAATGGAAAAGGCCGCTACTACACAGCCTCAAACAGACTCCACATCAGACAAGATAAGCCTGGTCATATCCTGTCTTTGTGCTCCTCTCTGTTAAGAATTCAAAACCAGAGCTCCATGAGGAAGGAGAAAGGGAGAAAACATGTTTCAAAGGTAGATAAGAGACAGAAGCAGTTTACAGACTTGAAGAAGGGAGAGGTAAGATGATCTACTGCACATTTAATTTAGAAGTATGAGACTTTGCAGATAATTACTGTCGTTTTTAAAGATTTAAGAATACATGTTATCGATGTTATACACAATTTTATTAAACATCAAATATCAATTTGTTCCAACTCCTCACTGAAGGCCTTTTAAACACACTGAAAAAACTGAAACGTTAACTTTAAATAAATGTATTATGTCAACACATTTCACTTAACTGTATTAGGTAAGTTGAAAGCAACACTATTGAGTTAAAAATTATATTTTTAAATGTTATATATTATAGCTTTCAACTAACCTAATGCAGTTATGTGAAATCTGTTGACATAATACAACATTGTATAGTCCTAGTTTTTTAAGGCAGCGCTGTTCTATCAAATGTCCTAGATGTCTTGAGCATCATTTGGTACAAATGATCTTAAAATGAAACCCAAAATATTAACAAAAACATGTGTTTTGCTGCACAGCATCAGTATGTAATGACTGTAGCAGCAGAACTACTCTTGGATTAAAGATATGGGCTATTTTGGTTTCATTCACATTTTTTGGAAGTTTTGACCACCATTTCTGCCATGAAAACATTGCATAAACTGCAACTAAGAAACACAATTTGAAATGGCTTTGAAAGATCCCCCATGTTTGCTGAAGGAATATTATTATCTATGATGTAGCAAGCTACAATTGTTCCTCTTGTATAAAGTGCCTTAACAGGGACATTTCACATTTCCGTGATTTCTTTTTACAATACAAACAGCAGCTCAGGCCTGATCAATTATCACTCGACTCATGGAGTGAGTCATCATGCAAGACTGTTTAACACCTGTTGTTCATCTAGCATCTGGGAGAAGAGGGGCTCCGGGTCAAGTTGAAAAAGGAAAAGACTTAGATGTGAAAACTGTGTCAGGACAGGCAGCTGATTGACAAATAGGATAAGATAAAAACAAGGTTGAAGAAGCTCAATTTGCAAAGGGGGATGCCGAAGGATGAGCGAGATAGATGAGGTTGAAAAGGTGGAAATAGGAATTGATTGAAGGTAAAAAAGTGAGTAAGGGGTCAAGGAGGAAAAAGGCCAGAGGTTATCAGTCAACCACTAAGTGAACCACGATGTGTTTTAGCACATGAGATGAAATATACTGGGTCTAACCCAAAGTGTTATCGGCTCTGTAGACCATCAGAGGCTCAAACCATCTGAACATAATATCATATGACACATTTTATGTGTCTTTATCTGCCTCTACTCTTTCTTTTCTTTGCTCTGTTTTTCTCTTCAAACACACACATTTACAGTGTGCCCCTGACATGTGTTGAGAGGTGAAATATGCAGGGGAAGGAAGTCTAGAGTATTCCAGCTGAAGCGGCCAGCTACTTTTCATGCAAAAATGTCTTACTGTCCAGATGTGTATCAGAGTATATAAATAACAAAATAAAGCTAAAAATCTGTAAACAAAGACTTTGTTGGCAGTTCAAGATATGCGGACCTGTATCCCAAAATCAGAGCACAGAGCGGCATTCAACAGGTGTCGCCATGGGGCTACAAAAATCTTAAAGATAAGGCACCTCTAGGAGTACAGTCTCTCACAAAAGTGAGTACACCCCTCACATTTTTGTAAATATGTTATTATATCTTTTCATGGGACAACACTGAAGATATGACACGTTGATACAGTGTAAAGTAGTCAGTGTACAGCTTGTATAACAGTATAAATTTGCTGTGCCCTCAAAATATCTCAACACACAGCCATTAATGTCTAACCCGCTGGCAACAAAAGTTAGTACACCCCTAAGTGAAAATAGCCAAATTGTGCCCAATAAGCCATTTTCCCTCCCCGGTGTCATGTGTTAGTGTTACAAGGTCTCAGGTGTGAATGGGGAGCAGGTGTGTTGAATTTGGTGCTATAGCTCTCACACTCTCTCATACTGGTCACTGGAAGTTCAACATGGCACCTCATGGCAAAGAAGTCTCTGAGGATCTGAAAAAAAGAATTGTTGCTCTACATAAAGATGGCCTAGGCTATAAGAAGATTGCCAACACCCTGAAACTGAGCTGCAGCATGGTGGCCAAGACCATACCGCGGTTTAACAGGACAGGTTCCACTCAGAACAGGCCTCGCCATGGTCGACCAACAAGGTTGAGTGCACGTGCTCAGCGTCATACTCAGAGGTTCTCTCTTGAAAATAGACGTATGACTGCTGCCAGCATTGCTGCAGAGGTTAACAGGGTGGGGGGTCAGTCTGTCAGTGCTCAGACCATACGCCACACACTGTATCAAATTGGTCTGTATGGCTGTCGTCCCAGAAAGACGCCTCTTCTAAAGATGATGCACAAGAACGCCCGCAAACAATTTGCTGAAGACAAGCAGACTAAGGACATGGATTACTGGAAACATGTCCTGTGGTCTGATGAGACCAAGATACACTTATTTGGTTCAGATGATGTCAAGCGTGTTATGCGGTGACCAGGTGAGGAGTATGACCACAAGTGTGTCTTGCCTACAGTCAAGCATGGTGGTGGGAGTGTCATGGTTTGGGGCTGCCAGCTGTGGGGAGCTACAGTTCATTGAGGGAACCATGAATGCCAACATGTACTGTGACCTACTGAAGCAGAGCGCGATCCCCTCCCTTCGAAAACTGGGCCGCAGGGCAGTATTCCAACATGATAACGACCCCAAACACACCTCCAAGATGTCCACTGCCTTGCTAAAGAGACTGAGGGTAAAGGTGATGAACTGGCCAAGCATTTCTCCACACCTAAACCCTATTGAGCATCTGTGGGGCATCCTCAAACGGAAGTCGGAGGAGTGCAAGGTCTCTAACATCCACCAGCTCTGTGATGTCATCATGTAGGAGTGGAAGAGGCCCAACAGAGTTAAGGCAGTTCTGGAAAATAATGGTGGCCACACAAAATATTGACACTTTGGGCACAATTTGGCCATTTTCATTTAGGGGTGTACTCACTTTTGTTGCCAGCGGTTTAGACATTAATGGCTGTGTGGAGTTATTTTGAGGGCACAGCAAATTTACACTGTTATACAAGCTGTACACTGACTACTTTACATTGTATCAAAGTGTCATATCTTCAGTGTTGTCCCATGAAAAGATATAATAACATATTTACAAAAATGTGAGGGGTGTACTCACTTTTGTGAGATACTCTGTGGCTCTAACCACCTTATTAAATTAAGTAGTTCTCTTCAGTGTCGTGACCTGCTATGTTTTAGATGACTTCTGTTTTTCCAATTCATGTGATCTGCGGCTTAATAAAATTATTATTTTATTAATTAATTATTGTTTTATTTGTTTCTCCACAACCATTTGAGAACCCAACATAAATGAATGTGTGACCCCTTTGAGAAAACCATGAAGTCATCATTAGGAAGGAAAACAACATAAGATTTGAGTGAACAGCATCTTCTTTTAATTATGAGCCGCTTTGTGTGTAAAATAAAACGAAATGCTGGAGATTCTAATCATACCACTGATACATTCTTGAGAAGTAATAATCAAGTAGAGTTACGAGAGAAAAGGAAAACCAGGTGAGACAATTTATTTAGTTTTGGATTGTTTACATTTTGATGTAGTCCTTAGCATCCCAGTTAGTAGCTATGTTCGATGATAATGGAGTAGCATTTTTCTATGTTGCCCAAAACAAATCTCCCCCTGCCCCTTACAGGTTATCTGCTTCACTCACCTGTCAGTTGTAGTAAGCCGGCCCATCTGGCAGTGGCTGCAGAGGGCCGGACCCATTTTTCTCAAACGTACAGGAATGTGAAGGTTAAAATGCTGTAGAAATGATTTGAACCCTGCATTGAGGAATGTACATTATTATATATTTTTCTATGTCTTTCTGCCCCTCTGTGTGATATATAGGATTATAAACATGTTCGCTGTTCACGGGTGGTGGTGTGAAGTGGAAACAGAATTTCATTGGTTTTGGCAGTAAGGGTGTGCGGTGGAGATAAGACATTTCCCCTCACATTTAAACCTCACAGCTGTGTAGATGTAAGAATGTGAAACTTCGTCCTCAGCTTCAGTATCACACACACAAATCTTTTTAGATCTCTCTCTGGGACATCTGGTTTCCTTTTTTCTTCCTGAACATGGCAGTAATTCCACTAGACTGAAGAAAACTGTATAAATGTAAAGCTTTTTCCATGCACTCAGGTCCTGGCAAAAGAAAACAAACTTCTGAAAGGGAGAACGTGTTTGATGCAAAATAAGAGGTCATGTGACAGTTGTGCTGTTTGCTTTGTTTATTAGAGGTATATTGTCAAACATTTTACAAGCTGCTGCTTAAATGTTTCCATTTAGAGAGAAAAATGCAACACTGAAAAACAATTACTAAGCTCAGCAAAGAACACTTTTACAGCCCCTGTTTGAAAGGCACTAAAGTCCCAGTTTTAATGTCAGTCCTATTTTTTCATGACACATGCAGACACAACTAGCAAATACACCTGTTGTTACACACTTCAGTAGCTACAATACACAGAGCTTTCAATTGACTTGTTAGTTGAGCTTTTAAAGGCAGCACTACCTATGTCTGCTATCATGTGTAGGACACCAACATGTGTGCAATGATAAGGTTGGAAGTGGATTCAATACATTTATTATTTGTACGGATGTAAAGCTACCATAACTTACTTCATGTGGACGGCAGGCTTTCTCTCTGCTGTATGCTCTGTTGAGTGCAGGTATCTTAAATATTTTCAAGATTAAATACAACATATTGCTGATATTTAAATACATAACGTGTCTTTTAAGTTAGAATGGCCATTCAGTAAAATTATATATAGTCACAAGACAACAATCACTTGGATTTTCTTGATGTCTGCAAAAGAAATGTACAAAAAAAAGTATTTTTAAATAATAGTGATAGTAGTACATTCAAACAATAGCATTATTGTTGTGGTTTAAATAGCTTGTGATGAAAGGGTGCTGGTAATGGGACCGGACCGTCTTTTATTTTTATCAATGTTCATAAAAACAGAAGCACCCTACTTCTTGGTTTAAATACTGCAGAAACAACACTGTCACACAAAGTTTAGATGTCATGCTAGTGCCATCGTCGTATTGCTAATGTTGATCGTCCATGAGGAAGTTACAGGATACTGCTCCAGAGCTCGCACTGCGTGTCATGATTAGAATGTTCACCATTTTGGCTGCTAAACACGTGTGGGAGTGAGATGAGTGGCAAACACTGAGATATATAATAGACAGCATCTGATTTTAAAGTGAAAGCTCTTGGTGAGAGAACAATTAGCATCTCATTTGATGGTGTAAACAGTTGCATCATAAGATGGGAAAAAGTGAAAAGCCATTCCTGGCAGTTTATCTGTGTTGACCATAATGCTTCCTGCCTTTTTGTTTAACCATTCATCCTCTTCTGTGGCATATGATGTACTTTTCTTTCACTGCTTTTTAAAAATGTTTTACGTCTGACCCTTTTTATTTCCATAGCTTACCCTTTTTTTTTTTTTACTCCTAATGATAAATATTTAGTTGCTTTATCCATTGCCTTATCTCCCTCCTCTTCACTCATACGTCTTACGCAGTCACCCTTGTCTCTACCACTCTGTTTGCAATAACCTGGCTTCTACAGTCTCTTCTTTCCTCCATGTCTTTTCATGTTTCTGTCTTTCTCCTATTCCCTCGATGTTTCACCATCCACCTCTTACTTTCTCTGGTTGAGTTCTCTAGCCCACTACCGGCAGCCGCAGCCCTCCACCACCATGTCCTGGTAATTCTTCAACACCACTCGGTCTTGAGGATCCAGGTAGAGAAGGGCGATGGGGCTGAGGGAGGTGGGGACACAGCAGGCCCGCGGCACTGCTCCATTCACAGAGTTTACCAACGTTTGCACCATGGCGTGGCTGGAGGAGTTCATGTGGTCGGCCAGAGGAAAGCGACACTCTCCCAGGCAGAAGAAGGCATCGTAGCCACTGGGTGCAATGATCCACTTGTGCCAGCCTACATCATTGAAATCTACATACAGAGGATGACGGCGGCATCTATTACGGGAAAGGCGTTTCAGTTTTGCGGCACGACCTCCATTTCTTTTCACCCTTCCATTTTCGCTCCAAATGCCACCTCCTTTGTCACCTCCCCAGCCTGGCATTGTGTACCCCATTTTTTCAGACCTTCCTGAAGCTTGGTCTCTATTGCGGCCCTTGCTGCTGCTCCTGGCCCTCTCCTTTGTCCCTTTTCTCCCTCTCCTCTGGCCTCCACTGGGGGTCCTCCTGCCATGTTTAACTAAGGGCTCTCCACGCCCGTCATGACTGTAAGTCACCAAGAGGGGTCTCTCCTTGGCCCAGCTGTGCTCGTCCTGACCCACGGACCTGCACACCCTCAAGTGTCCCTGTTTGTATCTCTCCTCCTCTCCTGTAGCAGAGGAGAGGCTCTGTTCAGGGAGGGAGGTGGTGATGTTCTCAGGTCTGACCTCAAGGAGGAAGCTCAGACTGCCGGTCCCAGCAAGGGCCCTATGGAGGAGATCTGCACTTAGACTAAAAGCCTCCCAGAAACCACTTGCTCTATGACTGTGGAGGCCGATTGTAAGTACCCTTGTTTCTAGCAGGGTGGGCTTAGGGTCCTCATGGTGCTCAGTGAGGTATAGGTTTAGTCTGTGGGCCCCAGGACCCAGGGAGGCTCTGTCACTGCGAAGGAGCCGAAGCTCAGCGGAGAGCAACCTCTCATCGTTAGGGATGGAGGAAACATTGAAGGCAATGGGCACCCTCTGACGATCCTCTGCTTTGGGATTGTCTATAACTGGCTCTGTGAGAAAAAGGAAGAGAGAATTTGGTACACAAGTTTAATTTGGTTTAAACTTACTGAGGTCCTTTTTACGCTCGATAAAAACAAACAGATAAAGGCTACATTAATCAGATTTGTGTTTTGTCAGTTCTTAATTGAACTAACTCACAAGCAGGAACAGTGTCAACATTAGCAAATTAGTTAAGGTGCCAGTGGAATAGTTTTCCCTGAAACTTGGCCATGTGTTATGAACTAATATACGTATGTGTTTTTGTAACTTTCATTTTGTCTTTTATGAATATTTTGTAAATATTTTGGATTGTCACTCAATACTTCTGCAGTACTGAGTGATTCAAAATCTGCTGCAGGGACCCTGTGTCAAAATGTAGTTTTGAAAGCGTCATTATGTTATTTTATTCCTAATCATATATTACTAATAAAGGTGTGTTTAATCACATTTAACCTACATTCATTATCTTAAAGTATTCCAGAAGTGGTAATGCTGGAATATCTAGCACTTGGAGTTGACCAACGGTGGGTCACAACTTCACTAATAATATCTTTATACCTCATCTGTATTTGATATGCAAACTGAATGAAGCTTTCCTTAAACTATTATCATTCAAACATTGTAATAAAACAGGTTGATAGCACAGTGTCACAAAGTGCCAGTGAGCTTACCATTGTGGTGAAAGCTGCGTACTGTGTTAGCCTGCTGGATGTGATGGCTGGGGAAGCTAAATGATGGGTCCTCCACTAGATGGTACTGCTGCTGGTGAAAGCGGTATAGATCCAGGAGGTACCCGGGCACCGAAACTCCAGGCCGTGGGTCGGGCTGCGACTGCAGGCCCAGTCGGCTCAGGAGGAGGTTCTGGATGGTCTGAGCCAGATTGGGCTCCAAGGGGAGGGCACCAGCTGGTGGGAGTTGCCTGGAGGAAGGCACAGTGGACACCCGGCCATGGTCGATCTTGCTGGTGTCTCCACCCTGCCGACCAGACGAGGCTTGAGGTAGCAGCAATACCATGAGGAGCAGGAGGTTAGCAGGGAACATGGTGGACCTGGAAGGAGAGATGATGGGAGGACAGGTGTGATGGGGAAAATAGGAAAAGAGGAAGGGGTGAAAACAGACAAGAGAGAAGCATTGTTAATTGTTTCTCATCCGTAATGATTTAAATGTTCGTGTTCCTGAACAATATTAAATTGGCGAAAGAGATTGTTCCTCTGAGATACTCCCGGACTCCGTATATCATGCTTATGTCTTCTCCTTCCTGGACACACTAGTTTCTCATTAGTCTTCAGCCTTCATGTGACATATGTTCAAAAAATGTCTGTCCACATAGCCATGAAGTTGTTTGCTTGTTACTTCTGGCTAAGAACCTGCCATTTAGTTTTTTCTCAGTTAATTTATGGCAAGCTTGTTGCCCCCAAGGCCTGTATGTCTCCTAGGACACCTAAAAACGAGTAATTAAACAGTCTCTATCTGTTTTAATCATGGTGCATTTCTGTGGGTGAAAGACATCACAGTGCTGTGAATAAAGGACCAGGAGCATTAATCACAGGCTGTGGACTCAAAGTGACAAGTAACAGAGTTGTAGAAGCCTGTCATGATGACAGATGAATGGATTTTTTCCACTCTCCGTTCATTTTGAAATCCTTAGAGTATATTTGCATCAAAACATTCAGTAGCTCTCTATATAACTTTGTCTGTGTGAGTAAAGAAGACAAAAGGCTTTACATTCAAAACTTTAGTTCATTTGACTTAAATTACAGTTTTACTGACATCAACTAAACAAACCTTCATCAAGCCCTGGAAAAACATCAGATGGTCCTTCATTTTCAAAACCTTTTGTTTATATTTAAATTACCTTTGTTCAGAATCATAACAATCAAGCACTAATTGCTCTATGATTTACGACTTATGCAGGCCAGGAGGATAAGAATATGAACAACTCTCATCATCCATAATTATGTTGAAGGGGAAGAGAAGAGCTTTGACTATTTGTAATTTTAGAATCTTCAATGATTTTAACTAAAAACTTTGTACTGATGTTTTTTTCCCCCCATTATGGTTTTTTGGGGGGTATATTTATTATGTTGATGTTCAATTTCAGATTAAAAAATTAATTAAAACATAATATGTTAAAAAAAAAACTGATTTAAAGCATGTCAATGTGTGCAAACGTGTCTGCCATATGAATACATGTAGAACTTGTCTGTTCAGAGTAACACCTTGTTCTACAGGCAAGACCCAGTATGCAGAGAAAGATGACACAAGATGTGGGCATCAGGTTTCACCTGGTTCATCAAGTGCAGATAACAGGGTAAATGATAATGTTGGACGTTTATTGAAAAACAACAAAACAGTTATGCTGTGCATGCAGAGATCATTTCCATGATCCATCCCTGCTTAGATTCAAAGATTCAAAAGGTTCAATGTCATATCACATGGCTAATCAGAGTGTTTTTATCAAAGATATGCTTCCATATGCAACGTTTGTGATTTGCATGTTGGATGCTGTAAAACATGTAAAATATTTGTACCTTTTCAAATGTGTCTTTTGAGCTTTCACAGACTGTGGTGCTGTGTCTCACATTCACACAAACACCTGCTTCCTACTGTTGTAGTTATCAGAAATACTTTATTCATCCCAAACTGGGATTTAAAAAAACTAATATATATATATATGTTTTTAGTTAAGTTAATGAAGCAGAATTCTGACCGAAACCCAACCTTTGCCAAAACAGAGCTCCTTTAAGCTAAACTTTTCTGCTTTTGAGTAAAGCTGTCTGAAAACAACTGATCAGCTTATCTCTCTCTCCCCCCATGAAGCTGTGCGGGAACACAGTCACAGACAGAGGGTCACGCAATTACCACTAGCAACTGGCTAACACCCTGCACCTCTGTAGTGCAGGGTGTTAATAATAACTGAGCCAGTAATTAGAAACCAGCATGTTAACAGCCCTCTTAACTTAAAGAGGCTGTGTGGTTAAAGGGTCAGAGCAAAAGACTAAAACATGCTGTCCAGTCAGAGACAAGGCAATCAAAACTGCAACATAATAGAGTATAACAGGCTTGTACATATAGTTTGTAGTTATCTCTTTTCTTGTCCAAGCACTCGCATATCTATCTCCTCTATCTCCTTATCTCCTCTCTCTTAGGGACATAGAATTGATTGAGCACTCTGCAGCGAGATAACAGAGGTGTTTATGGCCGATCGAACACATAATGACACTGTAATGACTGCCAATCTCACCACCACTGTCAGAAAAAGGGTTAAAATGAGGTCACAGGTGTGAAGGTGTGTATATTTTAATGCACTGTTGTTCATGTGGTACGTGGTTCAAAGGGCAGGCCTGGGAAAATAACCCGCCTCCAAGCGTGGGATTGTTGCTGCCTATCCATTAAACTCTTGCAGACCCACCCAGGGCTGTTTCACCTGAGGCAACAGAGCAGAGGACAATTACAGATTAGACACTCTGCTGGACAGCCTCTCCCTTATACTGAGAAGGCTTGTAAAGCAGATTACGGACAGAAACACCACCTCTCTCCTGTACTTTCCTCACCTACAAAACCACCCAGGTGACTCTGAGGTTCAAAGGTTCACTCATCACACAACAGGGTGTGTTGCAGCCTGCACAAGGCCAAGAACCACGGACTAGAAGAGAAAGGTTTGCATGCGGAGGCGGCTTGCCCTACATCACTTTGACATATATAAAGCTTCTCTGCTCTCCCTGGGTGTCTGTGTTATGACTGCTTTTAGGAAATTTAAACCGCTCAGAGAAGGTCCAGGCCTAATTTAGCATCTTTACGTGTCATGTGCAACCTGATGTCGTCTCATTTTTGTTTGCCAGAAAGCCTGACATTTTTATGATTATATCCCCTGCCCCCAGTTTCTGCTTTTCTATATGACTGTGTCTGCCTCAGTTGTACACTTTTTATTCTTTCTCTCTTTGGCTGGTACATGGACTAATCAAATGTTCCAGGGGGGAAAGGAAGAGAGCTGGATGATGAATGGGTCAATGTGCATCTTCTCCCTGTGTGCATGCAGGCAGATCAGCCTATTAGACTTATTAGATGTGACCTGACCTCCCGAGCAGACAGTGGCGTGACCCTGGCGCGCGGCAGACGAGTGTTGTCGCCGGCCTGCCCCGTGTCTTTTGAACTAACTGATTAAAACCCCTGGCCCTCAACGTCCGTTGCTTCCTGCTTCTGCTTTTGGCGTGCTTCTATCTCACTGCCTCTCTTTTTATCTGTTTATTTCAAACCCTGCTCCCTTTCCTCTTCCTCCTTCCTCTTTGCATTCCTTGACCTTTGTCCTTTTGCTTTGTGCTCTATTCTGTTATACAATCTCTAACTGCTTTTCTTTCTTTCTCCCAGATTTCTCTGACTTTCTAATGTTTTTTTTGTGTTTCTCCAACTCACCTTCCCATTCCCTATCTCCTGCTTTCCCTTTCCTCCTCTCACATTAAAGTTGCTCTTTTTTCCTAGGCCCTAAATGAATGGTGTTTTTGCGGAAGAGTGTGGCGGACTGTTGCCGGGCCATAGGGCCGGAGTGTCACCGCAGCCGGCTGATTTATCCACCGCCGCTGTCTTCATGTTACGCCTGGTCCCTCTACTTTCCCTTCCTGTTGTTCTTCCCGTGTTTCTTTTCCTTCTCTCGTTCACCCTGATCCCCCCTCCCCTTTTAGCTCTCTTTTTTCTATGTGCCTCTTTCTTTCAGAACTTGATACAAGCAGCGCACATGCCGCAGGGTTCATTTTCTCTGTCTGAGTTTACTCAAATACTAAAAAACATGTCATTTCAGACCGCCTCATGAGCCTAATTGTGATGTACATTATACACCTGAGAACACTTTCGGGGATACATCTGCATTCACTGCAGGCACAGTTTCCATGTGTAACTGTGCCATATAAACGCAGCATGCACGCCATAGTCTTTATAATTAACTGTGAGATTATGATTGCAGAATACTCCTCATGCTAAACAGTCATTAATGCATGACTTTGAGCTGTGAAGTTGATATATAATGGGGGGCGGGGTGAAAATGTCCAAAACAGTTGCCACAGTAAAGAGGTGGTTCTGCTCTTTGAGGCGAAACAGATGAAATCATTAGAACAATATTCCTTGTAAGCTGCTGTTTGGGTTTTATCGGACTCTATTAGAACGGCTCTGTAATTCATCGCAGCTGGACCAATTAGCTGACTAATGAGCCAGACCTCAAACACACATGTGTATTCCAGCACAGGTTTTACACACATGCTAAGTACCAGGCAGAGTGAGCACTAACACATCGACAGAATCACACCTAGATATAAAACTATAGAAGAGTTGGGTTGCACACGCACGCACGCACGCACGCACGCACGCACGCACGCACGCACGCACGCACGCACGCACACACACACGCCGGTTCTCCTGACAGAGCAGGTATCTCATCTACACAGACTTTGTTTTGGCTTTAGTCACACTTGAGCATCAACAGGTTGCCATGGATTTACAACTTTTATCATCATGGTTGTTTTTTACCTCAATATCTCCTCTTTATTCTCGGCCTGGCTTGCCCAGAGGTCTCAGTATCACATGTGCATTATGGTTAACAGGAAGCCCCGCTGAGGCACAACACTGTGCAAGCATCAATGGAAACACTGACATATTTAACCCATGACTGCTGAAGGCTCAGAGACTGCTCTCGTCGTGTGTCTGACAGCTTAGCCAATGTGAAATACAGAACAAAAACACACCTCTGCTTTTCACATTAAAGCTGCTGAGGGCCAATTCATACTGTGTATGTTGCAGAGGTGGTGAGTTACGTTATGCTCTTTGAACTCATAATGGGCGCATTATTCTCGGACAAGTTGCTCACTGGGCAAGATTTTGATTGAGCAACACAGTCTGCCAGAGGTGTATGCATGCACGTTTGTGTGTGTGTGTGTGTGTGTGTGTGTGTGTGTGTTGTTCCCCAGAGTGACTAATGGTTTCAGCAGCACAGTTCCTGTGGCCTGTGGCTTGACAGACAGACAGATGTGTGTGTGTGTGTGTGTGTGTGTGTGTGTGTGTGTGTGTGTGTGTGTGTGTGTGTGTGTGTGTGTGTGTGTGTGTGTGTGTGTGTGTGTGTGTGTGTGTGTGTGTAAGAAATGTAGTACTCACGTCCAGGTATGGTGGGATGTATGCAGAGTCCATGGTTTATCCTTGAGCTCCAGTGTTACGATCCCTCGGCTCTCGCTCCGGCTCCTTTGGACAGAGTTGACAAATTGGACTGTTTACCTCTTCTCTCTTTTCACCTCTTTCAAGGTAACCAGTGTCTGTCTCTTCTATGTCTCCTATGTGAATGTGCTGAACGTAATGCTGCTCTCTCCATGTTCTCCTCCCCTCTCTGCTGCCTGGCTCAGCTGCTCATCCTGTTGTCAGTGTCAGATAAGCAAACTCTTAAAAACATCCACAGGCTTCCTTTCTGCCTGCCTGCCTGCCTGCCTGACCTCTGCAAGAAGGGAACTCCCTTTCTCTGTCGCCTGCACTCGTTGTTTAAAACACACTGGTCATGTCGCTTTCTATGGAAGCTGCAAGAGGAAATTGAGTTGTGTCTGTCTGACTGTACTGTATCACCGGCAACAACTCCCTCTAGTTCCTAAACCTCCTTACTATGTCTCTCTCCTTTCCTCTCCACTCTGTTCCTCCCTTTTGTATCTCCTCCCCTTTTACTCTCTCACGCTCTCTTCCTTGCTCTCTCTCTAACACACACACACACACACACACACACACACACACACACACACACACACACACACACACACACACACACACACACACACACACACACACACACACACACACACACACACACACACACACACACACACACACACACACACACACACACACTTCTTTTTTTTTAACCTATACTAAGCCAACTTAAACTCAGTTTACTCAAAGTGACTTGCCTGGCCCCTGAGATCCTCCTAGTGATGATCCTCCTAGCTTCAGTACATATAGCTGTAAACACACACACACACACACACACACACACACACACACACACACACACACACACACACACACACACACACAAACACACGCACACACACCATGCATACTACCTGTTCCAGATAACCCTGGGGTCAGCACACAGAAGCAGACTGATTATTTTCCACAATTCCTCCTTTAACAAACTCACCCGCTGCTTTTCATTGGCATTTTATGTTTCGGCCAACATGGTCGCGGACTTTCATTCAGACTGTATAAATACGAGGCCCAATGACACTGAATGAGAGTACACAGAGTCAGTTTCAAGAGAATGGTATGAATGGATGACTCACAATGACTTCCATGAAGTCACGTCAGTTGTGTTTTGTGATTGGATGGAAGTAAGAAAAAAAAAAGGAAAAGCTCTACGTCTCCACTACGGCTTGAAGCAAGGTGCATCTGTCCTTCGAGCACAGAGCGGATGGAGGGATGAATTTGTATTCATGGGATGGACCCATGAGAAAACGTCTCTTTAGGATGCCTCGTCTCACATATTAGATCTCATCTGGAGAATCACTTGCCCTCGTCCCGCTGCTCCTCCTCTCTGTCCCCCTCCACTTGTTCTTCCCGTCCACTCTCGTACACACACATAGAAAAAATTATAATCCATAGACCTCATTCATCCCTGAGTAATTGTCCCTGGAAGTCTGTTCTCACTTTTTCTTTTGGAAAGTTCTTTTTATGATTGGCTGAATTGAGCTATTTTAATATTAACAATGTTCTGTAAATCTGTTGTTCAAATGTGATAAAATATGTCTGAAAAATGAAGTTGTCTAGTTAGTAATGTTCACACACCCTCCAATGATTTAAACAGCTGAATTCCAACTGACCTCAAACTTCCAATCCATACATAATTTCCAAATCACATCAATGAATCATCTGGCCGGGCTGTGAGGTGTAGTAGGCACAGAGTTTGACCTAAACCCAAACATATCCCGCCATCACCATTAGTCAGTATATTAGGTCTCAGAATAGCTCTTTCTCCTTTGTTGAATCGGTGGTGAAAGTAGAAATATTTCTTCTTTTTCATTTGGTGAAATCTTTTTAATAGCTTTCTTGCAGAGAGTTAGATGTCCAGCAGTGGCTCAGTCAGTAGGGGCTTGGACTGGGAATCGTAGGGTCGCCGGTTCAAGTCCCCGAACAGACTTGAAATATGGAAAGTGGACTGCTACTTGGAGAGGTCCCAGTTCACCTCCTAGGCCCTGCTGTGGTGCCCTTGAGCAAGGCACCGGACACCTCCAATCCCCCCTCCCCATTGCTCCCCGGGCGCTGCACAATAGCTGCCCACTGCTCCTAGTACTAGGATGGGTTAAATGCAGAGGACCAATTTCACTGTGTGTGCTCTGCTGTGTGCATGTATGTGACTAATAAAGAGGGTTTCATCCTCCGATTCTATCTATTCTATCTGGAAATCAACACGACTCTCATGTGTGTACAGTAGATGTGAAACCTAAGCCAGGAGGTGAAAGCTTCAGAAGGAAGCCACTGTGCTGTGTTTTCACTAAGAAAAACAACAATGTTTTTTCCCATAAAATGTAACTCGAAGTATTCCTTTTAGTGAGCCAAAAATTAATAAAGCTTATAAATTAACCATCTTCATTATCGTAGATCACTCTGTTTCTTTTGCAATCTTGCTTTTTTAAAATTTCAATATTGGTGTGTCTGACTAATTTCAGTTTTCGGCAGTTCTCAGCCCAAGAACCTATTCTTTCTCCTTGCTCCGCTTTCATTAAAGTAACCACAGGTGGGGTCAATGAAGCCATGCGGCCCCAACCCTGACTCTTACTATCTGTGTACCTATCATCAATCCCCATTGTACTCTCTGTCCATCCCTTTGTGCTCAACTCCATTTAACGTCACCTCCATTATCCGCCAGTTCAATAACTCATTTTCTCCTTCAAGTATTGTGTTTTCCTCATATTTCTTTGATCATTCACCAAAAGACTACTAAAGGATTTTATGTACAACCTCATAGGCCATTTGAGAGTCAAAACACATGCTTTTGTTGCTGTGCAATGTCCAGATAAATACACATGTTCACTG
This sequence comes from Eleginops maclovinus, assembly GCF_036324505.1. Lineage (NCBI taxonomy): Eukaryota > Metazoa > Chordata > Actinopteri > Perciformes > Eleginopidae > Eleginops > Eleginops maclovinus. Next base: position 13,722,996 of record NC_086366.1, on the reverse strand, counting down.
TTGACAGATAATGTGAAACTGTTTGAGCTTTAAAAAAAAGCCTTGAACACAACAACAGTTTATTGTTAGTAGCCTATTATTTTTGTAGAAAATCCATAATCAAGATAAAATAAAACGATAAAGCAATGTAATGCAACGTTCATGGTGCATCACTCAGCAAGCAAGTTGAGTCAACTTAAGTTGCTTTCATACGGTATGAGGTAAAACCAAAGACTTATAAGAACTGGCATTTAACACATATAGTCTTGTATAATGTGATACTGTATACATAGAAACACTGTATATACAAATGCATTATAAAAAGCCTCTTAAACCTCACTGACAGTGTTTAGATTTCTGTAACCATGACACAGCTGAAACAAGCTGATAAAGAATATAAAAGTACGCAATACTTTAAGATAGTGGGACTGCCATAAGTGGATTTGTCTAACCTTAATCTATATCTGAAGTAAAAGAAGTACTAAAACATTCAAATTCACTTATATGGGCCTTTAAAAGTATGGTATATATGAGTATTTGTTCTATGAAAATCGATAAAGGCCTTTTCACGTTTAATCATCGTAGCTGAGCCACAGCTCGGGCCTCTTTAAATGAACAGTAATTCCAGCCTCCAGGTTTCCCATCCTCTGGAAAAGCCGTCGACTGCCTGTCCCGCTGACTTCCGACGGGGGTGGAGAGAGACTTTTAAAGTAATACCTCACCGCCCTCTTAACAAGCCATCCATCCGTTATGCATCCCAGTGTTCCCACCTCCATACGGCTGCATGCCTCCACGGACACAGACAGCAAGGCCTCGGCAGGATTGTTTGGACTGATTCCCTGTGCATCTTCTCTCTTATTTTCCTCTTTCAGCAATTGTTGCACATAATTAATTGTCGATCAACGTGGTCATTAGTCATTCAGTAACAGTGGAAGGGGCAGAGTGTTAGATCTGGATGGAAAGGTGACTTGGCTTCATAAAGAGCAGTAACAGCTGTAATCACACACACACCCACACTGAAGTGTCTTTGTTTGGTGAGTAAATGCTTTCAAGGTGATAATACAGGAATGTATAAAGCTCTTTATATCCCTCAATAAAAGGCCGAACTATCGCAGGTATTTTTGCACAACATTCAATGAAACTGTGCCAAGTTTGCAAAAATCTATGACTACAAGTCGACACTAACCTTCTCATATTGTGTCAGCTATTATTATATGGGTGTGATTCCTTTTGTAGCTTCATACAGTTAGACGTACATTAATAACTGACTGACTGAACAGATAAAACATCTAAAGGTTCGTTAGAAGGTAGGCAGTATATGCATTGTTTGGCTTTAGGGACAGTGTGTGTACTGAGGAGTGGTTATAGACGGCAGGTGATAAATGCAGAAGGGCCTGCTGGTGAGAGACTACGTCAGGATGTGAAGTGACAAGATTTGTTTCAAAAATAGATTTTTTTTTTTTTTCATGGCAGCATTGATTTCTGACATGTTCAAATTTAGCCAATAATAGATGTCAATAGTGGTAATGTTACTGCCAGCAGCTGCTCTTACCAAAATGTCATCATATTTGATTTGCAGAAAAAGAGTAAACGTTTTTTCCAGAAAACACGTTTTATATATTTATATTTGGATTCCATTGTTTTTGTCACTCCCTTAAAGCGGAACAAGTCAATATTTTTACATCAACAATGGGTTGACCCCACAGAGATTTACCACCCAAATCTGCAGTTGGCATTCAGCTCTCAGAGTATTTTAACATATGTTTGCTCCTAAGAAATGAAACAGATATATTTTCTTTCCTTAAGGTGTTTAAGGAAATGAGCCAAACGAAGAGTGAATATTTTACAGACTGCATGCAAGGGGGCAACATAATCCATATCAACGTGCCAAACGATTGATTTATTTGGAAATTGCAAACGTGACAAAAAGAAGAAATGTGATGCAGCTGCTACTTTCATAAATGATGTATTAAAATAAATAATCAGACATATTTCACATCTTCAAGTTGTGAGGTTAGTGAACTTAAAAGACACGTGTAAAACTGCTTCAGCTTAAATGTTTGTATCAGAACATTCCAAAACATTCACAGCACACTTCTTTTTCCAAGTAATCAACCCCCACTTCATGTGAACCCCTCTGAAATGAAATATACATTTACTTTGAGTCAAGGAATCAGTTCAAATGAATAAATCTTATACATTACTGTACAACTGATTGTTGTGAGCATTTATTAATTGTTTTTTAGATTAATTGATTAACAACAAATACTTATAAATTAATTCCATCACTGTTTTAAGAATGAAACTGAAGAAGTGAAGCTGATCGACATCAACATTATGTGAAGTCTTGTTTTGGAAATGATGGAAACAATGAAGCTTAATGACTTTTTGTCTGCATTCTTTTTCCAAAATCAAATTTTCCTGAGAAGCGAACGTCACGGAGCAGAGTGAGTCATGAGAGAAAAGCTTGACTGCTCAAAAAAATAAGCAAAGATTGATGATCAAACACTTAAAGTGATCGATGGCTCACCAGGAAATATGAGGAGCTGGAGAGTCATTTTTGCAATGACCTTATATTTACCTTGATTGTGTGGATTTAATGACGTTACTGTGTTTTCTTTTTTTGGTTATATTTGATGTGCACATTCATTGTAGCCATAGAAGTATTTCTGTTTCTTCAGGACTGTCATTTAGGTCCTCCACGTGCCTACTATTCGGTTTTGAGTAAATGTTGCTTTGTTTTTTAAAACATGTGTCTTGTTGAATGTGGTGTTGTTTTTTTTAATGTAGTTTTGTTTGGGCATACTGGGCCACCATATCAGGGCCAAAGAGATATGCACTCAGTGGAGGCTATCATTTCTAATAAACTAATTATAATGTAAATAAAAACACCCTCTTTAAAATAAGGCACTTTACAAGGCTCAACAACATAAGGTTTCACAATAACTGTTAACACCATTCAGACATTAGTAAGGGACTACACGGATTTATTTGCACTGTCAAAATACTAGAGTTCATAGTAATGAGAACGCAGCGACACGATGAGAAAAGTGTTTAAAATGCTGTTTAGATTCTTCCAGTAAATAAGTCCATGTCGTTTTTAGACATTGAGTGGCCTTAGAGGGGAATGACAATGCAAAAAAAAGAAGAAGGATGATTTGTTAGTGTTGCGTGCTGGGAAGGACAAATGGATGTCAGAATGAGGGAGGCAGAGAAAGGAGAGGGAGACAAAGACGAGATTTCATTAGATGTTCACATGAAGTCCACTCCACTGGCCACACATCCTGCATGAATGTACACACACAACCTGACAGACCATACACAGACACAGTCACATAAACAAGGTCTGATGTTCCTCGTACAGCGCCGAAGAATTACTACGTGAGTTTTTGCAGTGATGAAATGTCATTCATTTTTCCTGAGGTCACCGTTTTTACAAAGAGAGATGTGGGGAATAAATGTGTGTGTGTGTGTGTGTGTGTGTGTGTGTGTGTGTGTGTGTGTGTGTGTGTGTGTGTGTGTGTGTGTGTGTATGTGTTTCTTTCCCATTCCATGCCTTCAATGCCCTCTCTGTTACACACTGTGTCAAGCAAACGTCTTCAAAACAACAGGGAACATGCTTATCAAACTGGAAAAAGGAACATCTGGGACTTAACCACTCACTAAGAAAATCTGTTTATCAAATATCTTATGGCCTAAAAATATGTTGGCAGTAAATAATTAGTAAACAAACAAATCAGGGACACATCTACTTTTTTTTTAAGCTAAAACATTGATGAATATTTCATATGCTGCTAGATTTTATAACCCCTCTCTTGCCATTTTATTATATTAAAAACAACAACAACTTAATTTTGTTATAAAAAGCCAATAAAAACATATGAGAGGAAACGGAAGCTAAATATGCATTTTATAAATAAAACGGGTAATGAAAAGCAAAAGGAAACAGGAAGTTTCAGGGTCACACTCCTCCTCCACAGCACATTTTAGTCATATCATGTTTGCAGATGCTAAAGACATGGTCATTGAAGTGTGCACGTGTATGTGTGTGCATATGTGTGTGTGTGTGTGTGTGTGTGTGTATGTGTGTGTGTGTGTGTGTGTGTGTGTGTGTGTGTGTGTGTGTGTGTGTGTGTGTGCGTGGGTGTGTGTGTGCGTGTGTGTGTGTGTGTGCGTGAGTGCGTGTCAAAGAGACAGCGAGGGTGAGGGAGACAGAGAGAGGTACGTCTTCATTATCTCTCTAAAGGAATAGTCTTCCATTCAAACATTCACACACTGCTACTACTACTGCTGCACAAATGCATTCAGTAATTCAGTGCTCTCACACACACACACACACACACACACACACACACACACACACACACACACACACACACACACACACACACACACACACACACACACACACACACACACACACACACACACACACACACACACACACACACACACACACACACACACACACACACACCGTTGCATGCTCCTATGCAGTCTTAACCATATGCATCATCTGCATTGGTTTGTAGTGTATAATCTACTAACTGTTTATTTCCAGCATCAATACTCAATCTTCTTGGTAATGTACCAAAAAACCTTGTAGTGTTTGTAAAGTTTTGACAGATCATTTTGGTGTCAAATAGGAGTTTTCACAGAACATCAAAAGTCTTAGCCAAAGTTACAACACGCGGATGAAAAATTCAGATGAATGATCTATGAACACAAAGGGATTAAATGGAGCTCCATCATAATGCAGTGCTCACATTATAATTTACACTTTAATGTGAATATAATGAGCAACGCATTCCAGCCCCTGCACCAGATGATAGACTGCTCATATAGTCGGTGTATATTTTATAAGGCAGGTGACGCAAATGACAGACTTGGTCTACAAGCACACATCACTTAGGTTCATAAATAAAAACTGCCTTATTATCATACAGCAAAGCGCATAAAATGTCACAGAGACTTTCTGACTGATTGTCAAGGTGAATAAGAATATCCTCTGAAACTCCATCATGTTAGAGGTGTTTACAGTTAAAGATGATCATTGATGAATATGGAAAAGTGTGACAGATTCTGTAGCTGTCCTGATAAAACAGCTTTCTTAAATATTTCTATTTCTTGTGAGCATTAATCTTAAATCGTTTTATTTTCCAAATTCAAGCCCACTCATTTTTAGCTTGTCAAAACCTTTTTAAATGCACTAACCTGTGTTGAAGGAGTTATAGTTTAGTCATTAATTTGATCAGTTGAGGATACTTGTAGGTCAGCTGTGTTTGTTTTGTATTATTTCTGCCTATTTATTCAGCTGCCTGTACGATTGAGCTGCAGTGAAACTGCTAAAAGGAGAAACTGTGAGAAAACAGACACGTAAGGAGAGGATGTCAGAGCATGTGTCTTTCAATCTGTTCACCAATTTGTGCACATTCCTGCAAGTATGTGCTTCTATTTCGGCACACAATTACAGTACATATATTACAGGTTTGTATATGCGTACATATGCATGTGTGTGGTCAGTAATAACAGGAAGCTGGACCTCCATGTTGATACAAACCTGCGCGGATGATTGGCTATTTGAAATAAATAAACAAACAACTGAGTGGCCCACTCAACCCACCCAGCAGTGAAGCACTCCACCAGACTAAAAATAAGAAATGCTGAACTCTACGCGCCGTCAATCCCAAACAGGAACACCTGCAGCTCGACCCCCGTCCTGGCCCAGCGTCATGACAACCAGTTGCACTGCATGCAAACAGTTTATAGTAGGATGAGGATGAGTGGGAGAGATTTAGCAGATGCCAAACGGGCTTGGGTGAAGGTAGTGGATGAGCTACAGCTGAACTTAAACACAGACTATAACTTTAGAAATAAAGCAGAGGTTGAAAGTAAAAGAGGGTGAGGTCTGTGAGGAAGAATCACAGAGATGAAGGAAAGGAGACAGATGTATGGGGATTTTAATTTTAAAAAAGTGGTTGTCTTGGATGAGCAATAGGTAAGTAAATGTACATCAATCCTCCCTCAAGTTGAAATAAATATGTGTTGGATGGCGGCACACTGTCACATTTGACATAAAGAGAAATGAGTATGGATTAAAGGCTCGTATTCCAGTAAGCAAATGTTCAAATGCTGTCCTTGCAAGGTTGAGATCTCTAAAGACATGACAGGGGTACCTGGTGATGATTTCAACCACACATCCAAAACACACTAGATTTTGCTTTGTTTGATGTCTCCCTTTGTGGTTGCCAATCATGGGCCTGTTAACATAAACTTGTGCATCAATAGTAAAATAATCTGAGTAGCCCTGCTATCAACTCAAGGGATTTTTGACGTTCTTCTAAAAGGAATTGAAAAAAGGGACAAAACGACAAAGAATGAGGGACTGCAACAACACTGATTTTACTATCTTACACCATTCTGTATCGGTTCGGTTCCAGATTACCAGTTGTTTTCTTCAAGCATAACCACAACACAGATGATTTTGAATCTATGGTTTGACCCTGAGGGATATCTTGTCCGGCACTGTTAGTGGGCTCTTCTCGGAGGTTAAATTTCCCTGAAACAGCTGCAGCACCTGCTCATATTTCTCTCTGAGACAGTGTGATAAAACACCAGTCTCCTTCCATACATAAAATAAAAACTCAGGCTCACAACTCATGACATGGAGGAAGGACCAGCTGCATCTGGTCTACGTGTGTGTCTGTAAGTACATGATCCAGCATATATTTTGTCTTTCGGCGTGCATCTGATTACACTTTCACAGGGCACCTGCATGAGGCCGTATGTTTGTTCTTTGGTGCTGAAGTGAATGCCTGTCTGCGTTTGTGTATTTCCCATGAAGAATATACAGTACATATGTGTGAGTGTTATTTATGCATCTCCTCGCTCTCTCGGAGTGTGTCAGCTCCAGATGTGCTGGGGGTCAGAGCAGGGCTGGCCTCCCCGATCCAGATGTGTCCAGGTGTGGCCTGCAGTGTCACGCCATGCAGCACAGACTCTCCTCAGACCCTGAAACCAGCCTGGGGGGTCAGACACATTTCAAGATTCTCTGAATAAGAAGAATATGTCTTTGTTGCAATCAACAGCATGAATGTCTGTGTGATTGGGCCAAAATATTGAACATCTTCGGTTGAATAAAGTATTCATCCCTCTATTCCTTTCTCTGGCAGGATGTGTCTCTACAGTACGAACAGCTGTGTCCGTTGATATCTTCATCGACGAGAACAGGACCCGGCTTAAGGACAGAGATCTTGTAATTTTACACAACAGGAAAAGGGCACTCAAGTCTCGCATTCTCTGGCAAAGAGAAAAAGAGTGAGATAGAGACTGAGACAGAAACAGATAGAGAAGTGTATTGGTTGAAAGAAATTTTGAATAAAGATTTCGCAGTGGGGGTTAGTGAAAGAGATGGAGGGACGATGAGAGTTGTTTGTTCTCTGTACGGATTTGGGAAGTTTGTGGTGGAGAACAGAAGAGGAGAAGGAAGACGTGCTCTGCTTGTTATCTGCCTCACTGTTTACTCAGATTCCTTCTCACAGATAGCATCAGAAAATAAGCTGTGGCCAAGTCAGCGTTCTGTTGGACCAAGCCAAAGCTGACCTTTTGCCTCTGTTAACACACAAGCATGCACGCAGGTACACAATCCTTAGTTTCGTTCAATTGGGGAACATAAACATAACGTTTGAATTGGGACAAGATGGTTTTTCTTCTAGGAGGATATCACGAGAATATGCAAGGTAACTACACACCCTTCACCACCCTGACCTCTACAACCTTAGACTTGTTACATATGAGGCACACTGAACAATGGCGGTAAAAGGTGCAGAACTGTCCAATACATTTGTAATTTGTCAGGATGCTAGGCTGCCACCAGGGGCATGTAAGGAAATGTACTATTTTTGATTTTGGTTGAAGCGGCCATTTAAAATGTTGCTCTTTAATCCTGGAAATTACTTTGTGAAAAAAGTTTGTGAGAGTTATTTAAGCATCTTTTCTCTGTCTTACGGTGTCAGCTCCATGTGTGCAGGGGGTTTTTAACATAAATCTACACTCTATGTAACCTAAAATAGCGAAATGGGGGGTATTTTCTTGTTTCTGTCCTCAAATAAGGTGACTTTTTAATAACAATTCAATGGCTGTTTGATGCAGAGGGAATTAGTAAGCTTTGATATGACGATGCAGACATTATACTTAATGTTTCACAAGTCCCTGCTCCCCTTAACCATTAGGTCCCTCATTCATATTCTACCTCTCCCTCTATTTTGTTATTTCTCTGTTTCTGCGACAGAGTGATGTGACAGTAGAGAGCAGACAATGTCGGGTTACCCTGGTAATTTGGGAAGGAGGACGGAAGTATCCTGGGCGGGCATCGTTCCTCCTCCTTGGGCGGCTCGAGTCCCACTGATGATTCACCAGCCTGCACGATGGAGGTTGGTGACCCCAATTTGAGTAAGGCAGGAGGAGGAGGAGCGGGAGAAGAAGGCGGATGAGGAAGGGGGATATTAAGGAGGAGGGGATGACGATAGCTACGTCAGTGGCACTTGCTAATAGGCAGATGTCCTTGTCCCTGACACAAGTAAATCATGTCTCTTGGGGGAAGAATAAAAGTAAGAGAGGAGGAGAGGAAGGGAGGAAACAAGTAAGGCAGAGATGGAGATTGCAGTTCTGAGGAGTGAGGCACTGGACGTGAGTGCGTGTCTAAGTGAAATTATAAGCAATTAGTTCAGCCTCCGAGGCCACTGTTGAAATGCTATTTTGATGAAGGCCGAAAACAAGATGGAGGGAAGCCTGAGAAGGTGAAATGACTCAGTTTAAGTGTCTTAAGCTGTTTATGGTGAGTGGGCTGTGTTTTATCTAAACCAGACATGAAAACAGATGATGTAAAGACACATAGAAGATGGAAGAGGGGAGAGAAAATGAGAGGCAGAGTTTTAGAGAGGATGAGGGAGGCTGGAAAAAGTATTTAGATCCTTTACACAAGCAAACGTGGTATTACATTATAAAAATGCTCAAATAGGCCACAAGTAAAAAGCAGGAGAAGGGAATACTGACTCACCTTGTAGGAACACCCCTTTATCTTTGTGGGAAACACCTTATGTCTGTTGCAGGTCTGTCCCACAAACTCAACTAATGAGCACAGGAAGATAAACTTTCTCAAGTATGTGATCTTCCTTCTGATTAAATAGCTCTGTAGCAGACAGCCGCCCCCCTCTTCCCCTTTGCAAACACCATCATTCAACCTCCCTCACAAACACCATAAGCACCTATCTTTAAAAGCAATGTTGTCATTTAAGGTCATGGAAACATTTGTTAAGGAATTTTTGTTGGCCTGAGTGCTAGCACATGTTTTCCCACAGAAATTGCTGATAATAAAAAATATGATCCATTTTGAGTGTGGGCACACACAGCAGGAGTCAGGACTGGGTTGGTGCCTGCAGCCGGTTTCAACAGGAAACCACTTCTCAAATACCGCATGACTACTTCCTATTTTTGTCTAATTAAAGGATTGTTGCACTGAAATTTAAACCGCTTCAGCAGCAGGCTCTGTCCCTTTATCCTGTGAGTCAAGGAATGTTTGAGGTGAGGTGGGAAGTGATTCTATGATAAAACTTCTGCATGGTCATTGAGCATATGAAGTTGTGATTTATTGAGCCTGACCCACTGAGTCATAAGATAAAAATAAGATGATGCATTTGAAGGGTTCACCTGTAATAGCATGTCTCAATAAATAATAATAATAATAATAATAATAATAATCATAATAATAATAATGACAAAGACTAAAAGTAAGGGGAAAACCTTCAAGTTAATATTGAATACATGCGTTCTAAGGCAAAATAAAGATATTAATGAATCAAAATCACTGCATAAACAATGCTGAGTGTGCTTTATAATATATATCAGGTATAAGTTAAAGCCCACACAAACAGTGGCTAATCAGAACATTATTAGTTTAACAGGTGTGGCGGCCAAAATCCTATAATCTATAAAAGAAAATTAACTTAAAACTAAACTGCTGCTGAGGCACCAGATAGTGAATCTTACGTAGGGAAAAATGATCCAAGTCCAGACCAGTCACCCTTTGTGCATTTATTTGTCGTATCAATAACAAAAAACACAGTTTCAAATCTTAATTATTTATAGCTTTTCGTATGGCTCTCCTGTTAGCTTGAATCTATCCGGCTGGTAAAAAAGTATTTGCCGTCTGGTGCTCCTACCACCACCACCTGTCTCCAATATATACACAATAACACCAGGTGCCCTAATCACCCAGTGCCCAAACATGCCTTCAAAATAAAAGCATGGAAACAAATTTAACACACTTAAATAACAAGACTTAATAATAATAATAATATATTCATTATAAACAAAAACAGCATAAGGCCATTTTTAGCTCCAACAACAGGTAAACAACCTATCCAAGTTTCAACTGATGATGGCGTTATGTTGAAAGTTAAGGGCTCACAAAAAAGTGATTACCATTCATCCTGAGGTGAACATGAATGTCTGTAACTCATTTCTGATTTACTGTTAATGCAGTTATATTATTTAGAGAAAAACACAACCTTCAGGAGGCACCACAGGAAAGATCAGGTTACCATCAGACAGTTGAATGGAAATCCATCTAGCAGTTGTTAGCATATTTCAGTCTGAAAAAGCATTGGACCGACCATCACTACAGTTGAAAACAAACATGAAAAACACATGATGCCCATCTGCTGCACTTTCCCACAGTAAGACTCACACATGCCAGCTCTGCCACTTCTGATTGGTCAGATTTAATGGTCACAGACGGTCCATTTTCCCCTTCAGTACTGATATCAGTGGGTCTTCAGCATCACAGCTTCAGACACTAATTAGCAGCATCTTCCTGTGTTTACTCCTGTGGGGAAGGGAGTGGACCACGATGAGGTCTACAGACGTATAGATAAATGAAGATAACTTTAATCTCCTCTTAATTAGCACTTCCCTTCTCCTCCCACCTACTCATATATGTCTTCCTGTCTAGACTTGATTTGTGCATATGTGTCCCCCTTTCATTACGAGGCTGTGGCAACATCTTGGACACAACTCTTCATATTGTGCCTTAAAGTAAAGTTCAAACAATTTGAAATTTGCAGTTTCAAGCAAAAGAAAACTAAAGATAATGTTGCATTCACATTACTATTCACCCTAAACATACACATGTTTATGTTTGAGGCCCACTGCTCAGTGGGGTCTACTTGGCTTACTCCCCTGCCAGCCTCTTTATCTTTCGGGCCACTTGAGTCAGGGAAGTGAGGCTGCCACACAGCGCCTGGTCCTCACAATCGCTGGAGCTCCTCCAACATTCCCCTACGGCAGCAACTCAAACAAACCTAAGTCTGACGGTGACTCAGCCATTCCTCTCGAGTCTGCCTGTCTGGCTGCTTCAACAACACCTCCAGAGAGCACTTTACAGTAAATATCACCTTGTAGTCACAAACCTAAACAAATACATTCATGAGTGACTGTTTGCAAGGATGTACATTGAGTTTGTTCTTGTTGTCGTAACTGATTCCTATATTTTACAACTTACTCCTCATATAATAATGATTATATTGTGAATGTCTTAACATAATAAAGAGATAAAAACGATGGTTAAAAGAGAGCCTTTAACCCAAATGAACTCATTCACTTTTCATTCTACATGGCTTATATCTGAGGATATGAAATCATAGCATAAGGGCGCAGTGAGCTTTATTCAGAGACCTTCCCTTTGCTAGACAACCTTGTCCAGCATTGCAAAAGTACAACCACCAAAGAGCTAACAGAATAATGTCCAAGCCCCATGAAGAAGAAAACACTGAAATCATCAAAAAATAAGCCTATTGGGTCAATGTATCATCATTAAAATAAAACTAATAAGGATAGAAAATGTAATTAAAAGTTACTTATAGTAACTTAATGATTGAATCCTTAAAACATGTTACACACTGGGGTCGTTAGTCTACTCAATCACGGACAAGGGCTGCCTTTAGAAAAGGTGGGAAACCAGGGTTTTACTTGTTTCTATGTGGGGGTTGTTAGCAGTTTTCCTTCCATTGTGGACATTTATGAGGGAAGTACATGAAATTCACACTTTGAGTTCAGACATTCAAATAAAATGGTGGAAAGTAAAACTTAATGCACTAGGGTGTGATTTCAGACTAGAACCACACCCACACTATTAACATGCTGTTACTGTTATGTGGGGATGGACTTGCAGGTATTCAATACCAAACCAAAGTATTACACACATTAAACCAACACTAAAATGATCATGACTTTAAACCAAAGTCCCTAGGACATTGTACAAAGGACCAATGCATGTCTATAACAATTGTGCCAATACATAGTGTAGCTTTCCAATGGCTGAAGCCTTAGCTTGACGCTCGTAACAATTTCCCTCTTCGTAATCCACATCAAAAAATCCACAGGACAACTCGGTAAATTCAACCGTTTACTTCAATTCAAGAAAAATAAGCACAGAAAAGAATGTCATTTTACAAAGTTATAAAATTATTCCAAAAATCGAGAGAGAGAGTGAGAAAGGTCAAAAAACTGTATGGCTCCACTCTTGCATTTCCTGACTGACCCGAGATTAACCCCGGAACCTACTCTGAGTGTATCAAAAATAAATTAAAAGATGCCACAATCAGAGTACATATTTCCAAATATTACAGATGTAATATAAATGAGACATTATGCATGTAAATTATCCACACACGTTTGTAATATGAATAAGTAATTAACTTAACACATTACTGTAAATATGAACTGTAACAACTTAGACCTGTAAATATTCATTCTTATTCCTTCTAACTCAATGACACATTTATTAATTACTGTCATTTTGAATATGAACTGAATTATTGAAGTCAAAACATCAACAAACTGCATTTAGGCTCCTACGCATAGAGTAGATGTTACTTGAAATAATATTTGACAGTTCTACAATTGTATCTTCTAAATTTCATGGTAATCGTCCCAATATTTGTTGAGGTCTGGGATAAGGGACCAACTGACTGATAATGCTATCCCTTGAGTTGCTGCTAGTCAAACCACAAATAAATTCCAGAGATGCTTTTGACAAAAACATGGCCATTGACAATGAGCAAAAACTAAATGTTATTTAAAGGTGACATTAAAAAGAGTGAACCACCGTTACTGTTTGACTTTTGTTATGAAATGTCCTCTTGTGCAGTTTGATATAATAACACTTGAGAATACTTCATTAATGAATGCTATCTCGTGAATCATTATCATCTCCATCGTGTACCGAATAAAATGTACCAAAAATACACAATGGTGAGGTCACTGTCCAGATATTTCAATATGCTGGCAGGGGTTTTTGCCAAAGGGTGATTAAGTGGTTTTCTAAGTTATCAGACACTTACTAGGAAGTGAGAGAGGGCCACAAACAGGAAGGAGTGGAATGTGCTTCCTGTTGGCCAGCGATGTTATACAGGGCAGATTCCTTGTACCATCATAATTGACACAGACACACACACATAAATACACATGCATACTAAGCGGCAGGAATGTTTTTCTACTGAAATCTGGGAGAAGCAGACTTTTCAGGGGAAAGACAAACACTAAGAGTAGATAACATTAAGACACTGTGTCCCCGTGCACAGCTACAAGTTAGAGAACATGAATCTAGCTCCCGCTCTTCAGCAAAGACAAGTCTTATGAACAATCCATTTTTAAAACTATGGCTGCCATTTTACAGAGATGCTCAATATATATTTTTAACAAAGCCATGCAGAAATAGATTTCCATTTAGCAGACTCATGTGGCCAATGATAAATCTTCCAAAACGGATTTCATGGCCACTTAAGGGGCAGCAGAAACAAGTTGTAATGATCCACAAAATGTACTTATAATTGTTAATATACAAATGTTTAAAAGAGAAACACAAAATTAGTCAACATGATTTCAGTATTTGGCCAACATCACCAAATACCGAGTTAGGACCACACTGTTCTGGACTTGAATCATATTTGATCATAACATTTCTAAACATGCAACACTACAAATAATCTGTAAATGTCATTATATAAATAAAAAAGTAAATCCTACATCTTGCCCTCTTTTGCTTTTTTTTTAATGACTTACAAACTAATGTATGATTAGCTGTTTAAGCTGTTTTATTAAGGTCTAGATCCTTTACTTGAGTTCAAATATAATTATGACAATCTAAAATACTTAAACTGTTGAAATTGAACTCATTTTAACTATTTGTTCAGTTTCTTTTCAACAAGTCATCATATTTTCTTCAGTATGACCTGCAAATTAAATAGTGTACAAGTATAATAGAACACCTCAGAAATGAAGAGAAGAAGTAATGGAAATGCACATGTTTATGTACAGTGTGTCCCCGCTGATGTTTGGACACTCATCACAGAGGTGAGAGCGAAAACTGAGAGCGCAAGCCAGTGTATTTAAAATTAACATTGGTTGTCCTTGAGGCCTTCCTGATTGAATCACAAGGCTGGATGACGTCATACGAGGTTTAAGTCCTATTTTGGATGAGGGAGGGCGAGAGATAGAGAGATAGAGAGGGAGGATGAGTCACTGCCTCACTGATGACTGTCTCCACTGAGTGGTCAGATAATTCAGGTACAGAAAGAAACACAGGCACGGCACGACCGCCTAATGGCACTCAAGTAAAATGACTTATTGGGAACTAGCAAAATACACCTTTTAGGAAGATTAAATAGTATTGATGCTGCCTCCTCCCACTCCCCATGAGGCTAGTGCTAAACAATGATAAATCCTGCTCTTCTGTATTTATGACCAATGATTTAAATAAGTGACTAAGAAATGAATATCTGTGCTGCCGTCAGGCCTGGGCTCAATGTCAGCTGTGTTAGATTACAGAAAACATTCAGGAAGAATGATCTGTTGTGCGCCTGATCCATCACAGACCTCAGTATGTTTGAGGGCCTGTTACTTTCATTGAGGTAAATCCACTCCATGAATGTTTTGGAAAACAACTGAAAACAACTAAATTAATCTTCAATTTCTTCAGCGTTTACCAATTCAGATATGAATGCATTTTTTCATGTTAATTGATGGATTACTGAATGGGCATATTGGGCACAACTATAAGAGATACAAAACGACTATAGACACATCACAACTACAAAGAGAGACAAAATGGCTACAAGATACATGAGATGACTGAAGAGAATTGCAATCCTTTTAAGCAATGAGAGGAAAAGAACCCTACAACAGAACTAAACTAGAGATACAATGATACAGAGAATATGTACATCAGACACACAAAACATTGAGATGCAACATGACTTCAAAGACAGCCAAATCAGCCACAAAGAGGAAAACATAAAGGTAAAACTCACGAGCGCAGGAACGACTTTCATTGGGGCTCTAGAGAAGGGCAGATACTTGCTGGCTCTGGTGCATGACCACAACTCCCCTCGGCTGAAGGTCAGACTCCATCAGGGCAACAGCCTTCTGCTCACCTTTTCTTATTTTTAGCTAATTGTTCATTGGTTTGAACTTACAATGAGCACAGTACAGTTTAAGACCAACATGCAGAAAGCTGAGCAGTTATGATGCACACTGTATATAAATAAGTCTTATGACATGACTGATACAGCAGGGCTCCAACATCTCAAGACCTTCTTCCCTCCTGACTCAAGATATGTTATTTCTTTCATAGTAAAAGGTATAACCACAAGCGTTCTTAATTATATTTCCATTTTCTGTCAGATATTCCTCCTGTCATATGTTGATCCTTCATTCCCAATGTTTATAAAACGCTTTTACATGTTGGATAGGTGGACTTTTAAGGTAAAGTCTTACCTTTGGTACCAATTGTCTAGCAAGAGCTTTATTAACATTTATTTTTAAAGGGCCTTCAATGTGAAAAGGGTTGCATTAAATAGCCATCTTCATTAACTAAACTACAGATCATTCTCTCAATTATTGGTATATAAAACATTATAAAAAAGTGAGAATGTACCATCACAATTCCCTAGAGCCCAAGGTGTCCTTGTCAAATGTTTAGTCAAAAACTCAGAGATTCAATTTGCTACAAGACATGGAAGGAGAGCACATTCTTACAATTGATAAAAATAAATTGTCCTGGCATTATTACTTGGAAAGTGATCAATTGATTAGCAAAATATTTGGTAATATTTAATCGTATGGATTAATTAATCATTGCATCTCTTATTGTGAACCTTACTGAGTCATTCTGGCGACAAAAAGATAAACTACTACTCTAAGTGCATAGAAAAAAACTGGAAGATACAATATCCTCAGGAAATGATCAGGGAGTATTCAAAATATGAAATAGTGTCGATGGATGTGGTAGTCTGGGGGTCACACATTAATTAGACATTATTTTTCTTAAGCAACATCAACCTTTAACAAATATAAACCTTTCCATGTATCTTTAAAATGTTTCCAAAAAGACTACAAACGAGATTATTCAAAAGTAATTGTGCAATGTTTAATTTACCTTAATAATCAATAAATGACAAAATAAAATAACAGTGTTGATGATCTGCTGAGTCTCCAAAAGAATATAACCCAAAAATAGAGTTTGTGATGCAAAGGTAAATATTGGTTTGATCGATTGATTTCATGGTCTTTATGGCTGCATTATGAAAGCAACAGCCATCATACAGAGAACAGACAGCCACTTCCTGGATGTTATTATTATTATTCCTGAAAGCACTAGAAGTCACCAGCATACATCATAGTATTATCAACCTTTTGGTCAGATATGGTCTGATGTAACCAAAACCCATGCATACGACTCCCTCTTGTGCTGAAAAAGGGAGACTGCTCATCAGCGTTGGATTTTCTAAAAGCAGCCATACAGAGCAGTATGATTGGACGAAATAGGATTGAAAACAACAGTGAACAGCCCAACCTTCAAATGTATATAAAACATTTTTCTAATCATCTCACAGTAAGGAATTAGAGCTCACAACAAATGAGACTCCCAAGTGCCTCTTATACCAAATTATATGTGCTGTTTAAACAGGAAACAAAAGCCTTAAGTGTGTTCATGAATCAAAAGTGAATGAAATCACATCCTGACACCTGATCAGTGCCTCTTTCTGTACCCCGATGGGAGTGTGCAGGTCCGACACCTGAAAGTTCAGCACGTCGATGTCAGACGCCCCAAACGTGGCCTCCACCTTGACCCTCTCATGCATGAGAAAATGAACCTTCTTGTTGGTCATGGAGAGGAGACATCGGAGGAAAGTCTCTCTCAGCACAGATCGTGCATGCTGCTCTCTCGGTAGCTGCTCAGCATTTGTCTCTGACGAAGCGGAAGTGGCAATGGAGGTTCGACAGAGAGCGATGAAACGAGCTGATTTGGGGTCAAATCCTCGGCTGTTGGGGTCGGGTCCTTTTGGTAGGCGGAGCACAGACACAGGAGTTGCCATGTTGAATCTTTCTGCTAATATTTATGAAAGAAAAACAAAATACATAAACACTAGCGGAGCAATAAACCTGCTATTAAGGCAAAGCTCTTTCTAAAGATCGCATTTGGCATATATTCACACAGATTAATTATAGCAAATTACAGCTAATTATGGACTGAAGATGAAAATTGTGTTTTGTTTTACATTACTTGATTAATCAATTAAGAACAGTTAATGTACTTCGATGCCTTGAAATCAATTGCAGAAAAGATTCCTGCCCAGTGAATACAAGTCATTTTTTAAATTTTATATGAATATTTTTTCAAAACCTTCCACTTCATTTCACAGTGACTCCAAATCCATGCAGCCTTGATACTACACTTGGCTAGTTCTTCATACCTGTTTTGATTAAGAAAGACAACAATGCTTTTCAATGAAAGGTGGAATAAAATCCAATGAAAAGGAGGTATGTCCGACTTGCCCAGAGTTTTACAATTATGCATTAATACGGAGTCAGTGGGTTACATGACATGGGAATAATTTAAAACAAGACAATGTTGCTAACTGTTCATAACTATATTTATGGAAAAAGAAAGTAAAATCCAATATAAAAGTTGTATGTCATACTCACCCAGTGTAGTAATACAATTCTGCATTGATTGATAGAGTCAATAGGTCACATGATATCGAAACTTTTGCAGAGTTTTTAATAAAATAAATTCTGAGCCCTGTTGTTAAGCTAAGAACTCGGATGTGAGCTTACTTTCCTCAGACTGCTCACAGTATGTGAAACTGAGTAAGAAGAAGTGAATGTCTGATAAATAGCTAACCTAGAACTATCTTCACCACGGTATATCAACCAGTTGCGGAAAGTAACTAAGTACATTTACTCAAGTACTGTAGTTAAGTACAATTTTGAGTAATTTCACATGAAGATTTCTACTTTGTACTTCCACCCCACTACAATTCAGAGGTAAATTGTGTACTATTACTCCATTACACTAATTTAATGTATTTAGTTGCTTTGCATATTTGGATTAATGATGTCAACCCTTAAAAAAAGACTTTAGTTACACCTGGAGTAAATTCACAAGCTACCCTGCAGAATACAAAGCCATTCAAACTAACTGCACCTTTATCAGCTTTCTTAAACACATTAATGGATCAATAATTATAATTTAAAAAATCTGATATATGATTCTGAAATGGGTTGATCTGCATAATGAGTACTTTAACTATATTTTGATGCTAATACTTTTGTACTTGAGTAACATTTTGGATGCAGGACTTTTACTTGGAACAGAGTAGGACTACTCTCTGCTATTTTTACTTTTAATTAAGTGCAAGATCTGAGTACTTCTTCCAACTCTGATGATAATTTTACCAACACTAAACAACGTCATGGGCGCGTGTTGCTATTGCTAAGACAACACTGATGTAACCGGGCACCATTTGAACACAACATAAGCACAAAACAAACTTTCTTCCTTACACCAGTGTGTAACAAACAGAGCAATAATTTAAAACAGGTTTCACGAAACCCTCTTAATGTTTATCTCTACACTGACTTACTGTTTGCTCCACTTAGCAGCGTCAGTGCATGTTGCTGCAGCGTCTTCTTCTTTGGTGGAGTCATTGGCCCGATGACACAGCAGTTTATAGGCGCATTACCGCCGCCTAGTGCAGCAGGGAGTAAAGGCGGTGACTGCCAGCAGTGGAAGATACAGAAGAAATGAATATGCCTACTCAGATTAGCAGATGTGGGAAGTCACTAAGTACTTTTATTCAATTACTGTACTAAAGTACAATTTTGAGATAATTGTACTTTGCTTGAGTATTTCCATGTATGCTACTTTTTACTTTCACTCCACTACAACTCAGAGGTAAATTGTTCACTTTTACCTCACTACATTTATTTAATACCGTTTGAACCTTTGCCAAATTGGATTAATAATGTGAAATATAATAAACTCTTAAATCAGACTTTTGTTAAGCCTGGAGTAAATTCACAAGCTACCCTGCTGTATACAAAGTCATTAAAACTAGCTGCACCTTTACCAGCTGTGATAACACTCCAATGCATCATTTATTATAATCAAAACATATAATATATATGATTCTGAATTGGTCCAACCTGCATAATGAGTACCTTTTTTCTTTTGGTACTTTAAGTATATTTGATGCTAATACGTTTGTACTTTTACTTGAGTAACATTTTGAGTATTTTTTTACTTAAAGTATATTCAAAATATAGATAAATATATAAAAGTACTCCTTATGCAGATTGGTCCATTTCAGAATAATATATATAATTTATAAATATTTATAATTATTGATGAATTGTTATCAAACCTGGTAAAGGTGTAGCTATGTTAAATGTATGCATTTTTTAAATGTTGGCTTGAAAGTGTGGCTTTGTTGCTGTTGAAAATGGAGCTGCACATCATCATCATCATCAGAGTGCCTCACCCTCTGAGAAAGCAGTAAAACAGTGATGGTCGCAGGCGGTTCTGACTTCCTGCGGAGCCTTGTATGGAATCTTGGTGGGAAAACCCTTGAAGTGGGTGAAAGACATTGCTCAAGATGAATTATACCATGAACAGGATCTTTATCCTCTCTGTCACTGGCCTTTTGAATAAGTTAATTGGGTCTGTCTGTATCTGATACCCTCAGTCTGTTTCCGAGCACACAGTGGCCAACAGGATAGCAGTGCCACAAGAGACTCCTGAAAAATCCTAGATGTGACCATATATGGAGGATGCTACCATTTATGAAATGCCATCACAAATTGAGGCAAGAAATTCCTCCAGACAGTGATCTAAAATGCAAATAACTGGCAGTGTACAGTTAATCAAACAGAAAGCATTAAGTTTTGTCTGTTCAGAAAAAACTAGCATTCCCATTTTTAAATTAAAGGTGTTAAGGATTTCTAAGTAATTCCTATCTTTTAGTAAAGGCAAATATTTAGTTTGGCAGAACATTCTCTCTAAAATAAAGTCCCTTTATGTAGACGTTAAGATTTCAGCCCACATCTGATAAGGGTAACGAGTTGCCGCGTGTTCTCTGATTTGCATGCCAGGGAGACAGAACGTCACAGACAGTGACGACATTGCTTGGATTGTTTTGATAAGGATTTGTGCAGTCATCAACATGTCTCGTCCGAACTGCTCTAGAGCAGGGGTTCTTAACCTTTTTGACCTTGAGGCCCAATTTTTATAGTACAAAGTGGCCCGGGGCCCATTAAATATTTACACTGTATAGGTTTAATTGACCTCACTCACGGTTTGATTTGTATTCAATAATAAACCAAATCCACTTACAGTTTAACAAGCAAAAACCTTGTCAAATAAAATGACATGAAAAAATGGGATCATCACAAAGACTTTTATTAGACATGTGTATGTAAACCTGCACACACATCAAGCCACTGAACAGGCTGATAATTCCTGGCACATATCAAGCCGGGACAAGACATTTTTTTAAAGGATCAAGTCAGGCTTTTTAATTAAAAAAGGACCAATATTTAGATTTGACTTATAACAAAAAAATTACAAATATATATATAAATCAATCAATCAATAAAAAGGTGACAAAATAAATACATTCACATAATATGAATATTTTTTTTAATGAAATAAACTGTAAATAAAATTGAAATAAAGTGCAATTGAAACTATAGCCTTATCTGTGAAGTCATTTGACAATTGCTTCAGCAGGCATGCAGAACCAGAAGAATCTTTATATCTGACAAATCAACAATAACAACAATAATAACAACAATGAACAACAGTAATACAACTCCCTTTTTTATCTTCACCTCTTAATGAGTATTCTGCCCCCGTTATAAGTGACTTTACAACTCAGCAGATAGCTAAACAGGTCTGAATACTGAATAAAAGTCGGAACCAAAGATGTGCAGTCTCCAGTGTTTTACTTCCATCCAGCAATCAGATTTACTTTGTGAAACTGTAATACAGGAAATACAATTCTAAATATATGTCTTAAACATGTACAAAATACAAACTTCGATGTATAAATCTAGCATGTAGCTGCTAACTGAGAAGATGAATGTACAGTAGCTAACCTGTCAAGGCATTTACATGAAGCTAAAGTAAATATTTCCTAAAACGTTTTTCTATTAACCATCTAACTAACATAAAGTACATTATTACTTACAGATGATGGTTTCTTGGACATTCAGAACAGGTAAGTATGGAAAGAGAAACTTGTGGTAACAAAGCAGAGTAAAATGTCTTCCTTTCACGACGTGTGGTTTTCTCCAACTAATCTGAACTCAAAATGGCGGAACCATGACAACCCTGGGCAGAACACATCTCTTGAATGGCCACTAGATGGCGCTGTTTACACAGACAAAGATAGGGCTACTAGCTCAGACATGACACTCCCCGTCTGGTATTACTAAATACCACTATTAATAACTCATAATCAAACACATTATGTATAACTGAACACTCCAATTTACTGCTCCGAAGACATGAGGAGGATGACTTCAGAGATGGGCCTCAAGAAAGTCCTGGTGCTTCCATGCTTAAGCGATCTGGAGGGAGGTCTGCCATCTTCTGCTCAGTGGCCTTCCCTCGAAGCTTCTGGCAGGTGATGCATTTGCGGATGACCTTGTTGATGCACCTTTTTGCGCCGATGATCCAGTACCCGGCACTCCTGATCGAACCTTCCGTGAACATACGGCCCTGATGTTTGACACGTTCGTGGAAGTGTCTCACAAGCAAGACGGCGACATGACTTTTCCCTGGTATGATGATAGGGTGCCTTTCATCGTTCTCCATGAGAGCATGGGTAAGTCTACCGCCTACTCTCAAGAGGCCCTCAGGGTCTAGTGTTGGGTCCAGCTTCCTCAACGCACTTGCACGAGGAACTTCTTTCCCTGAAGATAGGCACTGAATCTCATCTTCGTAGACGTCTTCTTGCACTGCTTTAACAACAACCTTTCTAGGCTTGGCAAGGTTTTCCTGAGGCCTTGTGCAGTGGTGCCAGCCGCGGCACTCATTCCGTTGATCGGCTGGAACTGTGCAAGTATCCACAATGTGAATGAGAAGCCCAATGGCGCGAGTGAGAGACCTCCACGTTGAAAACCTTTCAAAGCGGCTTGAGGTGAGATGAGATTCTTGTGTCTGCGTCCTTAAGACTGTGCAGTCGGAGCGCACTTCTGTATCTTAATGGGGTTCAATTAAGTCAAAAGTCTCCACGAATGTGGGAGCCTGTCCTTTGGGCTGCATAAGGAAAGCAGGACCGGTGATCCATGTGGAATGTTTCAATTCTGACACATGCAGCGATCTTGTTCCATGGTCAGCGGGATTGTGATTGGTTTGAACGTAATGCCACTGCTCCGGCTTGGTTGACCTCCTAATCCTCTGTACACGATTACTGACGTACACATAGAAGCATCTCTTCTGGTTGTGTATGTACCCCAGTACTACTTTGCTGCCAGAATAGAACTCAGTGGCTTGTAGGGTGACATCCATTTCACTGACGATGAACTCTGCTATCTCAACTGCCAAGACTGCTGCTCCTAACTCCAGTCGTGGGATTGTATGAGCGGCAATCGGTGCGAGCTTCGCTTTGCCTAAAACGAAGTTGATGTGGCATGTGCCACTAGAGTCCAAAACCTTCAGGTAGGCCACTGCTGCTATAGCTATAGTGGAGGCATCGGAAAAGACATGAAGCTCGAGTCTTTGTGCTGAGGCAAGTGAAGCTGGGCAGTATGTCCGAGGTATCTTGAACTCCACGACACCTTACAGAGAGCTTTTCCATGAAGTCCACTCCGCCTCTCTTTCTGCAGGTAAGGCAGCGTCCCAATCGGTAGAGTCTGCGGTCAGTTCACGAAGCAGACACTTGCCTTGCAGAGTGACTGGAGCAAGAATGCCAAGTGGGTCGAATATACTGTTCACAGTTGACAATACGCCTCTGCGTGTATAGGGCTTGTCTTCCATGGATATGCTGTAAGTAATGACGTCATTCGTGAGGTCCCAACTCAGTCCTAGACTTCTCTGGATCGTGGGGGTGTCTGCCTCTAGATCCAGGTCTTTAAAGTTCTTTGCGTGATCTGTGGCAGGAAAGGCATTCATCACTGCCTGGTTGTTTGATGCAACTTTGTGCAACCTTAAGTTGAAGTTTGCAAGCATTCCTTGTGTCCTTTTCAACAGATCCACGGCTTCAGCTACCGTCGGTAGCGGCTTTAGGCCATCGTCGACGTAAAAGTTGCGGTCGACAAAACCTCTGGCATCCATCCCAAACTCCACCGCACCATCTTGGGCTGCTCGATGGAGTCCATAGATTGCGACAGCAGGTGACGGACTGTTCCCGAACACGTGGACTCGCATCCTGTATTCCACCATGGGCTTGGACAAGTCGTTGTCTGCATGCCAGAGAAATCGGAGGAAGTTGCGATGGTCTTCTCTGACGAGAAAGCTATGAAACATCTGTTCCACGTCGGCTGTAATCGCAACTGCTTCCTGTCTGAAGCGTATTAGCACACCTAGTAGGCTGTTGTTCAGGTCAGGCCCGGTAAGAAATGTTTGGTTCAATGAAACACCTCTGTATTGGGCGCTGGAATCAAAAACAACGCGTATTTGGCCTGGTTTACGAGGGTGGTATACACCAAACATAGGCAAGTACCACACCTCCTCATTTTCCTTTACAGGCGGAGCCAGTTCTGCATGGCATCGGTCAAAAACTCCCTGCATGAATGAGATGAAGTGCTCGCGCATCTGTGGCTTTCTTTCCAGGGTCCGACTAAGAGACTTGAAGCGTGTCATTGCCTGCTCTCTGTTGTTGGGAAGCCGCTGGCGAGATGGGCGAAATGGGATAGGTGCCGACAAACTGTTTGAGCTGTCGACGAACATCTCCCTGTCCATTAGCTCTAAGAACATTCTGTCTTCTATGGAAAGCGCAAGTCCGTCATCATTTTGTGTCCGCTGGAAGATGTCATTGCCAAACTCGTGCTCTGTGCTTGAATTTTCAAAGTGTCTGTGTGTGCTTTGAAGTGAGACAGAATGGGGCTTAGCGCTAATCTTCTCTGTGACTTGTATTTGATTTGGGCATGGCATGCAGAGACAAGCAAGATTTCTGGCTCTCACAGACCTGTAACTTCTTCTTTAAGAGGCTCCTCTGTCCTCCACTCGTTACCTGTATTAATGGCACCTTTTTGAACTCGTTATCAGTATAAAAGACACCTGTCAACAACCTCAAACAGTCATACTCCAAACTCCACTATGGCCAAGACCAAAGAGCTGTCAAAGGAGACCAGAGACAAAATTGTAGACCTGCACCAGGCTGGGAAAACTGAATCTGCAATAGGTAAGCAGCTTGGTGTGAAGAAATCAACTGTGGGAGCAATTATTAGAAAATGGAAGACATACAAGACCACTGCTAATCTCCCTCCATCTGGGGCTCCACGCAACATCTCACCCCGTGGGGTCAAAATGATCACAAGAACGGTGAGCAAAAATCCCAGAACCACACGGGGGGACCTAGTGAATGACCTGCAGAGAGCTGGGACCAAAGTAACAGAGGCTACCATCAGTAACACACTACGCCGCCAGGGACTTAAATCCTGCAGTTCCAGACATGTCCCCCTGCTTAAGCCAGTACATGTCCAGGCCCGTCTGAAGTTTGCTAGAGGGCATTTGGATGATCCAGAAGAGGATTGGGAGAATGTCATATGGTTAGATGAAACCAAAATAGAACTTTTTGGTAAAAACTCAACTCCTCGTGTTTGGAGGAGAAAGAATGCAGAGTTGCATCCAAAGAACACCATACCTACTGTGAAGCATGGGGGTGGAAACATCATGCTTTGGGGCTGTTTTTCTGCAAAGGGACCAGGACGACTGATCCGTGTAAAGGAAAGAATGAATGGGGCCATGTATCGTGAGATTTTGAGTGAAAACCTCCTTCCATCAGCAAGGGCACTGAAGATGAAGTGTGGCTGGGTCTTTCAGCATGACAATGATCTCAAACACACCGCCAGGGCAACAAAGGAGTGGCTTCGTAAGAAGCATTTCAAGGTCCTGGAGTGGCCTAGCCAGTCTCCAGATCTCAACCCCATAGAAAATCTTTGGAGGGAGTTGAAAGTCCGTGTTGCCCACCGACAGCCCCAAAACATCACTGCTTTAGAGGAGATCTGCATGGAGGAATGGGCCAAAATACCAGCAACAGTGTGTGGAAACCTTGTGAAGACTTACAGAAAACGTTTGACCTCTGTCATTGCCAACAAAGGGTATATAACAAAGTATTGAGATGAACTTTTGTTATTGACCAAATACTTATTTTCCACAATCATTTGAAAATAAATTCATTAAAAATCCTACAATGTGATTTTCTGGATTTTCTTTTCTCATTCTGTCTCTCATAGTTGAGGTATACCTATGATGAAAATTACAGGCCTCTCTCATCTTTTTAAATGGGAGAACTTGCACAATTGGTGCCTGACTAAATACTTTTTTGCCCCACTGTACCTGTGTGAATCAGGATTTTCCATTGTGGCCACAACCAAGACCAAAGCCGGAAACAGACTCAGAGCAATGCTGGAAGCTACTCTGAGAGTGAGCCTTTCCCCCATTCCACCCAGACTGGATCGGATTACAGTATGTCTCAGAAGCAGGCCCAAATGTCTCATTAAGAGGTGAAGATAAAAAAGGGAGTTGTATTACTGTTGTTCATTGTTGTTATTACGGTTGTTATTGTTGATTTGTCAGATATAAAGATTCTTCTGGTTCTGTATGCCTGCTGAAGCAATTGTCAAATGACTTCACAGATAAGGCTATAGTTTCAATTGAACTTTATTTCAATTTTATTTACAGTTTATTTCATTTAAAAAAATATTCATATTATGTGAATGTATTTATTTTGTCACCTTTTTATTGATTGATTGATTTATATATATATTTGTAATTTTTTTATTATAAGTCAAATCTAAATATTGGTCCTTTTTTAATTAAAAAGCCTGATTTGATCCTTTAAAAAAATATCTTGTCCCGGCTTGATATGTGCCAGGAATTATCAGCCTGTTCAGTGGCTTGATGTGTGTGCAGGTTTACATACACATGTCTAATAAAAGTCTTTGTGATGATCCCATTTTTTCATGTCATTTTATTTGACAAGGTTTTTGCTTGTTAAACTGTAAGTGGATTTGGTTTATTATTGAATACAAATCAAACCGTGAGTGAGGTCAATTAAACCTATACAGTGTAAATATTTAATGGGCCCCGGGCCACTTTGTACTATAAAAATTGGTCCTCAAGGTCAAAAAGGTTAAGAACCCCTGCTCTAGAGGATGGTAGAACAAAATGTGACTGCATCTCTTTGCTTGTATTGTTCGTCCTCTCTTCTCTTTGTGCCATTACACTTTCAGCATAGGACATCACGCCGTTCTCCTGTAAGCTTCTTTGATTCTGCATACTGGGTTTATTAAGATTTTCCTTTACAAAAAGTTTAAACGAAAACAAAATTACCGTAGTTTGGTGGGAGAATTGGTTAATGTGAAATTCTGCATGTCTTCTTGGAAACACACAATTACTTTTTCAAGAATAGCATGATTATTATAAGCAAAATAAATGAAAGTATCAAGAGTTAAAAGTATTTATTTAGCAGGTTTACATAGGTTGTATTTTCAATCACTATGAGTTGTCAAGGTGGGTCATAATTAACAATTATATATGTTGTAATTAGGGTAATAATTAAAATATTAATATACACTAGCAATGTGCCTCTTTGCATGATGATGTTGATCAGTTGTTCATATAGTTCATACATTTTTTCCCAGATAATGAATTGTAATTAATTGATCCCATTACTTTTAATTTAGCACGACCATATGTTGAAATGTGTGGCAATGAAAGAAATATCTTAACAGATTAAATGTTGAAACTTCCATGTTCACCTCAGGGAAATTTGAAATAACGTCAGAATGTTCAGTTTACATATCGAACTAAGCGTTCCACTGAGGATGCAATCTCCTCTGCTTTCCACCCAGCCCTCACCCACTTGGACACAAATAAGTCATATGTTAGGAAGCTGCTCATAGACTTTAGCTCAGCATTCATCCCCATCATCCCCCAGCAGCTTGTAAACTAACAAACCTGGGCCTCAGCCCCTTTCTCTGCAACTAGCTGCTGGACTTCCTCATTGCCAGACCACAATCTGTACGGGTCGGCAACAAAACATCACCATCACGCTGAGTATGGGGGCCCCCAAGGATGTGTCTCAGCCCCCTGCTCTTCACCCTGCCAAACACGACTGCACACCCCGCTACAGCCCCAACCACTTTGTCAAGTTTGTGGATGAACAAAATCGTGGTGGGTCTCATCAGAAACAACGACGACGAACAACACCGTCTTACTCGCCAAGAAAGCCCAGCAGAGCCTCTCCTTCATCTGCAAACTGAAGAGAGCAGGAACCCCCACACCCATCATGTACTCCTTCTACCGAGGCGCCAGCGAAAGCATCCTCAGCAGCTGCATCACCTCCAACCGCAAGACCCTCCAGTGCATGATGAACACTGCTGAAAGGATCATTCGTCCCTCATTCCCAACACCCCTGGACATCTACAACACACGCCCCACCCGCAAAGCACTCAGTATTGTGGATTTTAACCAGACACTTTAACTACGCTGTTATGGACAATCATTTGCACTACTGTACATCATTTTACTGTAATATTATATTAATTTTTTATATGGAAGGTTGTGCCTTTAGATTTTTTATTAATGCCTCTTAATGTGGGTATATGTAAACATGTGTAAAAGTTTGATTATGTAAGTGTTTGTATATATATATTTCTATTTTTATTCATCAGGATTGTGAAAAACAGCATTTCCATTTCCCTGTCTGTACTTCACACACAGAAGACAATAAACTTGACTTTGACTTTTGATAAGGATTTAACTCTCAGGCTGCTGTGCCTACAGTATAAACCTCACAGAATCATAGCATTATAAGACACTGAAAAAGACTGTTTGAATGTAATCTTCAAAGTGTGACTGGGTCATCAGTCATGCGATAAAACAACAAGGCAGGTTGCATTTATTTTTGCTTCCATCACAACAGTAAACATTATAAATGTACTATCCAGTGTTAATTCAAATGTGCTACACATTCATAAATTCTTAATATTGGCTCATGTTCAGGTAAAAGGGTTAAAAGGATTTAATTCATAGCCTATTTTCAGTAACATATTGTAATTGCATTATTTTGTTTTCATCAGAAATGCAAGGATGGCAAATGTTTTCTTTGAGAGATAATAGCTAATTTATGTTTTCTCTTCGTCAAGGTTATGGGTTTCTGTTGCTAGTTTCTACTTTCTAACCTTTCCTCTTTCTAACCATACCTCTGAGCCTCTTCCAGAACCAAAAGATGTGTTTGCCTTAGACGGGAGACTCTAGCCCAAGTCACTCACTGTACTGCGCTAGTTTCCCTCAAGCTCTCTGATAACCATCACAAGATTAGCTCCCTGAACATTATCCCCTCACCCATGTCGCATCTCGTTTTAGGGTTTCCTTGGTTAAAACTCCACAATCCTCACATAGACTAGTCTAACTCATCCATCGTTAACTGGAGTCCTTTTCTATCACTCACTTAGTTTACACTCACCTGTACCCCCCACAGTCACTAGTGCACCAGATACCCCCAAACCCATTGATCTCACCTCAGTATGGGAGCAGTATTATCCCAGCGTTACCCCTCTGACCAGAAGCTCCACCCTTGTGCTTTCTTCTCACACTGACCCCTGCAGAGAAGTACTACGACGTTGGTAATCAGGCGTTGCTTGCAGTGGTTCTGGCGCTTCAAGAATGGATGCACTGACTACAGGGAGCCACCCACCCTTTTGTGTTATGGACTGACCATTAAAATGTGTCTTTACTTTGCCCGCAGGCTCAGCCCACGCCAGGCTCGGTGGGCTCTGTTCCTGTGATGGTTCAACTTTACCCTGACCTACTGGCCTGGCTCCCAGAATGTGAAGCCCGATGCGTTGTCCCGGCAGCTCCCCCCTCAATTGGAGAATTCACAAGAAGAAACCATTTTGCCATCTTCCTGTGTCATGGGAGAAGCTAGGAGACTGAAAGAGTGGCCCAGGAAAATCCTCCAGCTCTGGATTGTCAACCATACTTGCTGTTGACCCCAGATGCTAGATCTTCATTGCATTAATGGGGACATATGCCCAGAGTAGCATGCTATCCAGGTTTTCATCAGACCCTGGGCCTACTTCATCAACGCTTCTGGTGGCCCACTATGTCCTCAGTCACAAAGGAGTATGTCTCAGCCTTCTCCGTCTGTGCCCGCAGTAAAGCTTCACAAGAGGCCCCCGCTGGTCTTCTCAACCCCCTTTTCATTCCATATCGGCCCTGGTCCAACATTGCACTGGATTTTGGGACCGGTCTCCCTCCATGTGCAGTAGGTAATAACACTATTTTGACCATCGTTGACTGTTTTTCTAAGGCTGTGTACTTTTTCCCCCTGCCTTAACTACCTTCTGCCCTCGAGACTGCCGCTCTTCTAACCCAGCATGTTTTTAGGCTCCATGGAACCCCTCAAGATATTTTATCCAACAGACGTCCCCATTTTCCCTCCCAAGTAGGGCCTTTATGCCAGGCATTGGGGGCGTTGGCCAGCTTCTCCTATGGCTTCATCCTCAAACCAACGGCCAGACGGAGCGGGCTAATCAGGACCTGGGGGCTGCTCTATTTTGTGTTGCCTCTCGGAACCTGGCCTCCTGGTCTATTCATCTCTTCTAATCACCGTTCTAATATCTGTTATGTTTCTGCATGGATTTTTGGTTGTTGTGTTTTTTTTTTTGTGATTGCTCTTTTTGCCCCCCTCCTTACTCTGTTTCTCTGTCTGGTATTCTCCATGGCTGCAGATGAGGCACACCTGTTCCTACTCAAATCATCAACCTTCTCTTTAAGAGCCTGGACCTCACTCCACTACTCTGCCAGATAATTAAATGTTGTTGAAGCATAACTGGCATCACAATAGGAATGGTAGACAACAAAATAGGTCTTTTTGCTGACGACGTAGTTTTATCTCTGACTAACCTTAAGAGGTCTATTCCTAATCTCCTTAAGATAATAAGCACTTTTGGGTCATTTTTCAGGATATCAAGTTAATGAATCTAAGTCAAATATCCTTTTCCTTAAGGCTTCTGTTACGTCCCCACTAAAGTCTAGGGGACCTGGAGACTGTAACACGCGACAACCAATTAATGAGTAAGTCAGGTTAAAGGTCACAGACAATGTTTATTTGTACTCACAAAAGAATACACAACAAATGTTCTTCAGGTGAGGAGGAGGAGGAGACCAGGGAGATTGTGCCAAATAAAAGAAATAAATATAACAAAAACCAGGCCTATCTCTACATCTCTCTTCTGAAACAAACTCAAACAAAAACCCTCACTTCCTGAACTACTAACAAGTGGACAAAGCAAAATACAGGGGTGGCAACAATCCGCTAACCTAGTGTGTCTAACATAGGTTATCTACGTGATGAGATGTAAAGGGTACCCCAACTTACCTAACTCCTCCACCTCCCACCACACACACAGTCACAACATATAGCATAGGCTACGCGATTGTCACAATAGTTTAACACGCAGTCAAATTCAGTCAGCAGCAGGCCCAGCAGTGAGACCGAGAAGGCTTCCTGGTTGTCTCCTTTATGGCTGGTCCTGGGTGCTGATTGGTCAGCTGAGGGTGAGGAGCCAATCAGTCATCAGTCAGAGATGCCCAGGCAGGTACTGATCAGCTGCTGATTAGCTGTAGTGAATGACAGGGAGTAGAGAAAAGAGCAGGAGGCAAGAAACAAAAGTACAGCCTGCTCGGCACGTAACACCCCCACACATATAAATCCAAACAGTATGTTTGGACCTGACAATAACCTTTACATAGCACGAGATAGTGCATCAGCCAGAATATTATCGGCTCCCTTTTTATGACTTATTTCAAGGTTGTAGTTCCCAACAATCAATGACCAACGCATAAGGTGTTGATTGTGATTGTACATTCTTGCAAGAAAAACCAGGGGATTATGGTCAGTATACAACTTCCCTCTTAACTGGGTTAACCCTATATGCACGCTGTTTGATGGGCAAAGGGTTGGTCAACACAACATCATGAACTATGACAGAAGTTTGTGAGGGAGTCTTATTGAAAAGACATTCAAAGTCAAATATCAGGGACTTAATGTCATTTCCCTGATTACCAGGGAGATGAGACAAGTAGTGGGGCAAATCCAACAATACCTCAGCATTGCTTAGTCTTGCCCCCTGTGGTGTTGCATTGCGCATCACCAACTCATCTTCATCCTCATTTGAGCTCACCTTTGTAATTGAAGCCATAGGAGAGACTAATGTCCCCACCTGGTGAGCTTTGGAAGACTCATTTTGATCATCCCGGGAGCAGTACCTCTTTAGCATGTTGACATGACACACTCTGGTAGGACGTCTGCCGTCAGGTGTTTGAATGACGTAATTTGTTTCACCGAGCTTCGCATCTACAACATAAGGACCAGAGAATTTAGTAGACAGAGCAGAACCAGTTACAGGCAATAGAACCAATACTTTGTCTCCTGGCTGAAACAAGCGCGCTACTGCCTTCTGGTCGTAGCGTTTCTTCATTTTCCCCTGGGAAGAGGCCAGAGCTTCCCTAGCCAAGGAACAGGCCCGCTTTAGACGCTCCTTAAGTTTGGCAACATACTCCGGGATACTGCAAACTTTATTCTTTGACATGATCAGATGCTCTTTAAGAACCCTTAATGGTCCTCTGACCTCATGTCCAAACACTAACTCCGCAGGACTAAAGTCTAGAGACTCCTGAACAGCCTCCCGGGCAGCGAATAACACCAAAGGAACACCATCATCCCAATCTCTATGAGACTCATGGCAATGTTTTCTTAGCATGCATTTCATGGTCTGGTGAAATCTCTCTAGTGCCCCCTGACTTTCAGGATGATACGGGCTGGATGTCACATGCTTGATACCTAAGGTGTCAAGTACCCTGGCGAACACTTTAGACATAAAGTTGGTTCCTTGATCCGTTTGAACCACCTTGGGTAGACCAAAGAGGGAAAAAAACTTCAAAAGTGCCCTGGTGACAACTGGAGCAGTGATTTTCCGTAGTGGAATGGCTTCTGGGAACCTAGTGGAAGCACACATGACAGTTAAGAGAAACTGATTTCCTGTTTTAGTTTTTGGCAAAGGTCCCACACAATCCACAATCACTCTTTCAAATGGCTCCCCCATTACTGGAATGGGGATGAGAGGAGCAGGGTGAATCACTTGATTCGGCTCACCAGCAACCTGGCATACATGACATGATCGACAATGAAGAACAACATCTGACTTGAGTCCTGGCCAAAAGAAATGTTTTAAGACTCGGTCATAAGTTTTTGTTACCCCCATGTGACCTGACCACAGATGATCATGAGCCAAGGACATCACTTGAGAACGATAGGCTGTTGGCACAACAACCTGATAAATTGCACAGGAGTCTGACTCTTCACAGGTCTCACTAACCCAACGACGCATCAATAGGCCATCCTCGATAATGTAGGCCCTCTTCTTTGACTTGGCGTCTTCCTCACTGGTAACAGAAGAGAGACATTTGGAAAGTGTTTTATCACTTAGCTGGGCTGCCAAGAATTCTTCCCTAGAGGCAGGCAGTTGTACAAGTTCTGTGCAGTTACGGGATGATCCAGCACCAGCAGACCGGGCCTCCTCTGGCAGCTTGTCCGACTCAGTCGTGACATGAGGAAACTGCCCTGTAGCAAGAAAAGAGTCAGACAAGTCATCTCCATATTTTTTTGACTGGGCCCTTGTAACCACACACGCAGGAAAGATCTCAGGAAGTACTTCAGCTGTTTGACCTGCGTCTAAACTTAAATCGGGAGAATGAATGACCTCCGGTACTGGCCTAACTTTGCCCCCTGCCAAGTCATTACTAAGAATGAAATCCACCCCTTTGATGGGCAAGGCAGGGAGAACGGCTACTTTAAAGAACCCTTTTACAAGAGTTGTGGAAATATACACATTGTGCAAAGGGGCTGCCACTAGTGTCATGCCTACACCTTGAACAACAGCACTTGAACAACATGATGAGCTGGACGTTAACGGTAAGATGCCTTCTCTGATGATAGACTGAGAACCTCCTGTGTCCCTAAGTACCTGCACTGGCAGCTGGTCTCCAGGATCCCCTGTTAAAGAAACAAAGCCCTTTGAAATAAATGGCTTGAAACAGGGATCAGGTACATCATCCTCCTGTGATCTTTCAATGTCCGATAGTGACACTTCTTTAATGAGTCCCATGCCTTTTGGCGTTTGTAAACGTAGTGAAGGTTGCTGTTTGCGCTTCAAGGTAAGACACTCTGAAATAAGGTGACCTGTTTTATGGCAGTAGTAACACTCACGAGGCCCCCGAGGAGGTGATGGTGGTCCTCTAGATTTTTCAAAAGGAGTGGGGCCAAGATCAGGTCTCCCAGTTAAAGACCCTGCAGCCTTGTCTGGGTGTAAGGAAGAAGAAAATACACTTGTGAGTGAGTACAAATTCATCCGCCAAGACCGCTGCCCTAGACAGTGAAGTGACCTTCTGCTCATTTAAGAATATTACCAACCTTTCGGGCAAAGAGTTCTTAAAATCTTCTAAGAGAAGCAATTGACGAAGAGACTCAAAACGATCCTTCACTTCACTTGCTGCACACCATTTATCAAAGAGAACAGCCTTTTCTCGCGCAAACTCAACAAATGTCTGCGTAGCAGACTTTTTGCGGTTTCTGAATTTTTGCCTGTAGGCCTCCGGCACAAGCTCATAAGCACGCAAGATCGACTCTTTAAGCACCTCGTACTGCAAGCTTTCTTCCAAAGAGAGTGACGATACCACTTCCTGAGCTTTACCGATTAATTTGCACTGAAGTAGGATTGGCCACATGTCTTTAGGCCAATTTAGTGCAGTTGCAATTCTCTCAAAAGCACAAAAATATGAGTCAACCTCTGACTCTCTAAAAATTGGTACCAAAGCAATATGTTTGCTAACGTCAAAACGTTTTGTATGAGGGTCTGTGAGCGAAGGTATTGACCTCTCAAGTGTCTGTGACAAGGTCTTCTCTGAAGAGATTCTCAGGGCTTCGATGTCAAGCCGCTTCAACGCGATCTCCTTCTCAGCTTCTATCTCTAACTTGCGAATCTGCAGTTTGTGTTCATAGTCTGCTCTACGTGCCATTTCCTTCTCCTGGACCTCCAGCTGAAGACGGGCAAGACGAACCTTCAGTCTGGCATCACTACTTGAACCTAAGCTACCTGGAGAGAAAGCCTCAAACCTAGGAAGCGTTGCTGGAAGAGCCTCAAGAGTAACCTTGTCAACTCGAGGTGTAGTTAAGATAGCCTGACCCTTCTGTTCTAAGAACGAAGCGCCAACAATGGTTTCCCTATCATCAACAAACACATCAGACCTAGGCTGAGTTGACAAGACTGGGCGTACAAGTATTTTTAACTCCTCAAGTTTTTGCAGAACTATCTCTCTTAGCTCTTTTTTTAAACAATACCTGTTTACTGAAATGTTATAGTGAGCTGCAATACATAACAAGTCATCTTTGCGACACGAATTCAACTTATCAAAACTTGGATTTTTGATGAAATCCTCTAATTCAAAACCCATTTTCTCAGCCAAACTGTCACAACTACAGTGACTTCTCAATAGTGGTTGTCTTTAGCTCAGGAAAAAGGATCCCGGACGAGCCCCCATTTGTGTTACGTCCCCACTAAAGTCTAGGGGACCTGGAGACTGTAACACGCGACAACCAATTAATGAGTAAGTCAGGTTAAAGGTCACAGACAATGTTTATTTGTACTCACAAAAGAATACACAACAAATGTTCTTCAGGTGAGGAGGAGGAGGAGACCAGGGAGATTGTGCCAAATAAAAGAAATAAATATAACAAAAACCAGGCCTATCTCTACATCTCTCTTCTGAAACAAACTCAAACAAAAACCCTCACTTCCTGAACTACTAACAAGTGGACAAAGCAAAATACAGGGGTGGCAACAATCCGCTAACCTAGTGTGTCTAACATAGGTTATCTACGTGATGAGATGTAAAGGGTACCCCAACTTACCTAACTCCTCCACCTCCCACCACACACACAGTCACAACATATAGCATAGGCTACGCGATTGTCACAATAGTTTAACACGCAGTCAAATTCAGTCAGCAGCAGGCCCAGCAGTGAGACCGAGAAGGCTTCCTGGTTGTCTCCTTTATGGCTGGTCCTGGGTGCTGATTGGTCAGCTGAGGGTGAGGAGCCAATCAGTCATCAGTCAGAGATGCCCAGGCAGGTACTGATCAGCTGCTGATTAGCTGTAGTGAATGACAGGGAGTAGAGAAAAGAGCAGGAGGCAAGAAACAAAAGTACAGCCTGCTCGGCACGTAACAGCTTCTAAGAGAAGTAACCCCCCAGTAGTCACCACATTTAATAATGTTGGAAGTTTTATGTATCTGGGGATCAAAATCACACCTACAACAGATGACCTTGTATCCACTAATTATGATCCAGTGATATCAGGAGTGACGAGCCTCATTAAAAAGTGGTCAGCAATGCCTATTTCATTGATTAGCAGAATTAATATCCTTAAAATGAATGTCCTACCTACATTTTTATACCTATTCCAATGCTTACCGTGACCACCACCAACTAACTTCTTTTCAAATATGACCAAACTTCAGAAATTTCATTTGGAACAACAGACGAGCGAGACTGCGTCTCTCCCTACTCTACTTACCTTATGAAAGGGGTGGGCTGAAACTCCCTAACTCCAATGTTACTACTGGGCAAGCCAACTGTGGACTACTTCTTTTTGGTTTAGATTTACTTCATTCCTCTCTTGGGTGCATATTGAAAGAGAAACTTCTCACCTACCTCTATATTTGTATCTTTACTCTGGTGATCTGGCAAAACTACGGAAAGCTACAGGCAATCCATTTGTTTCAAATACTATCCATGTATGGCATGAAGTTCATAAATACCTAAATGTTTCCCTTAAAATGTCCCAGTTCACACCCATTTGGGGAAACAACAATTTCCCTCCAGGGGAAAAAGACAGACGATTCAAACTTTGGGAAGACAAAGGTATTTGGAAAATATCAGATATTTTGAAGATATCAGACAGAACTTTAAGTACCTTCAAATTAGAGACTTCATTTATAAGACTAAAAAAAAACTCACCTTTCCTGATCTGTCAGCAATAGAAAAGGTGGTAGCTTGCCTGCCCCAGAGAAGACTTATCTCTATTCTCTATAGGACTCTAATGTCAGGGTCACAGGATTCATCTGATGATAAGAGACTTGCCTGGTGAGCTGACCTAGAGGAAGAATGAACTGAGCCTGAATGGCTAACCATTTGTAACATTTCTCAGGCACAAACATACAATCCAGGTCTCAGACTCTTACAATATAAGTGGGTTATGACGCTATATATCACTCCTGTAGTCCTGAATCATTTCAATGGTAATATTAGTGATGTATGTTTTAAATGTGAGGCACATAAAGGGAGTCTTTTCTATTGTTTATGGTCCTGTATACAATTGCAAGAATTTTGGAGAGAAGTTATTAATATTCAAGACACCCTCCAATTCAAAGCCCTCCAAAGCCAAGAGCTAAACCCATAAAAGAGTCCCCTATGTCAGTTGGTGCACTCTGACAAGGCTCACAACAACACTGCTCTCCAAAAACCAATCACAGTCAAACTAATTATAACACAATGTAAAGAAAACTATTTACAGCATTGGGAAGAAGAAACTAAAAGTAGATTAGATTGCCACCTGGCACTAAAAAGAGATTATGAACTGGCAGAATATCTCTCTACTGTCAGAGATAGAAAGCAGAGACAGATCCTGACAAAGTACAGGCTCAGAGACCACAAAGTGGCAATCGAAACAGGAAGACACAAAAGATCCTGGCAACCAAAAGAAGACAGAATATGTGGTCACTGTACGACAGGTGAGACTGAGACAGAGATGCACTTCCTCCTAAAGTGTGAAACTTTCAATGAAATGAGGAACATTTACTTTAAACATACATTTACGTTCATGCCTGAACATGCACACAGACTATTAAACTTGGAAAATGAAAGGTCCTCCACGTAATGCTTTGAATTACTCAGGTCAGATACGTTTCAGTAGCCAACGTTTAAAAATCTACCTATAAATAAATCATCCCCCTCATAATTATCTTCTGCTTCAACCCAAAGGACTAAATGATTGTGGGAAAACTAAACATCGAAATAATAACTGAACAAAAACAGCCAATTTGAGTTCCGTTATATTACTAAGGTTAATTAGCCCACTTACCACAAACATTGGTGGAGCTGCCAATCAGCCAGACGGAGAAAATGTAAGCAAAAAGCGTGAGCATTTTGGAGCCTGTTTGGGTCATCCTTTAGAGTGTTGTAACTGAAAAAGATAGGCCTTTATAAATAATACAACCGGGACACTCCTCCTTCCTCATGTACCTACAAATATGGACATTTTTTTATTATTGCTACGGACACTCTTGTGAGTCTGAACACAGGCAGGCAGGAGCCTTTTCTGAATCCATTTACCTTTTTTTGTTTGAAATTGCAACGTTTTCTAAGTTATTATCTACGTGTGTCGAAGTGTTTTTGTATTACTGTATATATATCATTAATTTATACTAATTTGAAATGTATTTTTTTGTTGTTTGTATATCTTATTATTTTGTATGTTGATGCTTTGGCAACATTGTTTCTTTTAACTTTCATGCCAATAAAGCCCTATTGAATTGAATTGAAATTAATATAATATCAGAATCAGAAGTACTTTATTTATCCCAAACTGGGAATGTTTTGCATTGCAGCAGCGAAATACAAAGAGAAGCAAAACAAATACAAATAATTCGAACAAAAAAATAAAGTAAAAATGAAAATGAAATATACAAATGTACAAAAATGCAATAATAATACAGTGTAAATGTACAATGTTAAGTGTGAAGGAGTGCATGTTAAGCCCAGTTTACAGAGGCTATGGAGCAGTGAGTTGTCTGCCAGCCAGGGGGGAATTATTGTACAGAGTGATTGCAGTGGGCAGGAATGTACCAGTCCTTGTTACAGCGGAGCAGGAGCAATCTGTTGGAGAAGGAGCTCCACTGTCTGGTATAGCTGCAGGTGGAGAGGGTGGGCGGGGTTATCCATGATGGACCGTTTGTTAAGGGGCCTCCTCTCCACCACAGCCTCAAAATTGTCCAGTTTGATGCTGATGACCGAGTCAGCTTTCCTGATCAGTTTATTGATTCTGCTGGTGTCACCGGCTCTGATGCTGCCCCCCAGCAGACGGCAGCAAAGAAGAGTGCACTAGCAACAACAGACTGGTAAAAGATCTCCAACATCTTGCTGCACACGTTGAAGGATCTCAGCTTCCTCAGGAAATAGAGTCGGCTCATCCCCTTCCTGTACACAGCGTCAGTGTTGGCCCTCCAGTTCAGTCCATTGTCAAGGTGCACTCCAAGGTACTTGTAATCCTCCACCACAGCCACATCCTCACCCAGAATGCACAGGGGCAGTGAAGACATCCTCTTCTTCCTGAAGTCAATGACCATCTCTCTGGTCTTGGCCACATTCAGAAGCAGATGATGTTTCCCCGTCCACAAAATCCTCCACCAGTGCTCTGTACTCCTCCTCCCATCGATCCCTTATACACCCTACCACTGCAGAGTCATATGAAAATTTCTGCAGGCGGCATGACTCTGAGTTGTGTTGAAAGTCAGTGGTGTATAAGGTGAACAGGAAAGGAGACAGCACAGTCCCCTGTGGGGCTCCTGTACTACCAACCACCACATCAGACAGTAGACTGCCCAGCCGGACATACTGTGGCCTGTCTGTGAGGTAGTTGGCAATCCAGGAGATGGTGGACACGTCTACCCTCGTAGCCTGCCGCTCGTCACTCAGAAGTTGTGGCTGGATCGTGTTTAATGCACTGGAGATCCATCCAGGTACGAGTGAGCACGCTACAGCAGGTAGATAATAGCATCGTCCACCCCCAGGCGAGGCTGATAGGCAAATTGCAGAGGGTCTAAAAAAGATCTCACCTGCGGTCTGAGATGGGACAAGACCAGGCTCTCCAGCACCTTCATCACCTGAGATGTGAGAGCTACCGGCCGATAGTCATTGAGCCCAGAAGGAGTTGTCTTTTTAGGGACAGGAACGTCTGCAGGACGTCTTCCACAGCACCTGGATGGTCTCCAGATGCAGGCTATTTACTTAATAATTTGATAACAGTGATGTTCCTGTCTATTAAGAAAAATAATTAGACTTTACTTAATTAGTTTAAATAAATATAATGTGTAACTTAAACATTATTAAGTAAGATTTACTTAATATGTTACGTTTAGGGATAAGTACATTTTACTTGATATTGGAAAGTAAGTTCTACTTGATATTATAGCAGTAAAATATACTTTAAAAAAGTGAGTGCAAATATTTACGAGGATTTAATCAAGTAAATCCTACATGTTGTTTCTTTCAGTGAAGGATCATGACAGCAGCTAGTTTGAATGACTTTGTATACTGCACCGGTAGCTTGTGTATTTACTCCAGATATAACTAAAGTCTTGTAAGTGAATTGTAGTCAGGTAGAAGATCAAAGTATAACCATTTTACTATAAGTAAAGTACAGTACCTCAGAATTGTACTTAAGTACAGTATTTGAATAAATCCATCTAGTTACACCACTGCTTTTAGGTTTTACATTTAAGGTTCTCTGACCTTTTGAAAATTATTGTTTTTGTATAAATCTATGTAGTCTTTGACAACAAGCTTAATTTTAGGCACATCTCATCTGAGACAATAAAGAATGACTTCAAGTGATCCAGAATCCTTTAAAATGCACGTCAGCCCCGTATTATTGAGTAATAAACTAACAGCAGCAATTTCAAATCTATATTATACTGAACTGGAAGCACATTAGGGATTTAAGAACAGGAGCAAGGTGTTGATTCTTGAATTGCTCAGTTTTCTGAATAAGCTAAAGTATTATTGTGATATTTAAAATTTGCATTCTTTTGATTCTTTTTTTGGGCATGTTATGTGTTTTTAAGAAATTATGTTCCAACAAATAATTAATTAGTCATTTTGTGTTTGGTAGCCAGCTATTTTCATCTAGAAGTTTGAGAGTGTGACAAAGAAAATCAAGATTGCTTTCATAACTCTGGCGAGGGGATCGTTTTCTCCAAAAAATGCAGATACCTTTACCTATGGCTATTCTTATTCATATTCTTATTACTGTTTTTATTATCGCTATTCTTACTATTAAGCATATCGACCCATAGGCGCCTCAATAGACTCCGTTAAAAAACAGCTTGTAGTTTTTTTCGAATTTTCTTTTATTGCACGATTATTTCAGAGACATTTTCAAGGAATCCTTCTGCATTGGTGCTGCTTTTGGGTACGACCCACATCGGGAATCGCGTCCAAAATTCCTCAGCATATCTATGTTTTCTATAAATAATAAATGAATCGACGAAACAAACTAAAGCAAAGATTCAAATTATTCGGCTATTTGCGATTCATTTAGCTTGTTTATACATTTAAACGCAGAATGGAATCATGTTTTTAAATGTATAGCTACAATCCATCATATTTTTATCTTTATTTGAGTATTTAATCCGACACTTTCTTCAAGAGGAGCTTGCACCGTTGTGTGTCAGGGCAGGCCTTTTCTTATGCCCCTTTTCTTTTCCTGCTAAAACGAAATTTTCACACAAATACACTTATTCGTCACAAAACGAAACGAAGGAAGATAATTATTGTATCGTGTTAATGTAAAGTAATAATGTGTGCGATTTATAACTTCTGGATAGTTGAGATAAAATCCGATAAAATGGACTTTTAACAATCCCCATAGGGAAATTCTAGTGTCAAGGCAACAACAGACCAAGAAGAAACAATAATAATAATAATAATAATAATAATAATAATAATAATAATAAAAATAATGATTAAAAACAATATACACGGCAATAATAATAAGATTAAATAAAATAATAAATAAAATAAAATAAGAATATATATTATCGATCGAAAGACATGTAGTCTGGGGGAGTTGCCGAGTCTGGTTCAGCCAACCCAGCAACTTCCTAATCCTTTCTTGTAAAAATGCAAGAAAAAACGCACCTGGTTCTTGCATGTTAACACAACACAGCAGTGGAAAGGGGCCTATACATGTCTGAGGTAGGATGGTAGAAGGTATCTTCTTTTAAAGTAGTTGTTGAAACACATCTTTTTGTACGACAACTCGGCAAATTATAGCACTAAGAACGTCGAGGGATAAACAAGTTAATCCGAAATTGAACAGTTGATGATGACTTGTGAAAAGTTCGTCTCTTAAAGTGAATTGTCTCAGTTTAACCTGATTCAATTCTCAAATCCAGAAAGCTAATTTTTTAACAGTCTTTGCATGCTGATTTTAAGTAAAAACTAGAGAGTATTTCACTTGCGTGTAAACGAAATACAGTTAATGCGTAATGGATTTGTGCCAAACGAGTTTGTCCAGAGCAACAGCTTCCTGAACAACTGGTGAAAATATTCACCAGACAGACCCCGCTTCCTTCATAATTCATCGTTCATATGGTGGTCACATGGTAGTGACAACTTTCACTTTT
Source organism: Eleginops maclovinus (assembly GCF_036324505.1). Classification (NCBI taxonomy): domain Eukaryota; kingdom Metazoa; phylum Chordata; class Actinopteri; order Perciformes; family Eleginopidae; genus Eleginops; species Eleginops maclovinus. The sequence goes on along the minus strand of NC_086366.1, from coordinate 13,680,917 downwards.
CACTTAGGGTTTTGAATACATTTCTGAATGATTACATTTTTGTCTTTTATTTTTCCTTTTTTACGTATGGTTTTATGACTGTGCATCCATGTGACATCCATGCAGCCTACATATGTTGAGAGCTTAGCGTGTTATGAAAACAAACATGTATATTACTTGATTGTGCACAGTGTTCATGTTTTAATACTATTTTTACAACAAAAAAAGCCCCGGCGAGCCAAAGGGCTTAGACCTCAGAGGGATAACAGGATTTTAGGGTCCCATCTCCTTCCACAGTTTTGTAGGTCGCCAATTAGGGTGTTTATGCTTATTTGCGTCACATGATGATGACACGTCCATATTTGTAGGTACATGAGGAAGGAGGAGTGTCCCGGTTGTATTATTTATAAAGGCCTATCTTTTTCAGTTACAACACTCTAAAGGGTGACCCAAACAGGATCTAAAATGCTCACGCTTTTTGCTTACATTTTCTCCGTCTGGCTGATTGGCAGCTCCACCAATGTTTGTGGTAAGTGGGCTTATTAACCTTAGTAATATAACGGAACTCAAATTGGCTGTTTTTGTTCAGTTATTATTTCGATGTTTAGTTTTCCCACAATCATTTAGTCCTTTGGGTTGAAGCAGAAGATAATTATGAGGGGGATGATTTATTTATAGGTAGATTTTTAAACGTTGGCTACTGAAACGTATCTGACCTGAGTAATTCAAAGCATTACGTGGAGGACCTTTCATTTTCCAAGTTTAATAGTTTGTGTGCATGTTCAGGCATGAACATCTTTCAGAAAGATGTTCAGGCATGAACATCTTTAGGAAAGATGTAAGAGCATGTTAGCCCTGCTACATCTTCCCTGAAACTGGTGATGTATCAACTCTCTGTTCTCTCCTTCTCACACAGTTGAACATGTTTTAAGTAAAAGCATACACCAAAACATAATTGTATAATACCTGTTGATTAGAAAGAGGTATGGGTGTCTTGCATTTTGCTGCAAGATTATATTGAACTTTCTTCTTTTTTTAAAATTGGCAGTGTAATGAATCCTGCAATTGTTTTTACAGGGACTCACAATTGTGTTGATGCAGGGGCTGTCACGGGAAGAACAGAAGACTCTAAAAGTGACTGCATCCTGTAAGTGTGTGTGTGTGTGTGTGTGTGTGTGTGTGTGTGTGTGTGTGTGTGTGTGTGTCTTTGGGTGTGCGTGTGTCTTTGGGTGTGTGTGTGTGTGTGTGTGGGTGGGTGGGTGGAACAATATTATTTTATTAATGCCTTTGCTATCCCGGATTGGGAGCTGAATAATGCATTATGTGAGTTCAAACATGTATAGTCACAAGAAGTAGCTCAGCAACATATTCTGGGCACAGTACCAAGCCCTTTCTGGTAGAACTGGATTCAAATGACTAGCACATCAGTGTATCAAATTGAAGAATTACACTCCTCGATGTCAGATTGCTTATTTAATGACAAAGATGAAGAAGCCCTGCAGCAATTCACAAAATAACAATATGAGCTACAATCAGTAATTCCTTCATGCACATGTCTAACACAAATATCAGCAAGAACTTAATAATGATGATATAAGATGACATAAATGATAATGATAACCAAATAAGATAAAGGACTTACATGAATTATGTTAGCATGCTTAAAATCCAAACTCTGTAACAGGAACGTCTGTATTGCTTACTGTTTAACTTCTGTAACCGGAACGTCTATGATACTTACAACAATATGGCCGACTCCTAACTGAGTATTAATAATATACTACCCCCTAGTGGCCAGTGGTAAACTCTGCATCCCCCCCAGTCCGTAAAGCTATGAACGGGAATAGGTTAACGGACTCAGTCTCGCATCCAATGGCCCGTCTCGGGTTCGTAGCGTTTGGGTGGCTTCCTCGGGCGGCATGGCCGGTCAATGCGGGGCAGCGATGGCGGTGATTGCGACACTGGAAGCGACGCATCCGGGGTGACTCCTGCAGGGACGGGTACATCTTGGGCCCCAAAACCAGAGGTTGCCTCACCAGGGGGCGCAGGCGGGGAGGTTGTCACAGCCGTGTCACTGTTCCCATCTGCTGCTCGTGGAATGAACCCCTGGGGTGTCACAGGCCCCGGGTGTGCGGGCAGGGTCTGGCGTTCCAGGGTCGCGGGTGGCAGCAACAGCACAGCTGGCTGCTGTCGGGCGTAGGGGGTGGCTGGAGTGTAGCTGCGAAGAAATCGCCGGTTTCGCAAAGTAAGGCGCCCCGACCCGTCAACCTTAATCCGATACTGATCGTGACTTAGCGACTCCACCACGACTCCCGACCGGTCCCACTTGTGAGGGTTTGGGCCCTGCTGATTCTGGAGGAAAACTTTCTCGCCAAGTGCCAATGGGCGGAGTGGTCTTGAGTGAGCCCTCAAAGACTCAGTGGTGTGGGACATACGGGTCCGAAGGGCATCCTCCTTCGCCGCCCATGCCTGGCGCCAGAGTGGCCGGATAAGTGGGTTCGAGAACTTTTCTAGTCTGTTGACAAAAGAAAATGAATCTCGAAGGGGGCGACCAAAAATGATCTGTGCCGGTGAGAGGTTGCAGTCGGGGTCAGGCGTGTTGCGCAACTGTAACATTGCGCGCAAAAAGCGATCATGATCAATACTGCCAGTTGGGCCAGTGTTAGACATCAGAAGGCGCTTAGCAGTCTTCACTGCAACCTCCGCTCTCCCATTCGACTGTGGGAACCCGACCGAGGAGACGCGATGTCTGACGAGCCATAAGCGGAGGAAGTCCTCTGTATGACTAGCTTTGAACTCTGGACCACCGTCGCTTGAAAGTTCCTCCGGCACGCCAAAGGTGGCAAAGAACGTGCGGAGGTGGCGGACCAAGCCAGCTGAGCCTCCTAGATCAGTGCCTGCTGTGGAGCTTAGGACCTCCACCCAGCCCGAGAGTCGATCTCCGACAACTAGGTAGTGGCGGCCTCCATAATCAAAGAAGTCAGCAAACACCGCCTCGAATGGGGTCGATGGTGGTGGGGATGGTAGGGGGGGCGTGGCTGCCTGTGATGGAGCATTGCGGTTACAGTCTGAGCATCCTTGCCTGGCGGCTCGGATGTCCTTCGACATTCCGGGCCAGAAGACTATGGCACGGGCGTGCTGCTCCATCGCAGAGGTTCCTTGGTGAGCTGCATGGAGGTGCCGGAGGACTCTGTCACGGAGCGACGCTGGAACCACAACACGGTCGTGATATAGGAGGACGCCATCTTGTGCGTAGATGGACTCACAGGCTGGCGACAGACTCGCCAGGATAGGATCATTAACATCCACCCTGCCCTCGTGCTCGATCAGGTGCAGGAGGTGGCCGAGGCATGTGTCAGCTGCCGTCTCTTGCGCCAGAAGGGACCATGAGATGGCTCCAAGTTCTTGTGCATCGTCGCGGATGGAGGCCATTAGTGCCGACTCCACGGCATCAGGCACGCTTGGTGATCCCAAAGAGAGGCCGTTCGCAGAGCCCGAGGGGGAAGGATGTCTGGAGGTTGCATCAGCGGCATGGTTGCTCTTGCCAGGCATGTATACGATGTCAAAGCGCCATGGCAGGGTGCGCTGCTTATGTCTGAACAGGCGTGAGTTTGTTATCTCATCTAGCGTACGGTCGCCAAAGATCTTTACAAGGGGCTTATGGTCGGTGACCACTACGAGGTTGTCACATCCTTGTGTGAAGTACCGCGTTTGCTCCAGGCCCCAGGCCACGGCAAGGGCCTCCCCTTCGATGGCCGCATAGCGCTGCTCCGCCGAGGATAGGAACCGTGAGCCAGCGAGGGTGATCCTCCATCCTCCTGGGCAACAGTCCGGTATGCCTGAAGTGCAGCTACAATGTTTCTGGAGCAGGAAGTAGCCAATACCACGCCTGGACCAGTCAGGGCGGAGGCAGGTGCGCCTACGCATGTCGAAGATCTCTACACCCTCACGGATGGCCCCAACTATGGCTTGTTTGGATGCTTGGAAGGCTTCCTCCAGTTCCGGGGACCATGAGAATTTGCAGCGTGGGCTGAGGAAAGGCTTGAATGGCGCCATAGTGTCGCGCAACTGGGCGTAGTTCGCCACCTGGTTGACGAGGCCGAACCAGCTTCTAATATCCGTCGTAGAGTCCGGGGTGGGGAAGTCTCGGATGGCGTCCAAGTACTTCGGGAGTGGCTCTATGGTAGCGTCTGACACCCTGAACCCAGCAAAATCAACACTCCTTTCTGCGAATTGAAACTTATCTGGGTTTAACACAATGCCTGACCGGCCGACACATGCCATGAAGTCGATGGTCCTCCACCAGTGATGCTCTAGGTCAGTGTCATAGTGAATAGTGTCATCCACACAACGTTCTTTGCGCTCAAAGTCCGAGAGGACAGCGTCAAAGCGGCGGTTGTAACCGTCCCCCGATGACAGGAAACCTTGTGGCGCCCTGGTGTAGCGCCAGCGGCCGAAGGGCGTGATAAAGGTGGTTAGATGTCGATCCGACTCACGCAGGGGCACACTATGGTAGCCGTTCCAGGCGTCCGTGACAGTTTTCCAGGTGTCCCTCGGGATGCGACGTGCGAGGTGGAATGGGGATTCAGTGGCGAAGGTTTCACGTTGGCAGAACTTGTTAAGAGGCGAGAGGTCCACAGTCCTGCGGGGGGAGCCGTCGTGCTTCCGAGTGACCACCATGCGATGGCACCATTTCACCGGTTCGCCGTATGGCACACGTTCAATGACTCCAAGGGCTTCATCCCGAAGGAGGTCGTCGTAGACTCTCTGCTGCCAGTGCAGAGACACGATGGCCGCAGTGTGGCATGCTTTTGGTGTGGCTGCGGGATCCACGTGCATTTCGATGGGTGGCCCCTCCATGCAAGGCAAGGCTCGATGAGGGCAAGTGTTGAATGTAGATGAGGCGTATCTCTCGAGTAGCCACTCTTTCATCCGACCATTGTTCTCCGGTGTGCAGGGGAACGGTAACGCCTGAGGACGTGGAGGAGGGGCTGAACGCTGGGGGCATGAGCATGGAGCGTCATGTGGATTATTTTGGCCTGTGCAGCCACTGTTGGTGGACCTCGTAGCATTCACAGACAAGGACTTGTCTGGTGTGTCACGAGTGCCAGGGCCATGCTCGTCTCTGGGTCCACCTCCACTGTTACCTGACGGGAAATCCGTAGGCAAGAGGCCGAGGCTAAGCAACGACTCATAGGAGAGGTACATTGCCCGAACTGAGCTGCTCACGTACACCATTGAGCGGCAGGACGTCACACTGCAGTTGCTGGGGGCTGTTGAGAGCCTAGCAAAGAATGCTCCCTCAATGGCTATGGGGGAGCGGTTGGCGGCCGACAGGCTAAGTTTGACGGGACGCAGGTCGTCACGCGAGAACCCGCAGGCGAGGAACTCCTCTAGAGACCAAAGATCAGATTGTGCGCCAGTGTCCGCAATGGCGGATATGTGCACCTCATTGACCGAGCGGTTGTGGATGCTGTCCCTCGGCCCGACTGACCTGTCACCTGAGATGGTGATTGGGACTCGGGGGTGGTCTTTAGCTTGGCCCGCCTCCATTCACCCCGGGAGAAAATGTGGTGCTCGAGCCTGATGTGTGTGGGATGATGGACAGTGCTGTGTGTCATCTGAGCGCGGTGACGGCCCCCGCAGCGTCGGCCAGGGCGTGCCCCGAATTGAAAAGATGATATCTGGGAGATCTGCACTGACTCCACGGCAGCCTGCTGACTATTGGTCGATGGCTGTTGTCGGCTCTTCCGGCGGCGGGCCCTATAGCAGTCAATGCAAATCTGGTGTGGCTTGACATTCCATCCGCGAGACCCCTCCGTGAAGACCCTAAAAGTGCTTTTACAGTCCGGGCACGAGGCTTGTCTAGCCCTGTCTGTCGGGGCTGGGGTCGGGGTGGGGTTTGGCCGTATATCTTTCTTTAGGCGCTGGAACGACGACATGGCTGACAGAGTGGATGATGGGAGAGCATTGCGGGCCATTTCCTTATTCTCAACGACTGCAATTACATCATTCACTGGTTTTGTAAGAATGTCAGGTATTCCCAGTGTTTCGCGGCGAATATCAGAGTCATAAATTCCATTGATTAGAACATCACGGATAATGTGGTCGGTATAGTCTACATTCTTGCCACACTCGCATACTGCTGTGTAGGCGCATGTCTCCGCCTTTCCTCGCACTCTGGCAGTGAAGGCACGGAATGCTTCATCCCGATCCTGGTGAAACTGAAGCAGCTCGGTGCGCAGGACACATGTGGCTACTGGAATGACAGCTAGTGAACGCATGGCAGCGATCAGATCCACCAGGGGCCCAGAGGCGATGTTGGGATTAGCTTTCAACAGGCTGTCTCCAAGATCAGGCCCAGCGCACTGAAATAACTGGAAAGGGGCCTGGGCAGCCCCTATGCCTGAGCCGGTGCGAAAGACATCCCAACGACGAGTGAATACGTTCCATTCCTCTATCGTCACGCCAACGTCGACTTTAGGCCGATCAAGTTTCGGGCCATGTGCAGTTGGGACTTGGGCTGGCGGGTTCTGATGGACAAGTCCGTGATTCGTCAACAGAGCAATGGCGAGTGCTTCGGATACATCTCCAGTTACGAAAGCGCAGCCAGGAACAGAACATCCAACAACAACCATGGCTTCTTCATGAAGAATTACACTCCTCGATGTCAGATTGCTTATTTAATGACAAAGATGAAGAAGCCCTGCAGCAATTCACAAAATAACAATATGAGCTACAATCAGTAATTCCTTCATGCACATGTCTAACACAAATATCAGCAAGAACTTAATAATGATGATATAAGATGACATAAATGATAATGATAACCAAATAAGATAAAGGACTTACATGAATTATGTTAGCATGCTTAAAATCCAAACTCTGTAACAGGAACGTCTGTATTGCTTACTGTTTAACTTCTGTAACCGGAACGTCTATGATACTTACAACAATATGGCCGACTCCTAACTGAGTATTAATAATATACTACCCCCTAGTGGCCAGTGGTAAACTCTGCACAAATCATTTGCTTTTCATGTAATTTATGCCTGCTCAGGTGGCAGCAAATAAGCACGTAAAACATCAAGAAGGAAGGAGAATGGAGTTGATGGACAAAACGCTTGACTCTCATCCAGGAGGCAGTTATCAGTTGAGTCTGCCCGAAATGATGTGGTGTTTTGTTTCTAAGAATTCACAAACATTGCGAGACATTCCGACACCAGAGAAACAATTGTGCGGGTAGAATAGTAACTCAGTAAGCCTGTGTACTGTTGGTTAAGAGGGCTGCAGAAACAGATTCGTAATGCAGAGCTGCAGGCTCGGAGAAAAGAAAAGAAAAAGAGTGCATGCAGACCGAAGTAACAAACAGCGACGTAATGTTACCGGTATCACATATTATTTAGCCTACAAGTGTTTGTAGGTATAAAATGCATGGCACAGTTGTGTCACTACCAGTGGCTTGGTGTGCCAACAGATTTCCCTGCCTAATCTAGCATAAGCATTCAAATGAACAGTCGGAAAATGACTACAGTTCCACAAAAATAATTTAATTTCACAGTTTCCAGCTTCACAGAAAAAGTAACAATTTACAGCTATATTAGACTTTATGCTATCAAATACTATACAATACAATCAAGGGATAAATTAACAACAAGGGTATGATTTCAGCTGTATCTATACAAATCAACAGTGAGTGAGTGAATGAGTGTGTGGGTTGAGAAGAGAGAATGAAACAGAACTTTCCTATTAAAATGTAACATATACAAAGAATTTAGAACCAAGTTATTTTACTTTTTTTTTTTACATAAACAGATTATTTTAATACCCTCTCTCAAGGAAAAATGCATTTACTTGGAGAAAACAGCATCAGTGCCATACAGTTGTCATTGCATGTCACAGCCTGAGAGAAACAACAAAGCGTCGTCGCGCGTATTTTTTCCCCACGTAGCGTAGGACAGAGTCTGGGAGTCGCACTACGAAAAAAAACTATCGCTGGCTCCTTATGTAGCTACAGCAATCCTAAACCTTCACGCATTTTACGTAGCAGTTGGGGCTAAATTTCCAGCGCCCCACCGGCGTTAAATTTGGCGACTTTGATAGGCCAATTATTCATAATTTCCCCCTAGCAACCATAACCGGATTGGCTGTTTAGCTGCCGGTCAGGGGCACTTTGCCGATGGCCCCATGAGAGAATGATACACTGTCTGTCAGTGGAAATTCACTGTTTAATGAGTGTTAGTTGGTGGAAATGTTGTTTAAATGATTTAAATTGCATGTAGGCACACACACTATTAAGTAAAACTGACATTGATTTAAAAAAAAATATGCAAAAAATATTTTTTCCCTTCAACAGCTGGTGGGGCAGAGCCCCAGCGCCCCCTATGGGCCAGCCGCCTCTGGTCACTACCCTGATCAGTAACAAAACGCAAGCTATCACCTGCTACTGAGAGAAAATTAGTCAGGATGTTCCCCTGCTATACTGTGAGTGTTGCCGTCGTGTAGTCACGTGACCCAGCAGTGCACTGACAGCTGCGTGATGGCAGAGAGGAGGAGGAGCGCGGTTTGGTATTATTTAGTTGCTGATCAAAACACTGCAAGCTGCGATGTTTGCAGAAAAAAGGATACTGTGGCAACACCACACATTTAAACAAACACCTGGAAACCCACCCTAAAGAGAATTTAATTTCCATTCAAATGTGCATACTGATGACACATTGCTGTCCCCTTCACAAAAGTAGATTAGCTGTTTTTCTAAGTAAAAAGTATCGGTATCGCTAATACCCTGTATGTATCGGATCGATACCAAATGTTGCAGTATCGCCCACCCCTATCTCCTGTTAGAAACTCTCTTCACAGAGCAGAGATCATGCATGACGCTGCAGAGGGGCCCGGCCAGCTCAAATTTAAAGCCGCAGACCCAGAATCAGCTGTTTTTTCGAAACAGGACTGAAAATAGAGGGGTATGAGGCATGGCTACAATGGGTGATATGTTTGTTATTTTGAGCAAAACATTTCACAGATCTGTTCTGTATAGATATGGCCCTGTAATATATTGTTCAAATATAGCATAATAGGAGACGTTTACAGTTCTACCGTTTGTCTCTACTTGGGTCTACCAGGTTAACGCCTGTATGGTGCTGTTTTATGACTCATCATCTAGTGACACATACACTTGTACTCCAGATAGATGTGCCATAAACTTTTTCCTTATGATGTTACTGACCCCTCATGCCATGCCGAAGGTCTCCCCAACAGTCATCGTGATTCTAGCATCTCTAGTTGTAAGTTTCTTAATATAGCACCTTATTTGCATCAGACTAGCAACTCCCTTACAGCTCAAACAACCCTACGGAAAACCAGAGTCAGATTCTCTGTTTTGTGTACAAATACTTTACTTCTAATCCCCGTCTCATTTCCCTTCACTCCACACAATGTTTGTACTGAAAAGATCAGAAACTATTCCAAAAATCTTTCCAGCAGGACTGTTTATTCCTGTAGGTGATCTTTTCCCCCCCTGTGAAATAAGTCCGCATGTACAGCGAAGGGTGTATGGTGTGGCTATATTCCTAGTTATGAGTGTTTTTAGAAAACTCCATCAGAGGGCAGTATTACAATGGATAAAGCTAAAATGTAAATACACATGAAGGAAAGCTACATTTAAATGTAAAATTACTGTATATTCTAAATAATACCTCAGATGTGTTAGAAAAAATGTTCGATGCGTGAAGGTCAAGAATTGTTCAAAAGTAGACCCGGAACTTCTAGCTTAAATTCAAGAGTATTTATTAAAGCGATGGTGTAATAGCCCCGCAAAGAGGACCCAGCCTGGGTCCTCCCCCAAGCCACTGACTCACAGATCACATGTAAACAGCAGCTCGGAGGAGGAGAGAACGACCTTCTCTGTACAACATGCACTTCTGCAAAGCGGGGGCTTGATCCTGTTGGCCCCTTGTCGTCACATGGGTGTTTCCCGGTGTCTTCTATTAGCTGACGTCGTCGTCGGAGGCGTCACCGTCGCAATTTTGCTAGCGTAGCCATGAAGCTTCAACCTATGACATTCTATTATGCAATTCTTCTGAGGTTTATGGGTTATTAAACACGTAATAGTATTATTGCAGCAGAAATTAGTGAGAGATAGAGGCGGCGTGTAATGTCACTCCACGCGTCCTTCTCCCTCTATTCGTGTATTGATTATACTGTGAGCTACAAGCTAACTGAGACAAAGAAGGAAATTATCCGGTTTTATTACCGGATGGACATAAATGAGGTCCGTCAAGAAACGCATTAATAATGTTCCGTCAGAATATTGATTATTCTTACAGATGCTAATGCAATACTAATGACTGTCTTTCAGGAAAAACTGTGAGAAACTCAGTAATGACATCGGCAAGGCTGAATGCTGTGAGAATCAAGTTTGTAAAGGGGCAGGGCTGTCATGTTGTGGAGGGCAGGCTTTCAACCCTGAAGGAAGTACCAAAACAGGTAATTCCCACACATTTTGAACAAGAACTTCCAATGTTAGATCTGTTATTTTACCAAGAAAATAGAGACGATGCTTTTGTATCAGAAGAAGGAAGCTAATGCTATTAATAGATACGTAAAAGCTTCGAAACTTGGTGCTCTTTCTCAGAGAGCATCAAAACATTAATGCTGTCTAATGGAGAAATGCGCAACGAGCCAACATAACGATTGCGAAATAACCATGGCCACTGTTTATACAAAACAGTAAGATTGATCAGGCAAATGAACACTTGAGAAAAAAGCAACACAATCCACATAAATAAATAATGATGAAAAAGTTCGAAAAGTAAGTGTTACATGGTATTTCCTGTTTCAAGAGGGTTATCACCTCCATTATAAAATCATACTTACCACAATATATATTCTCAATTGCTAGTTACAAATTGGTAAAATAAGAGTGCACAATATTCTACCCTCATGAAGTCTAAAATGTTAACACTGAAAGAGGGTTTGATTCGACTGTAAAGCTAAAAAGACTGAAAAGTCTTTCTAATACTTTATGTAATTAAGCTAACAATCTGGTAACTGAATGTTAATTCCTACTTCCCGATCATTATCACAGCAGTGACAGCATCACTATTAACATCGCTATTCAATTTGGCATCACTTCGCCTACTGAGCAATTGTTTATAGGGTTATCTGTTTGCCAGCACTCAAATAGTTTATTAGCTGTTTCCTTATAATCAAAACTATTGTTGCTGTTGTTTTTGTCAGCTCTGTAGATGCAGGTGTTAACCCATCCTAGTAAATGAAGAACAGACTACATTCTGTCGGGGTTCTGTCAGGGCACGCCTGTCGCCTTAACTAAGGTCTTCCAAAAAAAAAAAAAAATTAAAATAAATATGAGCGATATTCGCCGTGTTACTCTGTCCTGTTTTCTCTCATTCCAAACATCCTGACCCCCCCCCCCCCCCCACCCCAACTCAACTCTCTCAACTCTACTTCTGTCCTCTCTGTGAACCTGACCTGTCTTTGAACTTAAACAAATTCCTGTATCGGCTAATGAAAACAAGCGTGAGCAGAATTATGTTTTGTTTTTTCCTGTGAAGTCCCCACACTGAAAGATATACAGTATAATACTTATTGGCTGTTGTATCTTGACTTCAACTCTGTTTGCGTGTGGGATTTTTTTTTAAAGCTGTTACAGTGGGTCTTAGCTGCTGTGGAACGAAGTCCTATAACCAACTCAATGAAATGTGCTGTCAGTCAACCGTTGTACACAAGCCTGTGCCAAAAGCCCAATGTTGTGGTGAAGGTAAGTAGAGCTTGTTGTAAAGCATCTAATGAAAACAGGGTATACCCCTACATAATGCAATTTATTTAGAATTTGTTGTTGTATACTATACCATTCACCCAAATCTTGATTCCTCTGATTGTCATAAAGGTGTTGATTCATTTATAGTAACCAGACAGTATTACATACCTATGATGCAGATGTTTGTCTACAAAGTATTAAACCCTGCCTCAGAACAGTCAGGCTTAGCCAAATAGCTTAGAAGTTCACCAAAAACACATACAGACGTGGGCAAAATTGTTGGTACCCTTCCATTAAAGAAAGAAAAACCCACAATGGTCACTGAAATAACTTGAAACTAACAAAAGCAATAATAAATAAAAATGTAGAATAAAAATCAGAAATGTGGTTCAACAGAATCATTTAAAAAAACAAAAGAATGAAACTGGCCTGGACAAAAATGATGGTACCCCCAAAAAAGACTGAAAATAATTTGACCACAGGGTCATGGTAAACTAGTCCTGTAATTAGCATCACAGGTGTCTTCAGACTTGTAATCAGTCAGTCTGCCTATTTAAAGGGTGAACAGTAGTCACTGTGCTGTTTAGTATCATGGTGTGTACCACACTGAACATGGAGCACAGAAAGCTAAGGAGAGAGTTGTCTCAGGATATTAGAAAGAAAATGATAGACAAGCATGTTAAAGGTAAAGGCTATAAGACCATTTCCATGCAGCTTGGTGTCCCTTTGACTACAGTTGCACATATTATTCAGAAGTTTAAGGTCCATGGGACTGTAGCCAACCTCCCTGGACGTGGCCGCTAGAGGAAAATTGATGACAAATTGAAGAGACTGGTAATACGAATGGTAACCAAAGAACCCCGAACAACTTCCAAAGAGATTAGAGGTGAAAGTGGACTTAAAGGAAGACGACCGAGGAGGACACCACTTCGAAAGCAAATCATAAAAAAGCGAGACTGGAATTTGCCACAATGCATTTTGACAATCCACAAAGCTTCTGGGTGAATGTCCTTTGGACAGATGAGACAAAACTGGAACTTTTTGGCAAGTCACATCAGCTCTATGTTTACAGACGCAAAAATGAAGCATACAAAGAAAAGAACACTAGACCTACTGTGAAACATGGAGGAGGCTCGGTTATGTTCTGGGTCTGCTTTGCTGCATCTGGCAAAGGGTAAATATTAACTTAAGGGTACCATCATTTTTGTCCAAGCCAGTGTCAGTATTTTGTTTTTTAAAATAATTCTGTTGAACCATTTCAAAAGCAATGTCTGATTTTCATTCATTATTTTTCATTACATTTTTATTTATTATTACTTTAGTCAGTTTCAAGTTATTTCAGTGACCATTGTGGGTTTTTCTTTCTTTAACGGAAGGGTACCAACAATTTTGTCCACGTGTGTACATGCATATAAATCTGATAATTCTCATACAATGTCTGAAGTTAACTACATTAAACTCCCTGATTCTCCTGAAGCTGCCACTGTTTCACCTCAGTCTTAAACATTTCTTATGAAACACATTTTATTTTCTGTTCTTCTGTACTTTATCCAAACCCTTGAGGCATGCATGATTCACAATTGTGTCTTATGATGTGATTAAAGTGAGTGGAAAATATCATCCTGATCTTTTGCAGAGGCCTTTGATGTGGAGAAGCAGTTGTGCTGTGGTCCGAAAAATAACAAGACGGTAGTAACTAAAAATTCCACTGAAAACCTTTGCTGTGGACGTGAGATGTTCAACACCAGGAATGAGTGCTGCTGTGTTGCTTCTTCTAAAATGATTGAGATTCAACCCATCAATTCCTCCTGCTGTAAGAATCAGTCAGGTGCGTTTGAACGTTGTATCCATACTGTGTAACGCAGCTTAACGTAAAGCGACTTCAAATGACCTTTTCTTACTTTCAGGTCCATTTTTTAATGTTTCGGATATGATGTAAATAGACAAACAAAAATGCAAGCAGAGACAAGTCAGTAAACTTGTTCGGCTGCAATGTTTAGAAAAAGGTTTGCGTTTTTGTGCTGGTGCTTTCTTTTTTCTTACTTGATTTAAAAATGATGCTAAGAATATCAGAATCCAAATCTGAATCAGAAATACGTTATTCATCCCAAACTGGGAAATTTCTAGATGCAATACCATGTTCAGAAGCCTTTGTGGTAATTGGTTTATTTCTATAATTACCTTCAGTGTCAAAGGTTAGTTTCATGGCATTTTCTGGTTTGTTTGGTTTGTACTCAGCACATTGTGAGAGATTGTCAATTAAATATTTTCACCACATTTCTCCGATAGCACCACCTTTACACATCCCCCATTTTAAATCTGCAAAATCAGATTGTGTCAAGAAGTTCTTGAAATGAGTTTGGTGTCTGTATGTTGACTTGAAATTTGTTTTAACAGCTCTCTGTGAAAAACAGCCCTACAACACTTTCCACCAACTATGCTGTGATTACACTGTCGTAAATAAAACTGTACCACATGCCCGTTGCTGTGGTAAAGGTGAGAAGAGCTGACACGGTATTGCTGTGCAACACAAACTGACTCATGTCAGATTTGTTGTGGTAGAAGTGATAAAGTTATAAGCAGCATCCTTCTCTTTTCCGTAGAGGCGTTTGATGAACACGAAAAATTGTGTTGTGGTCCACATGAAGCCAAAAGTACCCAGTGCAAAATATCCAGTGGCCACCTGTGCTGTGGAAAGAAGCAGTACGACCCTAAGATTGAGTACTGCTCTGAGATGGATGGAAACCTAAAACCAGAACTGATCAATTCCAGCTTCTGCAAGAAGGATTCAGGTACATCTGAGCTTCCTCTATCCCTAAACAAAAAGGTGTCATCACACGCTGATGTGAAATGCATCAGACTATTCTAATGTATATTCTTGAATAGGAGCCCGTCCATACACGTGAAATACAGATTTTGAGAAGAGGAAGCATTATTAAAGTTTATTCTTATGACCTCATGATCTCCAGCTTGGTAAAATACAGTTTTCAAAGTATCTGTAATGGCATCTTTTCATAAACCACAATACATGTAACCCTTACAGCACAAAGATATGTGTCAAAAGAGTTTTTGTCTTTACCCTTTTCTGTGTAAAATTGAGGAAGATTCTCTCACCAAGTAAAACAAAGACTTTGGAAGATTTTAACTAACTGAGAAGGGGTGTCCTGATTATTGTATTTATCGTTGTTATTCAGTTGTTTTTGTGCCTTGAGGCCTGTACTACAAAGCAGGTTAAATTTATCCAGAAAATCTTTATGTAATCTGGCTTAACTGACCCCCCAAAATTTGATACTGCTTAACCGTAATGAACATGGACAACGGGCTGACAGCAATGTGGCATATTTAAGAAAAAGTTTAGCAAATACCAGACAAATGTACACAGAAGTTAATATAATATCACCATGCAACACTTCACAGACATGCTGCAGACTTCATTGCTATGCATTTTTTTTTTACTGTAGGCTACGTATGCTGTGGGTGATATTTAAGTTCTAATTTGAATTAATATAGTTTTTTAATATTTATTTTATATTTGGTCCCAAGTCTGAATCTATAAGTTATAGCTGAAACAATAAACCTAAAATTGTCATACATGGCATAAGTCCTGCAGTGGGAAATGCATAGTGGGCGATATGTTTTATTCATAACATAAGACTTTATCAAAGCAACATCTTCATTTGATGAAAAACACAAATGTAAATGTAGTCAAATTGTTCCCAAACACTCATCGATTTCCTACCAGCCATTCATGCTGCATTAAGAAGTTTAAACCATTTTGCCTTTAATACGGATTGTGACTATAAGCCTTTCAAATCATTCATATTTGTTTAATATTATTTTACAAGCCATACACCAAGCTGAGAGTTGTCGACAGGCAGTGCTTTTAAACAAGTTATTTTATTCGGTCATCTTTAATTAAACCCTACTCTGGAGCAGGTTAGGAGTTCAGTTTAGGTCTAAATGGCTAAAAAGTAAAACACAATCGTAGGACTGACAACCCAAAGTTAATCCTGAAGTTACTTTGCTAACCGTGCCTTGTTGTATATGCCTCAGGAGTCAGAAAGTGAATGCCTGAACATGCAGGATGACGCACTGACAGTTGTTCTGGGGTGTTTAAAAGAAAAACCCACACGTCTGCGATTAAAATAATAATCAAATATTATTCATACTCTCAATATTTATGTGTTTTTTCTCTACAGACAAGCACCAACAGGTAAGAAACGCATTTCAATTTATGTTTTTAACCTCTCTGTCATGAGAAAAACAGCCACAGATCAATCACCTGTTACCTGTGTATTGTACACGTAAACCCACCTGACGATAAACCCACTCCGCTGCAGTAGTTCATTAATTAAAATGTAGATTGTTTCAATTCTGATGGATCACAATGGTGCCTTAAAGTATTAGTGGTGTTTCGCATTGGGTTACCTTTGTTGAACGTGGGAATTGCTTAAAGATATTTACATTTTTGTCTTTTGTTTTCCAGAAACCCTCTTCTCTGCACATCTGGTAAGTAAACCAAAGTTTTTGATTATCTTACTGAGATCAACAAAATGCTATTTCAGTCAGACAACTCACGTGTTTCATTAATATGTTTATTAGAAACAGTATATAGTTTGAGTTTGGCGTCTAGGCTCGGGCCTCATCACTCCACATATTAACATAGAACATGGAGTGATGATTAGATAACCATCCCCCGAGCCTACAGATGGAAGTTGGGGAGGAAGCTGGGGTGGTGGTGGGGCAGGCGAGCATCGCCAACGTGAACGCAGCAGCAGTAAGGTGAACACATTAGCAGCGTGGAAACAGCGGTAGTAGCAGCAGCAGCAGCATTAGCGAGGCAGAGGTAGGCGGATTCCACAGTTTAAATAGAGCGCCAGATAAGGAGACTATGCTTGGTTGGTTGCAAGTGTGACGAGGGGCGTTATGTGCGAATGCATCATTGGTGCTCGAGTTGACTGCCTGAACTAGCTCGCAGGCTTTGCCCCATTTAACAAATCATCATACACAGTAAAAATATGTGGTCAAATATTGACCCAGTTTGGTTTGCAACACCTGGTTAAAGTGACTTTCTGTTTATCTTTCCTCATCTTTGCACGCCCACAGCAATAAGACGGAGAACTTTCCATCTTCCAAGTTCTTACGCTGCTGTGACAAAAAACAGCCAAATTCTCAACAGTGCTGCGCCTCAGGTATGTGAGTAGGTGTGCTGTTTTTCGTTGTTTCGACTTTAATCAGT
This sequence comes from Eleginops maclovinus, assembly GCF_036324505.1. Classification (NCBI taxonomy): domain Eukaryota; kingdom Metazoa; phylum Chordata; class Actinopteri; order Perciformes; family Eleginopidae; genus Eleginops; species Eleginops maclovinus. Next base: position 13,663,920 of record NC_086366.1, on the reverse strand, counting down.
TTATTGTATCTGGTGATTTCCTCATATTGATGCAGGTGTTTGACAACCCAACATGGATTAGTGTCTGGAGCCGATATTCGTTTATTGCTCAAGACAAACTAAAAAGGGTTGTGACGTTGGCAGAAGGTCAAACTGTAGGTATGATTATGTATCTTGAGCTGAATAACATGGACACCCACCAGTTATGACTTGTAAGAACCATCAGAAACTTTACAAGCAAGAATAGCTGCTTTTCTATTGTATCATGTAAAGCCTATGCAGCAAAACATATAAGGCTGCTTTGCATAAGGTGTGAGACTTGATTGATTCCAAACAACACATGCTATCAGATCTAACAACTTTATTATGTTAACATTGCATGTTCTTTATAGAAAACTGTTGCATATGACATTAACAAAACTCATTACTTCATACGATGGCTAATCTGTCACAGCTATTCAAGATTTTTTGTAGTGGAAGGATTGGGGTCATGGGTTGATAGGGTTAGTAAATGAAAGCAGATTTAAACAGGGAAAACAGCTTTACAAAACAGAAGGAATAATGTAGACATCTAAAACATCATATAAAAAAACAAGAGATCTTGGTTTTGCATATCTTGGAAAATTCCTAAAACTACACCATATGTGTGGAACTATGTACTGGTTAGAGAAATATGTGCCGGTTAACACCCTCTTAGTTTTTTTTCCACAAACTTTTCAAATATTCAGACAACCTCTGAGTCATAAGTTTCCAGGAGTCATTCATCCCAACAGTACTTGATAATCTAACCCTTTTTCTCCTCCTTCGCCAACATCTGCAGAAAAATGTGACGGTGTCGCCACTGTGTATGATCCAAGCACGCACATCTGCTGCAATGGCTGTGTTACTGAATGGAAACCTTGGAAAGATCAAGTAATATACTTATCATTATAACTGTGTTCACTCAGCTGGGTGGAGTATTTCTTCTGTAAAAGCAAAACCTTTTCCACTGTCTTTGGAAAAAACACCCTTACCAGTGACATTTGTGGGCTTTTTGATGTTTTTCTCTACATTCTTAGAAAAAGCAAAACAAAAACAGATTATCTCCAAATCTCCAACGACCTGGATCATATATCTTTATATTAAGCAAATAAATATTGTATCAGTTTAAGAACAGAAGAAGAATGTGTCTCAGATAATACTGTAAAAAATAAAACTGCTGTTGAGGTGCAGCTTAGTTCAGCGAGCTCGGAGCTCCACCCAGCTTCTTATACACAGCAACTGACTGTGTTTTTTATCTAACGGACCGTAGACGCTGCTTACATTGGTATTGTTTAAGTTGACAGCACAAGCAAAAGGAGGATTTTATTTCTAATTTTGGGTCTGTATTTTTTCAGAATTGAATTTGCACTGTTTTACTTTGTATTCTGTGATTCTTAAAGTGCTGCGGAAAGAAGTCTTATGGCTTGGCACAACGCGGAGTCCTCTGTTGTAAAGACACCTTGTACCGGTACAGAAATGATGGAGAGGTATGTTCAAAAATCGGTATTCCTTATGACCCAGCTGGATGGACTTTCTGTGGTTCTAAGTTTCATCCCTCGCCTAAACAACACTGCTGTGGGAGCCAACTCTATCATCCTGAAGAGGAAATCTGCTGCCATGGACACAGGTGATTATTTGTGTATGTGTTTATATTTATCATTTAAAAATGTTTTCAAGTCAATGAGACTGTTAACATTTCTTTGGATTCAGCCTGGGGTGCTGCAGTGTTTTGTATGTGTTTCGGAAAAGTTGTGGGTGCCTCAGTGTCTGGTATATGACATAAGCTTCTCCTAGAATTAGGATGAAGAAAAACACAGACAGGAGTGGGAAGGAAAAATTCCCTCTTGTCAGTTTCAAACGGTCCCTCAGACAGGAAAGGCGTTGTGTGTCTCCTTTTTTGATTGTGTTGGGAAACTTGGTTTGTGGAGCCAGGGAATGTCTGACTGTCTGGATTTGCAACTGCATTTCTGAATGTCTGTTATTGTCAATGCTTGGGCATGCATGTTCCTGTAATGTCTTCCAAATGTTTACAAAAACTTAATGGGTATGAATAAGAGTTCAGTAGTTACAGCATGTGCAAGTCTGTCTTTTGGTTAAAGCTTAAAGGGGCCATAGAATGCATCTATCTTGTATTTTAAATTGTTCTCTGATGTCTACAAAAAATGTCCAGATGTGGTTTTATAGGCCCATTTACAAACCTATGATTTGGTAATAACAAAACAATTTATACGATACATTTTCAGTTTTAATATTTGGTTGCAAATCTTTTCCAGTCAATGACAGCCTGAAGTCTGGCACCCATAGACATCACTAGACGTTGGGTTTCGTCCCTGCTGATGCTCTGCCAGGCCTCTACTGCGGCTGTCTTCAGTTCCTGCTTGTTCTTTTGGCAGTTTCCCTTCAGTTTTGTTTTCAGCAGGTGAAGTGCATGCTCAATTGGATTCAGGTCAGGTAATTGACTTGGCCATTGCAGAAATTTCTCTTTGGTGGCTTTTGCAGTATGCATCAGGTCATTGTCCATCTGCACGGTGAAGTGCCATACAAAGAGTTCTGAAGCATTTTGATGAATATGAGCAGATAATATTGCCTGAAACCGTTCAGCGTTCATCCTGCAGCTTTTGTCAGCAGTCACATCATCATTAAATATAAGGGACACAGTTTCATTAGCAGCCAAACATGTCCACGCCATAACACTGCCACCAACATGCTTCACTGATGAGCTGTATGCTTTGGATCATGAGCAGTTCCTTCCCTTCTCTATGCTCTTCTCTTCCTATCATTCTGGTACAAGTTGATCTTGTCTCATCTGCCCATGCTTTCCAGATATGTGCAGGCTGTTTTATATGGGTTTTAGCAATCTCTAATCTGGCCTGTTTTTGAGGATCACTAATGTCTACATCATGTGGAGAACCCTCTGTATTTACTCTGGTGAGGTATTCCCTTAATTTTTGACTTTGACACAGATGCACCCACCTCCTGGAGATTGTTCTTGATCTGGCAAACTGTTGTGTAGGGCTTTTTCTTCACCAGGTGAATAATTATTCTGTCATCCACCATAGTAATCTTCTATGGTCTTCCAGGTCTTTTGCTGTTGCTGAGCTCAACAGTGCGTTTTTAGTAGATTTGGCCACACCTAATGTTTTTGCTATGTTTCTGATGTGTTTTTAAAAAAATGTTTCAGCCTAATGATGGCTTGCTTACCTGATAGTGACAGCTCTTTGGACTTCATATTGATAGTTGACAGCAACACATTCTAAATTCAAATCACACATTTGAAAATAGTTCTAGACCTTTTTTCTGCTCCTTGTAAATGAACTAATGAGGAAATAGCACACACCAGGCCATGCAACAGTTGAGCAGCCAATTGTCCAATTACTTTTGGTCCCTTTAAAAAGGGGATACCTGGATAAAATGTGGTGTTCTATCCTACACCATTCACCTGATCTGGATGTTAATACCCTCAACATAAAGCTGAAAGTCTGCACTTAAAGTACATATTTATTGTTTCATTTCAAATCCATTTTGTGGATTAGAGAGCCAAAATAATTAACATTTTGTCAATGTCCAAATATTTATGGACCTGACTGTATATGCTTCAGGCTTCAAGAAATGTGTTCTTTACCTCAATCACCTGATTTGATATTAAAAAGCTATGTTTCTTCAGTCATGCTAAAACTGGAACCTCCCGCTGCTGCGGGGTGAATGCCTACAACATCTCAGACCCGCGGATGAAGTGCTGTGAGGGGACACTGCACAACCTGACTCATGGGCACAGTGGACAAGCACAGTGCTGTGGATCCAGACTGGAAACCCCAATGGTAGGATTTTGTAATAATAACAATAATGATATCAAAATGCATTGCCTCCATTTGGATTCCAACTTCACATCTGTAAAGTGTTTTGAGTGAATCTTGAAAGCTTTTGATGTATCTGCGGTGACTTCACCTAAAACAATGCCATGTTTAAGATATTAATTTTTCTTGATTCTGTTTTGTCTTCACATTTCAAAGAAAGTATGATTTTTATTTATTTTTTCCCTCATTAATATGACCATTCATATTCTACATAATGTCTTCCTAATACCTAGAGTGTTTGCTGCTCCAGCGAGGTCAAGAAAGTGCTATACTCGATACAGACAGGTTTCGGATGTTGCGGTCACCTCCACTATAATGCCTCACTGTGGTCATGCTGCGCAGGCATGCTGACTCCAGCAAAGAACCTAACCAAGAGGATCAACGGTCAGTTGTGAGACGCTTGCCTAACAGAACATTATCTGTCACAGCTTCCTATCCTTGTTTTCCATCAAGCCACTTGGACTTAAACAAACATTTCTAATGCGTTTCCTTACTTTAGATTTGTTTTACTCATATTTGAAGACTTGCTTGGCCTCTGAGGGTGTGATGATATTGTTCAATGGGTTGGCTCAACAACAAAGAAACAAGCATTTACAATGTCAAAACAAATCAAACAAAAGTGGTAAAACTCCAATAAAATAATAAACAACTTTAACAGTAACTTAAACTGTGCTTCAACCGCGTCTCTCCTGCCCATCTCTGTCTCTTTAGAGAATGGCGCCGTGGGAATTGTAGTCCTTGTTTCCTACAGACGTCACTATTAGGTGGCCTTTTTTAAAATAAAACTAAATACTGGCTCTAATCTTTGTTCCTTTAACTTGATGCATGTTTCAGTTTCTGGATATTAGCAATAATATGTTTGTATTATGTCCTTTTTTCAGAATCCAAACTCCTGTCAGTAAACAATCTAAATGAATCACATCTTTTCGAAACAAGTAAGATATAGGTTTATCATTTCGTACACATTTTGTTTACATGCATTTAAAGATGCCTCTGGACAAATTCACAGTGGTGCTTAAAATCGTTTGTGTTTATGACCCTGTTTAGTGCACATCGGAGCTGTGGAAAGTGTTTCTCCGGACAGCATCGTGTTCCGTGATGTGCTGAAAATCCATGGAAGAAATTTCACTGTGACACCTTTGGCCTTGCCTCACATCCTGAACACACCTGATCACTGCAGCTTCCCTAAACTGACCCCAGGAAAGATCTACTTCTTTGATGGGAAGACTTTCTTTGCTGATGTCAACCATGGTTCTGTTCTCCAGTCACTCCATTTCATTATTTCCAAGTGTTATCTTACTTAGTTCACCACCTTTACATGTTACCACCATCAAGTTCTTTGTTGCTGTATTCATATATTCTGAAAAATCTTCAGTCTTTTATTACTTATCAGCTTTTAAAAAAGTAACTATAATGTTTTTCTAATACCATTGTCTTATGGGACACTGTAATTAATATGTAGACAATTAAGATTTGTGGGCTGACAGGCTTTTCTCATGCACTTTTTATACTGACCTAAAAACCCTAATGACTACAAATACTATTTAACACACCTGATTGTGAGCCAGGACAGGTGACGTAGTATAAAAAGCAACAAAGTCTGTATTGGGAAGAGGTTGAGGTTGATGCGTGGGTCAATCAAACTCAACCTCTGTCCCGTGTGAAGTCATTCTTGACTTTTTTTGTTCCCTATCTTTTGCACTGTCCCCACTTCCTTAAGTATTCTTACCCAAAACACTGTCCTGTTTAACCTTACCAAGTAGTTTTGCTACTTAAACATGCAACCCTATTGTGCTTGTTGGTACACATTCCCAGAATATGGCACAAACAATTACAAAAAAATAAATAATAATAATAATACGAAGTATCCGATAAATTAGGTGCAGCCAGCGATTCTAATCCAATACACTTTTTTCAAATTCAGTGAGTATCTTCTCAACAAAAATGTGGTGGTCAGAAACAGGATTAGTTGATATTTAACCTGGGGTCATTGCCTTACATCCTGCGTCACACAGTGATGTGTGTCTGGGGCGCATTCTCCATTGCTTGCATCAGGTTATCGTCATATTTTTTTTAATAAGCTAGCAAAAAGTTGTTTGTTTTTTTTGCCTTAACTCTGGGATTAAACATACAGAAAGTCAACACATCCTTGTGATTGACAGCCAACCCTCCAAAATGTAAAAGTTTCAGGGCAATATTATCAACAACCTTTTGCAGAGTTTTAAACACTAATTGAAACAGTAATCAATTCTGTAACACAATACCAATCACTACATAAAGACATTATCTGTACCCTGTTAAGTAATACAATCTGTACTGACTGGTCTTGAATCTTTCAATACAAAAGCTGTCCAAAGGCTGCAGCCTGTGCGAGCAGTGGGGTGGGAAGGACAACACGATTATACCATTTTCTTTGGCAAAATTCAGCCCATTAATGGAGAGGTGTGAGCAGTGGTTGTCGAGGAGGAGCAAGCAGGGCTTCTCCTTTGAACACTTGGCATGCTCCACAAAATGATGGAGGAAATCGAAAAAGTGTTGCTCTTTCATCCACCCTGTCGGATTTGCTCCACATTTGCTGCCAGGTGGCCCATTGTTGATGAAGTGATCACGAAAGTGCACCCGAGGAAATATAAAGTAGGGGGGATACTGTTCCCTGTGGCTGAGACTGCGCAGGCAAGGGTCACCAGGGTACCCCTTTCCCCAGATGTCAGTGACCCCACCTGCTTGAACCCACGCCTGGCTACCAATCGGTCTGGTTTCTGTACCGTTGTCACGCCAGTTTCACCCATGTTCCAGATATCTCCTGGTCCCAGGGAATCTCTGGTTAACACTTTCCCCAGATTGTCAAAAAAAGACTTAACATTATCCTTGTTAAAGGCACTTGCTCTGGCAAGGCTAATTGCTTCTGGTTTTCTGAGTGAGAGTGAAGGGTGCCGCTTTAGGAAGCCTGTAAACCATTCAGCGCTGGCTTTTTCTTTGTCAGACCAAGCTTGAGGAAATTTCAGGCCCTGTGCCACTGCAAATTCATATGCCAGCTTTCTCACCTCAGATGGGAACAAACCAAAATAGATGTCAGATGATCTCTTAATATATTTCTCAACCTGTAGTTCCATCTCTGTACCAAAAACCTGCCGTGGGGATTTGTACCCAACCACTGTAGTTGGGACAGCTGTCTGACTCTGTATTTCAGCTGGGGTGAACGTCTTGCAGTACCGAGCCAAGGTACGGTAGTTGACATTAAAATCCTTTGCTGTACTCCTGATACACTTTTTAGCTAGGGTCACCTGTCTGACTGCCCTCAGCATCACGTCAGGCGCTGCACTGCCATGTTCTGTTTCTCTTTTGTAATTCCTGACCATGTCTTCTCACTTTCTCCTCACCTTTAAATCACTTTTGTTTTTTCTGTAAAAATAAAGTAAAAATGTCATTATAACAACTGGTGATAAGCAGACTGTCTTTGTTTATTGAAATCATTTTTGAAAGTTGGTAGTCTGGGGTAACTTGTCACATGTGACAACTAACCCCCAGATGACTGAGACAAGTTGCCCCAAACTACCATGTTTGCTGATGCTAGCTCTAGCTCAAAGTTAGCTTAACACAGAGCAATGACTGAGGTATGACAGGATACCTTAATCTCTTCTCTAACAAGTCCACATGTATCACTGCTAGGATTTTTATCTCAAAGAAGCTTCATTTTAAATATATAAAGTTAATATTTTTTACTTAGGGTTGTGGAAAATGGTTAATTGGTGCTCATCTCAACTTACAATGTGTTGGTGTCTTCTCGCACAGGACATGAGATCTGACCATGTAGAGGAAGAAAACTAGTATTCCACTTTTTAGCTCCCCCCTTTGGTGAAGAAGATAATTGCAGTGTGACAACTTACCCGTGTGACGACAAGCCCCGGTCTCCCCTACATCTGGAGCAGGGGTCTCCAACCTTTTCCCCTCTGAGAGCTACCTCTAAAGAAAAACAATGACGGAGAGCTGCTTGTGTTTTATATCATGTGTAACATTTATTCACACGTATCTAAATCCCTGAATAAGGTTTCGTTTGGCACAAGCATATACGGAACATACATCCAACACTCACTGTTTGTGTAAGAACTTTAAAACTCAGATTAAACTCAAAGTCTGCACGTCAAAACAGTTCTTTCTCTTTTCAACAACATGTTTTTTTGCATGAATATTTTCAGAATATTGGCAGCCAATATTCACACTCAAAAGACAGAAATGTCACTAAATATGTGTCAGTATGCATGTCTATGCATTCCTTTCTTTTCAGCTATCACTGATAAACTCACATGTTTTGCATAACATTTACAAAACACTGACACTTTGTCAAAACATAACTCACACCTTTGAAATCACATAGGCTACTATTGATGTTGAACAATCATAACTACTTTCCTTTGTCCACATCACACTTCAGTAATTTAGTCACTAGCCTACATGTTCAGTCAAGCACCTTTAGTTAGTGAGATACCTGGCACTGCATGGTGCCAACAAGAGAGCTGTATGCTGGAATATACCCACTTAGGTTCACTCTTATGGAGTCTTTCAAATGTTCATCCGTCAGTCTTGTTCTGAACTTAGATTTGATGACATTCATGTCAGAAAAGGAAGATTCACAGAGGTATGTAGACCCAAACAAAGCAGCTGTCTTCAGAGCTGCTTGACACAGATTCTTATAGTTTTCTGGCTCAACCAAGCTCCAGAAATGTTCAGCATGCTGTTGAGATTTCAGCTGTATGTCGTTTTGGAGGTTTAAAAGTTCCATTTCCATTTCCACAGGATCGATACAGCAAAGGTCGGCCATCTGCCCAGAAAGTTCTTCACAGCATTGTAAATATTGACTCCCCTTGTTGTAGTTTTTGTAGTTTTCAATGAAAGTAAAGTCAAAAACTCCTCATGCAGCCAGCTGGGCTGTATCGCTCCATCAACAGATTCATCCAGCTGAATAGAAAACCATTTACACCTGTTAATGTCAGTTTCCAACTGTCTTCCCGCATCCACAGCCAGTGCAGACACTCTCCTTGCCATTGTATATGCACCAAGTTGTACATCAGCAAAAGCAGACAATATTTCTGTCTTACATTTATGGTCCTTGAATAACGTTTCAGCCACCGCAGTCATGGCCTCCTTTACAACACTGCCATCAGTGAAGGCCTTTTTGCGTTTTGTCAGGATGTGCGCCACTTTAAACGAAGCCTCCGTACAAGCAGTAGCCTTCTGTGCTGGTCTGGTAAAAACAGACTGCTGTCGTTGTAGCTGTATTTTCAGGTCCTTTATCTTTTCTTTTCGTAGATTGCTACCAGCGGGAAAGTTCCGTGAGAAGGTGCTGTGGACTGTGGTGAAATGGCGCTCCACATTGCATTTTTTACCGACCGCCACGCTTACTCCACAGATCAAACAAACACACTTGTCCTTTACACTTGTGAAACAAAAGTCTATTTCCCAATTCTCGTGAAAAAAGTATGTTTTCCGCCTCTTGTTGCATTCAGCGGCCATGGTCAAGCTAATGCCGCGTTCGGTGTTTGCCGCGTTTACATCGGAGGTCGGAGGTCGGAACTGGGAGTGACGTCACATTCGAGGTCGGAAAGTCGGAAAAGATGGACGCGCCTTGTTTACAGATTTAGCAATTGCCTCGGGTTAGCCATTGTTAGCAATACCGGTTGATAACAGCGCTCTGTGTCATATTTTGTGAAAACAAATATCGTAGCAACATATCTTCAGATAGAAGATGAGCGGTACTTTATGTACAGGTGACAAATGAAATTGGCATGTTATGAAAATGTGTGTTTAAATCTTATATATAGTCTATGGTTTAAAAGTAAACTATTTGGCGAGCTACTTTGAAGGGGGCGGCGAGCGACTGGTAGCTCGCGAGCGACGTGTTGGAGACAGCTGATCTGGAGGAAGAAGAATTAAAGGTATGCTAAGAAAAACACACTGCCTACAGGGAATCATGGCAGTGATTCAGTCACGTTCTTGTGTTATTTATTGCGAAACGCTGAGATATCATATTTTACCAATAAACCTAATGTGCAATGGGGTTTCCATCATTTTGATTGCAACTATGCAGTAGGTGGTGCCTCACAACTATTCTTGTGGGGTTTCAGTGAGAGATCACCATATACAGTTATTCTAACTTTTCTACATAGTTGACTGGTATAATAAAACAATAGTTGTTGTTATAAATAACCATTACCGAAATTGTAAGTACTTCTCCCACTGTGCTGTTTTCTTCCATTTTGAAGACATTATAGACCATAGAGAACAGGGAACTGTGTTGTAAATTGGCACACATTGCTTTATATTATTCTATGCCAGCAAGACATTGTTCTCAGAGAAAGAATGATGATGAAGAAAAAAGGGTGTTCCTCTACAATGGGAAAATACCAAACATTCTTGAAATAATGGAAGTCGTTAAAGTGATATGGAAATGCCTAACATGCCATTATGTATTAGCTCATTTGATTATTTTATGTTTGTCTTAAACTTGAACTTGCCTAAAACAGTGGAGAAAACTAATCAGTTGAATAGCTCTCCAATAGAAACACACTTATAAGGAACTGTTTGGTTTTTGGATTGAGATTCACACTTCCAAACTCAAACAGGATGCTTAAAATCTGATCAATGGAAATATATAGTTTTTACACATCTACACATTCTAAATATATTATGAAGTTCTCTTCTCAGATAGAAAAAGAAGAGTCATAACTTGACACGAACAAGGAGTGTGGACCAGATTGCAAGGACAAGTATATCTGGTACAAACTCAGAAGGTAAACACATATATTGTCTGTTTTATGCTAGGTAGAGCAGGAGTGCATATGTTTGTGGCTCATAAAAGAAGAGTCAAGATGGATTATTGAGCTGGTGATAAGCAGAAGCCATACACAGACAGTTCATTAAAGCCACAGTTGATGTCACCTGTAGACCCAGATGCTGCAGTGCAGACACACTTTCAGTTGAGGAAACTGTTGCTGTGTAAGTAATGTGTTAAGTTGCTTTGAATATGCTAGGAGTGCATGGATAACATATAGAAAGGCAGAGACAAGAACTGGACTTACAATATTCTCTCCTGTTGCACCATACTGATGGTGTCAATCAGCTGAGCAAATATCATCGCTCTTGATGCTGTTTCCTAGCATTTGACTTTACAGCACACAAAGAAGAAAAATCCCCTCAACAATGAAGACATATTTCTCCTGCTGCTGCCCATCCCTGATCCCTAGCAGGGAAACTGCTCGCATCTCATTGCTCTGTGCGCTCATTGCTCTTTACATGCTGGCTGGCGCTGCCATATTTTCTTCCTTGGAGAGACCGGCAGAGCTAAAGGCCCACCAGCTTTGGGAGAGCAGGCTGAGAGACTTCAGTTATGAGCATAAGATAAACTGTGAGGACCTGAAATCCCTGTTGTGTCACTATGAGGAGGCCAGGACTGCAGGAATCAGGGCAGAACAAGGCAGAACTCTATGGGATATACACGGTGCCTTCTACTTTGTGGGAACAGTAGTCTCCACCATTGGTGAGTCAAGAAGAATATCAGATATACTGTACCTTGAATACTGTATGAAAAATGGTACCATCTGCTGATTAATCTACAATTTATCAATAATCTTTCCAGTGTTCGGCACAACATCATTGTAAATCAAGCATTATTTTTCACAAATCACGCAACATAATGTGGTTTAGCAGATTATTTTTGTCAGATAAATGTCCAGTCTTTCAAAATGCTATATATTATTCTGACTGCTGCAGCCAACATTTATATGCCACTCAAATTGACAGACAAACTGATCAGATAAAGGCCAATTGTTCCGCACGTCCTGACAAAGAAATGATACCTTGATGGCCAAGCCATACCATGTTCAGGCAACAGAAATCATCTACAATTACACACAGTTAACTAATCCCGTGAACTGAATTAGAAAAGACACATGAAGCAATATTGATTTAGGGAGGCATACAGGGGGGAAGTTGTTTTTAAACTCCACTACAATCAATCAAAATCCATATTTTACCTTAAGCTGTCGGGGACAAACATGATTCCAAGATAGAAATGAAACAAGCCTTATCTCTGAAAATCTATTTACAGACTTATAATTGCTTCTACTGTCTTTAGTCACTCTCTGTCACTGTGGAAACCAAGTGACAGATGGCAGAGCATGATGTAACACCGGGATACTTTGTAACACGAAAACAACAATCCAGACCAACCTTTTTTTTGTTTCCAACCACCAAATACTTTACATTTCATATGACTCATGGCTTTGGCAGCTGTATTTTCCTTCCTCTCAGTCACAAATATTTTCCAAAAGGAAATTAAATAAAGCTGAGCACGTTGATGTCCTGGTGCAAGCCAGAAAAAACAACTCCAGATGTTGATATATTACATGTGAAACCTGGGCTGGGAACAGTAATAGTAACAATAATAATAGTCCAAGTAGCCTTTGATGTCCTCCAGACCTCCCAGAAGGAAAGAGTGGGTGAAACCACAGGAACACATATGTGGACAAGGATTTGAGGAAGGATGTTAGTGTAAACCATAGTTTAATGGATTGCAGTTAAGTACCGGTGAATACCTGCTGTCAGAGAAGTAATAATATCTTGTAATTAAGTAAAAGTAGAAATACCACAATCTTGGAATACTCTGTTTCAAGTAAAAGGCCTGCAATGCAAATGTTACTCAAGTAAAAGCACAAAAGTATTAACATCTAAAATATACTTAAAATACAAAAAGTAAATGTACTCATTATGCAAATTTGGCCCTTTCCTAATATTATATATATATATATATATATATATATATATATGTGTTTTCCTTACAATTATTGATGCAATAATGTGTTTATCGCAGCTGGTAATCATGTATCTAATTCTAATTACTTTATATACTGCAGAATAGCTTATGAATGTTTCTCCAGGTCTCACTAAAGTCTTATTTAAGTGTATTATAAAAACTGCAAAGGGACCTAAGGTATAAAATAAATGTAGTGGAGTAAAATTAACCTCTTAATTGTAGTGGGGTAAAAGACCAAAGTAGCAAAAAAAATCAAAATAGTCAAGTAAAGTACTACATTTGCATCTAAGTAGTGTACATCTTCTTTGTTACTTTACACCACTGCCTGCTTTGCAGCAAAGAGAGAGAACTCCAAAAACCAAAACGGTGTGGTTTTTAACAGATAAGTTTCTCTTGAATATTAAGGAAATGCTCTACAGAAGCTGCTGAATTGTTGGGGGGTAAAGGTCACGACGTCATCGACATTAACTTCTTCCTCTGCAGAACGGATTTTAGTACAATCCGGTCATTAATGATGAAATCCGACAACGGGAAGGAGGGAAACCACAACCCCCGCTACAACCCCCGCTATTGGAACTTGGAGGAAGCTTAAACAAACATATTTGTTGATGTATATTTATGTCCGTAATTGCAGATGATATATTTAACCATAAATGTTTCTTTCAGGGTTTGGAGTGACAGCCCCGATCACCGTTACGGGGAAGGCCTTGCTCGTTCTCTATGGGTTGCTGGGCTGTTCGGCTACTATACTCTTCTTCAATCTCTTCCTGGAGAGGGTCATAACAATGCTGAGCTTGCTGATATTTAGGTGTCACAGAAGGAGAATCGAGCACAGTGGACTGCCGGGCCAAACTAGTGAAGATGACAGAAATGAAGACTGGAAACCATCTGCATACCAAGTCACATTCATCCTTTTTGTAGCTGTCCTGCTAGTTGCATGTGGTGCTGCCTCTCTCTATTCAGTCATGGAGGGCTGGACTTACACAGAGTCTCTTTACTTCTGCTTTGTGGCGTTCAGCACAGTGGGCTTTGGGGACTTTGTTAGTGGCCAGAGAGAGCATCATGAGGACACATGGGCATACCAGCTTGCAAATTGTCTCCTGATGCTCTTGGGAGTGTGCTTTACTTATTCCCTCTTTAACACCATCTCTGTGATCATCAAGCAGGGTTTGGACTGGGTGCTGGGAACACTGGCCTGGGTGTTTGGCAGGTTTCGCCAATACATGTTGCAACTCAGACCACTATTCAAACTCTGTTCTTCTGATTCTGAGCCTCCTATATGTTATTGTGTAGATGACACTGTGAATGGTCAACAGGTGAGAGCTTCCTCTAGTTCAGGCCATGGCATGATTTGGCACTACTGTGTAAGCAATGTAATTGGTAAGTGCCTTTGTGACAAGGCTCAAGTGGAAACCGTGTGTCACAGAGAGATAGACAGAGGAATCTCTAAAAAAACAGTTACAGGATAATTGTTGAGAGGAATCAAATCCACTGCCTACCCAGTAAAATTAATATAATTTAAAAATATAGTGTCATTAAAAAGACCGATAGTAATGAGTAGTTTTTGTCTGTAGGAGATTTAGCCTAATACTAAAGCTATGTGGTGTTTGAACTGAAGCCCTATAATGTGTGGATACGTTACCGTTTTTGTTGTTTCAATAAAGATTTGGTAGGCTTGTTATCAACTGCAGAATATTACAATCCATGCTTTGTACATCACTGATTCTTGAGATTCGGGACAAAACTACTTTTGAAAAGTAAAAAAAAATAATTTACATTACAGTCATTTTAATCTTTATAAACACGGGTGTTATCTATCATGCCATGAAAAGGAACAGGTTTTTTATTGAACCACTTTTCATAAAAAAATACTTTTACTTACTTAGTAACTTGACAATTGTCAACTCCGTCTGACACATGAAAATATGTTTTTTTTTTAGTTTGATCAATTCAAAAACACTGAAACATCTTTAAGCATGTAGAACTGGTGTGCCTCAGCAAAGCTAAGTGATACATTTACATTGCATAGACTTTTAATATTATTTTTCATTGTTTTGGAACAAGCTATTTCAAATTATCTTCATTTAGTTTCCTCATTTTTTAATTTTAACCATATAAAATCAGTGGCTTCGCACAAACAAGGCACTAATGCATGTAGATCATTTGGAGTTTTAATATATGAACACACTCAATTGAACAAAAGCCAAAAGAATTTCTTTTAAAAAAAGAAAAACCTTCATCTTACGGTGTTGACACACAACTGACGGGGTTGACACATTACTGACGGTGTTGACAATCTAATGGAAAATTAAACTTATTAAAGATATTTCTCTACTTTTGACATGAAAAAGGTAGAGAGTATCAAGGGAAAGAATGTCAAGCTTAAGACCACCTGGTGACAGGATATTTAAGGCACACATGAAAAGGTCAAAAATGTTCCTGATCTCAAAAGAGAAAACAAATGTAGACCATCTGGAGGTCCTCTTTAGGTGATCTATACAGTATTTTAACTAAACTGTATATCTAACTGAACTGAGGACACAATAAGCTGAGGACTAACTTAGAAAGCTATTTAATACTGTTAATTGTGTAAAAAGTGTAACAGGATCCATAATTCTCCCCATGTGTTTCCTGACTCCTTCCAATGGCTAACTGAAAAAAAAGTGAGCAGTTGCACTCATGAGATTAGTGTTTCTGTAAATCTCAATTGGTTGAAATATCTGTTATAATCCAGCTATGCTCTAACACAGGGGTTCAGACAGATAAATCATCTTCTTTTTCCCAAAGGGCCTCAGGCAGGTAAGTTCTATTGCTTCAATTTCTCTCGACACGTAAGTAAATAAATAATTGCATCTATTTTATCTTATGTAGATATTTATATAATTGGTTGTCTAACCTGCAGGACTTGGGCATTGGACAAGAGGTGTTGAACATGTCTGTGCTCTATGAAATCCATAACATCAGGGGTTATGGCATAGAGTTCCATAGTCCGACTTGCTTGGAGAGGACATGCTGTCCCTGTCAGTTTCAGAAGGACATCTTTCAGTGTACAGAAACAGACATCCCTTCTCCCATGTTTTGGGTGAAAATTGGCAGTAGGACCACAGGGATGTAAAAACTCGACTTTGATATCTTGGTGCTCTATATCTACATCAATGGACTTTCCTAACCACCAGTGATCATCATACACCACTGCAAGCCAATCTCCTGTCTCAATACTGTTGATAGTTACATCCACTATAACACCCTCTGGACCTTTCAATGGCTCCTCTTCCATTTCTTCCACCATATCCTCCATTTCATCTACCGAATCTCCTCCTTCTCCCATCTCTTTTTCCATCTCCTCCATCAACATGGTCAATGGACGTCTCTTCCTGGCCCTTGCATCAGTCTGTTGCTCCTCCGAGCAGTCTCGTACACAAAAAGTAGTTGGGGAAAAGCATTGGCAATCCAATGTCTCACTGCAAAAGCATGATAGCTGTCTGTAGTGGCAGATGCTATTTTGATGTGAGATTACCTGGTGTATTTGTCTTGTTGATGGAACCTGTTTCAGGTGTTGTGGAAGAAGTGTGTCATATGTCTCAGAGTTTCCTTCCAAAATATGATACAGTTGAACACCATTCAAACTGTTCGAGATCTTCTCAAAGAAATCTTTTCCATCCACAACATCATTTCCACGCAGAACCAAGGAGTCTGCAGTTCTTTTTACAGTTCCCCCAATGCCGTCAGGGGCACCTTTTCCGTGGGATGTTGGGAAATAATTCCATGTGGTTCTGGTGAAGCCAAGAGTGGGTGGTACTTCAGAAAGGAGGTAAAAGTTTTTCTTATTCTTATACTGCTTACTGGGGCCATCTGACCAGAAGTGCACAGTACTAACTGATGGACATTTAGTCCATATATCTCGGAGGACAGGATCCATGTGAGTCCATATTGCTGCAGCATCTTGTCTCTTAGACTCTGAGACCGAGCAAAAGGCCACCTTTTCACCCCTGGTGTAATACATTCCAGTATGAAGAGTTAACTGAGGTAAGTTCTGGCCAAAATGGCAAACCTGAATTTCAGAGGCATATTTACACTTCCATGATTCTGAAAAATCAACATGTAAAACAACTGTGCTCTCACTGCATGTTTTAATCAAATCTCTGTATGCTTTTGCCTGATTGTGAACCAGGCACACATGTGTTGTTGTCTCACTTCTTAGTTTCTCCTCATACAGATGAAGTAACTCTGAAAGACTCCCACTATGCATGTTCAGTTTCATGTTGAAGTGGATCCCACTGGCTGTTTGGTCTTGAACTCGCTCCCACTGCCGCCAGTGAACACTGATTCCACTTATTTCTGGAGCCAGAGCTGTATGCTTGGTTTTGCACCGTAAGCAATTGCGAAGAAGGCAGGCCTCATTTGCTGGAGTGCAACAAACTAAGTGAAAACTATCCTCCAGTTTGGTTGATTTTAGTACAACCGATGACCTTAGAACCTGAAGCATCAAGTCTGCATTTTCATGATGACACAGACAAGTACTTCTGTCAGATGCCTTCGGTGCTGTAACATAGTAGGGCCGCAGAGCACAGAAGGAGGAGTAACTCAGCTTCACGCTCGGGTTCTTCTTGAGAAAGTCACTATGGAGGTTCAGCATTGAGTCTGTTAAAATCATCCGTTGATGTTTCATCTTGTTCCTTGTGATGGTGTCTGTCTTATCAGTTGTCATGCGAGATGAGTTTACAATGAACTCCTTAACAGTATGGCTGATACGTTGGAGATATGTTGCCGCCTTCTTTGTTGTCTGTTTTTTGTCATTCATTAACTTGTAGCTAACACCAAACTGGCGAACCCTATGAAGAAGCCGATACTTCTTTAAAACCTTGCCTGATAATGCCAGTTGTGGGTGACCAGATTTAGCAATGGCACGTCTCCGTGCCACAGGCGTTGTTTTATTCATTTTCAGCTCTCGGCAGAGAACATTGTGGAAAAGAAGAGATTTCCTAATGTTAGGGTTCCTAAGTTGGCTTCCTGCTATCATCCTGTCTGTTGCTGTTCGTGGAGAATCTACTATCAATTTATCACTTCGTTTGTCATTTCATTTGTCAATTTGAGCCTTTTTCTTTATCCGCCATTTCTGTTTTTTTAGCCTGTTTCTCTCTTTTGTCAATTTCCCAATCTTTTCTTTCAATGCTTTCACCTCCCTCGAGTGCCGTTTTCTGGTTTTTCTCCTCTCCCTCATGGCTGCAACAGTATGCCTGCTGGTAGTTGGCTCCTCATTCTGCTCTGGACTATCTGGTGGGGTATCTATTTCCTGCATAGCTCTGGACCTCCTAGACTTTCTCTGTGCTTTCCTCCAATATTTTCTGCGATGACGCTTTTCTCTTGGTCCTAATTGTCCTACTTGTTTGACAGTTTTCTTTAGGACCCTCTCTTTCCACCTTTCTCTCTCCTTTTCTAAATTCTCCCTTCTGCTCTCTGGGTTGCTGTTTAACCTTTCTCTCCCTTTTCTCTGGTATTCTCTGTTTCTTTTCCTTTGATCTTCAACTGATAGTTTTTTTCTAGCCATGTTTGCCTATGGTACAGATAAAAGCATGCATTTTAGCTGCAATTTGGCATTTTAGATATTTTCAGTCAATTGAACATGTAGTTATTAGATCATAATCAAGTTATGCAGTTATTTTGCATTACTTTAGTATAAGGATTATTTGAATAACTTGAGTATTTAGAGCACTTTTCAACTCCGTCTGCTTACATGTCAACACCGTCAGACAAAATATCTGAAGGAGTTGACGCCTGACGGAGTTGACGAAACTACATGTTTTTTCAATCTAATCATGTCTAGTACATGGTAGCCATTTTGATTTCCCTCAGTTGCCGACTGCCACTACAAACTAAACTAAAATACTAACTTCTATTTCAAAATTCTTGATTGAAATAATCCCTAATTTGAAGACAGTGTTGACACATAAAAGCTGTGACCACAGGGATTTCAACTTGTTCTCTGAATATTTAACAAAAATTATAAACTTACGAGACCATGTGGTGTATTGCTGCATCCATCAAGAGAAAGAAGTCAAAAAGGGGGTGTTCTGCCCTCCATAAGCTTTTGGTAGCTTTGGGTTTTATATGTGGGGAAATACTGCCACCTAGTGGACAGTACTATTTACAAAGTCGCGCAGGTTTAGTTTCTTTTTCATTGTGAGTTGACTTGAGTTAGGAGAACATACGGATACAGTTTCTGCCGGATTCCTCTTCAAATACTTACCTTTAACGCGCGAGCTTTGGACATTATTAGTCTGTAAGTGCCTATTCTTTGTTACCATATTCAATGCCATGTAGATAATTAAGAGTTTATGTTGAATTTGTGTCTCTACATCTCTAGGATAAGTTGTCACTTAGCCATGCTAGCTCTCGTGGTATCATGCTACCTGCTATGTACTGTGATATTATCTTCGTGAAATTTATGTATCCTTTGTTTCTGTTTGTTTCAGTTTTACAAAAACGAATGTCCTGTATAAATACTTGCTTGGTGAACAAAGTAAACGGAAGAAAAACCAACACTTCTTGCCTCGCTTGAGTTCATCAACTTTATTTAATAGACGACAAATTGTTAGCTAGCTGTCTAGTTCTGCAAGCTAGAGAACGCAGCACAAGGACAGCATAGTAAAAAGACTACAGCGCGGCGAGTTCAAGCACAGAAGGTAGCCTTAGAAGACCACGATGCTTCATGCGGGCGCAGCAGAAGGTGACGCCACCGGACAAGCATAAGGTGCTGCCGCTCTGGAGCTACTAGAAAACGGCCATGAGGCAACCCAAAATCAAGAACCATTCCGAACACCCGACTGCCGGTCACAGGCGTCTAAGAGGTCCAACGTATCCTCCGCATCTTCAGCAGCTATCAAAGCACGCGCAAAGTCAAAAGCTGCACTGGCCCAGCTAACCTTTGCAGAGAAAGAAGCAGCCATGATTAGGCAGAAAGCTGAGGTTGAAGCCAGTCTCCACGTTCTCACCATTCAAAAGATGGCCGCCGCCGCTGAGGCAGAAGCTGCAGCCTATGAGGAAGAGGAGGTTGAAAGCGGGGAGAAACATGAGCCATACGTCCCGGGAAAACCTTTAAACGCCTCAGAACGTGCAGGTAACTACGTTCAGCAGCACTCAGATATGTTTGGCAGACAACCAGCACCGCCAACACATGCTCCACTGCACTCCTACAGACCAGTCGCACATGCAGCTGAGCCAGCTGCTCATCATAGCCCCATGCCACTCATCAGCAAGATGAAACAAGAACAACCTTCCCCATATAAGTCTCCAATGATGCCGCCACAACCACCTCCACACAAGGGATTCCTCCCCATACCTCAGCCGTACCCCAGCCTGCACAGGGGGCCCTCCTCCGAGCCGCAGCCAGCACAAGACCTTGCTAAGTACCTCATGCGACGAGAAATGGTGAGCTCAGTGCCTTCTCCACCTCCAACAGCAACATGCCACCGAAAGGAGAGAGGTCAGTGAAACACAGCTACAAAACCCCAGTAAGTGTGCACAAGACAGAGGTCACACCCAAACCCAGCTACGGCGACACCAGCTCTGTGGAGAAGAGAATAGGCGACCCAGACCGCGAGTGCCCTATACACAGGAAACCACACCCACTCAAAAGATGTAGGACATTCAGATCTAAGGCTATTGAAGAACGTAAGGCTTACCTCAAAGAAAACCGCATCTGCTTCAAATGCTGTGGGTCAACTCAGCACATGGCAAAAGACTGCAGAGTGCCAATCAAATGTGCCGAGTGCAACAGTGAGCGACACATCGCGGCTCTACACCCAGGCCCTCCTGTCTTCAACGACAGTGCCGTCACGGAGAAGGAGGAAAGCGGGGAGCCAGATGAGGACACGCCCACAGTCACTTCCAAGTGCACAGAGATTTGCGGCAACGCTGACAGCCCACGCTCATGTGCCAAGATCTGCCTGGTTAAAGCCTATCCTGCTGGGAGAAAAGAGAAAGCTGTGAAGATGTATGCAGTGCTGGACGAACAGAGTAACAAGTCACTCGCAAAGACAGAGTTCTTCAATCTCTTCGGTCTCAAAGCCAGCCCAGCCCCATACACACTGAAGACCTGCGCGGGGACAACAGAGACCTCTGGCAGACGAGTCAACAACTTCACGCTTGAGGCGATGGATGGGAAACTACAACTCCCCCTCCCCACGCTCATCGAATGTGACATGGTGCCGGATGACAGATCTGAAATTCCATCTCCAGATATTGCAAAACACCACCCCCACCTGCAGCGAGTGGCGCAAAGGATTCTAGATGTAGACCCAAACGCACCCATCCTCCTGCTCCTGGGAAGAGACATCCTCAGAGTGCATAAGGTGCGTGAGCAAGTCAACGGGCCACACAACGCTCCGTATGCACAACGGCTCGACCTGGGCTGGGTCATCGTGGGTGACGTCTGCTTGGGGACGGTCCACAAACCAGCTGAAGTCAACGTGTACAAAGCCAATGTGCTACAAAATGGCAGAACATCTTTCCTACATCCCTGTCCAAATAACATCCAGGTGAAGGAAATCTACAGCAACACACCGCAGCGACACAACCCTCGCTCACTCCCCTGTGATGAAGAGGCAGGCTGGGCAGCGAGCACAGACAGCCTCAGCCTCTCAGTGTTCGAGAGCTCCAGAGACGACAACAAACCGGCTCTGTCAATGGATGACAAAGTGTTCCTGACCATCATGGACAGAGAGGTCTACCAGGACGACGCCCACAGCTGGGTAGCACCGCTGCCATTCCGGTCGCCACGGCAACCTCTCCCAAGCAACCGGGAACAAGCATTCAAGCGTCTTGGCTCACTCAGGAGAACACGAGAGAAGAAGCCATACACACGGAGAGGTATCCTGTCCACTGTTAACAGCCTATACGACCCCCTGGGGTTCGTTGCTCCCATAGTCATGCAGGGGAAAGCTTTAGTGCGGGAACTTTCATCAGAGCAGGGGTGGGACACTCCACTCGACCCCGGCAAAGAGACAGAGTGGAACACGTGGAGAGAATCGCTCACAGCCCTGGAAGACCTACACATAAAGAGGGTGATCCGCATCAGACGATCCACTCACCCTGACCAGTGGTCATATGTCCCCACGGACCAGAATCCTGCGGACCACGCCACAAGATATATGCCTGCAGCACAGCTACAGCAAAGCATCTGGCACTCCGGTCCCAGCTTCCTGACTCGCAACAACACAGAGGAAACGTGGGAGCCCCACATCTTCACGCTGCTGGAGCCCGACGCAGACACTGAGATCCGACCTGAGGTCACTGCTCTAGCTACCAGGGCCTCCGACACTCAGCTGGGCTCACAGCGGTTCGAAAGATTCTCAAGCTGGAGAAACCTCTGCAATGCTACAGCCAGACTCATCCACGTCGCTGCATCTTTCAAGGGAAATCCAGCCAGCGCAGATCGCAGAGGCTGGAGCAGGTTCAAAGACACAACCATAACAACTTACCTCCAAAGCAAGGGGTGCTCATGGGTATTCAACCCACCACACTCATCACATATGGGGGGTGCATGGGAGAGGCTTATCGGCGTCGCCAGACGCATTCTGGATGCCATGCTGCTTCAGACCGGACACACCCGCCTCACACACGAGGTACTGAGCACTCTCATGGCTGAGGTAATGGCCATCATAAATGCCAGACCCCTGGTGCCTGTGTCCTCTGACCCCGACATGCCGACAGTCCTCACCCCACCGACGCTGCTTACCCAGAAGATGAGCACTGTCTCCGCTCCCTCTGGGAGCTTTCAGATGGCTGACCTGCATGGTAAACAATGGAAACACGTGCAGTGCCTTGCAGACACCTTTTGGAAGAGATGGAGAAGGGACTACCTATCCACGCTGCAGGGCCGCAGAAAGTGGACCAAGGAAAGGCCAAGCGTCAAGGCCGGCGACGTCGTCCTGCTCAAGGACAGCCAAGCCCACAGAAATGACTGGCCTGTGGGAGTGGTTGTCAACACTCTGCCAAGCAGGGACAAGAGGATCCGGAAGGTGGAGGTCAAAATAGTAAAAGAAGGGACTGTTAAAGTGCTTTTGAGACCTATCTCAGAAATAGTTGTTCTTCTCTCAGAATAGTTAGAGAAATGTTTGTTGTGTGCCAACAGAACTAAGTGTGATTTGTGTTTAAGTACATTTGTAGTGGCATAATATTATTATGCCAAGCGGGGAGTGTTCTGCCCTCCATAAGCTTTTGGTAGCTTTGGCTTTTATATGTGGGGAAATACTGCCACCTAGTGGACAGTACTATTTACAAAGTCGCGCAGGTTTAGTTTCTTTTTCATTGTCGAGTTGACTTGAGTTAGGAGAACATACGGATACAGTTTCTGCCGGATTCCTCTTCAAAGACTTACCTTTAACGCGCGAGCTTTGGACATTATTAGTCTGTAAGTGCCTATTCTTTGTTACCACATTCAATGCCATGTAGATAATTAAGAGTTTATGTTGAATTTGTGTCTCTACATCTCTAGGATAAGTTGTCACTTAGCCATGCTAGCTCTCGTGGTATCATGCTACCTGCTATGTACTGTGATATTATCTTCGTGAAATTTATGTATCCTTTGTTTCTGTTTGTTTCAGTTTTACAAAAACGAATGTCCTGTATAAATACTTGCTTGGTGAACAAAGTAAACGGAAGAAAAACCAACACTTCTTGCCTCGCTTGAGTTCATCAACTTTATTTAATAGACGACAAATTGTTAGCTAGCTGTCTAGTTCTGCAAGCTAGAGAACGCAGCACGAGGACAGCATAGGGGGTCCTCAGGGTTATAGCTGACCAAGATATGCCTGATTTATTTCAAATTTGAAAAGGAGTTGAATTGGAGTTGACATGAAGTGAGGACACTACTTTGAAAGGCTGTTGTTAATAGATAAAATAATGCAATGTTCACTTTAAGCATTTTGTGATCTCTTATTAAGCCATCCAATTAACTTCAAATACATTTTTGTGCATTTTTGCCATTTTTTAACACTTATTTTTGCAGTTTGATACTGTGACCTCTAACGGAGGACAAGTTAATTTGCATGGACTTTCATTGTACAGTGGCGGTATTTTATGAATTATTATGAAATAATATAAATACATACAAAACTAAGTGTGTAAACACTCACAGATCTTTCATATCCAACGTTTAAAGCCTTTTTAAATGAAATAATTTATTGATTTTTAAGGAAAATTGCAACATTTAGACGGGAGACATGTTTTCTCCCTAATTTCAAGAATCAGTGCACAACCATATGTATATGGTTGTGCATCGTAAAATACACTCCATTTCCATTCAGGTTTAATTCATTTTTCGAATAAAGAATCGTTGCAGTACTTAAACACTCGCACTATGGTTGTGAAAAACCAGATTCCTTTCCGGGGTCATGAGTGATGTTACGTACTGCGCCAAGGCTTCGGAGCGTGTGTCGAGTAGCCTAATGCAGGACGTTTTTTTGTGAAGCGCATATCGAGGCTTGTATAGTTTGAGGCCAGTGACGTCATCGATGACAAACGAAACCTCGCTGCCCGTCAATACCACGTGACTGCTTCAGATAGTGCTTCATATCGGTTGAACCACTGACACTTTACAGTTTCCCCCTCCTGTGCCCGGCCCCAGTGTGCCGATGGGATTAGGAGGACTCAAACCCTCATTTAAACCAGAGGATTGTTTGTTTGTTTGTTTATTTCACTTATTGATGTACTGTGTCGGGCTGGGGTTGTGTGTGCAGTTACGGAGCTGAAGCGAAATGCAGCGAAATACATAGACAACACATAACTTGGTTTCCTAACCTGCTTATCTTTCCTGGTTTTGAATAAAAGTTTTGCACCAAACGACACATCCCCATTGAAGCCATCTACAGACGGGATACGACGAGTGAGAAATAGAAATGCAGGAACGTGTTGATTGGCAGATAATCAATATTAACTAGAAATTACAGAGCTTTCAGATACACATGTAGGCTGTGGCTCTGCTGGAAAACAGCCGATAATAAACTGCAGGGTCGCAGGATCAACAACCCATAGCAAAACATTTTGGCTTTGTTTTGGCCTCTTTGGGCTTCTGTTGGCACTGGAGAAGTTGTTTCGGCGACCTGTGGTTTAATTATGATCTGCCACAATATATAAAGCGCGCCATGTAATTCTGGCTGAGTTATGTTGTCTGGTTAACCAGCCGACAAGGTAATGAGCGGGACAGCATAGGCTACGGCTGAGCTTATTGGCAACTATCCGGCTTGCCAAAAGGCTGTGCAGAGACCGGGAATTTTGAACATTCAAGCCCCCTCCCACATCAGTTTGCCGGCGTGATTACTGAAGGTAAGTCGCATATATTTATTCTCTTTAAAAAAAAGGTATCGTTATTGCTAACATCAAGTTACTTACATTACTTTATATGTGTATTCATACTTACATTACTTATATTCGATTTATCTGTTTGAAACGCCCTAGTCATGCACTCACAACGTTACATTTTATAGCCTATAATAGTAAGTTGGAGAGCAGGCAAGTGCAGCGAGCCGGTCATTATATATGGAGGACTGAAAGTGCCAAAATTAAATAAATAAATACGCCATTAAATAATTACTTAAATGTGTCAGTAATTAATTAAAATTGGAATTAAATACATAAATACGTCATTAAATGTGTCATTAATTAATTTAAATACCAATTCATTTTATGTAAAAAAACCCCGTATATAATTATTTCACTATTTAATTATTTCATGGTCCTATGTTGCAGTGCATCATGAATTAATTTTATCTGTCAAACTCTCCCATCAAAGTCAGTGGGCGGGGCTGACGCTAATCTAGTCTGATCCATTGCTTTGGTCTGAAGTAGCCTTGAGAGAGACGATGGAGGACCTTCATGAACTTTCCCGGGAGTTGGTGAGAGACATTTTAGCCCTAGCAGAGGATGTGGAGCCAGGATCTGCTGACCCAGAGCATGTAACAAATAAAGCAGAGGAATTGATTGAAGCTGTTGGACTTATTTCCGCACTTTCCGACCAAGATATTGGCCTTAGAGTGACTGCAAATTTAGAAGACGTACTCCACCGCTTCTCCGGTGCCAGGGCGCAACAGGCACAACACACACAGGGACCGGGGCGTTTGGCGTTTGACCTACCGAGTGCAGTCCTGGAGCATCAAGTTCTTTGTGGATTGCCAGCTGGACAAATTGCAGCGATGTTCGGAGTGTCAAAGAGGACCATCAGGAGGCGCATGAAACAAAGCGGTTTAAGCATACCTGCAAACTAGTCACCTTTCGGCGAAATTTGCCGTTTTCAACTCAAAATATGTCATTGACGTGAATCGTGTAGATCCGAAGAGTTTTTTTTTAGGGGGGGGGGGGGGGTCTGACCGACGACTGACCGACCAACCATAGACTGTATAACCGACTGTATAATGAGCAAGAAACAAGTTTGCTATCTTCACAGTAAATAAAATCTTTGTTCAAATGACTCGTTCCACGACCACCGACCAATCATAAGCAAGATCAACCACAGCGCGCGTCTTTTTACCCACCAGTCCCTCTTGGAGTGGAGTGCTCAGACGTCAGCGAGTGGTTCTTCTGGACAATTTTCGGGATACGTTACAGATACAAGTTTTGAGGTAGGTCTAGTAGCAGCTAATCTGGCAAAAACATTGTATGCTGTGTAACAATAGTATTGTTATGTAGTGTTTGTTTCAACACGGACTTGTTAGAGTGTGACACCTAGGAACGGTAGTTGTTCAGAGTTGCAAGTACTATGTTGTGAGCCAGTGATGGATTGAAATAAACAGTGTAAGCAAACTGGAATATGCTTTAATCGTCCATTCTGTGTCGGGTAGAGACAGGGCAGAATGAAACATGGTGGCAGCGGAAACTTAAAGAGGACGGAGCAGAAAAACGGACTTCTACGGTGCAGCTAACTAGCTAACGTTAGCGGGCCGGCTAACAAGAAAATCGCGGGAGTTGAAGAGGACGCTCCAGTCAGTCGGCAGTGAAAAATGGAAGGTTTGAAACCTCCACCGACATTGTGTTTGGACACCGGCAACATAGCGAAGGCTTGGAAATCATGGAAGGAGGAGTTTACACTATACATGGATCTTTCCATGCCTGAGGCGGCAGAGGATGTAAGAGTGAAACTGTTCTACTACCTGATCGGAGAGACCGGTAGGGAACTTTGTGAAACTTTGATGAGTGATGTGACTTCTCCCAGGAGGAAACTCAGTGAACTGATTGGAAAATTTGATGAACATTGCAACCCTAAGGTAAATGAGACAGTAGAAAGGTATCGTTTTTTCATGAGAAATCAAGGACGGGATGAAAACATTGATACATATGTAACTGATCTCAGAGTGTTAGCCAGCACATGCAACTTTGGAGACATAAAGGACTCACTTATACGTGATAGAATAGTATGTGGCAACAACAACTCAGGACTGAGAGAGAGATTACTCAGAAAGGGAAAGCTGACATTGGACAAGTGTCTACAGTTGTGCAGAGCTACAGAGTTGTCACGTGAAAATAGCAAAACCATTGAAGGAAGCCCAGTGGAAGAAGTACACATAGTGAAACAGACGGCAAGGCAAGATAAAAACATGGACACTGTGTCATGCATGTTCTGTGGGAAGACGCATGAAAGGAACAAGGCCAAATGTCCAGCCTTTGGAAAGCGCTGCAAAAAATGTGGTAAAGAAAATCACTTTGCAGTCAGGTGCAAATCCAATACAGAGAAATGGAAAAGAGGAAAACAGGTGCACTATGTGACTGAAGAGGACAGTGATGATTATGAGGACGTCATGACTGTCAATACTACAGAGATACTGACAAAGACTGGCAATGAGACCAGAGATGACAAAGCCAAGAACAGCCAGCTTTTTGCAGGGATGCTGGTAGGCAAAGAGCTTGTGAAGTTTCAAATAGATTGTGGAGCTACCTGTAATGTAATCCCCATAAATCTATTGAATCCAGACACTCAGATGGAACGCACAAAGAAAGTGCTGATTATGTACAACAAAACCAAGCTGCATCCACTTGGAAAATGCAAGGTGAAGGTGAGGAACCCGAGAAACCAGAAACTATACCGGCTGGAGTTTGTGGTAGTGAATGAGGACTGCAAACTGCCACTGCTTGGCAGGAAGACAAGTGAAGCTATGAAACTGATCAAAGTACAATATGAGAACATTCTAGCTATAGACAGCATCGTAACTGAAGAGGAACCATCTCAGTGTGAACTAACCATCAAACAAATAAAGAAGGAGTTCGGAGATGTGTTCACAGGTGATGGCTGCCTGGAAGGAGAGTACAGGATTGAGATCGATGAGAGGGTGGAACCAGTGAAACTTCCTAAACGACGAGTCCCTGTTGCCATGATGACTCCAGTGAAGGAAGAACTAAAGGATCTTCAAAGGAGAGAGACCATCACACCGGTGGAGAAAAGCACGGAGTGGATCAGCAGTCTGGTCACTGTGCAGAAACCTAATGGGAAGCCTAGGATATGCATCGACCCCAGACCACTCAACAAGGCACTGAAGCGCAGCCATTTTCCCCTTCCTACCATCGATGACATCCTCCCAGACATCTCTAGAGCAAAGGTGTTTACAGTATGTGATGTAAAACAACAAAAAGAGACATTACATCCACATGAGGTACCAAGTAGACCGTGGGCCAGGGTTGGTACAGATTTGTTCACTTATGACAACAAAGACTACCTAATTACAGTTGATTACTATTCCAACTTTTGGGAAATCGACTACTTACCAGATACAAAATCAAGTACTGTGATAAGGAAGCTGAAGGCTCACTTTGCCCGTCAGGGTATTCCAGATGTAGTTGTTTCAGATAACGGGCCACAGTACAATTCCCAAGAGTTCCAGCGTTTCTGTCAGCTGTGGAAGTTTCAGCACAGAACTTCATCTCCTGGATACCCACAAAGCAACGGGAAGGCAGAGTCTGCTGTGAAAACAGCAAAACGACTGATGAGGAAAGCCAAAGCTGCAGGAGAGGACCCATACCTGTCAATGTTGAATCACCGCAACACACCAACTGAAGGACTAAAGACAAGCCCAGCTCAGAGACTGCTGTGTAGGAGAACCAGAACCCTACTACCAACAAGGGATAGTCTTCTGCAGCCAGAGGTAAAACAAACAACACGAGAATTGATTGACAGGCAAAGGAGACAAGCCAAATACTTCAACAGGACAGCCAAGGACATGGATACACTGAAACGGGGAGACCGTGTTAGAATACAGCCGTTTGATCCCCACACAGTCTGGAGAAAGGCTACGGTGGTGAATCCTGTGGACCACAGGTCCTATGCAGTACAGCTGGACACTGGAGGTGTTCTTCGGAGGAATCGACGTCACCTAAGACGGGACCAGGGCACAGCACCCGGTGTGGCGAACCACACAGTGACTGAAGAAACTCACACAACACCAGAGACTGTTGCAACCCCTGACAGAGTCGTGGGTGACACACAACAGACTGTAACTACCAAATCTGGTCGAGCAGTTGTTAGGCCAGGGTACCTGAAGGACTATGCAGGCTGAACTGTGGTATAAGGACACTGAAAATAATAAAAGAA
Organism: Eleginops maclovinus; assembly: GCF_036324505.1. Lineage (NCBI taxonomy): Eukaryota > Metazoa > Chordata > Actinopteri > Perciformes > Eleginopidae > Eleginops > Eleginops maclovinus. The sequence continues at coordinate 13,634,684 of NC_086366.1, read as the reverse complement.
AAAAAAAAAAAAGGAGGACATGTTGGAAAGCATTGTTAAATGTTATTTGTACAATATTGTTTTGAGATGTCACAGGGAGAAGATTTATTTTCAACATTGATAAGGAACACATTTTTATTTGGTAATGTGTTTATTGTTAGCAGAAGATACAAATAAAGTGACATGGTTTAGGTTTACAGTTAGGTGGTGTTAGTGAGGTAAGACTGTTGAATAATATATCACACTACAAAAGGAAAAGAAAAAGGATGTAACAATAGTATTGTTATGTAGTGTTTGTTTCAACACGGACTTGTTAGAGTGTGACACCTAGGAACGGTAGTTGTTCAGAGTTGCAAGTACTATGTTGTGAGCCAGTGATGGATTGAAATAAACAGTGTAAGCAAACTGGAATATGCTTTAATCGTCCATTCTGTGTCGGGTAGAGACAGGGCAGAATGAAACATGCTGTATCATTTTAACGTTGCTGAAGTAAAATTATTTGAGCCAAATAAAGTGTATTAACATGCTTCAGCTTATCAGCTTGTTAGGTTGCTAGCTAACCTCAGTGAATTGTGTTAAAGTTAGCCTAGCTAGACCAGTTCTACATCACCTCGTTCAATGCGAACAGAATGCGTTTGTGAAGGCTGATCTCCACAGCATCCGTCCTGTTACCTGATATTACTGGCGGCTGTCATTGTGGTCGGATATGAGAGGGATGAAAATGAACACGTAATGAACAAATACACATCCGTGTGTGGTTTAGTGAGTAGCTAGTAGTGGTGCAAAGGGTCAACGGATGATCCGTGATCCGTTCGGATCAATTATTTCGGTTTCGCATTCATCAACTTTTTAGTAGCTACGAAAAGTTTGGAGTTACGAACAAAATCTACAAACGCTGGCGACCGTGTGTAGAGCTAGTTTACAGTAAGCACATATAACGCTTCACTGTTGGAAATGACAGTATTCATATTGCGCTGTGTTATGTACACAAGACGCAGATGCCTTTGAAACACGCGATCTAAAAACGAAAACACATTTTATATGTAGTAACAATTGTTGGCAATTGGCAGGTTTAAGATCCAGATTAGGTTCATGGTTGTGAATTATCTGTGTAAATCGACTCTATAGAGTACACGTTCATTCTACATGTTGAATGATGATAGCGTAATACAAATATAGGCTATACATACAATGACAAAACTGCCGTGGGCTATATGTTATCCGTATCCTTTGTTAAAATTAATGTTCAATAGCTCTATGCCAATGGAAACAACAGAACGTGCGCATTACATATGGACCAATGCGACACGTTCATTACGGCCGTGGACCGATAAACACTCAGTAATGTACGCACACCAACCGGCATTTGCGTGTTTAACACGGTGTTTAACACTGGCGTTACCGCCGCTTAACTTAAATAATGAAGAACTGCTTTTAATTACGACTTGGCCGAGATCTTAACGTGCTATTCATGCGTTTCGCATGAATAGCCTACTACTATAACTCGGAGCGGAGCAGGATATAATGCGCATGCGCGGCGTTGCTAGGCAACGTGTACAAAGGCTGGGGGGGGGGGGGTTGTCACCTTTTTCAGCCCTTCTGAGTTTGCAGGTATGTTTAAGGTATTGACCAGACATGTGGACTCGAGTCACATGACTTGGACTCGAGTCAGACTCGAGTCATGATTTTAATGACTTCAGACTTGACTTGATCAAATTCGGCATGACTTGCGACTCGACTTGGACTTGAATACTATTAACTCGAGACTTGACTCGGACTTTGCCTCTTTTACTTGTAATGACTTGACATGCCTCGAGTCAAAAGCTAAATTTCCTGATCATGGACATCCTTCCCTGCAATGCGAACCTGCGAAGCCCCAAAGACCGCAAAGTGAGAGAGCCGGCAGGCAAGTGCGAGCAATGCAATCATGTGGTGGATTTTGGCCTTTTTGGATTGGATCAGGGACCTAACCAGCGTGATTGGATAATCCCCGGGTTTCCCCTCATTAATATTCCCGATTTCCCCGGATTTCATCTACGGAAAAGATGCAATTGTGCCACGGAAGGGAAGCCTAGTCGAGAGCTGTCCGTCTGGTCTGCGTCTCTCTCAGTTGCAATTGGCAGGTTTAAGATCCAGATTAGGTTCATGGTTGTGAATTATCTATGTAAATCGACTCTATAGATAACACGTTCATTCTACATGTTGAATGATGATAGCGTAATACAAATATAGGCTATACATACAATGACAAAACTGCCGTGGGCTATATGTTATCCGTATCCTTTGTTAAAATTAATGTTCAATAGCTCTATGCCAATGGGAACAACAGAACGTGCGCATTACATATGGACCAATGCGACACGTTCATTACGGCTGTGGACCGATAAACACTCAGTAGGCCTACCGTACGCACACCAACCGGCATTTGCGTGTTTAACACCTTGTTTAACACGGTGTTTAACACTGGCGTTACCGCCGCTTAACTTAAATAATGAAGAACTGCTTTTAATTACGACTTGGCCGAGATCTTAACGTGCTGTTCATGCGTTTCCCATGAATAGCCTACTACTATAACTCGGAGCGGAGCAGGATATAATGCGCATGTGCGACGTTGCTAGGCAACGTGTACAAAGGCTGGGGGGGTGGGGGGGGATGGGATGCCCCCAGACCCCCCCAGACCCCCCAGACCCCCCAGACCCCCCTACAACGGTTTAGTTTGTCACCTTTTTCAGCCCTTCTGAGTTTGCAGGTATGTACACAAATAACTAAGATTAGGGAGGTGTACTCTGTCTCTCTCTCTGTCTGTCTGTCTCTCAAGCGCCTACCCCCAGCACCTTTCATTGTGTGTAGTCATGCTGCTTAATTGTTATGCAGATTAAACATTGTTTTATTGAAATATTAGGTTTCTTTGTGATTTAAGCAAAATGTTGACCTACTGTAACTGGCATCCACTGAAGCATCAATGCCAGTTACATGCATCCACACAGTCCATGCCTCACTAGTCAAGGCGCTTTACCAACTTTAGGATGACAGTGGTGCCTTCCGTGCTCATACATTTCTAACCCACCATTCACACACAATACTTTGAAGGTCTTTGGGCGCATGCGTATATACAGATATATAAAATATATGCATAGTTTAATCTGTATGTATAAAAAAATACTGAAGATTAGGTTGATATGTTGAAATTGTGTGATCGTTAGTCTGATAATGGCATTATTAAGTGAAGAGTACATGATGACTTGTTCAGGACTCGAAGAAGCTTGGGACTTGGACTTGGACTCGACTTGGCTTTGGTGTTACTTGGACTTGGACTCGACTTGCCCTTCTCTGTCTTTACTTGGGACTTGACTTGGACTTGACTGCTGAGACTTGGGACTTACTTGGGACTTGCCAAACAGTGACTTGGTCCCACCTCTGGTATTGACACTCAATTCTTGAGTCTTCAGTTTATGAATTGCCGGTCCCATTCACTCAGAAAGGATATTATGTTTAGTGTAACAGTACTCGGATGTTTATGTTTTTTGTTTGCGCAGAAAGACAGACCTCTATTCAACTGTGAATGATGAGGAGTTAGACCGTACTATAAGTGAAATTAAGGTTTCAAGGTTTCAAGGTTTCAAGGTTTTATTGGTCATATGCACAGCAGATACAGCGTATATGTTGGCAATGAAAATCTTATGTCGCGTGCTCCTCCAACAACTCAACATGCATGGTGCAAAAGATAAATAAAGTAGTGCAAAAAGAGAGAAGAATATTTACAATATCAACAATAAAGATTTGAGGATGTGAAATATATACATATGTGGAATACATTGAGAGTATTTAAATACTTTACACTGTGGAATGAGGAGGTATGGACAGATGCATATATTATGTATAGCAGATGTATATGGCAGATGTGTATAATATATAGATATGTGTACTATAAACAGATATGTATGGCAGATGTGTATAATATATATATATGTATATATGTATGTGTGTACTATAAAAAGATGCGAGTAGACATTCACACAGCTCAGGAGTTCAGTAGTCTTATAGCCTGTGGTATAAAACTGTCTCTGAGTCTGGTGGTCTTGGTCCGGATGCTGCGGTACCGTCTGCCAGACGGCAGCAGACAGAACAGATTGTTGCTGGGGTGATGGGGGTCCTTTAATATCCTACCGGCCTTCTTCCTACACCGCTGGGTGTAGAGGTCCTCCATGGATGGCAGCTCCGTCCTGGTGATGAGGAGCTCGAGACACGGCAGCCATCCTCGGCGCCATCTTGCCCACTTGGGGGCAAGATGGCGCAGAAGACATCCAAACACCGGCTACAAGATAATGCGTGGTCATCTGAGTGCAAGAGGTGTGCATGTCCCAAGTGAGTGTAATAATATGGCCATTATTTAAATTTGTTTAAATATTGTCTGTTTTGATGATAGTCAGCAGTTTAAACATCAAGCATGTGGGAGCTTACTTTTATATATTAATAGAGGGACAAGATCTGACAGTACATTTTGAGACCGTTTTACACACATTATGTATTTTATTATGACACCACCATTTCCTCAAAATTAGTGACTGAGTATTTTTATTCCAGTACTGGTCAAGCAGATTGAACAGGTGTTTCTAATGAAGTTGCCAGTGAGTGTATGGTTATTCATTTTACTCCCCTCAGTCTCAAGACTGCAAGAGTCTTTACGCAGAGTCGATGCAGAGGGCGTCTACACGAGACACCTGCAGCTGCGTGTATTGAGACGACTGCAGTATTCTGTACCTGGCCCAAACTCTTTGTGGCATATAGATGGCAACCATAAACTAATCAGGTCAGTGATATTAGCAGATTAACAAAGCATCGTTCTATAGATGTTTCATTAGAAATGTTTTACAATGAAGTTGTTTTTTTCGTGTGTTCACAATTACCTGACAGGTGGAGAGTTGTTGTCCTTGGTGGGGTGGATGGATTCAGTCGTTTAGTGGTCTACCTGACTGTGGCTGGCAATAATAGAGCTCATACGGTCTTACAGAGCTTTATCGCTGCTGTTGAGCAGTACGGGCTGCCATCAAGGGTACGGTCTGATAAAGGGGGGGAGAATGCAGATGTAGCAGAATTCATGATCAGGAGCAGAGGTACTGACTGGAATTCACACATCACAGGCAGAAGTGTCCACAATCAGCGGTAAATAAATATGTTTGGCAACTAGGCTCACACAATGATTGAATGTACTTCTTCAGCATGTCACACGTTAATCAACACTTGTCAATTGTATCCTAAATACAGAATAGAGAGGCTGTGGAGAGATGTTTATGAACATGCCCTGGACCTTTTCTATCAGATCTTCACTTCATTGGAAGATCAGGGAACACTGAATCAGACAACGAAGTCCATGTTTTCGCACTGCACCGGATCTTCCTTCCACTAATTCAGCAAAGCCTCAACTCTTTCAAAGATGCTTGGAACTTTCATGGTCTTAGAACTGAAAGGAATCAGTCACCACAGCAACTCTGGAGAAGATACAGAGAGCAAGGCCCTATGGAGGATCCTACTGAGGTTAAAGAAAGATCAACTTTAAACACTATTTACTGTCTGTTTCCCCAAAGGAATTATGGGGGAAACTATTGTGCTTAATGTGCTACTTTAAGTGAAACATAGGTAATAGTCTCTTCAAAGTCTCCTGAGCTTTCAAAGATCAACCTCTGAGCTGTAGTTCCTATTGTGCACAACTATTATTTTAAAAAACTGAATAGGCAACATTTAATTTCTCACCAACTTGATGACCAAAAATAACAATCTTAAATACTGTGTGTAATGACATGTCAGACTAGTTTTAAGTAGAAGATTGATCATGCTTGTCCTCCATTCAGGTTTATGAAGACTATGGGATCGACTGGAACAGACCTCACAGTCTTCATGGAGGCATTGTGTCAGTCCCTGAGGTTCAGCTGGCCCGTGAGCTCTCAGATGAAGAGGTTGCTATTTTGCCAGCTCCAGGAGTTTCTGTAACTGATGCACTTAGATCATATGTAGAGACTCTGCAAGTGTTATCAAGAATCATAGCAGACTGATGTCCAACACACGCTTTTATTTAGCATAATAGAACAAGCAAGGATAAACTGAAAGTTTGCTTTCCTTAAGAAGAATAAAAGATAAAAAGCTGTTTTACTTTGAAGCTCTACCATAATTACTGTTATGATCTCGCAAATGGACTTTCTGAACAGCGTCACTACTTTCAGAACACACCCTGTCGGATTTGCTCCACCTTTGCTGCCAGGTGGCCCATTGTTGATTGGAATCTCTGGTTAACACTTTCCCCAGATTGTCAAAAAAAGACTTAACATTATCCTTGTTAAAGGCACTTGCTCTGGCAAGGCTAGTTGCTTCTGGTTTTCTGAGTGAGAGTGAAGGATGCCGCTTTAGGAAGCCTGTAAACCATTCAGCGCTGGCTTTTTCTTTGTCAGACCAAGCTTGAGGAAATTTCAGGCCCTGTGCCACTGCAATTTCATATGCCAGCTTTCTCACCTCAGATGGGAACAAACCAAAATAGATGTCAGATGATCTCTTAATATATTTCTCAACCAGTAGTTCCATCTCTGTACCAAAAACCTGCCGTGGTGATTTGTACCCAACCACTGTAGTTGGGACAGCTGTCTGACTCTGTATTTCAGCTGGGGTGAACGTCTTGCAGTACCGAGCCAAGGTACGGTAGTTGACATTAAAATCCTTTGCTGTACTCCTGATACACTTTTTAGCTAGGGTCACCTGTCTGACTGCCCCAGCATCACGTCAGGCGCTGCACTGCCATGTTCTGTTTTTCTTTTGTAATTCCTGACCATGTCTTCTCACTTTCTCCTCACCTTTAAATCACTCTTTTTTTTCTGTAAAAATAAAGTAAAAATGTCATTATAACAACTGGTGATAAGCAGACTGTCTTTGTGTATTCAAATCATTTTAGAAAGTTGTTAGTCTGGGGTAACTTGTCACATGTGACAACTAACCCCCAGATGACTGAGACAAGTTGCCCCAAACTACCATGTTTGCTGATGCTAGCTCTAGCTCAAAGTTAGCTTAACACAGAGCAATGACTGAGGTATGACAGGATACCTTAATCTCTTCTCTAACAAGTCCACATGTATCACTGCTAGGATTTTTATCTCAAAGAAGCTTCATTTTAAATATATAAAGTTAATATTTTTTACCTAGGGTTGTGGAAAATGGTTAATTGGTGCTCATCTCAACTTACAATGTGTTGGTGTCTTCTCACACAGGACATGAGATCTGACCATGTAGGAAGAAAACTAGTATTCCACTTTTTAGCTCCCCCCTTTGGTGAAGAAGATAATTGCAGTGTGACAACTTACCCGTGTGACGACAAGCCCCGGTCTCCCCTACATCTGGAGGAAGAAGAATTCAAGGTATGCTAAGAAAAACACACTGCCTACAGGGAATCATGGCAGTGATTCAGTCACGTTCTTGTGTTATTTATTGCGAAACGCTGAGATATCATATTTTACCAATAAACCTAATGTGCAATGGGGGTTGCATCATTTTGATTGCAACTATGCAGTAGGTGGTGCCTCACAACTATTCTTGTGGGGTTTCAGTGAGAGATCACCATATACAGTTATTCTAACTTTTCTACATAGTTGACTGGTATAATAAAACAATAGTTGTTGTTATAAATAACCATTACTGAAATTGTAAGTACTTCTCCCACTGTGCTGTTTTCTTCCATTTTGAAGACATTATAGACCATAGAGAACAGGGAACTGTGTTGTAAATTGGCACACATTGCTTTATATTATTCTATGCCAGCAAGACATTGTTCTCAGAGAAAGAATGATGATGAAGAAAAAAGGGTGTTCCTCTACAATGGGAAAATACCAAACATTCTTGAAATAATGGAAGTCGTTAAAGTGATATGGAAATGCCTAACATGCCATTATGTATTAGCTCATTTGATTATTTTATGTTTGTCTTAAACTTGAACTTGCCTAAAACAGTGGAGAAAACTAATCAGTTGAATAGCTCTCCAATAGAAACACACTTATAAGGAACTGTTTGGTTTTTGGATTGAGATTCACACTTCCAAACTCAAACAGGATGCTTAAAATCTGATCAATGGAAATATATAGTTTTACACATCTACACATTCTAAATATATTATGAAGTTCTCTTCTCAGATAGAAAAAGAAGAGTCATAACTTGACACGAACAAGGAGTGTGGACCAGATTGCAAGGACAAGTATATCTGGTACAAACTCAGAAGGTAAACACATATATTGTCTGTTTTATGCTAGGTAGAGCAGGAGTGCATATGTTTGTGGCTCATAAAAGAAGAGTCAAGATGGATTATTGAGCTGGTGATAAGCAGAAGCCATACACAGACAGTTCATTAAAGCCACAGTTGATGTCACCTGTAGACCCAGATGCTGCAGTGCAGACACACTTTCAGTTGTGGAAACTGTTGCTGTGTAAGTAATGTGTTAAGTTGCTTTGAATATGCTAGGAGTGCATGGATGACGTATAGAAAGGCAGAGACAAGAACTGGACTTACAATATTCTCTCCTGTTGCACCATACTAATGGTGTCAATCAGCTGAGCAAATATCATCGCTCTTGATGCTGTTGCCTAGCATTTGACTTTACAGCACACAAAGAAGAAAAATCCCCTCAACAATGAAGACATATTTCTCCTGCTGCTGCCCATCCCTGATCCCTAGCAGGGAAACTGCTCGCATCTCATTGCTCTGTGCGCTCATTGCTCTTTACATGCTGGCTGGCGCTGCCATATTTTCTTCCTTGGAGAGACCGGCAGAGCTAAAGGCCCACCAGCTTTGGGAAAGCAGGCTGAGAGACTTCAGTTATGAGCATAAGATAAACTGTGAGGACCTGAAATCCCTGTTGTGTCACTATGAGGAGGCCAGGACTGCAGGAATCAGGGCAGAACAAGGCAGAGCTCTATGGGATATACACGGTGCCTTCTACTTTGTGGGAACAGTAGTCTCCACCATTGGTGAGTCAAGAAGAATATCAGATATACTGTACCTTGAATACTGTATGAAAAATGGTACCATCTGCTGATTAATCTACAATTTATCAATAATCTTTCCAGTGTTCGGCACAACATCATTGTAAATCAAGCATTATTTTTCACAAATCACGCAACATAATGTGGTTTAGCAGATTATTTTTGTCAGATAAATGTCCAGTCTTTCAAAATGCTATATATTCTGACTGCTGCAGCCAACATTTATATGCCACTCAAATTGACAGACAAACTGATCAGATAAAGGCCAATTGGCAACAGGCAACAGAAATCATCTACAATTACACACAGTTAAAGCGATCCAATGTAGCATTTGTACCTTAAAATAACAGCTTGAAAAAAATTGAGCGGCTAGAATGACTTTTAATATGACGATTTGCCTCTCTTTCATGCCCATCGGGGGTCTGAGGTGAGATAACTGCGCTATGTAACTATGCTAGACCGGGCCGGGAGATGAGCGGAAGTACTTCGACTTGCTTTCTGGCACACCTACCGCAATAACAAATAGACCCCCTCCACGCACCCAGGTATAAGGAGAAGCAAGCGCAGCATTGTCAGTACATCATCATGGCAGAGGCACCGAAGAAAAAGAAGACGTTGACTGATGAAGCAAGGAAGAGAAAGAGAGAGGCCGACAGTGTCGTAAACGTACATTACCTCCAAGCCTGTAGGGGGAGCTCCATAATGGGCTTTTTGACAAGTTCCGTTGGATCGCTTTAAGAAAAAAAAAAGTGTTGCTCTTTCATCCACCCTGTCGGATTTGCTCCACCTTTGCTGCCAGGTGGCCCATTGTTGATGAAGTGATCACGAAAGTGCACCCGAGGAAATATAAAGTAGTGGGGGATACTGTTCCCTGTGGCTGAGACTGCGCAGGCAAGGGTCACCAGGGTACCCCTTTCCCCAGATGTCAGTGACCCCACCTGCTTGAACCCACGCCTGGCTACCAATCGGTCTGGTTTCTGTACCGTTGTCACGCCAGTTTCATCCATGTTCCAGATATATATATATAGTATATTGCACACAATGAATATAATTGCACATTAATAAGTTTGATGGCAAATTAGCAACCTAAACTTTATCTTTTGGACCAGGGCCTCCATTTCCTCTCTGAGTGCATCTGACCAGCCGCAGGAGCCCATCAAGAGACGGAGGATGCTGGGAGCAGGAGAACAACAGAGGCTGGCTACAGAGGTTAGTTGTGATCTGGCAGTGTTTGCCCTAGAACATTTTTCAGTGATGTTGGTATGTAGCCAAAATAAAACCTAAACCGACACTGCACACAGGATAGCATATTGCCACAATGGTGGAATGATGCAGCAGGCAGTCTGCAACGTATATGTTGGCATTCATATTTTTGTTTACTATTTTTGTAGATTCCAGGTTTGTCAGAGCAGTTAAAAAAAGGATAAGGCATCCTCACATGTAACAGAACATATGTGGTTTATTTATTGAAATGCCACTCTAAACCTTGCTTTCTTGTGGAAACCAATAGAGAGTTAAAGATCAGGAGATGGAAACATGCTGTGAAGTACAATTAGGAGTAGCCTAATGCTGTTAAAAATCTTAGTAGTCATATACTTGACTTGGAAATAGGTGTTTGTTCAGCATCACTATATAAAGATATATCTTTAAAGAAGAGGACCCGCCCCATAGTTTGTGTGAACTTTATGCAGTGTAAGTGTAAGTCTTCTCAGGATCCTCATCACCACACCCATGACAACAGCTGAATCTGAGAGGTTCTTTTTTTACTTTGAAGAGGATCAAGACCATCCTGAAAAACACCATGACACAGGATCGCCTCAATGCTCTGGCTCTGCTATCCATGGAGAAGAAACGTGTCAAGGACATTCATGAATTTAATAAGAAAGTCATTGAGAGGTTTGCCACACAGAAGGAGAGAAGAGCAAAATACCTCTACAAATAAACAAATAAACAAATCGTGCACGTTTTCTCACCAGTATTGCTAATGCCATTGTTTTTAAGTTGTACATAGTCCTCAGTCTCAAATGCTTAAATTGATGATGGAGGCATTAAAATGTAAGACTGTAAAATGACCACTGAAAAGTCCTGGGTTTTTTGCATTAAGTCATACTGGGATGTTTGCTCCTGAAAGTAGCCGGAAAATTACTAACTAAGTGGCACATGTGCTTTGAGTCTCTTTGTGGTCTTGAAATGACTTTGTACTGATGAATATCTTACTTCAGATAATTATCAGTACAAATATCCTAGCCCACATCCATTACAGAAGGCTGAAAGAATGTGAATAAGGTCTGTGCAGATATTAATAACTTTTTCCTTTGTCCACTGCCCATGTTCAGCTTTTTTTAAACACAGTTCAGTCTTAAAGAACACCACACCCCATACCAGAGTTTTTAAACAAACGTTTATTTTCATGTTCTTTGCATGCAACCTGGTGTAACTGTCGCCGACCAGTTTATGCCGCTAACTAAGCATTACTAGAGCATTGTCTCCCTCTCCTGGAGTGCTTTGTAACTCACATTGTCAGGGAATAGACTATACCATTTAAATGTTTAACTTGAAAATCAAGTATGCCCATGAATGCAGTTATTTTAAATTATTAGAATCGTAACATGAATCCCACTGAAGCCAGCACAGGGACATAAAAGATGTGTCCTCTATTTTTTCACAAAAAATAATCACTAGGAACAACTTTACGATTTCGAGTGTGTTCCCTAATAGCTTAGGATGCACCCATCCTCTGTACCTGTGACAAAAACAAAAGGTCAGGCCTTTGCAATAGTCTTTAGATGATAGAACTCCAATATGCAGCTGAAATGTAAGATAAGGGTCAAGACAACATCCTAGTTAGTGTGTGGCACTGCTTTTTAGTGTCAAACTTAATTTCCTTTATTTTGATTAGTTTATATGCAACACTATGGCAGAAATATCTTTGTTCCACCAAATTCAGGCACAGGGTGACACTTACTCAAATGTAATGCAATAAGGGTCGCTATTTTGTATTGCTTTCAAATATCTATCCTCCTGTATTTACTTTTCATATTCATTGTTATCCATACTGAGTTTTAAACTTTTTTTTAAAGCCCAGATGTGTTTTTAGCAAGAGATTCTGCTTACAAATTTATCCAACATATCTGTGATGTCTGACAGATTAACAATAACGCCTAAGTTTTTTCAATAGGTCATGATCTTTTCATACATTTCTATTAGATCAGCTTTTCTTAAATGATCATTTACACTTCAGACCTTCAACTGAACTGATGGGCGTATATAGGCCATCTGGGACTCTCTGAATGATACAAATGTAAGATAGGTGCCTGTGTGCTGCTCTTCGTCTGAGATGAAAAAGAGATGCTTGAATTAAACAAATTGCATCTTCAAATGCAGGCAATTTCAAACTATTTGATCAAATGAAGCGCTTCAAGTGTTCCATTTGGGAACAAATAAAAATAAAGAGTTTGTATGGTCCAAGGTATAGCCTGAAAAGTTGAGTTTTTAGTCTGTGGCGTATGATGTGTAGAGGTTCTGTTAATGTGGTACTCACCCCATCATTGTGGGGCCAGGACCGCAAACATTCCGGGCCCACATAGTAGTGACAAAGCAGTAGGATGATTGGCATTAGAAGAGTGTAAAGCAAAGACGTGGGTGTAAGTTTGGTTCATGTCCTGTGGGATGGGCCTGAGTGGCTAGTACCAGTGTTGTGAATCGGGTTAAAGCATTGGGCACTTCATTATACTGTAGGATTCACTGCTCTGCCCCAGAGTTTGCCACAGGTAATATCATCACATCCAGGTTCCATGTAGCAAGTTGGGGTCCTCAATGGAAATGGGAAAGGTCATGGATGAGAGATACTAAAACTCATTATTTTTGAGGTTGAGCTTCACGTGCAGACATTCACTGAAAGATACCAGCCAGAGGGAAGAGACATCATTTGTTTATTTACAACAATAAGTATACTGTTGAAAGAAAATTCTAATATGGGAATGTATAAATGAACTTCAGAAACAAGAAAACCATCTGTTGCAACTCTGAAAGCGCCCTATATTGCATATTTGTTTTAACTTTTTATTGTGTTTTGCGTCTGTCCAAACAAAGTGTGTGATGTTGTATGCATATAACATACTTAAACTTTCATCCCTCTGGCTCATATCTGCTGAGCTATTATTATTATAACTCAGAATATTCTGCAGAATTTGACTGGATGCACTATGACATCCTTGTAATGTGGGTATTCTATATTTCACATGTATTGAAACCTTTTTTAATACTAAAAATGTCACTAGCACGGAACGCGCAGTACGGCATAGTTAATCTTCCATACACTCCTCGAGACCGGGTGGTGAGGATGGTATCTTTGCGCGTTTTGGTCATATAGAGCAACAATAATTGTAGTTTTGCAATAGTGTATGTGTCAAAAAGGCATTCAATAACAAATAGAAAACGTATGCAATAAAAACACTTCCACGTGTTCAGTGCTCAATATGTTGGCATTACACTGAGGGGGAGGACCAAAGAGGCACCGGCGGAAGGATACAGTACTCAAAGTGAGGCATAGGACACGCTGGATCGAGGTTTCCGGGCCACTCTGGTGCAACACGGCGACAGTCTCCACAGATTGCTCAAAACATATATTGTAATAAAGTTTGATAACTTTTGAGGACTTCTTACGTGTAACTGTAAATTCAATACAAAACCTTAGATTTGTCGTCATCTTCACGGGGCTCGAAACGTCAACGATACAATGGTGAGTACGGGCTAAAGCTAGCCATGTTAGCTGACGTTAGATCGTTAATATGATTACACTGCTTTAGCAAACTAAACGTTATTGCAAGTAAACAGATCCTCTGCTTGTCATTCAGTGAACCAAATTAATCCGAGCTGACGATAGCTTTTTAATGTTTTTTTACAAGCTTAAAATACTGCAGCAAGTCCTGAGGTTGATGTGCACAAACGTTGTCGATAATCACATTATCTATTTATCTCAATGTTGGTCATTGTTTTTCTACATATGAAGTAAACCAAAGGAAACGAATGTATTTATTATCTTCTGCGCAGCTTAATGTGCACATCGGATTGCGAGGGGAACCATACCGTCTGCTCTCTGCTGTAATGTTACAGCTACCGTTTAGCCTATTTCCTCTAAGTGTGTGTAAATACTGTGGTTTAACCTCCATGCTCAGATCAAGGTTTGCAGCGTTTTTTATCGCTTTTGCTATGAGTCGAGAGTGGGCGTGGTGGCGCTGGTGAAGGAGGTGCTGGGTAAAAATAGACCGTCCAGTGTTAAGGCGATTTGAAACCCATCTCGTTAATCTTGCAAGATGAATATCAAAACTCTGGCTAACTGTCTTGCTAACTACCATTTTGACATCCCACATAACAAGTTGCTGCAACATGGGTAGTAGCTCTTGCAGGCACAACAGCAGGAGGCTTTGGATATAGTGTGACATGCGCAACAAGCGAAAAAACAGGTTGTAATCGCCAGCAACTGGGATTACATAAGAACACAGCTCACGGGTGGTAGTCTGTGGCTTGCCATAAACAACACTTGTTTTTACATTGCATCGATATTATGAAGGTTGTGTTGCAATATGTTTTGGCTATATGCTCTTGCAACACCACCATGACAGCATCTCCTCCGTTACGTATTGCGCCACAGCGTGGATCCGCATTCTGCTCCTGCTGAATGATCCTCTTTGCCACCCCTCCTTCTGCGCCTCCCTTTCCCCCGCATTGAACCAAACCATGCTTGGTGCAGTAGCCTGTCAGGACCCTGCAGTGCACCCTCCAAAACTAAAACTAAAAATACATATTTCAAATAAGCCCAACTGTGGCACTGTAAACAATGTCTTATTCTTAATCTGTCATTATTGGTATTGACAGTACTGTGCAAGAACAGACACATGGTCTGTTAGATGTTAAGGAAACTATATAACCCTATTGAGTGACAGGCATGTACAAAAATCACCTGTGGCCCTTAGTTTTCTATTCTCGACATGAGAACATTTGATATTTTGTTTAATGAGTTGAAAAGCAGCAACACTATTTTGCTGAGCACTTTTCACAGCCGCTGTACAAATCCTCTTACAATCAACCTTGCTTTGCTCTGATCCAGACACTGCTTGCTTCAGCACCGCTGAACTGGTTGCAGTGGACAGAGTGAATACTCTGCAGTCTGTCTTGCTCCTTTTTCTTTATCCCCCAACCCCCTCCCAAAACACGGTGACTCATAGAAATTGACTCGAGGAACACATGGTGTTACCACCATATTGAGCTACCGAAATGTTAGCATTTATCTCTTTAGTTTTGAAATGGCACGACATTTTATTAACCAGTTAATGTTTCACTCTGAAGCAACAGATTCCTTTTTTTTTTTAAATTGTTGCATTACTTCTATAGCTTTACTTGTTTAATTGCCTAACTTAGGTTATTCTAAAATGAACAAGTCCTTTATCAGTACTTTATTATTGTTAGCGCTTGGGATTTTACAAGTAAATTCTTGTTGTACCTGAATATACCAGTTGTTTGAAATTCATTTGAAAATAATTTCCTGACGTGAAGGACTTCACAGAGCAGCAAGCAATGTCAAGCAACAGTTGGCACGGTGGTTAGTCTATGATGATAAACTGCACCTCACATCTGTTCAGTAAAGAAGATACAAAGAGGTGGTTAGTTTTGCTGTGATATTCAGTGTGCTACATTGGCGACCCTGTTCGTGTCTCACTAATTATAGCAGGCGTGTGTATTTCTGGCTATGGAGTATTTATACCCGTCCCTCATCACACTTTCTCAGCCTGAAGTGGGCATGTTGACTGACTTAGACAGGCCTGGTAACACCTCACAAGAGTGGCAGAATGACGTATATAGTTAAAAATTAAATTGTGTGTTAGAAATGCCAAAATAAAAAGTGCAATTTAGGTTTGGATGATATGGGCACACTGTTTCTAGCATGTGGGTTTGTGTAAAATAATAATATATGTTTTACTTAATACAAAAAATAAACTGAAAATATTTTAATTTTTTTGATCTGCCTAAGGTCGTAGTAAGTAACCCTGCTAATATGTATGTATCAAAATCTTAAATTGTATAAAATACTAGAGCCAAGAAATCCACTCTCTCCATTGAGCACACTTTCAGTAATGGGCAATACAATGTTTTGCTTGTTTTTATTGCCTTGTGTCTGAAGCGATCATCTTTAGCAAATTCATAGGCAATGACGGTTCCCAGCTGTCATATTATATCACAGTCTGTTTTGAATTACTTTGTTTATAGTGCATTTGCATGATCTGCTGATGATGATTGAACTCTGCTGTGCTCCTCATTAGGCATGCCCAAAGCCTATATCTGTATAATCATTGTACTGGAAGATTTCAAAGTCACATCCACCCAAAATAAATCTTTGAGTGTTAACACTCACCCAGTGAAAGCTTAAAAGGTTCATTTTAAAAGTCTAGTTACCTTCTACACAAAGAAGATCAGCTGAGTCATGTTCAGGTGTCCAAGTGTGCAATGGAAGTAAAAAACACATAGACACTTAACAGCAGCAAGGCATGCCTATCATCATTTTTACATTTGACTTTTAAACAATATAAAAAGTTATCCGTCTACAGAACTACAAATTATAAAATATATGATAATTATTGGCAGGATTGCCCACAATATGATTTTCATGATGGACTATCAGTGTTTTTTATCAATGTCTTATTCTTTTGTTAACAGGCTGATCAGCTGACTGAGGAGCAGATTGCTGGTGAGGGCATACCTTAACTGTGTTTGGTTTGTTTTAGGTTTAGCTCCTTAATTCTCTAACAAACCTAAGAAACTTCCAATGTCTTAAGAGGTTTAAGTCACCAGAGGTCTGTGAGGACATAAACTGGCATTTGACAAGTCTAAAATACTAACGTGCACATCCATTTATAGGAATCTTGCGACAGATGCACCAATGCTTTAACTCAAGCTGTGCTGTTGTTTAAATCCGGGGTCTAGCACCCCACATGTTACATTCCTTCATAGCATTGAATTAGTCATGCACACAACCCTGGTAATGGTGAGCATGTGTTTTCTATTCAGGCTGCTTGAAAGCCTGAATGTGAAGTGTCTGTATTGACGAGTGTTATTTCTGTAAATGCACAGAGTTCAAGGAGGCATTCTCGCTGTTTGACAAGGATGGTGATGGTACAATCACTACCAAGGAACTTGGGACTGTGATGCGCTCTTTGGGACAGAACCCCACTGAGGCCGAGCTGCAGGATATGATCAATGAGGTGGATGCTGATGGTGAGGAGGAAACACAAACACTCAAGAAAGTGAAATGTTAAAACTTTGAATGACCACAATGTTAAGGGAAATCTTCACGTCATATGTTCCTCGTGCGTTAAACCAACTATGCAGTGCAGAAATATTTAGGGTATCAGTGGAAGCACTCGGTTTTAAATTACCATCGTGACATTTGTATCATCCTTAAGAAATGTGACATTTTCTCTGGTGACTGTTGTTGTCTGGCAGATAACCCCTTCCCTGTTACTTATGTGATAGGCCCTCATCTTAATGCTGTTTGCTTCAAACCTAATTTATTTCTGACATAAACTTAACCAACAAAAAAGTAGTGGCACTTTTATCAACTTTGCAGATGTATCGGTTTGATGCAACTAAAGATTGAACACAACCTGTTGATGTTGCCACAATTTATTTGGTGACAACTGCTCCTCTTTCTGTTTGTGTGACCGTGTAGGTAATGGTACAATTGACTTTCCTGAGTTCCTGACCATGATGGCCAGGAAGATGAAAGACACAGACAGTGAGGAGGAAATCAGAGAAGCCTTCAGAGTCTTTGACAAGGTATGATGGGACCAAGAGGACCTAACTAGCACCTCTCAACAGGAACTGCACACTCTATCCTTGTGATGGCTAGCCAAATTCTGAAGAGAGAAAACATGGTCAAACTCTTTTAAGTGATTAAACTCCTGTTTGTCTAGCGAGATTTTGACACAAGGTCACAGCTTACTGTTTTCCTTTGACCAACACTTTGATCACATTAAAATTGGCGTGCCTCTCTGCTAGCTAAACTTAAATAATTAGGTATACTGACCTATCTTTCATTGAACATCATACTAGAGAAACTGAATCTAACCTAAGTGACATTTCATTTTTAACTGCTGTATATAATCTTAAATAGTGCATTAACAATGGTTCTTGTTGGCAATGGCCAGGATGGTAACGGATACATCAGCGCAGCAGAGTTACGGCACGTGATGACCAACTTGGGAGAGAAGCTCACTGACGAGGAGGTGGACGAAATGATCCGCGAGGCTGACATTGATGGTGATGGGCAGGTCAACTACGAGGGTGAGATGTTCTTTTTGGTTGGTTTCTTCTTGACAAGCCATATGTTTTTTTTTTTTTTAAATGAACACTAATTAAAACTTTGCAGTTGCTTGTTCTCTTTGCGACATGACTTATTTTCACATCACCTTTGCATTTTTTATAAAAAACATTAATTGTTGCGTTACTCAGAAAGGAACCAGTTCAGTTTCCACATGACTATTTCATGGGATCTGACTTGATTTTTTTTAAATATACTGCACCAAAAGCCTTAACAGCTTCATTTGCGACTGTCATTTAAGAACTGTTTTCTCTTATGTTCACAGAGTTTGTCCAGATGATGACTGCCAAGTGAAGAGAACACTGAATTTTTTCTCAATGTTGCTTGTCCTCCTAAGATCTCTGTCTTTAAGAACCAAAAAAAGGAACAATTATCAAATGATGAACAAACTTCCCCCCAAAATTACTTTTGTTGAACTTAACAATCTGTGCTTCACTATATCCAAATGCTTCTTAGGTTTCTGTTAATCGAACACCAACAGAATAATTCCTAGAGAAGTCAATGGACCAAGCTTTAAGTGGGCCGAAGCCCTGACTTCAGACCAAGATTCTGCTGAGTCACCCAGCTCTTGATTAATTTAGAGGAAAGAGCAACACTGAAAAGGCAGAGGGGTAGGAGCCCATGCCACAGTTCGTATAGAGAAGTTGGCTATTTAATTATTTCCAATATTCAACCAAGAACTCTTAATACTGAATTAAGTACTCTTCTTGCATGCACCCTTCCTGTGGCGGTCTCTTGTCACAACAAGGAGGCTCTGATCCCATCAGAGGTAGTGGTCAGACTGTGTACACACTGGAGGTATATACATAACTATATAGCTATATATCTGTAAAATTTGTGTCACTATTGATTATTGCAAGAGCAAATAGTTGCGATGTAGGGTGTTTTTTGGTTGTGGGTTGCAGAAGCGCATCCTTAAACCTTGAAGAGTTCAGACATGAACGAAAGACTGAAAAGTGCAGATTTTTTTTTTCGTTTTGGGGATGATATATTGTCTGGTTTTGAGGCATGGGCTTAACATGGCCCACAGCACTGATTGGAGACAGACAGTAGTATGTTGCATTGCTTCAGAAGGATTATTGTGAAAACAATACTTAAAGACTGCAGTTAAAATATTTGTCCTGCAATCAGATATCCTGATGATTGATGTAATGCTTTATAAATGTGTTCTCAAATATTAATGTATTGCTGACAAACTTTGGTCACCAGATATATCTATATCTATATATATTAGTGTGTCGTAAAGTTTGCATTGCCTATTGTTGTAGTTAATGACCTGTGACATGTTTTATCTTTGGTTTTGAAATGTGCCATAATACTCTAAAGGCCTCAACCTTCCTGCAAGACTCGTAGTTCATTAGACTATAATAACCCTACTTAATATAATAACATAAAAAATATAAGCAGCTCAACATATTTGCACTTTGGTATAAACCATATGGATATAAAAAAAAAGGTTTTGTTGTAAAAGAAGAAAAATAAACCAAATGTTGCTGCTGCTATAACAACTATATGTTACACTCATTTCCCATCCTTGGTGTCTGATCTTCAATTTGTAGTCTGGTGATTCCAACTTCAATCTGCTTGCTGTTTTATTGAACAGGATACATAAAGTGTATATTCACAAAAACTACTGGTGGTGGGGTTTAAGTGTTTAATTTGGGCTATTCGTAAAGGACTATCAGATAGAGATGAAATTGGGTTGTAGCAAATATTGCAAATATAACAGAGCTTTAGATGGGAAATGTTTTAGGTTTTTAAACAGTAGGCTAAATTGAAGAAGAGGGTTGGCTGATTTCTTTAATGCACAGAACTTAAATGCTGCTCGGCTTGAGGCGTTTTAATTGGTTATATTTGATTCGGATGTCAGAAAGTAAATGGTTAATGGACTGTTAACTTCTGAAGGTATCAAAATGTAAAGATGTGATATATTTTCCATAAATCAATAAATTGAGCTTTACTTCACCTGCATTTCATTGTCATGTTTAATCTGACTGCTACTCTTCAATCTCCTTTTGCTGCCAGAAAGGAGCACTAATCTCATCCAGTAAGTCTGAGATCGGGTCAAGGCTGGTCACCCTAGCCCCTTCACTGGAGACACTATCCCAGGCACAGGCTATATTTAGTGGCTCATGAGATCTCTAACCGGAGTGTGTGGTAATCCCGGTCAGCTATAGGGTTGTGACCTTTCACACTAGATGCAAAGAAGGAGTCTTGCCTTCTTGCTGACAGGCAACACCAACAGCCAATGGGACGAGCCGTTATCTGGGGCAGGTAGATATCATTGGATGTGTGTCCACTTGCTAATCGTTTGCTTTAAGTAGATAAGGAGAATGAATTAGGAAACACTTGGGAGCACAATAAGAACTGTATCACAGGCACATGAAGATGTGTTTATCCCTCTGGTTGTGTCACCGAAGGCTGGGAATGCTCACTGGTGTTGCTCCCACCTGTGCAGTAATGAGAGAATACTATAGACATGTTTTAAATGTTTTGCTGGTTTCATAAAATGCATGTTCAATGTTAATCATACATGCATGCATTATACGTGAAGAGAGTTTTCAGTATAGGCTAATACTGGGTCTTAAAGTAGGCATTATATTAACTTTATTAAAGCTTGAAATCTCCTGTGGTAACCAAGCACTTGAAGTAGTACTGAAGTACAAGTGCTGGGTGCTTTTACATTGAAGACATATACTGTACAGCTGTTTAAATGTGCTCTCCCTTAATTATGAAGTAATGCAATAATAATAAGGATCCAGTGGTATACAGGCAGCTTTCTGCATAATGAGAAGTTTCACTCTTATTACACTGTTATTGAAAGTATGTTTTGAATACTTCTGTGCTTTAACTAAAGTACTTCAACTCATATAAACAATCAAAAATATTCTTCCACCGCTGGAAGAAGAGATGTAAATAACAATCAAAATTGTTAGTACCTCACAGTTGTACCTTTAATAAATTACTTGATTTAATGTACTTAGTTCAATTGTTGGCCAAAAGACACCATATATCGTGGCCAATAAAAATAAAGAGAACATGGTAGAGGTGCACAGGATTTATATAACTTCAACACTAGGTGGTGCTGTTTTATCAGCCAACTCAACTGCCTGTGTCTAATTTTAGCCAAGTTCTGCAAATACAGTGAGCCTGAGACAGTAATGAGTCAAGACACTTAGAGTTAAAACAGCTGAATTAACAAATGATTGAAAACCCAATCAAGTCCTCTAAAAATTACATGCAGATTGACCTGACGCAGCCAGTTTGAATCAAAATGCGGATTACAGTAAAGACGTCTGTGTGCATGAATTGCATTATAAATTGTTTGTGTGTTTGCTTGGGTGCACCACACCCACTATCCATAATGTGATAATGTGTACGCTTGGCAATGTAATCTGACCTTAGCCCTTACATTGAGAAACACTGTCTGTTCCTTTTTATTCCCATCATACCTGGGGGAGGGGATTTGGAGGACTGTGTTAACTATACTGTCCTTTCAGACTCCTGAACAATGTTGCTATTTTTGGAATAATATATGTACGTACAGTTTGTTGACCTTTTAAGCCAAAGTTCTTCTCTTCCAAGAACGTACACAGAATCTCCCTCTTAACAGGTTCACTATACCCCGCTCACTTTGCATGTGACCAAACTAACACATTTGCATAATCTTGTGTTGTCATCGTTCATGTTACTTACCAAGCTGTTATTGTTTCAGCTTCCACTGAAACAAACTCGGATACAGAATCAGAGTCGCTGTTAAGTGGTATCCATCTTATCCACTCAGAATTCAACCACCCCTTATAGTATGTTCTGGATAATTTCTCAAAAAGGACACATAAATCATTAATTTATGCTTTTTTAATGCAGTGGTTAAAAGTGCTTTTTTAACCACTGCATTAAAACCGAGGACAGGTTTTTAACTAAAAGCAGATATTTAAAAACTGCAATTTGGCAATGTTACAGTTTCTCATTTTATGAAAAATTCTAAAATTCCTTTCAAATAAAATGTTTATTTTCCTTTCAAGTCAAATGTATAGTGTACGTATTCACACTGTGCTGGTTGCCTTTTTGTATCATTTTCATTAGAGCTTCGACTGTCCATTCATAAAAATGTGTTCAGTTCTTTAAATTTGTTCCTTCTTGAGAGGAACATGACGATCTCAATGTTCCAGTCAAAACTTGACTGAGCATATCTGTAAAATGTCAGCATAATATTTTGTGATATCACTGAACGTGCATGCTTTTATCATGATTAGACTGTCTATTGCACAACCACTGCGTTGTCTAATGGCTGTAGCTCCCTTTCACACAGACAAATGTTCTTTTCTAGTACACAGTAATCTGCTGAACATGATTATAACCTAATGTTATTAAAACACAATGTGATGATTGCCACTGTTTAGAAAATGCTGATTGTTTTTCAAATGAGATTGTGGATGAGTCATCCCTGAAAGACTAATAACCTGATATCAAGAACAGTATTGGACAGAAAGATTTTTGTGGTTTATGTTTTCTTATTCGATCATCACGGTCCAAGAGTAAGACGTGATGAATGAATCTAATGTAGGCTATGCTACTAACGCTTTGACAATTACAGGCCCCAATGTTCATTTACAGGAAAATGAACATTTCGCAGCTCTATTCCCTGACAAAATGTGAGATTACTGATCACTATCAAGTCAACTATTCAGCCTCTTTTACTTTTACTGTTTGCAAAAGAGAATAGAAAGAGAAGTGAAAATATCTTACTTTCAACACTTCTTAAAACGGGAACTACATTGGTAATCTTTCCAGTCGTAAAGCGCAGGGACTGCTGTGATATTTCATTTTGTCAGGGTTTTTTCTCTTTCTAATTGTGTAACCTACAGTAAATATGCTTACGGATTCAGAAGAAATAATTTGGAAATTTGAAATGGTCTCAATAAGCAATACAATGTTGCACTGATATAACAAATCTGCAGTTGACGCCTCCTCCTGGGGGCATCCAAAGAACTTTATTATATCTTCCCAAGCATTGTATTTAAAGTCCATCCATCCATCCATCCATCCATCCATCCATCCAACTTCTCCCGCTTTTCCGTCAGGGTCGCGGAGGTAACAGCTCCAGCAGAGAGCCCCAAACTTCTCTTTCCCTGGCCACATCAACCAGCTCTGACTGGGGGATTCCAAGGTGCTCCCAGGCCAGCGAAGAGCTATAATCCCTCCACCTGATCCTAGGTCTACCCCTGGTCTCTTCCCAGCTGGACGTGCCTGGAACACCTCCCTAGGGAGGCGCCAAGGTGGCATCCTCACTAGGTGCCAGAACCACCTCAACTGGCTCCTTTCAACGCGAAGGAGCAGCGGTTCTACTCCGCATCCCTCCCGGATGAGTACACTTCTCACCCTTATCCCTAAGGGAGATGCTAGCCACCCTGTGGAGAAATCCCATTTCGGCCGCTTGTATCCGCAAACTCGTTCTTTCGGTCATGACCCATCCTTCATGACCATAGGTGAGGGGAGGAAAACGGCCCGGTAGACAGAGAGCTTTGCCTTCTGGCTCAGCTCTCTTTTCGTCAAAATGGTGCGGTAAAGCGACTGCAGTACCGCTCCCGCTGCTCCGATTCTCCAGCCCATCTCACGCTCCATTGTTCCCTCACTCGAGAACAAGAGCCCGAGATACTTGAACTCCTTCACTTGGGATAAGGCCTCATTCCCTACCTGGAGTGGACAATCCATCGGTTTCCTGCTGATTAAAAGTGTGTCTTTGTAAACTGGATATAATGAGTTTCACAAAACATGGATGAGGGGAAAATTGTGCACACACCGTCTCTTCACCAAAGCATGGCATTTGTTTGTACAAAGAAAAGTGTGGCAGTAATTTTGTGAGAATGGAATAATAGAAAAGGTTTAACTTCACACCTCAACACACATATCCAATGGCTGCTTTAAGTGGCTGTGTTCCTTTAAACATCGCCTAGATATACATATTTTGGTTTGGGTGTGTGTTGCAAAGAGAAAAGCTTTTCAAAGTTTGAACATTATGTTGTTGACTGAGTTTTGCATCATACCTTTCATTTGTTCATGTGGGAAATGTAGTCTGAGACAAGGTCTATGCCCTCCAAAGCCTGTTTAGACAGAGAGAACAAGAAAAGCTGCTAAAACAAACAACCGCCTAATAGCAGAAGAAACATATTTAATGTTTAGAATAACATCAAACAAGGTAAGCCAATGCAGGCCT
The DNA here is from genome assembly GCF_036324505.1 of Eleginops maclovinus. Taxonomy (NCBI): domain Eukaryota; kingdom Metazoa; phylum Chordata; class Actinopteri; order Perciformes; family Eleginopidae; genus Eleginops; species Eleginops maclovinus. The sequence continues at coordinate 13,610,100 of NC_086366.1, read as the reverse complement.
GAATCATTATTGTTGTATTATAGGTGCCTGTGCCTGTGATTGGGAAATCCCTGTCTGGTTTTGTGAAGATTTCCACTGGAACATATCTGTGGGTGTGTTTCTTTACAAAGTCAACTGAGAATTTTCCCTTTTTCTCACTTTGAATGTTTTATTAAGAATGAATGTCGGGTATTTTGTCTATAAGTGAACCACCAAATTCAGTTTACAGAATTCTAAGCTTCAATATGTGGATTGTAAGAAAAACAACTCAGTAACAAGAAGCAGCTATAGAATATATGCACTGCCAATAAAAATAATTGAGTTAGTTCATATCTTAATTTGTTCAATGTGAAAATGTTATGAAGGAACATAATCAAAGTGAAATGTCTACTATAGACATGAGCAGGATAATACAAACCACACAGAGTAGCAACACAGTGTGCTCCAATTTTTACCTGTTTATCCATTAAGACTGAGTGGTTTATTTTTAAAGTACAAACAGCAGGGGAAACAATACACATATACGAGTCCTCTGTAGAACTAGAACTTCACCTGAGTTTTTACTGCACAGGAAATGTGCTTTAATATATATCTAAAAGTGCTATGCAAATGTTGAATCTAACAATCTTACATATTGGGATTGAGCTCTTAATTAGCTGTGCTGGCTGTACAGGTGTTATTCAATTAGAGTGAAACATTAAGTATGGAACATGAAACACAGACTCATATTGGGACTTTGTGTTATTATGCTCTGTATGTGTGGTCTCACTGTTGAAATCAACAGCATCTCCATCACCATCTCAAGCTTAAGTCTTTACACTCAGTGTCGCTCCGGCTCATTAACAGTATTTACCATTATGGATGTTAGTCTTCTTTTGCACCGCTGGTTGTCCTAATGTAAAAACAAATACAGAGAAGAACTGACTTTCAGGAAGGCAGACATCATGACATGCACAGCTGAAAACATGTGCCGGCTAATTAAATAAATTGGTGATTAACTTTTCCATGACTTGCAGACTTGATACCTATCATTTGATGAATACACACAGTAATTTTTACAGAGGAGATTGCTCAACAAATAAGGCTATCTGACTATGTAAAAGTGGAAAGAAATATGATTCCTTGTTTGTTCTCTCTTACTTTCTCTCATACACACACACACAGGGTCACACACGGGGACACACAGGGACACATCCAGACAGACAGACACACACACACACACACACACACACACACACACACACACACACACACACACACACACACACACACACACACACACACACACACACACACACACACACACACACACACACACACACACACACACACACACACACACTGCTAATCTAAGTTTTCTCCTTTTGTTGATCTGTAACAGTACATGCATTGTTGGCTGCATGTTTTAAATATGACAAATACACAAAAGTGACCTTCATTATTAAATCAGAAATATCAATCCTCAAAGGATTTGAGTTCTGTCTTTATATTTAGGTCTGTGTTACCACTTTAAATTCTGGCTTCAATTAAGGATGAAACAGTCCAAGACAAACTGCCTAGACCTAATCTCCCTGGGCTCTGTGTTTTTCGCAAATCTGTAAAAAAAAAAAAGAAAAAGAGAAAGAAAGTCTCATGTCATTATCCCAAAGTCTTTCAGTGAATTATGTGGTATGATAAATGCACATGCTTACTGGTATTGGTTCTCTTCCTGAGGATTGCCAAATTATTGCCTCATATTCCAACGAACAAGTAAGATGGTTGGGCTTGGGAAATGACTCAAGACAGGCCAGAGGTCACATGAAACACCTCATTCATTTAATAGTAAGTGGAAAGGATCACATTTTCATCTGGGGAATTCACTTGGAGGAAGAAATTATGCCTAATGATGACCAGGCATGTCCATCTTAAAGTGACACAGCTCCAGACAACAGCTTTTATTTGAAATTGATGCTGTGCTGCACCTATTGTAAACTTGTGTATCATGACCTGGGTGTCTCGTTTGGTATATGTTTACAAACCCGTCTGCTGGTTTTGGAAAAGTATGCATGTATGTCTGCGTTTGTTTTGCACGTTCATGTCTGCTGTTTATTTAAATGTGGCAGCCTGGTTTGTTTTATTGTCTGGGCAACTGTAAACACCCCGGATGCCATCCACGCCTTCAGGTGTCTTGTGTAGTTAAAAGTAAACTAGAGCTTTGTTTGTCAGGGAGGGAGTGAGGGCTGGAGGGATGGAGTGAGTTACCACCCACTAGCAGCTGTGTAACTGCTTCATTTTCAGCTTGGAACACCGTGAAATATGATCTCCATTACTCCGTCCAGAATTGAAAATTGGCGCTGTTATCTTTTTGTTCTGTCACTTACAGAAATTGCCAGGAAGCAAATGAGAGTGAAACTAAGCAATACAATGTAATTACCATGCAGCAATATGCGTTCATGCCTATTTTGTTGGTTGTGGTGATGTTATTGCTGCTACATCTTATTTGAGATGTCATGAAATGAAACAATTAAGAAGAGCAGCAGCAATGGCACTACCATTATCATATCCTATGTATGTAAATGGTGATATGTTCATTTTATATCCATCAACCAACATATCATTACAGCAATCGGCTTCAACTGTCTTTTTCTCTTTTGCATTCAATAACAAAATTGAATATTTGATAGTACAGTTTGCTATCTTAAAGGGTAAACACATTGTATTCACATAGCTAACTATTACTATTCATAAGTACGGCTACAGTATATATTATTACTTTAATTATTACCCCTGCTCCACCTGTTAAGACCTCTGCTCAGGTTGAAGATGCAAGATTTATGCAGGAACTCACTTTGTCATCATGGAAATCAGGCACAGTCCGGAGAACATCCAATGAGGATCAAAAGTGAAAACACCTGTACGACATAATGGACTACCTCAGGTACAAGACTACTGCATTGTAATGGCTCAATGAGATCAATTGAAAGGTTAATAACTTTTACATATCTTTGGTGTTTAGACAAATGAAGGTCACATCTCCTGGCACAAAGCAATAGAATACAATACAATTTATAATACCTCATTGAGAAGAAAAAACCTGTCTAGGATGTACACTTTGTTGTTCAAATTTTGAATGCTAGATGTAATTTTAAATGTCACTTAAATATGTTTTATCAGTTTTAGGGTGGTTGTGGCAAAGTCCATAGGGAGTTGGCTTAGGAACTGGAAGGCCACCAGATCATGTCCCAGAAAGACCAAGTGGAAAGGCACCGTTCCCTACACTGCTCCCCTAGCGACATACATAATGGCAGCCTACTCCTCTTAACACTAAGATGGGTAAAATGCAGAATGTACATTTCCCCTCTGTCGGACGATTAAGGGTATTTTCTTCTTCTTTTCTTAACAGCTTTTCTCTGTTTCCTGGACTTTTGTCAAACACTCTTACAGTTGTTCAGATATTTGGCAGCATAATCGGTATTCTCAACGGCTGAGGGCCAAATCAAAGCATGCAAGGCTGCACAACAAAAACAAAGTATCCAGGATTTTTGTGCCATTTATATTTAACCAAAGCTCTGGTTCTTCCTTTCTTGGTTAAGTTCCAAAGACTGCACGAAAAAAAACAAGAAGAGACTCTGCCAAACTAAATACTTACACAAAAGATTCATTTGATTACTGTTTTTTTAAACTCACATAGGGAACAAGCCAATACTGACCGAACAGACAGCTGAGTTCTATGAAAAAAGCTGATTGTGTCTCTGCATTTTTATTTTTATTTTTTCAATCTATACAGCAATAAAATCCCCTGCTAGTCCACTCTTAAAGTGAGTGATTTAGGTTTGTCTAAACTTGAGAACAACGCTGATATCGGGTTGATAAGATGCGTGCTCATTCATGCTTGTATATATGTTGGACTCACACTACAATATAACAAGTTAACAAATAGTTTAAATTGGTTGACAGACAGCATAAACAAATGCATTTTAAAAAATGTTCACCCTTTTTTTAAAGCTAAAAAGTCCCTTTAAATAGTGTCTGTCAACGTCTTTCGGCTCATCAGTGATGTGGGTGGGACTATGCATCGATCCGAAACAGAGGGAGGTACAAAGAGAGGCGCACTGACAAGTAAGCTGAGAAAAAGCTTGTTCACTACTTCTCTTTGTCTCGTGAGTGCAGCGTTTCTGCCGAGGCGTTATCCGCAGCGGTAGTTTGAAACACTTTTGTCTGAATCCGCGGAAGAAAAGGAACGAGAAGAAGAACTAAATCAGCGCTTTAACCCGGTCAAGTAGTGCTTCTTTCCGGCAGAGCCAGTGAAAGGTGAGGGATTTTTTGTCACTAAAACTCCGATAGAACTTTAGAATGATAGAATAGAAAAGCATTAGTTTACTCAGAAGGAAAACTAACGGGATGCCACTGTTTTGTACCTATAGTTCCTAATCAGCTTTTTTCTTGTGTTATTTTTTTCAACAGAAACATTTCAAAAGTGTCTGCAAGCAAAGAAGCCAGAGAACAACGTTTAAGTCATCGCAGTATGATTTTTACCAAATACCATTGCCTTCTGTGATGCCAAATGATGGTATCAGGAGGTCATGATCTACTTTTGTTGTGTGAGAGTTCCTTATCACTTTGACAGTGAGAAGGCATATTTCATTGCAGAGAGCCAAACATGAACATAAGCATGGCGTCAAACGAATCATTGAACATTACCGCCTGCAATGACACTCGCATTGTGAATGGGGATGGCAAGCCAGTAACAAGCATCATCATGTTTCTGGCTGCCGTGGTGGGGAACCTCCTGGCTCTTTTCATCCTCGGGGTGCACCAGAAAGAGCATCGCTCCAAGTCCTCTGTCTTTTGCATCCTGGTGACCGGCCTGGCCCTCACTGACCTGCTTGGCACCTGCCTCCTCAGCCCACCTGTGTTTATCTGCTATGCCAGCAAAATGTCCCTGATCAGTCTGGGAGGTGCGGGCCTGTGCAACCTCCTTGGCTTTGCTATGAGTTTCTTCGGCCTGGCTCCCACGCTCATCCTTTGCGCCATGGCCGTGGAACGCTGCCTGGCCATCAGCCACCCTTACTTTTACTCTGTACACATCCGCCACAGCTTTGCCAAATTCACTCTTTTCTTTATTTACCTCTTTTCTTTGGCCTTTTGCCTCCTGCCATACACCGGCTATGGCAAATTCAGACAGTACTGTCCCGGGACTTGGTGCTTCATTGACATGGATGCCACAGGGAATGAGAAGGCCAGCTTGGTGCTTGCCTTCTCTCTGTCCTACTCCTCTCTCATGGCACTGCTGATCTTTGCAGTGCTTGTGTGCAATGGCTCCGTGATTGTCAGCCTGTGCCAGATGCACCGGAGCCAGATGATGCGTCGTGGCTCAGTCGGGTCAGCTGGGAGGAGGAGGAGGATGAGCCTGGCCTGGTTTGTACAGGGGGAAGAAGAGGTGGACTATCTGGTGCTGCTGGCACTCATCACCGTCATCTTCGTGATCTGCTCCCTGCCCCTCACCGTGAGTTCATTTTTGACATTCCCTTAGTGTGTGTGTTTGTGTCTCACTGAATGAAATTAATTTTTGTTTTGCCACCCCCTTTCTTTACCAACACATTTTATGGTTCCTAGTCAGCATTTTTTAAGCAGATTTCACCTCTGAATCATCATATGTGAGCATGCTATGAATGTTACATTTTACAGTTTGTTCTGAAAGGGGAACAGGAAAATGAAGTTAAGGTATTGTTCCCTTTTAGGTCCTTGGCTGGACTTATGTCTCAAAACTGACTGTGAAGGGTAGACATCTTTAATTTTTAGAATTAAAGATGTCTACTACTTCCCCTCCCTCTGTAATCATTATGTGCATAAAAAGATCAGCTGGCATGGCGACGGTTGATGTTTTGTTGCTCTGGTATGTGTTTGCATGTCTTGTTGGAGTCTCCACTAATAAAAGGTGTGCCTTAAAGTGCAGCCCTCCCCGCTTAAAGCATGCTGACTGTGTGTGTATGTACTAAGCTCCATATCTGTCCTTGTTTGAGAGGAGTATGCCAAACCTGCCAACCCTGGAGGACTGGTCCAGCACTGCTTGTCCCAGAGGGCAAAGCTACATATGGAGACGTTTGCGCTTTCCCGTCTGTGCCCATAAACATTAGTCAGAGGTCCTGATGTCACTGAAGTTTGGGAAATAAAAATGTGCGTGGCATTATAAAGGCATCCCTACTTTAACATTTTGTAAGGCTTGTTAAAAGCGGTGTCCTGATCATCAGGTAGTTTACAGGAATCAGTAAAAAAGTGTTCACATTTTCGTTCTTTGCCAACTACTCATCGTCTGCATCCGAATGGGTTGTGGTAAGACTTTGTTTGACTAACCTACGGTTCATTCGGCGGCATTTGTCAGGAGTTGTCAATGAGAGTGCCCTGGGGAATTAACATTGATGACGATACCCACACTCAACACTATGATTCAGGAAACTAAAATCCCAACTTCAACACTTGCAAATGTCATTGGGCTGTGGGTTGTTAGAAATTAGATCAACTTGCAGCTTCACAGTGAGTCATGGAACCTCCATTCTCTCACTTTTCTAAAATTATTTTTTGTTCTTAGAGGACGTTTACAACCCTAAATGTTGGATGTACTCATCTATATTCATGAGTTAATCATCTACCAAACAATCTAGCATTCATTAATATGTCAGTGTGAATAATTCAAGACCCTGTTATTAAGTTGCTAGTGATTCTTGCATCATCTCAGCATACATTTCCGTTTCTGTGTGTTTGCTTGCCTGTCAGCATGTACATTTTAGTGGTTGTAACCGATACAACTGAGACAGTGGGAATAAGGCGTACAAGTGCACCGCAGCAGACTTAACAAGTTTCCAGACGGTTGCAGCTTCATGATTCTTATCAGTGTCTGTTGCCTGAAACACATGTTTTACCAGCTATTGGTAAAAAAGTCTTATTGTTTATTACGAGGAGAACATAGTTAAGCGCACATTTAGTTGATTCTGCTTGTTCCTTCACATGCACAAATTCAAGCAGCGTGCAACCGTTATTCCTCCACGTGTTACATGTGTTTTCATTAAGTCTTAATTTGCTCAAAGCACTTTCATATATCAGATAACACCTTGAGGAAGGTCTGATCTGATGGCATCAGCAGGGACTGCACGCTGTGGGTGAGATTGAAAACAGATGCTGGAAACCCAATGCTTCCTTTTTCTCACTGTTAGGTTGGCCTGTGAACAGACTGAATAGAAACTTGTAAAATCAGAAACATTCATTATTGTCTGTGTTCTTAGCAACACAGGCATGAATGAATTTGCAGGCTTTGTATTTGCAGTTTGTGTCGCAAGATCGGCAGTGTTTGCTCTGTGCGATACTGAGGTGTGACACAGAAGGTAATTCAGAAGATCACGTTATCATCAAGGATGCGGTAAAAGTTGATCAGATATGCGGGAATTTCTCTGAAAATGCCAATTTGATGGTGATGGGTGACGTATTTTATAAGTTATCTGTTGACTCTGTATCTGTTTGCTGTTACCTGACTGCACTAGCTTCCCATGCTTGTCACACTACAACACTGCCATGTGTTTTATATGACCTACCTGATTTAAACGCACAGTTCACACATTGAGCAATTAAAGTAGACAGCTAAAGGATAAAAGGTGCCATTAACCTATGCAACTTGATATAATGAATATTGTCATTGCAGCTCTTCTGTGAAAGAACAAATTATTGGTCAGGTGCAACATAAAACATCAGGAACATCTTGGTTGGTTCTAGGAAACACAATTGACATGTTAATGTCATATTTTGCCATTTGCAGTATATAGCTACTGCTTGTTAAACATTTTATACAGATAAAAAAATCCTTCACCAGCTGTAAGACGGTTCTTTTGGGGGATTTTAGGGTCAGTATTTCACACATCTCGACAGGATCCCCTCTAAAAGGTCTTTTTGTCCTTCTCTTTGTCTTGTCATCTTCAGTTAATTGATCGGGGCTTTCTCCTGCAGGGGAAAGGTACAATCATATAAAACTTGCAACAATCATCAATACCTCTCACTTCCTGCTGTTCTTATGGGAACCAGAGAAGCAGCTTGGGTTAATATGTTGATATAGTCAATACCAGGATCAATAACATGCTGCACTCATATCACAAGCTGTGTGCAAGATTGTACATGTTTTAGCTGTAAATGACTGAATTAGGTAGTTCAGACTAAAACATAAATCTAGCTTAAATCAGCCCATTGGCATGTTTTGTTTTTAGGTGACTGTAGCAACGTAAATCCAGAGCTGCAATCTGGGATGGATTTGAATCACTGACGCTTTGTATAGTGAAAGGGTTTCCATTACCGTCGCTTAGTCAGCAGGGTCATATTGACTTGAGGTTAGAGTGCAACAAAGATCCATACCTGACTTATGTTTCATTGCATCGTTGAAAGTTTGAGAGTACCAAAATAGTAGCTGTAATGGATTATTTACACTAAGTGTTCATAGATCTTATGATCATTAAAGGGAAGTTAAGAAAAATACTGGACTAGAGGTCAGGAAGTTGCAAACCCTGTGGAGTTGTTTATAAACAAGTTTATTAAAAGCTTAGTTTACATACATTGTTTCTCACGAAAAAATGAAACTATTAAAGAGATGATTTTTGGAACGATCTTCACAAAAATCTCAACAAAAATGAATTTACCTTCAAGTTTGTTTTAAAGCAATCTTCTTCATCTTTGCTTGTGTTGGCACAGTTTTACATTTATGGGCACATTACCCACTTTGAGATCTGGTACATGGCCAAAAAAACAAAAAAGCATTTATACTCCAGAATTTTATTTTAAATTTTAGATTTCAAATCAAATTCAAATGAACTGTTTTATATTTAATACCTAGTTCCCACTTGGTTAACTGCATGTCCCTCGATTTTCCCCTGTGGCTTCCAAATAAAGACAAACATGCTAACAAAACATTCCACATCACTTCCACTAGCTCTGAGCAAACTGAGCCAGAGGGAAGATTTTCAGTAAAAAATGAGTAACAGCTCTGACACATTTAATAGACACAAGGCATCATGCCTCATACATCATAAATCAGGTCTGTCTGACAGGCAGTAAGAGGCAACATGTTCTTTTGCTTAAAGCCACAAAAAACAAACAGTGTTTCACCTTTTCAGGGACTCTGAGACTGAACTTTGATTAAGGAACCGGTTAATAGTTACAAATCATGAATAATATCCTGGAATATAGGAGAGAGCCTGCTCTTAAACACTTGGAAAAAAACGTTTTTAGCGCATGACTTTGACCAGCAGCTGCCTGCAAATAGTTTAGAATCAGCCAGGAGCTCTTAAGTGCTTTGACAGGCCCGGATATAAAGGCCACTGAAAATATGTAGAATGAGAGGTACCAATACCCACATCCAACTAGATCCAGGAAAAGGGGAAATCCTCAAATCCAAACGCATCCAACAAGAACTGAAAGCTGATATCACTGTAATTCCTCCCAGAGGTGCTGAGTCTACTTGTGCATCATCACAAAATGTGGAAAACATTGGTTTGGGGTTTGTGACGACAGCATAGTGTACCATGACCTTTGAGGTGTCGTAAGTATCCACCAGGCATGGGAGAAGTACTGTCAGATATATAAGACTTACATGCTTTAATATGTGTGAGTCAAGATAAGAACTGGTATTGTTCTTGAGAAGCTCCAGGTGCGTCTGGGAGATACCATTGTGAGCTTCTTCCATGTTTCCATGAGGAAAGATGATGCTCCGCTATCAGCAGCTGGTTTTGACCAAACAATGACCATTCCCTTTCTTAGTGGATGAATGCTTTATCCTCTATTCACCCTATACACAACACACACACACTTCATATGTGCCCACACAATTACTCCTATTACAGGAGTCAGAAAGCTGAAGGCTCACTAAGCCTTCTCTTCATTACTATTTTTTTCTTGTTAGTTGTATGTTGACACGGTTTGAGGCACACAGGAGGAACTGAACAACAAATTACTAGTAATAAAGATCATCGTGGTATGAGGTGTAGATATTGAACCCATTTATTTTTCATTAAAGTGTGTGGTAGCTGAAGAACATGGCTTCAGTCAGACAGAGGTGAGCAGGTGCTGAACAACATTATAAAAGCTCTGAATGACAAAAAATGTGTAAAGACAGATGTAGGGAGCAGGTTCGAGATAGAACGGAACAGCAGAGGTAATTCATGATGTGTTTTAAGTTTTAAAAACACATGTGTAAAAGGTATTCCTGAGCCACTGGCTTGCATTCATATGCTTGATTGAACCAGCATCATTTGCATGCTTTAACTCAATCCTCTGGTGTGTCATGTCAAGTAAACATAATTTTTTGGCAGAGATTTTGACCGAACCTTGTATTCAGTTTGTATATGTCATTAATCTGAAGTGTATCAACAGCTATTTGCTCAATGTTGACTGTTTGGTGCAGGTAGTGTATTTTGTGGTAGAACAGCTGCTGACTGTTACTGGAAACCATGCTTATGAAATTGAGAGTGCATTTAAAAAGGTCTAGCTAGAAGAAATCAAACAATGAGCTAAAAGAATCTAAAATTCTTTGTAGAGGTAATAATTGTCTTTCAATTTGTCACTGGGTTGGACAACGTTCCAATCTATCTGTAAATATTGAGTATAAAACCTTTAGGGCGGTGGTGGCAAAGTCCATAGGGACTTGAACTGGTGACCTTCCAGTTCCCAGGCCAAAGTGCTACCGTGGTGTCCCTGAGCAAGGCACCGTTCCCTACACTTTCCTCCGTACCGTCTATTTTCTTTTTTTTTGTTCTAGTTTGAGTTTCCTTATTTAAGTCATAATGCGTCACAACTTTACTGTTAACCCTGTGGGGAAATCTTTGCGGATTTGAAATCAATGCAATGTTTCAATGAATATCCTGTTTGGGTCTTCAGGGATTCGTGCATAACATATTCTTATTCTTTGTCCCTTGTATGATCTTTATCTACTTCCAATCAAACTGCTTGCCACATATTTTCCCTGCAGCTACATAATGAAAACATTACTTTGGTGGTTAAAGAGGGGGACATAAAGCGGGAAAATACTATCAAATGCATTTGTTTTCCGGTACTGCTGATTTACAATCACTGCAAACATTCTGTGAAAAATTCAGACTGTTGTTTACCATGTTTTATAAGGTTTACTTGATAGATCCAGTGTGTGTTATGGATAATTTACATCATTAGCATTGGACGTATTGCCTGTATTATTTTCCCAATAAAGCCAAAATAGGGCCAAACAATTACTTGATATGCATTCACAGTTTGACATTCATTTAAGTAGTTGTGCATATATTCCTATTAACTATTGCATTGACGGTACCCATTTATCACAAGTCATGACTTTATTTTTAATACAACATCCCCTTAAACATTGTCTATATTTTCAGAGGAGTGAGACAACATATAAGTAAGTTGGAAAACAGATACAGTATTAAATTGTTTAATAATAAAATAAGTTTCTATCACGGTTTTAAAAGGAGGCTATGCAGTTAATAACACTGAGAGATCTCTCTGTAAAAACAACAGTCACTCTAAGCTGGGAATCTATCGGTATTATGGAAAGATATGAAAACATCCAGATAAGACAACAGAAGTGACAGGTGGTTAAAGATGGTATGATGGCATAAAACACGTGTCACATTATACGTTTGTTCAAATAATTAAAATAATCAACTTCACGGATGGTTTAAAGCCCACATCTGAACGATTATTACATTGACCAAACCGTGAAACAGTATTGATTTTGTCAAATGTGATTAGTTGTTGGCTTGGCTTGGTTCTTCAGGAGATGAAGTTCGATCAGACTGAAATAATTATTCTCCTCATATCGACTGCTGCCTCCAGGCTGATTTGTTTAACAAAAGACAAGAAGAGACATGAATAGACATGTAGGACGTATACCTTGAAGTGCTGTCATTTCATCATCAGCTTCTCTTTTAAGACGTAAGGTTGTGTTTGCACCATTTTACATAAAATTATATATATATTTTTTTCTTTCAGTTTGTTCTTTTGAGACATTAATCAATGATTCACATGCAATATTTAGTGGTTCTTGCCATGTTTGTCCACAGTTATTTGTCTATCCATCAGCACCTTCATTGTTCACACAGCATTGTGTGAAATATGTTCCACACCCAAGTGTAGAGTTTCACAACCTCAGGGCTGGGACCTCCTCTGGATTCACTTAATATGCGTAGACTGATACCTTTTATATTTGTTTGCTCCTAGTATAGTTTACATTGTTTTATAATAAAAATAAGTTTCTATAGTTTTAAAAGGAGGCTGGATCCAAAAAAAGTAAAATAGGGAGGCAGGTATAACAAAATGCAAGCTTTTAATAAAATAAAGCTGATAAAAACAGGACGACCAGACCAGCTGAAACCAAACAACAAAAATGAAGAAAAACTGAACAAGTAGAGACCGCAGGGCACAAGCAACAAGAGCGGGTTTACAGGCAGGACATTGGAAAAAAACAACAGAAACTAAGACGATGAACTTACCGGGAACACTGGGGAAGACACCTGTAAATATACAAACAAGACAAATCAAAAAGACAAGACAAAGGTGAACACAATTTGACAATCCCACTAGGAGCAAGATACTAGGAGAAAATGGCATTCAAACATAAAACAGGAGACCAAAACTAAGACCATGACAGTTTCAGGCATAGACTGAAAAATGTATTTGGAGGAATCAGTGTAATGATAATAAAAGTATACCATTCTGAAATGTAACATGGCTACATTGGAGATAAACTTCAGTATGAGCAGACAGACTTAGAAACATATATATGTCGTTGAAACTATTAGTATATGTTAAACAGAAAAGGACAGGCAACGCCTGCTTGTACAAGTGTGTTATAGACTGATGTGTCTTTTTCCTCACAAAAAAATCTTTGGTTATTTGCAGACAACAGGCCCAGACAAAACAGCATTAATTGCATAATTTTAGATGTTACCAGGTTTATGTTTGGGAAGGCGGGAGCTGATCTAAGCTGGTATCAGGGATGAAAAGCCTGTTATCCATTGCTTGACATTACTCTTTGCTAATAAAAAAGCAAGGACTGCATAAAGAGGTTGATGGGGAATTTATGTCAGAACAAATCCAGGTGTTTTGCCAAACAGGAACCGGATCAAAAACCAAAACAGGTACCTGAAACCATCCCTGGTGTTAATTTAGTAACAACATCGTCCTAGAAATGTTGGGAGAACAAAAGGATTATTGTTTAATAATCCATCTCTCCAACAGACTCAGGGGATATATGGCCTAATAAAACTTGGATGAGCCGCAGGAGTGAAATACAATACAACAAACAATACACCCTCACATCAAACAAACCCTTAGCAAAGCAGAATCTGTTGATCATCTGTTGGTGTCCAGGGACATGTGATGTCGGATATCCACCAGATATTATAAATGACTGAAATCACCAGATTAGGATAACATCACACACTTCAGATGACCTCAAACATTCAACATCAGAAGAAAAATAAGTAAAATCAGAATTCTCCCTCAGGATTTTGTGTTATAAATTAAATTTTAAATACTTGAGACGGAGATACTGAGTAAAAGAAGTATGGGTGTTAGTCGTGATTTTAGTCCATTTTCCCTTTCTTGTTCCATGGAGTTAATTTCAGCTAGCAACAGAGGTTATGATTCATGAAGTGTTGGTGTTAAAAAACACATTAGATGAGCAGTCTTTCCGTGCTTGACCCTGGTGGGTGTTAACTTTTCTATCACAGCTTATAAATATGACAACACAATATGAATCAGTCAGCTTTCAATAATTGATTATTACCACCTGTCAAAACACTCACACTTCGATTCAATTCTGGGAACAGGCATAAAATGTTTTGTGGTCTTCCTAAAATGTTGTTGTGCAAGTGTATCAAAAAACTACGAGCTCTTTGACAACCGGGACTAAACAAACCCAACAAGATAATTGCAACCAGGCGGCCAGGAAAGAAGCTATGGTCTGGGGTTTAAGGCCCAGTGAACTCTAGCTGTTGTTTACAAGTGCACAGAATCTGAAAATATGTGATGGGAATTAAATCTCAACCACCTTCCTTTATCCCAGAGAGTCCCTCGCTGTCCTTAAAATACCCCCAGAAGTCTCATGTGGAACAAAAGCTTGAAAATAATTGTATGATGCTGATGATGAATGGTAAGACTTTAATATCTCAGTTATGAAATGACCTACTTGACATGGAGTCAAGCTTATTGAAGATAATGAAACCACATGGTGATTAAGACAAGTGTTAGCATGATGTAAAGAACACTTGTATATATTTTGTGGCACTTAATCTTGAAAATTGTCTTCCCGTTTTTCCTTTTGCTTTGTTTTCCTGGGAACTGGTTAATGTTGAGAAATAAAACAAGTTAAATGATAATACATGGGCTGCTTGCATACCAAACATTTAAGAATAGATTTGACATATTGCTTTTTCACTTTGAAAAAGGTTGTGATGCCCACCCAACACTCACATTTATGCTCCCAGCATCCCAGTAGGAAAAACTCACGGTTTGATGTTGACAGGGAGGAATGCTGGGTACCAACTGTCCAGACAAACGGATGATCAAAATAAAAAATGAGTTAGCAAATATTCTCAGGATAATTAAAGATCACACACACAAGCACAGCCGCATGTGCGCTTACTTGACAGCAAGCATTCACACTTATTTACACTACACATGGTTTTCATAAGGGAATTGGTTTGTGGTTGTCACAGACATACAGAAGAAATGCATTTGTTGATCAAAGTCTGAATTGTGCAAACCTGCTCAGCAACTGCATAACATAGTATAGTAACATTATACACCATGATGCAACAGGTGTTGTTTGTAAAGCGCTGGCATTACTGCAGCCACATTCAAGACATCATTTGGTTTATGCCTTAATCTTCCTGTCTTCGAACAAAAACAATGTAATAATTATGTTGTTTTTTTCAATTCATTTAAGTTTCATGAAGTATATCATGTTATGGTTGTCCAAAGTCCAAAAACGCCTACAGAGTTTGTGTGAGACATGACAGATTAATTTGGCTCTGGTTTGTTGTCAGAGTCAATCTTGGGAAAGTCATAAAACTGGAGGCCGGCAGTGCGTGTCAAGACTTGTAATTATTTTGTGTGTGTTGTTGTTTCTCCTGTTACAGTCTACATTCAGTTACCTGGCTTCAAAAGCCAATGAAAATTATGTATAATATCACAAACCCTAATATGGCTATTGTCAAGTTAGTTAGTAGTTAAAAGTATGTTTTTGTAAGAAAATACATATCAGGCATACAATTTCATATTTTATTTCATCTCGTCAATGTGAAGTGAAAACAGATATTTAGCTAAATCAAAAATATCCAACCAACCCCATGATGTTTTTAAATGTCTATTATTCACTTAAGGGATAAAATTACAAACTGAAGTAGTTAGAAGTGACACACACCTTGCAATTTGCAAAAGACGTAATTTGAACAGTTTATATTGGCATTGATGTACAGTGTATAACAAGCCACCTGTGGATAGCAGCACATAAACAGCAAGTAGACACAGAAAAAAAAGTGTTTTAACTTAACAGTACTTCACAATTGAGTTGATATAAAATAACGTTGTTTCAACAAAAACACTTTATCTTTAGTACCTCAAACACACATCTAGGGAATTGTATACCCTAAAAGCTGACTGGAAATGAGTTACAGAAAAAGAGCTACTGTCACGATCTGCCACCAGTTTCCTGTTTTATTTAGGAAATTCTTCACTCGTGTGTCATGTCTGTTTTTACTTCCTGTCTGGGTTTTCCCTCCTGTTTGATTACCTGATCCTGATACCTGATGTATTTAAGTTATACTATCGTCTATTCCTATCTACTATTCCTTGACCTTTCCGTGAAACGTCACGGGGTTGAGGAATAGTGGATAGGAGAATCCAAAAGGATTTAGGAAAAGACACTGCGGTGCTTTGAGAATCCGACTGCACTTCCATTATCCCACATATTTATGATGCGCTAGCGGACATTGTTAATGTGCGTCTGCTGTGGGGAAACTACAGTTTTATATAAAGCGCATCTAGAGACTTTGCACTGTGCCTTCTGATGGTGTTGTTTGATGCTTTATGAACGTGGACAACAGTGAGACATATATTCTTCATAACAAATGTTGGAATTGAAATAAAAAAGGAAAGCGAAACTTGTCCCCCTCACCCTCCGGTCCACACGTATATCCACATGAATCCCAATATGTATGACTATATGAAACTATTTTAAAGTAAATACAAATGTGTATATTATAAACTAGTTATGCCTTAACCTATCACTTTGTATATCACAATTCAAACATGTTTTAAAACGTTTAAGAAACCCCACACAGCTTAGTAAACACTGAAATGTGGACTTCATTTGATAATTTCAGTAAAAAAGTAACATTCATATTTCTCCTTTTGAATAATATAGTGTTGAACATTCAAAACAAAGCACTTTGGCAAGTTACAGTGGGAAGGCATTGTTGGAAACACTTTCTCATTTCCTTTCCTAAAGGAAGGTCCAGTGTATCCTAAGCTAAATGAGGTTATAAAAGAAGTTTCAAATCTCCTTTCCTATCATCTAGAGCAGGGGTGTCCAAACTTTTTTCACCGAGGGCCACATACAGAAAAATATACGGAGAGCTGGGCCACTTATAGGGGTGAATATTGTCTCAAAAGTTAAGTTATAAGTTAGCAAATCAAATCAAATGTAGGTGAATAATGCGCGATACTTGAAAAAGCTTTCAGAAAAAACAGCCTACATCCCGTCTGTCTTTAGGCTCATTAATATATTTGAACATATATATTTGAGAAGTACAATATAAGACAAGCGATAGGAAGTTTAATTTGTGGGCCATATTCCATGATACTTTTAGAATTTGCAGAGGGCCGATTCAAAATGGCCTGTGGGCCGCATTTGGCCCCGGGCCGTAGTTTCGACAACCCTGATCTAGAGAATTCGAACAACTCTTATCATGGCGACCACTCACTCCATTAGGAACCTTCATAAGCTAAACTGACTATTCGACTGTACCTCGGGTTGTCTGTTGGTAGTTGTCAGATCCCCGTGTCTTATGTGAAAGTGGGTTACATAAAGTTTAGTTAATGTTGTTTTGCCTGGCTTTGCCCGGCTCTGCCTGAGTAAAGGTATTTTTCGTTTGAAACGTTGTCTGCATTTAGGTCTGCTCTACTCTAAACTGGTGATAGTTACAATTGGTAAGTGACGACCATGATTGCTAAATGAACAACACTTGGCCAATTCTTGACCTACTGTACTTTAACACAGCTTTTCTCACATTAACTCTAAAATGGACCTTTTCAGTTCAGCCACATTTGTTTTCATTTAAAAAAAGTTAAAATAGGAATTTATTTGCACATGATATTTTTATCTGGTGTTATTGTATCCCCATAACTCTGTAATAGAGTTGTTGTCATAGCCAACAGAAATGATTGATGCACCTATACAAATATTACCATAGTTTTAAAACAACACCATTATTTCAAGTGAATGTTATTCTATGCCTTTTATGCAACATTTTTATCAAATGAGATGATAAAAAATGAGATGATAAAGTGTTCAATCGCTAGGGAATGAGAAAAGTTGGATGAAAGCGGAAACACACGTATGAGTTAACAATAATATCACGAAATTGAAGTTCAATTTCGAGGACACGACAAAAAAGATAACTCCTCTTGACAATATCTTCTTTCGAAAGACACTGTATCACAAAGTGCATGCTATCATCAACACATCACAAGCACACATCGGTAACATGAAATGGGTACAGTAGAGGTGGCATTTGGCTCTTATAGTTGGTTTGCTCTTATGTTGCAACAGCTTCAAGGTTTTTCAACATGTCAACATCAGGCTATTTTTATGATATTGAAACATCATCCTGCCACTTTATATTTCACTCTGCTCAATTCTGAACTGGGTTTTTTTTCTTCTCCCGCGGTTTCTTTCACTTCCTCTTTGGTGCTGCCTCTATGTATGTTTTGTCAGTATTGTCCTCAGCAGTACGGCAAACTTAGAGTCTCACTCTCAAGCCACACTGTTTCCTCGCACAACAGAGTTCACAGTGAACATTTTGGTTTGCCCTTAATCCTTCTGATAACATTACTGGTGATCATTACACATGAAGGCCGTTTCTTCTTTTTTTAATACCCATTTTTTACAAACTGGGGAAGAAAAGAAAGCATTTAACATACATTCTTTATAGCAGAAGGCTGTTGTGTGCTTGCATGTGAAACATTCTATTATTTTGCTCAATGATCACTTTTCCTCCCATACATAGTTGTCTGAACTGAGTGAAAAAGCAGCGCCTGTTTCTTGAATAGTTGTCGTATGCTTTCAGTCCCTTTTGCACAATGCTGGTAAAGGTTTAATGGCTGCAGGTAACTCACTGCAGCCTTGTTCAGACTCACTAATGGATGTTCAGACAGCACAAGTACCCTGATTAAACTTGTCTGAAGACAAACACAACCTGACTTAACTGCCTTACATTGCTGCAACTCATTAACATTTGATGTTTTCTTGCTCCTAAAACAGAACACATTTAGATTTATATGACTCCTTTGAGATGATGCCTTTTAAGTGAATAACTTATTACTGATAAACTTTTACTTCCATGTTCTTGCCACTAGAGATTAGTTTTGTGTTGTGTAGATCCCTAAACAGAGCATGTAGAGAAATCAACATGAGGGACGTAATGATTACATGCACCGGATGTATTTTAACACACTTGCCAGCACACACCCACTCCTTGTTACTCTCTAGAACCACCCCTCACTAACATCTGAACTGCAAATTGTGGAGCAATACATTTCCCCTTCAGTGTAGAAACACAAAGCTTCGCCTTACATTAAAGCACAGTATGACTCACCACCAGACGGTGCATCATCAGTTCCTTCAGGAGGTAAATCTGGTAAGAAGTCAGTTTGGTCATTCAGCCTGGGGCAAATTGATTATTTTGGGTTGAGGAGCTTTGGGGGGTTTTGACGTAGAAAATATTGGGTAGAAAGCCAATCTTCACATAGGTTCTTGTGAAGCATGGATCAATACACTATTTGACAGCCATGACATCACAGCGTCAAGCAGGAACAGATGCAGTGTGGGAAGACTCATGAACAGTATTTTCAGGCTGAGGAATGAAAGTGACCTACATGTTAATGATAGGGCAGATGTGGAGTGGAACAGCCGAGTGAAGTTTAATTAGGAGTAAGAACTCTTTGTGTCACCTTACTGGCTTTTAAACAGGTGTTAGCTTCTAACACCTTTGGTAAACTGTGCTGCTGTGTCATACGTATTTGCTTATTTGCTCTTTTTCCCAAGAGTGAGCTGAAATCATTGATATCAGCCTCCTTTCTTCAGTCATTATGTGTTAAGCCTCATAAAGGCTTTAGGGCAGTTAGCCAGATTCTGTCCAAGTAGGCCTGCCAGCCGCTTCCAGGTTTAATAATTAACACACTCTACTTGTTTAACCTGTACATGAAAAGGAAATTTAACAACAACATTCTCTGCTTTCAGGATAGATTAACATGATGTAACGATTTCCCTAACCCTATAATCATCAATCATTTCTGTGATAGATACTACAAAGGCAAATATGTTAGTGAATAAATGAACTTCAACATTCAACAGCGAGATGGACAGCAACTTTGCCAAAGGAATGTAACAGATACAATACATATAACAATACAAGCTGTGTTCAACGCTTGTTCTACTGCCTCCTAGATGAGATTTATTTAGCATATCTAAGAAAGAGGTATGAGATATTATCCTACACTTACTATCCATAGGAAAGCAATTAAGCAATTCCAAAAATGTTGGACTACTCCTTTAAAGACTAGTGTAGCTCTGCAGCATTTCTCTCTGTCTGTGCTGGTTCGTTGCTGTAAACGGTCCTTTCTGAAAGGCCTGTAATCTCTGCGCTGCCTTTTCTCATCCTTATGTAATGATCCTGCAGTGAAACTGGATCAGGAAGAAAGAGTTGGAAGAGTCCTCCAGGACCATGAGATGAGAAATAATGGCTCGTAGAGTGCAGAGATCCATTACATGGTCTGTTTCCTGAAAGACACAGCGATCATCAGCCCCATTTACTGTCTTATGTGTCTCTGACAGGATGTACCCATTAACACCAACTGGGTTCAGGTAGTAGGTCATCAGGATCGAAGTAAAAAAAATAAATCTTTACGCCTAAAATAGCAATCATGTTCACTTTGACACAGTAGTTGTAGAGATACATTCAGATCAGATTAAAGATTACTGGATGGCGATGAATATGGATGAGTTTGCGCCTGTACAAAATGCGCAGCTGCAAACTGTACTGTATGCATACAGTACATGTGTGATCGTATGTGCTTTTGCTTGATTTATGTCTATGAGCTAGTCGTTCTTTCAAGGCTTTAAGCATTGGCGTCATTCTCTGTTAACCTAAATAATTCCCCTGAAGCACCGCTGCTGTGTACCGCTTCCGTGCACTCTTCAACCATCGACTGATTCATTAATATGCTCCTGTTTAAGGAGAGCACAACATCTCATCAGTTTCGGCCCCACAGCCTGCAGTACTTTGGAGAGGACGGCTTGTGATTTGTGGCCCTCTCTGCAGGGCTTGAGGTCTGTGGAGAGGACCATAAGAGGCAGGGTGGCATGCAGGAACAGAAGCAATGCTGAGGGTGAAATGTGGAGGGAGACAACCAGGGCAAGGAATGGCAGACCAAATGAAGATACATGTCTGTTTGAAATGTTTCTGGTAACATCGCATGATGAATAAAGTGTATGATAATTCCTAGTTGAGCGCTACAGGCATTTGTCATCGTGTTTGTTAGTGTGTTTAATGCCAGAAGGCCTAAGATGCATTTTTACTTCAAGTATTATTTCAAATAACAAGTTGTTGCTAGCACGAGGTCTGTTTCTGTGATAGTTAGTGGTGTCTGTGTTCTTAAGGTCAGAAGAGGACATTATTTCGCTTTGATTTCTGAAGCTTTTGATACATGAGCATCCTTGAGTGAGAACTACTTCTTGTATTGTGCTTATGTCATTAGCTACAAGTTAATAAAAACTAGTGATCGAACAAATAATCTTTATGCCAATAAAGGCGGCAGATTTATTCCATTTTGAGATAATGGGCATCTCTTTTAACCTGTGCTCAGAAGGCCGATTAGTATTTTCATAATACAATTTTACTGCCAAGAACAGGTAAGGCCCCAACACTGACATTATTTTGTATTTGTTGTTTTAAAGTTCAATGTTTTAAACCCTTTTACATTAATATAGTTCAAATGTGTTTGTTTGAAATAAGTGCAATGGAGACATGGTGGTTTAGCAATTTGATGTATGATGTATTGTTATTATTCCATTTTTTGGTTTTATCCAATGCAGAAGAAAATCCCTAAAAAGACATGAACAAAAACCCAGAACAATATTTCTGCATTATATACTGTATCAGCTGTTTGCCACCCTGCTCTATGAATATTGGCCTCGGCATCACCAATTCAAAGACCAATGCAGATTGAACTCTACTATAACCCTAAGGAGAACTAAATGCACCAACGTAGTAATGGATTTATTAACAGATGCAACCCAATTTGTACGTATTCATTAAAACAACTTGGAAATATTGTGATTATAATCCATAAAGCATGGTTGCTTCATGTATTAAGCCTGGGCAGAATTCAACAACAATCCTGTATACATCGGTTATGCAATTCAAGAAATTTGACATTACCTCCTGAAACCTTGAATACTTCCTGAAACACCCCAAAACATCTGTCTGTTGTTATGTTCGACTGTGGAATTGTACCACTTCTGACACAAATAAGATGACAATGCTGTTCCAGGGTGTTGGTTTTAGTTATTACAGCACTGATCTCAACCCTTTCTTAAAAGAGTCACAACATAATTGCTGTTGTTTTTTGGGTTTGCCAGCCTCTTACTCTTCCCTCATGTATTTCTCATGGATGTAGATCAATATGTGAGCGACCACATCCGTGTGAGTTAATCCAGTAAATAAGCATGAAGAGGACAGTCAGCCCTGTGCCTGTTTGATCCCTCTTGGCCCCGCTCTGGATTTGCTCCCTCTGGCCCTCCCATCTAGCTTATTAGTTTTCAGTCCAGGCCCTAGCAACAGAGAAACATTTACACCAATGTATTAAAGCACTCAGTCAGCACAGGTCATTAATAAGACCACTGTTTGTTGGATATTTCATGGAGGAAATGGAGAATTGTTGATAGAGAAGAGGAGCGAGGTGACAATGATGCTTCCTGAGCCAGCTGCTGCTGCTTCTCTCTCGGCAGGATGAATAAGCAGCCAGCTGCTGCTCTCTTGGCGGCCTCCCTGCTGATTGTCATGCCTTAGAGGTCAATACAGGAAGATGTTGTGGTTTTCTGGTGTATAGGAGCATTGTCTGCTGCTGTATTCAGGACATTTTGTACTTCTCAAAATTGAAGTGCTCACACCAACATATGGTTTGAAGAGAGAGAGAGACCGAAATAGAGAGATAGACATTGACATTTGTTAAAGCGTAGCATAACAAGAAGAACCACAGCTTTACCAGTCACTGACAACAAAATCATGTGCTCTCATCTGGTTTCAACAGCAAAGTGCAATATACTTACAGTGGCTTGATTCAGGTTTGATTGGGACCAATTATTTAATATGTTGGGCTGATGAGTTACCAAAATTCTTGTATAGCACTGTAAATCCCACAACTATAGTTCTGGTTTGCTTGTTATGGGAAGCATATACCCAAACAATAAAGAAAACCATCTCCAAGTGTGTCCACAGCCATATATAATGCTCATCTAGTTCTGTAAATTAAATAAACATGGTTCAGAGTTATTTATAATCTCAAAGCAAAAGTGTCAAAGCAAGTGTCCAGAAACAAAATTATGAATATTACAGGAGAAATACACCCAAATTATTTAAGCGAATCAGAAGAAGATCTTTTGAGAGTAATACAGAAAGTTGGAAAGGTGGGTAGGCATAAGAGAAGTGAAAGACTTAAAACCCATTGCTTGAGGAAGTAACCACATCCTTAACTTAAGTAAAAGAACACAGTACATGGATCTAAAATAAATATAAAAAACATTAAAAACTTTCAAATCTTTAAGTAAATTGTGTATAGATGCCATTTAATACTCTCCTACTCGGCTAAATTATTGATTGTTGGTCGTTAAGCTGTTCTTGAAAAAAAAGTTGTTTAGTTTAACCTAACAAAAAATCAGGAACAAAAAAACAGCATTTCTCTTGTATCCTTGTATGAGACTCAACTCTCTAGTAATTTAGATGCTTTTTATTTCTAACCTTCAAGTAGTAAAGACTGTGTCTTACCTCCACCCTCTCTTCCTTCAGATTGCAGGCTTCATCAACGCCATTCACCCATTTTGTGGCGACAAAGCGAACCTGCTAGCCTTCCGCTTCAACGCCTTCAACCCCATCGTGGATCCCTGGGTCTTCATCATCTGCCGCAAATCTGTGTTTCGCCACCTTGGCTCTCTTCTGAGCTGCCGCTTCAGCAAAACAGCGGTGAAGACGTCAGCACACTGCGCTCTGTCTTTACCACTTGACAATCACATACAGCGTAACCCCCCAGATGTGACAGATCCACAGACAAACATCTACTCCGGTTTACCTCTGTGACCCCACAGATGCACTCTCAACTGGAGGCAAGAGGCATTAACGTCTGATAAAACATTGGAACACATTTGTGAAATGAATCTGCAAACAGGATTGTAGCCCTCATTCACAGGCACACAACATTGGCAAAGAAGAATCTGTGACAAAAATGTCAAAATCTCCAGGAACTAACTTTGAAAAAACAATTGCACTAAGTCTTAAACTTCCACTGACTCATGGAAAGTGTTTGAACTGTTCAAAAGTGTCAAGGAGGGATGTCCAGTTAACAAGCAGCTCTGTAACTTAGCACTAAGGAACACATCAAACCATGCCCTGCCTATAAATATATACTGCAAAATCAGAGTATGCACTTGGATAAAAGCTATACAGGTAAACAAAATGCAATGTATACTGTCTTCTTTTTCTCTCAAACATTTCTTTGAGGCATAGCCGGGTAACTAATCGACATCTACAGCATCTATGACATGAGAACCAACATGTTAATCCATTTTCAGAAAAGTTGTCATTTAGTTTCCCTGACAGGGTGCGGTGTAAATATTATTATAAATCACAAGCATTTCTTAATAAAGAGTAGTTAATCATGTCACAAACCTGAAAGTCTACAGCCATGCTAGCAGTCATTTCAAGGCTTCACTTTTGCAGAGTTAAATTCTAACGTCAGCATGCTGATGCCATGTTTACCCTTTCAGTTTGTCATGTTTCCTTGTTAACGTTTGCTAATAAACACTGAACACAATGTACAGCTGAGGCTGAGGAATATCATAATTTCTGTAGTTGTTGTCATAAAGTGAAAAGTTAAGGAGTTGGCACCAGTTTGTGAACGTCAGGGTGTCACTAAACAAAAGGCCAAGGGACCTACCTGTAAGGCTTCAGTCTTTATCTTTTCAGAAACTTGATTGTGAATGATTTTAGGGGAATCATTTTGCGATTCTTCAGTTAGAATTTACAGTTGTGAACCCACAAACTGACACTGCCCTCTCTTGAGAGAGAAAAAAAGGTGTTTTCTAAAAGAGAAATGTTGTATTTACATTGTAATGTTCCATGGGCACAGACTGATGGTACTTTAAAACATAAATATGAATGTGTAATATTTAAGTTAAATGGATATGAATCTTGTCTTTTTATTGTTGTAATTAAAATAGTACAGTTATAAAAGACTAACAAAGCACTCCTGAATTGCAATATATCAGGAGCAAAACTAAATAATCAGTTTTAATACAAACTAAGTTTCTCTGCCTTTTTGGAAGTTTAGATCTATGAGACTAGATTACATTTGGGATTTCTCAAAACTACATCACAGAGAGCTCAGGTAATCTGGTAAAAAAAATGACTAGTTCATTTTAATAAGACAATAATGATAAAAAGGACACGTTAGTCCCTCTAATAATAACTATTACTGTCCAGCATTATCATTGTACGGCAGAAACATTTGCTTCTTTCCCTTTTCTTTTAATTCTCTAAGCTACCTATGATGATTGTCTTTGCATTTTAAACTCTGCTGCTGCATAACACACTGTGATCATTTGTTTTGTGTTTGTGTTTTGTGTTGTGTTTAATGCTGTAACTGCATTTAAATGTATTTATGCCTTAATGTTGTGTTTTCTTACAATTGTGCTGGTTTAATGGAGTGCAAAGCTACTGGGATACAAGACATGAGGTATTTTTGTTTGTTTTGCACATTACATGTTTGCTTGGTCGTTTGAAACTCAGTCATGCATGACCTAAGGAATGAAAGACACGTTACCACCTACAGTTTTGGGGTATTTGAGTTATATATTTAAATTAAATTAAACATTTAAGAAAAAAAGATAAATAATATTTGTTATGCGTCTCCCTCTTTGTTCGTGTGAAATAATATATTGATATAAGGTTAAACGGTCTCACAACTTATGTCTGTGTATGTTCCCTAAGAGAAATATTTATGCTGATTTTATGATGTGCAATGGTCACTGCTCTGTATCTCAGCCCATGTGTAGTTCTTGACTGTCATAAGACCTGAGCATGTTTGCTGTCCAAATAAACAGAAGTTGATTGTGTTTGAGTTTGGAACATCATTTGTTTTTGTCTTTTTACAACCCCTTACATCAACCTTGACTCCTGGGAAACATTTACAGTATATAAGACGCAGTGTTCTGTTTTGTTGTCTGTGGTCATGTGGAAATGTCAAAAGCTTATTATACTGTAAGAAACGATTCAAAAGGAAGCGTCTCTTAGTAACATGTCAAGTTTCAGATGGAAGTAAAAGTTCATGTAATTGATGGTTGACGGGATTGTGACATTATGATTCCCGGTACATCATGTTTTTATTTTAATTAAGCATAAACTAATGTTTGTATTGACATATGCACAAAAAGATGAGCAATATGAATAGTTTTTGCAAATTAGACCCCATTGTCCATCCATACATCCATCCATCTCCCGCTTTTCCGTCAGGGTCGCGGAGGTTACAGCTCCAGCAGAGAGCCCCAAACTTCTCTTTCCCTGACCACATCAACCAGCTCTGACTGGGGGATTCCAAGGCACTCCCAGGCCAGCGAAGAGATATAATCCCTCCACCTGGTCCAAGGTCTACCCCTCGGTCTCTTCCCAGCTGGACTTGCCTGGAACACCTCCCTAAGGAGGCGCCCAAGTGGCATCCTCACTAGGTGCCCGAACCACCTCAACTGGCTCCTTTCAACGAGAGTTCCTCTCGGATGACTGAACTTCTCACCTTATCCCTAAGGGAGATGCCAGCCACCCTGCGGAGAAATCCCATTTCGGCCGCTTGTATCCGCGATTTCGTTCTTTCGGTCATGAACCATCCTTCATAACCATAGGTGAGGGTAGGAATGAAGATGGCCCGGTAGACAGAGAGCTTTGCCTTCTGGCTCAGCTCTCCTTTCGTCACAATGGTGCGGTAAAGCGACTGCAGTACCGCTCCCGCTGCTCCGATTCTCCAGCCCATCTCACGCTCCATTGTTCCCTCACTCGAGAACAAGACCCCGAGATACTTGAGCTCCTTCACTTGGGGTAAGGCTTCATTCCCTACCTGGAGTGGACAGTCCATCGGTTTCCTGCTGAAAACCATGGCCTCAGATTTGGAGGTGCTGATCTTCATCACAGCTGCTTCACACTCGGCCGCGAGCCGATCCAGTGAGTGCTGAAGGTCACAGACCGATGAAGCCATTAGGACAACATCATCTGCAAAAAGCAGTGGTGCAATCCTTAGCCCACCGAACTGCAGACCCCCTCCCCCACGACTACGCCTCGAAATCCTGTCCATGAATATCACAAACAGGATTAGTGACAAAGCGCAGCCCTGGCGGAGGCCAACCCTCACCGGAAATCGGTCCGACGTGCTACCGAGGACCCGGACACAGCTCTCGCTTTGGGAGTACAGAGATTGGATGGCCCTGAGTAAAGACCCCCTCACCCCATACTCCAGCAGCACCTCCCACAGTATCTCCCAGGGAACCCAGTCATACGCCTTCTCCAAATCCACAAAGCACATGTAGACCAGAGGGCTCCCAGGCCCTAAGGGTTTTCAACCTAAAAACACACAAAAATAACTGAAAACTGACAAACTGAATAACAAAATCTTCAGACCCTATTGTGACCTCATTTATTTATGGGAGCGTTGAACCTTTATGTGCAATACGAGTCTAGACAAGGGTGGTGGTGCTGACGGGTTGAAGAGAATGCTTAAGATCTGGATTTGATAAAGAGTGAACTTCTGATGAGCCTATCATGGGGACACGGTTTGATGCCTGGAGGGCTTAGAGCATTGCCTTACTGAAACTGTTTTTGTGGGTGAAATAGTCATGAAGTCCTGATTTAGCCTGAAGAAAGCAGACTGGCATACTGTATTGACGGCACCAAACTGGAAATTGTTAGAAACTTTTTTAAAGGTTCTTGAGAAGTGAAAGGTTCTAAGTCTTAACATTGGCACATGTTTAGAGATAGCCAACGCATATTATTCAAAGTAATAGAAAGTGTTAATACTGATATAAATATTTACATTTTGAACTGCTGGAGCGATCACACAAATAAAAATGACATGCAAAACATTAACAATGAATAAGAGCTGAATGATGAAAGTATTATGTAAACAGTAACATTTGTATGTATTACTATTGGTTTTGTCATCTTTAGAAACTTATGACTTAATATACAAAGACGTAGAAGTCCAATGTACAAATGATATTAAAGCAGCAGAGTATTGGCTAGTACTGTAGCGCCACTATCTGGTTAACCAGTGAACTCTTCAAAACTGTCGCACCCCAGGCAACCACTTGTTGACAAAGATGATTAGGTTGTATAAATCAAAGCAGAGCAATTGAAAAAATAAGATTCACATAGAAAAATAATTAGGATGTGGCTCATGTGTGGTAACTTCAATTTGAAGCTCAGCGTTTGACTAATCACAACACCAATGGAGCGAAATTAGTTAACACAAGCCACATGTCTGGAAAAATATATTCTTGGAAATTAACCATGACATTTAAGATGTTTTCTTGTGTAACAAACGATGTTTATGCCTGCTTTTAAAATCATGGGAAAGAATAGTTAACATTTGGAGTCCAGACTTTTGTCTAGAGACTGTGTTTTAATCTTGTATAATTTTTTTATTTCAGGCAAGACTTATTCTGCCAGGAATCCAATGTACAATAACACAAGAGTCATTTCATCCCAACATGCTTTTGCATTCTTTTCATTAAAATGTTATAAATACATATATAGAGCTTAAAATATTATTTTAGTTTTCTGCCTTCACACTTTCAACTAGTTTTTGCAGCTCGTCTCTACATGACTAGCTATAAAAAGGTGTGTTACTGCAAATAAAAAAAGGTGCCTGGCTATTCAATCAAATTACGGACTCTACTGGACTAAAATAGCAAATAAAGCCACTTGGAACAGAAAATAAAGCCACATGGAATAGAGAACCATTATTTTATTTTCAGTGACCTCTGAGCACATAAATGTACAAAAATGACAAATCTCAGTATCTAAATCTGCACTTAAATGATTAAGAGAAGCTCTATGAGTAGCTTCCTGCCTCAAACAGTTTGATGACGATGGCTTCATGGGGCCGCAGCTCCAGCTCTTCCAGAGATGTCGCCCCCAAACGGTCCATTCCTGTGCTGCACACAAACACTCCAGCTTTAGGCAGGCTCTGTGCCCAGGCTGGATCCAGGGTGTGAGGTTCAGGCCCGACGTTGAGCAGTATCAGAAGGTGGACACAACCCCAGGAGCGCAAGAAGGCCAGGATCGGAGGAGGTGGAGGAGAGGGCAGAGTGGAGTTGGAGGAGGAGCTGGAGGAAGAATTGAAGGGCAGGAAAGTGAAGCTGCCGAACTGAAGAGCTTCTTCTCTGGCTCTGGAGTGACTGAGGGAGGTGAAGAGAGCTAGAGTGGAACGCCTATTATTCTCTTTGTCCTAAAGTAGGGATGGTAAAGACAGTTAAATATAACATGCAGAACTATAGCTGTGTTCCTTAAACATAAGCTTAAGATGACTCAGATAATACAGGTATATCTAGATTAACAGGTTGCTTTATTACTTACTGTTATGACATCTAACGATTTGTTTGTGTCTCCATGTGACGAGCTGACTTTTAGAGACACGCTCTGTGAGACAGAAACATTTATTTAGTAATGTGAAATTATAAAATATTTGATATATTGACTTCTTGTGTCTTACAGGTGTTTGGTCGATGTCTTCATCATACGGGACTGCAGGTGATCCTGGCAGGGTCATCATCAAAATCAGCAGTAAATTCTTCAAATCACGGGAGGCTTTACCTCCAACCTGCAGAAACACATTGGAGATTTATAATAACTCACCAAATCAAAGTAAAATTATATAGTAGATGTTTGGCATTCCATTAATGTTGAATAATTTATTTAGCAACAGGAATTTAAAGTTATTGTGATTATTGATTGCACATCTGGGCGTCTTACTGTCCAGCTGGGCCAGGATTCATCTTCTTTCATTTGCAGCTTTGTCTCTATAGCAGCAGCGACTTCCTTTGCAGACAGGAGGTGTTGTGAAGTTGGCAAAATTGACTTCAATACTACATCCACCAGCGTGACATTGCTCTGGCTGGAGTTTTTCAGAAGAGGCAGAACGTCACTGGTCTGTTTTACCAACACAATCCTGAAGGAACACCCAGACATGTTTCAGGATCATTTCAAGTTCAAATAAATACATCACACACCTTTTGACATGTATAACAGTACCTTTCCTCCTCATCAGTGCTGAACTCTTTGAAGACACCTTTCCACTCCAGCAGAGTCTGAAAAGTTAGAAACATCATTGGTGGCGAGTTTAGGAAAACTCTGCTTGCAGCAATCATAACGTGCGAGAGCATCACTTTACCTTTTCTGAATACGCTGCATCTGTGTCACAGATTGCAAAGCCTGCAGCACCCTGTTCCAGCCAGAACCGCAGTGCATGCTGTGGAAAAAGTGTAGCCATGTTTTTAAAAATTCCAGCACTGAGAACTTTAAATGATTACCAGCATGTCAAGAGAGAAGGTTTTACGTGGGCGGTGGCTGAGACACCCAAGGTCTTGCTAGCACTTCCTGCTACATCCTCAGCTCCCAACAGATCCACTTCACAGACGTTTAACAGCACTTTGAGACCTGCAGGGCCAATAAAATGCTATTTTAGTCTACTTGTGCAGGTTGTTTGAAAAGGGAAAAAAAAGGCCATTACTCACCTGCTTTGTTGCTCTCTGCTAGCAGACGCTGGATCTGAGGCAAAGTCCCAATCTTTTCACCAGTAGCATTGTTTGTGGGATTGGCCTTCTTGTCAAACAGACCCTCCAGAATTAGAGCTCCTATACCCAGTGACCTGAGGTAGGGAAGCTCTTCACAGAGCGCTAGGGGGATTTAATGAAAGTTCAAAAATACATGTTTTTTTTGTTGTATGTCGCAGATAGAATATGTAGGCTATTTGAGGATGCTTATCTGCACTAGACAACATTTCCTGAACACATTTAAATGTTTAGATCAAAACTGTTAAACATATTTTAATGCAATTAAATGCCAATTATCTTTTAAGCTCCTTTCCAAAGTTGTTGCACATTAATTATTAGTAGGCCCACAATATTAATCCTGTGATGTCTACAGAGTGCATGAGGTGAAATAAATCAAGCAAGTTACCACGCCAAAGGAAAACATTATCTTCAGCTATCTTCGCGTGAAGTACGACTCTTTGGCCTCAGATGTTTTCTCAGTAACTCGTGTATTAAAAATGTCAAATGCGATCAGGTTTGAATGTTGTTGTGGATGTTTTGCTGATCATTATTTTCCTAAACAGGTCAATCCGACCCCCAACAGGACACCACAGACATAAATGTCACCATGAAAACTTTCTTACTACACTAGCATGTTATGTTCATAATAGCATGTATTGTAAGCACTGTAATGTTCACAGTAAGATAAATGCGCCATCAAGTTTGTTATTTTAATTTCCCACACAATGTTGAATAAAATATTGCTCTAAACGACCACTAGAAGGCAGTAAATCAATCTATTTTCCCTCCATAATGGTATTTCCTTACCATTGATGCCACCTGACCCTTCGGCCTGCTTTTCCAGGGACAGCTCTGGCTCCAGCTGGTAGAACAGAGACTTCTGCCACCACTTCAGCGGCGTTACAACCGGCCTGGGACTCATGGTTACAATGGCGATAGAGATGGCGAGCATAGCTAACCAGGCCAGCCAGAACAGCAGCACCAGGTAAAACCGCACCTTCTTCCACCCCGGACCCCCGGCTGCCAGCTCCAGCTCTTCCTTCGAGAGAGGCTGCCACTGCTGGAAGGGCTCTGTTTCATCCTCCGGGATGAGCAGTGGGGCCGACTCCGAGCCGCCCACGCTGCTCGACAGCCCCGGGCCTGCCACACTGCCGTACCCGGTGTCTCCTGCGTTCAGAGTCATCCTTCGTAGCAGCAGGTAGGTGACAGATAGTTAGATTAATGGCTTTTAATGCATGCAGAGACCTAAATTACAGCAGGCAGCAGTAGGCCCACTGTTGACGAGATTAAGTGTAGTTGTGTCTATCCATACCTTATCAGTGTGCAAGTGAAGAACAATTGGACACTTTTGATATAAACTCGGGTGCTGCAGGATTCACCGTTCTACATTAAAGTCCACACACACTCGGCATGCTGCTCTGCCATGACCTCCACACCCTGCCACTACCGGTTCTACAGATGTGTTTTCAGTTATTCAATTAGCTGATTTGATTTGTTACCGGTCAGGTGACACCGCGGTGAAGTTAGTTTTAGGTTGGATATTCAACAGACATCACTGTTGATATCGAAGCCATCGAAAAAAACCGATACTACTGAATTGAATAAAGAGTGTTGTCTGTTGTGTCATGTTTGTCCAGTGAAACATTGATAAATATTTGCATAGAGGTTTTGACAATAATATTGGTTTTGTGTCATTCAAAGACTGTTTTTTAAACTTAAGAGCTAGGCCCCGCATGTGAGCTAACTGACCCGTGACTTCCAACAGCCTTTGAAACTGAGTAGTCGATTATCCAACCTATGAACTTACTTAACTCCAGTAATTTATATTACTCCTGGTAATCTTTTACATTTCTCAGAATGCCGCCGTACAAAAAACAGAATGAAATGTTATTTTGCTTATATATATATGTTCAACTTTCTCTGAAACAACGCCAACCACAAAAACACTCAAACATCATAATCATTACTCACATTGTCTGTTTGAGGTTATTTTTCTGCTTTGCCGTCTCTTGTTCCTCTTTATCTTTGTCCACAAGTGTTCCCAGCTGAGCAGTGTCGTCCTAAATATTGGACTGCCTTTTGAAGAGTGAGGAGGTGAGAAGCACACACTGTCCAAAAAAGCACTCCACTCAGTCAATTAATACAGAGGTGCTGAACCTTACCACACCCTTGCAACACATTCTGAAGAACACATGACTGCCAAGCAGAGCCCCCTGAAGACCCTCATCTTGTAGTTTTGACCATGAATGTAACTATTGTGCTTTTATTTTAAGTAGTATTAATAGTGTAGAAAGGCTTTTGGAGAAAGATGTATGTTTTCTTTTCAGTCTGAATGGACTGCACACTTTTGTTAAGGTTTTAATGAACGTGATATACAGTATAAGTCTAGCCATTGCCATATAATGAGGGGTATAAACTTAAATCATATATTGTTATATATGTTATAATAATATATTGGACATATTTCTCTGTATATGTGTAGATAAACAAGAAATCAACTGAAAAAATCCTCTGAAATTATGATACAATTTGAATGGGCAACTATTTTGATAATCCATCTGATGGATTTTTCCTAAAATCCAAATTTGCTCGTTCCAGTTTCCTATTTGTGTAAAAAAAGAATGATGGGGTTATTATACAAGTAAATGATACACTTAAATAGAAACTGATCAAAAAAGCAACTCATAGCAAAAGGAAATAAAGTTTACATCATATCAATTAAAAATAATGGAACAAACTATACTATCATTGTGTTTTGTAAAACATTTCCTGCAAGACAGTAATTTCTTAATCACATGCTGTCGTCACCTATAACACCTCCTCTCTAAAGAGCCATAGGGGTCCACATTCAAAGACTAATGTGTGCCAATTCCTGGGAACATCCCTTCTTCTTTACCCAAGTTTTTCCCTCCACTCCCCCTCCGTCCCTTTCTCCAGCTCTCTAGTATGTTCTTTCTCCTTTTGTGTCTCTCCCTCTGGCTTTCCTGTCTTATAGCACACGTTTATGTTCTTGCTATAACACGTCATTACTATTCATGTCACCCTTGCTCCCTGACAGCATCGTGCAAACAAATTATTTACTGAGAGATACTGCGTTCGAGATCACGAGAGTCTCGGATACACGTGTAGCCCACATTTGGAGCACACGTTGAAAGCTGAAACACGTGTGTGATGTGTAGCTATAAATAAGGAGTGCCAGATTTTTGGCGTACAGTGTCAGCCACACAGCCATGTAAAATGAGCTCCGTTATAAAGAGGCCTCTCATATGTCTAAATAATGTATCATATGAATGGTTTTATATCATACAATTCTTCTGTCAATAACGAAAGACAGCTTATAAATATTATACAAACAACACATTACAGAGGGTTTTGAATAGATTTTCCTTTAATTGTCTGGATAGCAAGTGCTCAAAAATCAGCTTAATTTGGCGCTCATTTAACATTTCACATTCCTCAATTAAGCTGGACTCCATGGAGAGAGGGAAGATGGTGATAATACTGTTTTCAAGGGAATGTCTTTAGTTTGAGTCCTCCTCTGATCTTGCGATGTCCTGAAACGCAACACATAATGTTACTGACATTGAATACCTCTATTGTGGACTTCACTGTATTTTCCAGCGGGAAATACTTTTATTAAAAATTAAATCTCATGACTTGATATTTAGCTTAGCGTCTTAACTTGTTTGAGTAATTCAAATTGTATAGCTTGTGATCCATATGTCCTACCATGGACTCCTGGGATCTGACAGTCATGATGTGTTTCTGATATGAAGAGATGATACAGTCTCGCCTGGAAAGAGAGAAACAGTGTTATTATGCCAAAAGGGGTTCTGTTTTGATGTGATTTTAGGATTAATTGCGCTCAGACTCACTTGCTGGTGATGCCTCCCCCTGGTGGGAGCCCAGGAATCTCTTCAGCAGCCAGAAACTTGATCACATACAGAAGGTCAGGATCCTCATCTTTGGACTTCATCATCTGGACTATTTCTGTGAAGGAAGAGAGCATTATGGTTATTACTCAAGGAGCAACGGTTTATGTGAATTGTGTTTCTTTTTGTTGTGAGGGTTGGGAGTAGAAAAAAATCACCTTCCACTTTCATGTCAATATGTTGCTCAAGCTCTGCCTCCTGCTGCAACGCCTCCTGTGACACCTGGGGGGCGCCAGGGAAGCAGACGATGATGATGCTCATGTTATCCAAGCTGCCCTGCAGAGGGAGACAGAAATATCAAAGAAGTCAGACTGGAGGAAACAGTGCAATATAAGTTTAAATCAAGTAGGCTATTATGTAATTGATAGTTACTACAGTAGGTACTCTGCATTTATAGATACATACAACAAGTAATTACACCTTGGGACTTATAATGCAGTATGTTTAACTGTGCAGGTTTAATGGAGATACATTGTGTTTTGGACCATATATCATTCTCCAAAGTTATCACAGTTAAGAACTTATAGAGGATGTTTATATTGCTAATTTGCAATTGCATTTGTTGTGGCTTTAAAAAAAGTTATACATTAAATTGCCAGACCGTTTTTAGCTTGTTGCAGACATATGGTATTAGTCTAAACACCTACAAACTTACTATTGATTAAGTGAATTAAGCCTGTTTGTTATTACCTCAAAGGCATGAGTAGTGATTCTCAGTATGTACTGGACATGAAGACTTTCAACGGTACTGTTCAGTAAGCCTTGCTGGGGGAAATAAATAGCAGCCCATCCCAGCGAGGATAAAGCCTCTGAGCCGGTGTGTATTGAGCGGTAACACTGAGTTCCCTTCTACAGACTCACACTCACTCTTAATCCGAGCCATGTTTAGCATTTCTTCCATCCTATCCCATGTCTTGGGATTCTGTAATACAGCTATTTATAGGCGGGCTAAGGGCTCGTCAGTGTTCAGATGAGCAGTTACTAATAAGCATTAAGAAAGAGAAGTCTTCTTATATAAATACATCACGTCACAGAGGCCATGCCCTCAGTGTACACCTGCCCCAAGTGCCTGCTTCTTAATGTAAAGCTTCCCAATCATATTATCACCTGTTGTGTGTTGTTCTGAGTTTGGAGTAATTCTGAGCTAATACTACAGGGATACTACTACTGTACCAATACTGTACTGCACAGCAGATTACATTAATATATTTTATGATCTAGTCTGCCTTTATGAAACATTTATGAGACTGATAAGAACAGTATCAAAACATATATAAATTGAGTGAGAATATAGAACGCCTGCTCTGAAAAACACAAAATAAGACAGAAGCTAAACAATTAACGATGGCTGCCTAAAGTTAATTGACAAAGAGCATTTCATTCACATGAAAGTTTGAGACAACTTTTATAGAAAGGCTTAATTCAGCAACGACCTGTGTAATGGTTTAAGCTGGGCTATAGACCCTCAATGAATACCGTATATGATGCTGACCAGCCTATATATACTATTTGTTATAAAATAGTTCCTGGTTTTATTTCAATTTAAAAACAATTAATATCCATTGGTGGCACTGAAACTCAGACATCAAATCAGAAGTTGATTTATTTATACTGACTATTCTATTCCTCACATTAAACTTAAGAACAATCTTCCAATTAGTTTGACATTCCAGTGATTATTCTTTCCTGATTTTGAATCTCTGATTCAATTAGTAATGGTTGAAAAAGAAATTGTAAAAAGTGCTGTTTTGTATCATTAACCACACACAGGGTTGACATGTTTCTGTCGGTATCACAACAAAGCCTTGTTTTGGCTCTACCTATTGTTCTCCCGCACCTTGTCTGTTTTCTTGTGGAGTGACGCCTCACCTTATAGAGACAGAGGTCAATGACTTGACTGCAAATCTCCTTCAGGTCACTGATCACCTGCAGACGGCTGCGCACAAAGGCACACAGTTCCTCGTTACCAATGGCGTCCCACACGCCGTCACATGCTAGAATTAGGAACTCGTCTTCGGGAGTCCTCTCCAGCTCATACACTTCTGGCTCCGGCGACACCAGCTGCTCTGTCTGCGGCCTCCAGTCCACCTCCTTGAAGTCAAAATCCCCCAGTGCTCTGGAGACGGCCAATGAGCCGTTGACTCTTTGCAGGGTCACAGAGCCTCCAGCGTTCTGGATGCGCTCTTTTTCTCTTGGGTTGAAGGGCTTGTGGTCCTCTGTGTAGAAGACCACCTTGCCTTTATGGCAGAGCAAGGTACGGGAGTCCCCACAGTTGATAAAGTAAATGTGGCGTGGTGAAGTCAGGACAACTGCTGCAGTGGAGCCACTGTGGTCCCAGTTGTCCTGGCGAGCCTGTTTGTGCATGTGTCGATCAATGTCCAGGAAGCCTTCACGGATGCCCTCCTTCACCTGTCCGGGGTCCTCGTTTGCTTTGATCCCTCCTGTGGGAATTGAGGGTAAAACAATTTGTTTAAAGATTCACGCCATACTGTAAAGTTTCTGCCGGGCAATGTTGATTGTTGAGGCCAACACAGATGGACACTAGGGGGCTGAACATTCTCTGCTCAAATATTTAAAACTCAGTACTAAGACCTGCTGTTGTGCAAGGATAAAGTTGAGGCGATGTTATTGATTAAATGTAACATACAAATTAGAGAAGAAACACTTTATTGAAAGAAGAAGCCTTAATAGATACTTTATCTTCTCTAGTAACCATTTCTTCATTAGTTTGTGACTTTAAGTGTATACAACTTGACTCTAGACTTGAATCTAAATGAACGTCAGCAGCTCTGGTTTGTTTTTGATCCCTGAACTCCCGACTTTAGTATGCTCTTTTGCCCCCAAACATTTCATAATATCAATAACTCTTAGAGAATGCAAGAGAATTGGCCCCGGTAATATTTTATGTTTAGCTTTTTTGTCCTTTTCTATGTGATTTCTAATTAAATTTCACCATTAAACCTAAATTGTTATCTAACCCGTACCCTTTAAAAAGTGCCATTGAAGGATTTGTTGTTTCAGTACAGTAGCTCATTTTTAATAAACAGAAGTCTTATTTGTAATGCAAGATATGTTTTGATAAGTAACTGAAGTAGGTATTAAATCCAAATGTAATTCACTAAAAAGTTTTACATGCCCAACTGTTGTCAGTTTATGACATTGATTTTCAAAGTATGTGGTCCCAAGTGACTACAGTTAGTGCTCTGTATGAACAGCTACAGAACATTTGAGAAATAATCCCCTTACGGAATGCATTTTCTGTGCAACATCACAACTTGAATATTTAGAATAACAACGCTCTACCTGTTGCCAGGATGTGTCCCAGCAGGTTTGTGGAGCAGTACTGGGCCACTGTGGTGCCTGCATGTCCATCAAAAACAGCAAAGTAGCCCCACTCTGTCAGCTCTCCTTCCAACTGGGGCATGCAGGTGTGGGCATCTTCCATCTGGGACCTCCAGCCCTGCATGTTTGCTATAGCGTAGTTCACCCCCAACTGAGATCCCCCCTCTGACACATGCTTCTCCAAGATGGGTCGATCCAGGTATGGGCTAAGCATTGAGCCGTCCTCATCCAAACTGTCCTCCTCCTCAGCCCCTGTTTCCTTGGGGCCCCCTTTGAAGAAGAAGGTAACCATCTTCTCTGTCTCTTTGGCCAGCTGGCGGAGGAAGGAAGGCACCTCCACATTGCTCGCCCGCCTGGCCGACCTCATCACTCCGCGGAGCCGGTGTTCAAGCTTCCTGCTCGACTTGGCAGCAGTCCGTCTTTTCCGGGTGCCCCTCTTCCGGCCCTGTGTTTTCCGCAGCAGGTCCAGCTTAAAAAGTTATCCCGTATCACTGACACGCAAGTAAACAAATAGTCACTTAAATTAAAAAAATCCTGTTGAATAAAAATACAAAGTGGTTTTTTGTTATAAGTTATCAGGCCCATTTTTGCAACCCTTTGGATACATTCTTAGATCATCAGGTGTCTTTTCCCCTTTCAGTTTCTATTCTCTAAGTCTTCCCTGCTTCTGTTCTTAACCCGTTCTGTAACAGCTCTTCTACTGGCCTATCTATTTCTGTTTACTTATCCCTCTGCTCTACCACCCCTACCCTCCTACTTCTCCTCCCCCTCCCTCTGTCTTTGTACCACTGCTGGATAATCACCTGGCCTTCACGACAGCCCATGTGACCTGTGTTTGCACACATACGTGGATTATGCGAATGCTATTTTACAACATCACAGAGCGGTCCCATAATCGGTTTTGCATGGGGATTTTATGCTTGATATAAGATATACTTATTCCAAATTCATTTTGATAATTTGTTTTAGTGTGCCATACTTACAATAGTCTGAGTCAACGATACCAAACACTTGTTTCTACTGCAATGGGACTAATTGTTGGGAACAAAGGGTACATAATGTTAATACCTTATAAACAGCAGTGGTCAACAACAACAACAACAACAACAACCCTGTCTCAATGTTTACTTGCTGTGCATGAGCTTTTGATCATATCACTTTTTGTGTTATATGTTGACACGCTTACCTGAAATACTTCCTGTCCTGTTTGTGAATATCTCATCCAAATTGTTAGTGCATGACGGCTATGTGTCTTAATCTCATTAACCTCTGTGTATTTGGAGCTCCTGACCTACATTTAGGGCCGCTTGAGGTTTTATGGCGGAAAGGACTATATTGACGGTACTCTGTTACTCCAGCTTTAAAGAGGACTGTACTTTAATGTGATTATTGAACAGAAATCTAGCTGATACTTGTGTGTATACCCATGTATACATGTACATGGGTATCAAAGTAGATTATGTTTCTACAAAATCTGGCCTTGTTTCCGATGAAACCACTTACCTACTGGTCAGACTGTGTTAGGTTTTATCAGCAAAACAAATATTAGATTTTCTTTCAAAAGTTATATTGTCGCACTTTAAATTTCTTCCATGTTATTATTGCCTTTTATGCATTCAACATGAAATTATATTAACAAAAAACTAAAAGACAAACATATTTTCCTGCAAATCATTTGCTGCTCCAACCATTTCCATTAACCTGATTCAAACAATCTGCATTGGTTACAGCTACTTACTGCTGCCCCCTACTTTTCACTATTGCACAGACCTGACTTCCCCTATAAAAAAATAAAAGCTTTTGCAGCAGTTAAGTTTGTACATTATTTATACTCCACGTTCAATTATTAATTTATCAGAGGTTGGTTCATAAAGTTAATATTTGTATTTGTGTATAAAATTTCTTATATGAAAGTGAGTAATACACAACACATCACATAATATATATAATATAATATATTATAATAATATATATTATATATAATGTAATATATATATATATATATAACCTAAAATGTTACTTAAATAAAGTAAAGCTGATCAACCCTCCTTCTGTAAGCTATTAACCTGCCTGGGGCTTCAGCCTATACCATCTTCAAATGCATCTCTGTCTACATACATTTTGTACATTATACATTATTAATGACCTGTTACTCCTTCTTCCACAGCCTGGCCCTATAAGATCCTCAGATGAAATCACATGACAAGGGAGTGAGACACAGATAAGCAATGAATGGGAGAGGACTGCAGGCTCACACTCCTTTCACTTGCTGTAGCGTACATTACTACAGCTGCAGTCATAAGGATGCAAGAGGGGATGGAGAGAGGAGGGAGGCAGGGCGGGGCTGCTAAGTGACAGCAACGGGAGGCAGGAGAGTGAGGAAGCTGCTCAACGGACCGCCAAGAAACAGAGGGAGGTGGAGGAGGAAGAGAGAGAGAGTATTTCTACAGGAGGTGAGCGCCAGTAGCAAAGGAGCTGGGGGGGGGCTTCCAGACTGGACGGGCCCAGCGATGCCTTGATGGAGTATGGGCCAGGTTTTAGGATTCTCCCACTGCCGTGAGTCTGCTTTTGTTCTGCTGTTTCCTTCTGTGTTTCCATGTGGGAGGTCTTTTAAACGACACTCTACCTTTTTTTTTTATATGTAGGCTTTATGTTTCAGCTCAGCATCTTTTCTTGCTAACAGCTGTAAGCATCGTATGTGTTAGCTCAGTCCCCTTCCTGCCTGCTCTCCATTCCTCCATCCTTCGTTTGATTAGCACATGGCAGAATTGATGGATGCAGTGCAGAGGGAGACCTATTCTGTTGTCCTTGCATCCCAGTGATTTTAGATGCTTATGTGGTTGGGTACGAGGAGGCTTTGCAGGCAGGCATCTGAATAATGCAAGTTATTTTTTCACTAAAAGATTCTATTGTGTGCTTTTATATCTGCGTTTTATGTAATCTTTGTCTCACAACAATCACATGATATTTAAGTGGTTTTATAAATACTTGCATGTGTTAATGCATGCACAAAAGAGAATATGCTGCACTCTTAGCTCCGCCTGGGTTGATTTATTAGCTAATGTCATGCTGGCTGTCTAATGTAGTGAAGGCCGGTACTGCTGCCGGTTTAGCTCTGTAAGAATGAACAAAATGAGTATGTATTTACGGTTGTCTATGACTTAAATCACATAAGGCAGTTCACTGTTATTACTTCAAAGGACTCAAAACAAGGTGTGGAAATGTTTAGCTTATGTTCGTTATAATCACATGAGTACACATACATTGAAGATTGTAATAGGATGAATGTAAGGGTTGTGTAAAGGTTAACTGCATGTTAAAGCAGCAATAACATATTCTAACAATCTTTTGCTATGCCATGTTGATCATGGAGATGTATGTAAAATTGTGTCTTTGTTTTCTTCTAGAGGAATATGGCTCTGTGGCTTCCACTCCAGATTCAACACCTCCCTGCACCGATGGTATGAGGAACACATGTGACACTAATTCTGTCTCACAATACTAACAAAAATAGAAAATCCCTGCTTCTTAAATGCTTTCTTCTGAACTGTTTGATCACTGCTTCATTTTTGGGAGGAGAGATGTTTATGCACTTATCAAAGAGAGTTTCATTCACTTGAGGTGTCTCACCTCCTTTTCTCCCAGACATCAAATGACACACCTGGCTGCTTTTATTTATTCATTCAAAGCACTATCCTTGTATGCCTCTGGATTACAATACACACCGTTAGCAGCAGACTCTACTTGTATAAGCTGTGGTTGGGGTGACCCTATTTTTTCTTATTCTGTCTCCATTCAGGCGGAAATGAGGAGTCTGAGATATGCGAGCTGCAAACAGCCAGGGAGTGGTCTGACGATGAGGAGGGGGAAGATGATGAGGAGGGACTGCTGTCATCCTCATCCATCTGGGGCACACCACGGCAGAACTCCTCTGAGCTGACTTTTTCGTACATTGCCATCGCCGAGGCCGAAGCCGTAGGAGCCTCACGGCACTTCCGTGACCGACGTCGGGGCGCATCTCGGGGGAGTCGCACTTCTTTGATCCGCACGGACACCTTGGAAACTCTGTTGGACTCCCCAGATGTGGACTGGGACCCTCAAGGATTCCTCGGGCGAGAGGAAGAAGAGGAGACCTCAGAAAGGAGGGAGCAGGAGACGGTGGAGGCGAGTGCAGCTGCAAGAAGGGAGCAGCAAAGACAAACTGAGACTATTACAGTCCAGCCCATTCCTCAAAATCTGGAGCCAGAAACTCAGGGGAGAGACGAAGGAATTCAAAGAAGAGAGTCTCCCAGCAGTCAGACTCATACTGAACAGCACCCCTCTGCGTCCCTGTCTTCCTTGCATCAGAGCCCCTCACAGATACTGCAGGGTGAGAAACAGCAAATATGTACAAGGAGGTTTTTTCACCATGTGATAACATCAACAAACAGACTAGAGTATTTGCTCAAGTAATTTTAAAGTAGGCCGCAAAGTATAGTGGATGTCACCTGATTACATATTTAGAGGCCATGTAGTGCAGGATTGAGCTTTATATCATATGCTAACAAAAGGTTGAAGTAGTGGTTTGCAATGTTTAAATGTTGGTCCAACAGGTATCGTGTCGTCTCAATCAAATCAAATCAAAAGGAACTTCCCAGATCTAATGATGATGCTTTGACTAATGAAAGGTTTTGTAATCTATAATTATATATTAAGATGTATCTTGAAATGCCCAACCTATTTATTGTCCGCCATTTCAGAGGGACATCATTTGTGCGGGTAATTATTTTACTCCAAAAAGGCCCCAGCGTGTAGCCAGTAATGCAGGCTAACATGCTAAAAGTCTCCTAATTATTGCTATCCTAAAGATTTAGTTTAAGAAAGGTTGAAAATATGGAAAAAGCTTTTTCATTTTTTGAACTCACATCACAAATGTTGCAGTCCAAAAACTGTGTCTCACAGCTCAAGCTGAGCATGTGTTCATGTGCTGTGATGTCATCCTGATAGTGACGTCATCTTTTGTTTCCTGGCAGCCGCAGCCTCACAGACCACCGAGTCAGAGTCGCCCGTCACTAGGGAAACCATTTCAGTCAAGCTGCTCACATCAATGCAAGCCAGAGGCCCGGCATCTTCGTCGCCCGCTGCCATTGGTCAAAACTCTCAGGAACAGCTGCTCAGCGATCACTGGTTTTCAGCTCTTAACCTATCAGAGGACTTCACCTTTCGGAGCACTCCTATAGCAGGTATAACACTCACATCTGTATCTTTAAATAAGCTTTCACTTGAAATAACCACGATTAATAACACTTTAGTTAGAAACATTCGTTTAACTGTTTACAACCTAAGAAATGTTTATTTAGTTTTAGATATCCTATAATTTATTTTACTTTAAGAAGTTATCATGCACATAGTGTAAAACTTATTCACTGTATTTAGTAACTGTTAATGATTAGAAAATAATGATTAAAAAAAACATTATTGAGATAATTATTATTATTTAGACACAGATAATTGCATATTTCTTCAGTAATTGGATTGTGAATCACCTATAAACATTATTTGGCTGGCTTTAATAAAGTTGCAAATAGTGATTAAAATACCTTGTTAAATAGTTGGTAAATCTAAACACATGGTTTAGACAGATAGTACTTTGTAAGTGGTTTATAATTTGTCTATGCTCCATCTATCTATGCCTATCTTTGTTTTCTATATATTACAAAAACAACATGATAAAATAACAATTAAGCATCACTTTAACATGAAAACATTATTCATTATCATTTCAGTGTTTGTTAACAGAACAATACCTATTAACTAAGGAGGTATCATGTTCTCACTAGTCTGACCACCGTCCTCACATCTCATTGTCTTTGCCTTGTTGTTGAGCAAGATCCTCTCTCAGCCCGTTAATCAATATTTTAAATAAGGAAAATATCAGATTTCACTTTCAGCATGGACCTTCAAGAGCAGCCTGACAAAGATAGCGCCCCCCTTCCCCGGAAGTCCTGCCTGCTCATTGTGTCTCCATAGTTACCCTCTCCCGGGATTTCAGGAATGATTTGCTAATTGTGGGGAAAGCATTTATGGCATTGGTAGACTTTTTGGACAAGCACCCCACCATCACTGATACGATCATTTCCATGTTAATCACACACAAACACACACAGAAAGAGACAGGTGTGTGTGTGTGTGTGTGTGTGTGTGTGTGTGTGTGTGTGTGTGTGTGTGTGTGTGTGTGTGTGTGTGTGTGTGTGTGTGTGTGTGTGTGTGTGTGTGTGTGTGTGTGTGTGTGTGTGTGTGTCTGTGTGTGTCTGTCTTTGTTTTTGTGCGACATTGTCTGCACTTACGAGTGCTGGAGACAAAAGAAAAAGCAAGAACGACGGATTGCGAGATAAAATCCTGTTCTTAGCTTAGAGGCATTTTAAGTGGATAGACCATATAGAGCTCAGTCTTATTTTAGTGGATGTGGGGGGGTTCAGTAAACCCTCAGACCGCTGATGAATGTGTGGCCAGGCTGATGACAGAGTTTAGGGTGTCCTGAATAAATAGCACACATGCATCTATTGGAGCATCATACTGTATCTGTTTTGGTTGCTTGTTGTAGAGGCTGCACAACCTCAATGGTT
Organism: Eleginops maclovinus; assembly: GCF_036324505.1. Lineage (NCBI taxonomy): Eukaryota > Metazoa > Chordata > Actinopteri > Perciformes > Eleginopidae > Eleginops > Eleginops maclovinus. The sequence continues at coordinate 13,565,866 of NC_086366.1, read as the reverse complement.
TTTCAGACACTTGAATGTCTCCAGCAACGATATACTGTTATATATCTCATACAGCTCATTGCATTTTGTAACATTACACACTTGAAAAGCTTTTAATTTGAAATGATACCCAACCTTACTTGTTGGACTTTGCAATTAAATAGTTCATCTGTATACTAATGTCTCAATTTTCTATGCAAACCAAATTAAGCAAGTAATTATTTCCTAAAAATGCAGATTGGAATAACCATTACATTGTTAGCAATCCAAGCATTATGCCAAGCATTATTCAATGAAACAAGCTTTATTTCAGCAACATTTACAACTCTTATCAAGAAAAAGGACAGAACATCAAGCTCCTCATCCATTTATTATCAGCAGTGATGGCACAGAAAGGTTTGGCTTGGTGACATAACAGAAAATAACCCGGGTTCTCCTGTTTCAGGTGTTAGATGGCACATGAATACCAAACCCAACTCTATATAACTTTGTGTGAGTTCAAAGGAATGCCTTTCATTCATTCTGCTTCAGAATCAACTTTTGCATAAAGGAATATGATTTAAGGATTTTGAGAGTTTTGTGTTATTGTGGTGAATCATGTCTTTATGTGTGAAACTCTTGGAGTCTCGATGCGAGGTGGGCGGTGCTGCAAACTAGATTATTTTGGGCTGTCAAGTCTTTGGACTGCTGAGTGAGCAGGGGGTGGCCAAAAACAGCTCAGAGGGGCGAGGGGAGCCTTACGGGACATTGAGAGGGACAGAGGGTGTGAGAGGGAACACTGGAGCGGTAACCAAAATGGCCAGTAAAGGTGAGAACATATGACTGAAGCAAAAAGAGGATTATTTGAGACACCTATGTAGACCATGTATCTGTTTACTGCCATGAGCTGACAGTTCGCAACTGCAAAGAGACATGTTTAATTTTAGAGAGAAAATAGAAGGCAGTGGATAGCTACAGAAGTGGAAAGGGGTGGAAACAACTTCTAAGTCTTAGACTGTTAAGCTTTGTGACTTTATTGCAAAGTTGAGAAGGCTGGACTATCAGGGGACTGAAGGTGGGAATTGAGTGATTTCTCGCTCCTCTTTGATCATTTTACAAGAAGAGTCTCTGGAGACGGCTTTGCAGTCAGCTTGAGTTGTGTTTGCCTTTGAATTGATGAACTGTTGATATCATGAAGGGTAGTCCATGTATCACAAGCCTTCAATTATTCAAAATAACGACAGTCTATTAATTAATGTAAACTGTCTTGTTGTGGTATGCTAGTTCATTTTACCAGCTGGGTTACATTTGAGTGTTTCCTCTTTAGGTTCACTAGCTGGCACAAGCAGCAGTATGGAATGTATTGGACAGATGTGATTAATCTGACAGAAACTGGATCGAATGTCATAGATTTTGAGGTTTAAATGAAAGGATGTCAGGCTTAGTTTACATAAAGTATACACAAGCCATGTGATTTATGTTGTTTTTGTTAAATTGGCTGATTAATTGATTGAATTGTTGATTCCTTCATGCAATCACTTCCACATTGCTCGTTTTTATATTATGTAACTAAGTCTTCTGCTTAGTACACCAGCATATACTTTTCTGGTTTGAATGGCATTACTGTTTATGTGTTGAATAGAATGTCCTTGTGGATTTCTGTCATTCGCTGTATTTTCATCTGCTGATATGATAATACAGCTGCTCATGAAGTACACTTGAAGTATATTAATGTTTGCTTAGTTGAGATAAGCTTTTATTGGCAATAAAAGTAAGAGGAAGTCTCTGAAGGCAAGTCCTCTCTAAAGGTACCTAAAGGGTTATTTATCATAGCCAATTGCAATTAGCATATCTCATATTAGCTTAGCATTGCTTAGCTTAGCATAAAACAGCTTGTCTTGTTCAGTCCTAAGGGACCAATATATGGGCACCAGTACTTCCTAAGCTCATTTATTTACTTTTAATCATGTTTGCTTAATGTGTTCTAAGCTTTTTCTCACCCAATGGTACTAAATCTAGCAGGGTCTTCCATATGTCCTTTTTTAAATGTTGACATTGTTCGTTTATTTGATACTGTCTGCACTCCAGTGTTGGTCTCTTTGAATGGTTCTTATTGAGTTAGTCGCTCTGACACCAATGTGCTGAGCACACCTATGTCAGAATGACAGCAGCACAAACAAACACGTCGGGACAGGTGTGTTTCAGTGGCATCATGGGTAATATTAATTGTGTGCAGTGATGCTTATGAGTAACCCATCTCCTGTCTGTGAAATCTTTCAAAGAGGCTTCCCTTTTTTGTAATAGACTAAGAAATTCACTGAATGATAAGCAAAAATAAATATTGAAGGTTAACTCATTGTTGTATCATGGTAATTTATAAGGGTTAAAAAAGTGAAGTTATGTAAAGAGAAAAATAGGATGGTTGAAAGATTGTATTATACACTATATTCAATTTAATTAAATATATTTTATTACAGTGTTATTATGAAGATAAAAAGGAAAAGTCCATAAAATAATGAATTTGTCCACTCGTCTAAAGCATGATTCGGACGCCTCAGTCTCCAAGGCAGCTGTTGCCGGGTGACAGAAAGGGGCAGCAGCAGGGTGAGGAAAAGGGGACTGCTGACTGCTGACTGCTGATGTCTGTAGGCAGGTGCTGTGAAAGGCTGCACTCTTCTCGGCCGTTTGCTTCCCTCTTTCATCCGAGGGCTAAATTTAGCCAGAGCAGCAGCCTGACGTGTCCTAGTCGCTGCTCTGGGTGTTGAGAGCTGGAATTGCTTTCTGCTTCATGTCCCCCCCTTTCCACCTCTCTTCCTTCTCTTCTCCTTCCTTTACCTAAGTCAGAACTACTCTTTTCCTCCTTCCTCTCCATTGTTCCCAGAAAAATGAAAGTCCATTGTGGGCCTAAAGGATTGAGGCTCCAGTCATATTGTTAGAAATACATATTGATACTAATTCTCTGCTTGAATTTTAAAATACGGTTGATTTAAGATTTGAAGAGATATATGGTTGGAGAATTTCTGTAGCTATTCACAAATTTAGGGATTGGTCAACAGTATCTCTTTTCTCTAGACTCTACTGAATCGCTTTTTTTGAGTCTGAATATCTTTCTTTACAGTCGTAATAGCCAACCATACTTATTCTTTTAGATTGTTCTACTCAATGCTGTTTTATTTCATCATCTTTTACACTGTTTTACCTCAAACACCATCACAGTTTCTATTCTTTTCACCGTCCTGGTTTAATCGTTTCCTCCCTCTCCTCTCACCTTGTTTGTCAGTGATGGACTTGATCTACTGGAAGGACACGGAGCGGACAGGCATGGTCCTAACAGGGATAGTGGTCGGCCTGCTGTCCTTGTTCCAGCTCAGCGTCATCTCTGTGCTCGCCACCGTCTCACTAGCTGTCATGTGCTTCACCATCTCAGTGCGCATCTACTACCAAGTCCTCTACATCCTCAACTGGGGTGATGGAGAGCATCCCTTCAAGTAAGATTATATGATTTCATTTATTCATTAAGGACACTGCATTTTAATCCCTCCTTCTCATTATTTTTCTCCAGCTTTTCTAAAAAAGGAACATGGTCAAAATAGGGAAAAGAGGCTTGGCCCCATTCAGTCAGAGTGCATAAATGCTTTCCAAAACAAGCCTCTGAGTCAATTTGGCCACAAGCCTTTCCACATCCATTTCTATTTTCTTTCTTTAAGTAAGCAATTCCCTGCCTTTTTAACTTCACATATTATTTGCTGTGGGTTAGGGTTAGATCAAATAATTTAATATATTCTGTCTCCAATTATGGTTATTATTGATAATGGTTATGAACAAATAGCTGGCTTAAGTGCTTTCATTAAATATTGACACACTTCTAAGAAAGGCGACTTTGGCTTTTGACCTCTGGACACTGACTTGATTTATATTTGGGCTTGAGGATAGGAGCTAAAGAACTTGTACCACTGTGCCATTAATATATGATTATTTGATGACCTGTACAGGAAGTATCACATTTCTGTTTATTGTCCATACTTTATCTCAGGTCATATTTGGACATGGACATCAGTTTCACTGGAGAGGAGGCTGACCTCTACATGCAGAAAGCCATCGTCATGGCTCTGTCTGCTGTTGAATCTCTGAAGGGACTCTGTTTTGTTAAAAACCTCTTGGAGTCCATCAAGGTGAGCTTAACTAGCCAATCAAGTTAATTGTATGTGTGTGCGTGTGTGTGTGTGTGTGTGTGTGTGTGTGTGTGTGTGTGTGTGTGTGTGTGTGTGTGTGTGTGTGTGTGTGTGTGTGTGTGTGTGTGTGTGTGTGTGTGGGGGGGGGGGGGGGTTACATCTTCTCTCTTAAGGGCCTGCCTTTATAGCCTTGCTTCAACTGTCTAGTTAACCTCTCCCCTTCATTAACTCTGACATCAGTTCCCTCTCTGCATTCTTTAATTTCTCTCCATCATTCATGTTCCTCCCTCCATCATCCGTGCACACATCACTGGAGATCACAGTATTACCATTTCAACCATCTCTCTCATTAGGCTAGCTCACAGTTGACGATTCTACTTTTAGATTAGGGCAACATCACTGACGGCAACTGTCAGACCCCAAAAACATATCTTTTGATTATAATGTGGAAAGTAATTTGTCCCTTTTGGAAAATAAATCCTTTCAAATTATTATTATTAAATTGGTACTAACAACCAAAAAAGGAAGCAGTCTGTTGTAGTCTTCTCATCCACTCTTTCTTTTCAGCCTCTGGGTATGTCTCTCTTGCCAGTAGAGCCGAAGCATTCTTTTAATATTTATCAAACCTGCATGTAAACAAAAGAGACAGTATCACTTGTCACCACCCAAAATCTGTTGCCACAGTTGTTTATAAACAGTGATTTAGGTCTTTAGGACTTTACGTTAAATCAAGACTAGAGATCATACTATTCATTGTTCCGCCTCCAGCTCCTCATGCCTACATAATGTCATAAAACTTATCTACACATTGGAAACAAAAGCATCTGCCAAGTTAATGTGATGTCAAAATGCTGCGCAAAATAAAACTGATGTATGTTGGTAGTAGTTCTAATACACACAAACTCTTTTCTCATAGTGCTTTTCATTGGTGTGGAGAATCTGTGGAGCATTAGAGGGCCGTGTACATTTCATTTTTTTTATAGACAGCCCAAGAAAAAATACATGTATGGCAGCCATTCCAGTGTCTGTTGAATTCCAACATTGAAAAATTGTCAGTAGTTTATAGAATACAATAAAAATAATAATAATAATATTTACTCAAAAGACATACCTATAAATGATGGTGGTCTCTTAATTTTGTATTTATTGAATTGTGAAGCACCTTGAGATGAATTTGTTTTGAAGTGTGCTATACATATACAATTTATTATTATGTATCTCACACACACACACACACACACACACACACACACACACACACACACACACACACACACACACACACAGCAGTGTCATCATATCATCATCATTACCAATAGAGAAAACATCTCTTCACACTAATCCACATGAAAGGTCAGTACCAGTGTCAAATTTACGACCAGTGTACTTTATGTTCATTGGTATAGTGTGTCACGTATCACTTTAAAAATGTAATCTATTTAGTTGCCACTTTTGTAATGGAGATATTTATACAGCTTTCTGAACAGTTCTAAAAAAAAGTTTGACAAACATAACCACTATTTTTTCAGTTCACAGTGCAAGAGTAAAAATGAAGAACACTTCCAGTATAAATGAATGCCACTTTGGCAAAATACAAAATGTTACGTATGACAAAGCATTTCAGGTGTTACCAATACATATAAATAGTATTATCCTAAAGCAATGTGAATGCGTTTGCACAAACTTCTTACATTGATCAAATTGGAACCAAAGTCTAAACATTGTATCTGCTTTAGCTGAGATGTCCCAATAAAGTATTGCACATTAAATAACTGAATTTATTTAAATCATACCTAAAATAATGATGGCATTTCAGTAATTAACAGCAGCAGTTTGTGACCAGACAGACTTAACCTATTTGCAGTAAATCATGAGTCAGTGTAACTGGTTGAGCCCCTTAACCCTCGAAGTGTCAATTCTGACCTGGCCGGTATGTGACCTGGCACACAGGAGGAGGTACGCGAAGACGCCCGGCATCAGCTGGAGTCTCTTTCCATCTGAGACAGGGGTGTCCCATATCAGGGCAGCGCTGGATCCCTTACACAGAACTGTGACACTATGAGATATAAGGGGACACACAGAGAACCATATTTGGAGTCCTGTACTTTACTCTTTCCTTTCTTCAACAGGGAGAACATTGTATCATAAGGAGTCATTTTGCAGGGCATTATGCCATACTGCAGCGTGATGTACTTCTTTCTGCAGACATCTTTGATAGGAGTTAAACTAACTGAGTAACTGCTCTTTCTTTTTGTCTTAGTTGCTGGTTCTGGTGTACCTTGTGACATACCTGGGAGAGCTGTGCAATGGCCTTACCCTGCTCATCATCGGTAGGACAGAGATCTCATTGCTGGAAATGTTAAATACATTAAAATACTCTATGGTTTGATGTTAACTTCTCTACTTTTCTCTGTTTTCCTGCAGGCATAATCGCTGTCTTTTCTTTGCCACTTTTCTACAGACAACGCCAGGTAATAAATTGATCCTTTTTTACTGTCACGTTAATTGATACTTTATTTCCATATTCATTGAAATAACGTACACACGTCTGTTATTTAACAGGAGCAGGTGGACAGCGTCATTGCAAAGATCCAGGCCAACATTGACAACTTTAAGGACACGTGAGTATGGCTCCATCTTCTGGCGCAATATTGCCACCAAAACTGGTATTTTGCTACTGAGGCAGATTATTGGTCTGTTGTAGTATCCACACCTGATTTAACTTTTATTTTCCAAATGCTGCTCTTGTCAACTTTAAAACGGGACAGTTGTTTTTTTGTATATCAGAGGGAAATGTTTGATTGATGGGGACATGATGTCGCTCACACATCTCATTGGAGAGCGGATGTTTCATTTAATTCTCATATAATGAACAGTCATCCAGTGTCAACAATTGTGCACTACAATAGTAGAATTATCACTCCAAATAAGACTAAACTTTTAACAGTTGATAAACAGTGATGAACAGTCAAATGGGTGCATTAATTATAATAACAACAATTCAACCATTAAATGTATGTTAAATCAAATATATGTATACAATAGATAAGACAAACATGATAATGTGTGCCGAAGGGTTATCATAAATTTGCATCAGGGGATGGTTAAGTGTACTTTTGGGTATTTGCCTCACATTAATGTGTAAGGATTCAAAACTGCTATGTTGGTAGGACAGACAAAAAATTGCAAAACTGCTCAAGTCCTAACTATTCCTCTGTTTTTCTCTTTTGCAGTCTTCGTAGACTTGCCCATGGTGGTGGCCCTCCTCCTGACTCAACTCCTGGTGGCGCCAAACCCAAAGCCCAGTAAACACTGATGGACAAGAACTTAAGGAAAAGCTCCCAGAGATACAGGATGTCACTCAAATGTCTTACCCCACAGTCTGTGCTCAGAGCTCCAGAGAACGGAGCTCCAGAGACTGGGGAGGGGAGGCTATTTAAACGGACAATGATGAGGATCACGCATGGTACTTTATAATCTAGCTGTATCTAATTAATGGAGATGGAGGTCGGGGTCGGGGTTGAAACTTAATCGAGGTGTATGAATCTTGAATGAGACTCTTGCTGGTGACGTCAGAGATGAAAAGATGACACAGCTTGATGTATGTGACCATCGTCGAAAATATTCACTGTTTTTCATATGTTAAAAATGACTCAAGAGGTGTCTTAGATGGTTGAGAGCTGTAGTCCAAATGAGGTACAATGACCAGGAATGGAAAGTTCCCACACCGACAGCTACTCACCTGAAAAAAGGGAAGTTGGTTGTTAAGGTGATAAACAGGGGTCATCATTATTCATAGCAGCATAAAACTGGCAATTAAAGATGCATGTGTCAGCACATGAACTTTTTCTGAATGCATATTCATTCTCATGACTGTTACTCCATGTTAATGCGAGTGCGAGTGCGAGTGTGTGTGTGTGTGTGTGTGTTTGCGTGCGTGCGTGCGTGCGTGCATGTGTGTAAGTGTGCGTGTGTAATTTCTGACCTACAGCTTAGTGAAATGAAAATGCTACCTACAATCAATTAAAGTCACATTTCTTCTTTATTTTCCAAAACGTTGTTTCTTTTCATCCTCAAAGCCATTCATCATTCATTTGAGTTGTATTTTTTTCCCTGATTATGTTTTCAAATTGCATTTCATTGCTCACACCACTGAAAAGTTGTAACATAATATTTAGAGAAATATAATCTTCTGCTACAAATTTAATAGTTAAGATGTATCATAAACGGAAGGAAATTACCTGACAGGACTTCATTTTAAGATCACATGATACACAATGCAAGTATTGCAGAAAGATATCTTCTCTGAACTCATAATGTGATTATTTCAAGCCTTTTGAAGTAATGTGGGAGTGAAATACAGCAGGTGCCTTGTAACAGTAACTGCAGGTAATAGTGCATGATCTGACTCACAGTACTTAAAACTTCTGACAACAGCTTACAGCGACTCCGCCTCCCGTAACAAACCACTTCACCTGACCATTGCCTTCCGGAGAATGGTGTTTTGTACATGTACTGTACAATACTGGTTTAATGTGCACCATGACAAGGTATCTTATACAGAATTGTAAGTACATCCGTTTTAGGAATAATAAAATTATCCAGGATTCTCTGCAGTTTCACATTTTCCTTTAGCGGTTGCATTTATATTCCATACCAAAATGTGTTAGTTGTTATGCCTTATTATTGCATAATTTAACTATGTGTGCTTCAGTGAACTTGTGTTAACAGACATGGTCAATAAAACCTAAACATGTTAGCCTTAGACATGTGCTGCTCAGTAGCTTCCTGCAGCAGTTTTCTGTAATAATACAAAATTAAATCTTTCGTCTTGGATTTCTTCTGCAAAAAAAAAGAAAAACACTAAAATTGACGGCATTTACTTACTTATCTATTTTTACAGCTTGGCATGAATTAACAAAATGTTAATGTAATGGTTTATTGCTAGATTTAAACAAAACATATGTAAATTTAATCAAACTCGCTTTTTCTCAGTCTAGACAACCATATGCTTAACTTTTACTTTTGCTGTGTGGATGGGAGATAAATCCAAACAGGAAAGCAACTTCAATTTGTTTAAAATCAGACAGAATCAGCCGTAACATCCAATGTAGTATACTGATGATTTTGTATTCCTGAATTCAACTAGGGTTTTAATCTTGGAAAAATGCTCACTGAAAAGATTTCAAGAAGTGTAAAGGAAACTACTCTAGCTGCAGGGATATGGGCCTACACAGTAAAGCTAAATTGTATTGCAGATTATTGTTTGTTACTGGGCCCTTAATTAATGTTGTTGTACATATGGCTTAACATGTGAAATGTGTAGAAAGTGTGACTTTTGGCCTCTTGATATGCTTTGCTTACCCTGTAAATATTCAGGCATGATAGTTTCTGTTTCTGTCTCTTTCACACAACCACAAGGAGGCGACAAAAGTCAAGATATTACTTTAAAGTGTCCAGTGTGTCTGACAGCTCTTGAAAACTGGAGGACTCCCGCCACTGGACAGTTTAAAAAACTACCCAATCAGAGAAGTAGATACATTTGAATTTGTCCGTTCCTTATACAGGTATAAATTGATTGGACTGTATTTTGGGTTTGTTTCTTCTTCACTACTTTTAATGTTTGTTGCCACTGACTTAATTTTTATGCTCAGATGGCCGCAAAATAAAGTAGGTCAGGTGATAGATCTGAGTAGGTTTTAAATGTCAGTTCTCTATGTGTCATGTTCATAACGTACATAAAGGCTGTCCTCTTTGCAGTGCTAGTGAGAAGTCTGGACTTGCCTGCTCAGGTTCAAACTCAATGAGCTCATGGCAACACTTTTAGTTGTCTAAAAATAATAACACAATTGGTTGTGATGTGGAGTATAAATGACCTTGTAAAAAATCATACGTTAAACATTTTGATCAAAGAGCCTAGCACAAGCATATGTTTGTTTTTTTAAGATTACACTTTTTTAATACAGACTTCTCAACCTGTCTGTTCAGCCCCCTGTTGGGAGGTAAAGTGGGTGGGATTAGTCAAATCAATCTGAACATATAACGCCTAAGACCCGCCCTCTCATTGTAAACTGCTTGGCCGCAGGCTTCAGTCCTGATGCAGATCCGCCACAGCGGATTTGGTAGCGCGCAGAACAGGAGCAGAGGTGTTACGCACGAGTCCAGCTCGAGACTATAAACCTATGATAAACTCTTATTATAGAAGGAATCCTGTTCTCATGGTGGGTTCTTCATCTGCCCGTAGAAGAGCGCGGTGAACTCCTGGCTGTTTTAATGTCACCTCCAGGCACAATGGATTACGGACGGACCATGGCCCCTCCGGTACCCCCACACAACCCAAACCAGAGCCGCCCAGGGGGGGCGCAGGAGCGGCTGCTGAAGTGTGTCCTGCTCGGCGACGGAGCTGTGGGCAAAACCAGTCTGGTGGTCAGCTACACAACGAATGGCTACCCAACCAGATACGTTCCTACTGCATTTGATGACTTCTCAGGTAAAAATGACTTTACAGTCTGGTTTATGCATTAAGCCTTCAAAAGAGAGAATCAATCGATATAGGCTAAAAGGAATATCACCTCTATTACTGGACAAAAAGTTAACAAAGACACTGTGAAATAGGCTGTGTATTGAACTTTAAGCATATTGTCCAGGTATGTCGTTGAATGAAACTTTAAATACATTTCTTTACAGTTTCCACCTGCCTGACAATCACTAATTTTCACTGAACTCTTCTTCAGCTTTGCCTATTTTTTCCATTTTTATGATGGATGCATTTTTTATTTTTTATTATCTAACTATCATCTTTGTTAATGCACATTAGTTGAGATTGCCAGTTTTGCATTTGGCATGGTTACATTTTCAAAACTGTTTAACTTGTCCCAGCAGGCTTTGTTTACTACAAACTGAGTGGAAATAACAACATTCTACAAAGGGGAAACTTTTAAACTGATCAGTGGCGGCATTCAAACAGTACACCTGTGACTTGTTGATAACCTTCAGGATTACATTCTCAGACTGTCATTCAAGAGCTTTCTGAAAACCTAACACTGTGGATGAAGTTGAAACTCTTGCATATAAGAACCAGACAGTAGGCCAATTGATAAATGAAAAATCACACATTTAGATGTAAGGAATTAATACTTGTGTCCTGTAAACATAACTGTAAGCATACCTTTTCTTTTGTGCCATTAAACTCTGACATTACACTGATGAGCTGTAAAATTGACAACTTGGCCAGCACACATCCTATAAAACCCTTGCTGAGAACATACACCTCCCTCAGACGAGACTTGGCTCAACCCTTCCGTACAAGACAGAGAGCGTCTCCGGCTCAGGGGTTTTGGATTGCACAACTCTGCCTATTGTTGTCAGCCTTGACCCGTGAGCCCTCTGCTCTGTACGGGAATAGGCACATCTGTTGCAGTGGCTCAGAGGCAGAGATTGTCTTTCGCCTCGGCCTGACAGAGAGTGATTGTGCAGTTGGGGCCCTTAATGGTGATGTCATTTCTTGGTGCCCTGCAATGAGAGCGTCCTCTTGAAAGCTGACTTCAGAGCAGTTACGTAATGCCACAGGTGGCACAGCAGAGCGAGAGGCTGGGATAAGGGACGATAAGAGGGAGTTTTAGTCCAGAAAATCAAAGGAGTATCATATGTCAGGGATTAGAAAAGTATTACACAATGGCCCCCTCTCACTTTCCTTTCTTTCTGTCTTCCCGCTCCTTGCCTTTGTAATGCTACCATGCCTGTCCTACTACAAAAATCGTTCAAGCAAACTCTTTGATCAGGTGGTATGACCGACCATACACTCCAGGCGTATTGTAAATGTTTCCATGTGCCTGCTGCTTTGCATTGTGCTCACTCCTCTGAAAAGAATAAATTGGCCTATAATGAAACTTTAAAATGACTCATCCACTTTTCCAATCTGGAAATAAGGCCTATTGGAAGAGAGTCCCAGAACAAACCCCCTATTAGTGGACCTTGGAATGGCCTCTATCAAAACACAGCAAAGAACAAAGCTCACAGAGTGGTCCGAGCGACAGTAAAGTGTTATGGTCTCAACAGTAACTGGCAGGCTGGGTGGGCGAGACGGAGCTGGCCGTCTGTGAGTGGGAAAAGCAGATCAGGGGGTCTTTGTGTTTTCAACTGGCAGGCCTTTGTTTATTCCAAAGAATATTCTGGTGTGTGTGTGTGTGTGTGTGTGTGTGTGTGTGTGTGTGTGTGTGTGTGTGTGTGTGTGTGTGTGTGTGTGTGTGTGTGTGTGTGTGTGTGTGTGTGTGGAGCCTTCACTGGAAAAAACTCATGATGACAGCTTTGACTTATTATCTCTGTGTGTCTGCTTCTATGTCCACAGCTGTGGTTCAGGTGGATGGAAACCCAGTGAGACTACAGTTGTGTGACACTGCAGGACAGGTGAGTTTTGTTCTAACACAAACACATATTACATTACATATTTGGCACCATGTTCGTATCACAATGTAGCCTATACCTCTCAACCTGTCAGGATTTAGCCATAGTAGTGGCGTAGCTCTTTCTGGCCATGTCTCTGCAAACGACTGACACTTCCATATATTTCCATATATCTTCACTCGTGGAAGAATTTATTAGCTTTCCTTGTTTATGTTATTGTTAATCAAACACCATGTGGTGTTACTGATCCTATAAAATAAGCCATTTTATTTTCACATATTTTGTTTTAAGCATTTATCTTTCAAGCTTTTTTTAATATTTTTGACTGAATAATGAAATAGTTAGCACTTAGTCTTTACATCACATGGGCCTCTTGCCTGCTACTTCAGGTAGCTCTTCTATATAGAAATGGCTACATTCCTGGGCTCTGCTGTCAATCTTCATATGGAATGAAAATAACACCTCAATAGATAGGCATCCTGTATCTTATGGTGGTGCAGTGACAGGGTGCTGAAGGAGAGGGAAAAGCCTAAAGGTAGATTGGAGGTATTAATAGAAAAAAAGGAAAAAAACCTCTGCTTTTAGGACATGGTGGTACAGGGAGGTTGCCAGGCAAAAGTTATTGGCTCATTATTACGTTGGTACTTAAGCGCATTCTTTGAAGGAACAGCTTGTGAAAGAGAGTGTTTTTTTCCCTGGAGCATGGGTGGTTGTTTCATAATCCAACAACAAGAACCCTGCCCTGGAAGCAGCATATTTGACATTCACAAATGCTGTGAGGGCACTGTCAGTTCAACACAGAATCACCTGGACTGTAAAGTGGAACTAGGCATTTGAACAAGCCCCTAATACCTCTAAGATCTAATTGGATGTTACCAGCTGCAAACAGTGTAAAAACTGCACACAAATATATTCAGAGAGACGCACACATGCAGAAAAGCTTGGGCAAATATAGGCTGATGAAAGTCAGCAAACAGTTACTGTATTTTTGCCATTTCATAAGAGGATAGCTTGTGCCGAAAACAGGATGACGTGTGCCAACAAAAAAGGAATAACACGGAGAGAAAGGGAGACGGACAGAGATAGCCCAGACAGAAAGACAGAAACAGTCTAGAGGAAAATGATAACAGCTGACGCCAGAGCTGATAAACAGAGTTGCTCTTTACTCAGAGATGTTAATGTCTGTATGTTCTGTAGATGGACGTCATCAGATTGGAAAGTACAGCCAAAGCTGGTGCGGGAATCCAAAGTTGATAAGTGTCATCTGCATTTGTTAAGCTTTGCATTTGGACTGTTTACTGATTGTTTGTGAGGACTTTGAAGTTGTGTGTGAAAATCCGGAGGTGACACAGAACCTTGTTTAGGTAAAGAGGGATTAGTTGAAGGAGGAGTTAGACGTGAGCTGGAAAGTAGAGTGTTAAGGGAAAGAAGGAGAGGTTTGTGTCGAGTTTCTGCCAAACTTAATCTGTGTACTCAAGGGTGTGGGGGGCCCTTGTTAGTCAAAGCTGCGTGGCACCAGAGTGTTAATTCAACAGATTCAGTCTAGTTGACATAAATGAGTGGGCAGGGCTTGTGCATATTATGGATTAGCACAATATAAACACTGCATAGACAGTTTATTTAATTGGTATTGGCACAATTGCCTTTCATGTGACGATGTTCTTACTTAAGAGTGTTGACCAGTTAAGTCATTACTAAAAGTGCTATGTGTGTGGTCAGTGTGAGTGTAGACGGGAATGAAAATGAGTCATCACAGTATTTATTCACAGCTAAACGTTGACGTTAAGTTGCCTGACATCACCACATTGCTAACTATCTATTTCTCTCTTCATTAGGATGAGTTTGACAAACTTCGCCACTTCTGCTACAGCCGGACTGACGCCCTGCTGCTCTGCTTCAGCGTGGTCAGCCCAGCTTCTTTTCAAAACGTCTGGGAGAAGTGGGTCCCCGAAATACGTCGCCGCTGCCCACTCACACCCGTTCTTCTCGTTGGCACACAGTGCGACCTGCGACAGGATGTCAAAGTGCTGATCGAGCTGTCGAGGCGGAGGGAGAGGCCCGTGCTGGAGGAAGATGCCAGGGCACTGTCGGAAAAAATTGGGGCTGTAACGTACATTGAGTGCTCGGCGCTGACACAAAAGAATCTGAAGGAGGTGTTCGATGCGGCCATCGCTGTCGGGCTGAGGCAGTCTGACAGGAGAGTGAGGCGGGAGAGGAAGGTCCGCAGCACGGCCGATAAGATGAAGATGCTTTCCAAGTCCTGGTGGAAGAAGTATGTGTGTGTCCAGTAGGGAGACACTTCTTATGACTCATGATAAAGCTGCTGACTTATTGGTGGGGACTGAGATGGATTCAAGGACTCTTTTTATATTCACCTGGACGTCTTTACATCTTGTTGGCGGAATGACTTTTATTCAAGGGAGCAATAACTCAACGGAGTGTGCCTGTTTCTTGAGCTGTAGAGTCATTGCAGGAAACATCCTTTTGTTGATGCGTAAAAGACAGATGGATGTCTGCTACTCAGAGCCCATCTGAACTGTTAAAAATGAGTTGTTACCAGCATTCAACCAAAAATAATGGAGCTAATAAAGTTTTATGGCACATGAACACTATATCATACTGAACGTGTCCAAAGGAAACGTGAGCTGACTTGGAGGGGAGGTGTTCAGACAGTGATGTTATGTACTAAAAGTATACTCCTATGTGTCTGATGCAATGCCCAAAACAAATTATATTATTTTCTATGTTCTACACTGTAATTCATCCCCTAACACATGATTTACTTCACTGAACTCAGAACATGAATTGTAATGTAAACTAGCTTTAATTCCCAATCAAAGATTCAATAATTACACTGTTGATTGCCAAAGCTAATCCTGCACATTGCTTCCTAAGTTAAGGAGCAACTCCAGTCAGATGTGTAACTGATCTTGTTTATTTTTACTGATTTTCTTTTGGATTACAATCAAATGTAAATGAATATGAATTATTTTAAAATCTATGACTTATTTTGTTGCATTTCAGTATAAACTACAGGTTAATGTAGGGATTTCTCTTCACCAGCTTGTCTCTGTGCCACATTTTGATTTGTTACTAAAGCAGTCACACTGTGTAGTCGACCAAACAGATAGAGATGCTCTTCACTTAATCATGCCTAATACAGTAGATTCAAACACTAAACGGCACGAAAAAACCAAATATGTATGGATATATTAAACAAACCTTTACTCAATAACGCCTGTAGTATTAAAATAAAAAATGTGTTAGTTTTTTATAACTTTACCGTTACAAGTTTGCAGCAATAAGTTGGGTGGTGCCACTGTACATTGCACTTATAAAACAACACATCACTGAAATCTCGCCATGCAATGGCCTGTGGAGCAGTGAGTAGATAAGACATAGAGCAACACGTGCACATGTGGTGCTTGAGATGTAGGTGTACAGTGTCACTGAAACAGTGGCTGATCTGCCTTTTGCCTGCGCTACCCACCAGTTTAGATGATCACAGGGTCTTTCTTTGTCATTGCAGTCAGGGCCTTAAACAGATAATTATACTTATTTCACAGCCAGCATATTGGAGCTCTCTACTCTTTTGAAATTATACAGTAAATGAGGTGAAATCACCAAAGAGACTGATTATATGTTTGCTTCTTATTTTTCAGAAGCCTGCCATTCAGCTCTGTCTATTTATCTGTTCCTTCTGGGCCAATAACTGATCAGCAGATGTTTGAAATATTGTATGTCATTATGTATGTTACATAGTACTCATTTATGATGTTTGTAATGTCATCAGGATAAATCTGTGTGTACATAAGTGAGTCATTCACGGCTGTGCTGTCCAACTCTAAATGGTACTTAACAGAATGAGTGTTCAGTTGGTGTCTGATTTTTGGCTTGAGAGCAGTTTATTGAGCTGTATGAGCGGAACAAAATAAAATGTGAAATATTTAAACTGTTTTCCCTGTTGACTCTTCCATGGATATGTTATCTCGACTGAACAGAAAAAATGAGTGTGGAACAGTGCTCGTTACATACATGCTTTCTGGGGTCAAAGGTTATGGGATCATCAATAGGTGTTGAGACAGTTTGCTTTACAGAAAATGATCTAAAGGGAAGATGGACCTCGACCCCTAAATACAGATTTTTCCCAACTAAAATGTAGCTTAGTCAGCTATTACCAAAAGTGTACCTGAAGTTTCACAAAACACTTTCCACTGAAGAAAAAAGTATTCAATAGAAAAACGGAATAAAATGCACTTTTAGTATAAGGAAGACATTGAATTTTGACCTTTTTTTCCTTTAGTTTTGTTAAATATAGTCTACTTTATAGCATGCTCTGTTTTTTTGTCTGTATCTCTTATATTAACCATATTTAATTATACCATAGTACATAGTCACTAAGGGCCACTAACAGTAAGCTAACTACCAACATGTATTGATAAGACAGAAAAAAAAGTTGAATATACAGAAGGCAACTGCTGGATGTGTTAAAACCTCAGTAGTTAGTGTTTTAAAAATTCACCATATACTCTTACATATACGTTTCTATATAATGAGCATCAAGTAAACAATTTCAGCCACAGCCAGTCTCTGAAATTGAATAAATACTAGATTTTACAACGTTGGTAGAGAGTTAAATGTGACTTCAAAGATTTAGCCGCAGAGGTTTTGTTGGCACCAAGACTTCTAACTATGAAGGATCAGATGATTATATTTGCTGGAAATAGGCTTTTCCTCGTATTCATAGCTACGTGTCTGCACCACAGTATGTAACAATGGGCCGCGAATAACAGTTATCTAGGTATCTCATACTTGTTTAGTGCTAATGATAGGGTTGGCAGCTAAAAGAGAGTTTGTGTCGTCTGGCAGACTGCAGATGAGTCTGTCGTCAAGCCTCAGATTGGCTGAAACTGAGGAACAAAATTTTGCCAAGTGCTCTAATTATGATATTCAGGATGGCTCCACTTCCCAACAATATTTTAGCAGTAAACCCCATTGTTGTGTCCTAGCAAGGCAGCGCTTTTGTGAAATGTCTTGTGGCTTGCGTTTAACTTTAATATCTACCTGTCTGCTAGACGTAGGCCTACAAATTATTGTCTGCGGTGGAAGTCTTGAGCTGTCAATCATGAAAAGATCATGAGTCATTTGGTAGTCACAGGGTCACAGCTTCACGTAGGCAAAACTTTTTGGCTCCATTTGGTAGCTAGATTCCAGCTGCCGATGGAAACAGACAGTACCATACCAAGGTATTTAATCAACAATTCACGAGTAATCTAACCAACTAAACTCCTTCATATTTTTGGGAACTGCCTTTAGATCAATACCAGAATTATATCACTTTTATCTGTCTAACTAGCAGGTTTAGCTTAGCATAACACTGAGCCAAATGTCCATCTGACTTTGTTCATTTCATGTATTCAGTCTATGTACAGCACATGATTCCTTTAAAACCACAAATACGAAGTAAACCTGTGTGGCATAATCACATAAAGACCAAAAACTCACACTTGTGCTCCTGTGAACATATGAGAACATGAGAACAGGTCACTGAAGTAAGACGGAGGTCTTAAAAATACTTTGAAAGCAGATTTATGTCCAGAATAATGAACTGTTCTCAATCGTTGGTTAAGTCTACATGTGGGTATTTTTTAATCAGGGCCCCAGACATATTGCATCGCATTACAAGAGCTTGGGCAACAGTTAATCCTAAAGACAATGTACAAAGTGGACCACAGTCCCACCCAACAGGCCTGATCGACATTGTTAATGTCCCTCAGTAATCCCGCCCCATGGGCTGAGCTCCAGTCATTATGCTAGTAATTATCTGAGGGGTTCCGAAGCAATCCTTCATCAACTTTAAGACATCAAAACCTATTACAGAGCTGCTCTTTCATCTGGAGTCAGAGTTCACTTGTTACCTAAATGATTCTCAGAAGTTATGTAAGGAGCTGGGTTTGTAGGGCAGAAAGTTCAACGATCATCTGAGTTTTCACAGCTCAAGCAGGCCAAGTACAGTTGACTGGGCCACCCGTTTCACACCCTTAAAGGGGTCCTATGATGCTAATTTCCAGGTTTTATTATCGTATTTGGTGCCTCTACTGTGCTATGTCTACATGCTTTAATGTTCAACACATGCTTTATTTTTCTCATACTGCCCATCCTGCAGCAACTCTTTTCACCCTCTGTCTGAAACCAGAACCTATCAAGTACAATGTGGTGGAACACTAGCCAATAGAAGCGCAAGTGTTACATAGTGATGTCATAATGATTCGGAAGAAACAAAGGAGTGCAATCAAGGGCTTTGAAATAAGTATTAAGGTAATACGCTTTTGAGATATATTAATGAATAAACCACTTGTGAAATATTTAAAGAACATGTTAAAATGCAACTGACATTGTGAAAATATGTTAAATTATTCAGTGATATAATTACTCCATTTATTTATTTGTATTTAACCTTTATTTAACCAGGTAAAAGACCCATTGAGATCGTGATCTCATTTTCAAGGGTGACCTGGCCAAGAAGGCAGCAGCACACATCATCAAAATACAAGATACAAATACATTACAATAAATAGGGCCACATATTCCATATGATCCTTTTTCAAAAGTCTTACTTTTACCATCACGCACTCATCTACACCCAGTTTCCATTTCCCTCATTAGCCTTGAAGTCACCTTCCCCAACTGCTCACCTGCATCTCACTCCCTCATCAGCTCCTCAGTGTATAAAACAACCCATTTTCATTCGTAACCTGCTGCAAAACATTGAAAGTTGCCATGTTCAGACTGAAAATTCCCAGACTGCGTTTTTTAATGGGAAAGGGTATCTTGCAGGGTGACATCGGCATATCAACATATAAAACCAAACTCTGTAGTTTGCCTGTGCTATAATAAGTGTTTTTTCGTCCTTAAGGTAAATATTTTAGTTTTACAGCCTGCAACTTTGCTGTTCTGGTTTAATCTTCATTTTTAATGCAGATGCGTGGCTTTCTCTTAGTGTTTGTATCTTTAAACAACAGCTCATGTCCAAAAGTATTATCAGATAACACAAAATTCAGGCTCTGAGTCATCAAAAAGTATACAGTGTGGAGTTCATTATGTAAACACCAAGTTTGGGCTGTAGAAAAGAAATCTGTAGGGTGAACCGATATAATTGGAGGGAAATTAAACTTGTTTTTTTTGTTTTTTGTTTGATTCAATGGGATTTATGATTAATACAAATATTTTTGTCTAAGCTCTCTTTTGATTTCTTCTGAGGAACAAAGCCACCAGCCTGCTGTTAGCGAACACTGTGGTTGCAGGAGTGACCTGTCTGGCATGCTACAGTATGGCGTAGCTAGCAGGATTATGTTTTAATAAGCTTATATAAACACCCCCCACAGTGCAGTCTCATTATGGGAAGCTAATTGAGTTGCTCTGTCTCGGGGTCAGCAGGGCCTCTTTGAACTGCTCAGTGTTTTTCTATAAAGAGGCCCATCGCTGCCTCCAGAACATCTGTCCTGTGGTCTGCGAAACATGTGTCTCTTCTTCAGGCAATCTGTTTAGATGTGAACATTTTTGTATCTTTACACTTGCCGGTTATTCAGTGTATTTATGTGAAGGTGCTTCAACTGTAGCCTTTAGGTCCACTAATTAAAAAGTTTACTACAAGGCCTTACTCCTAAAGCAAATTCTTCATAAAGCTGTTTAGTCATTTGTAAACCTGACACAGTTGCTATTTGTCCTTATTTAACTTTGGCTCCACTTTGGGAGTTTAATTATTTCTGTCCTATTCTCTGTCCTATAATATTTTACTATAATTTGAATTCAGCTCAATTAATTCATGGCTTTGTGTTTTTACATTGACATTATAATGTATCTATCATATTCATAGTGATTAAAGTCCATTAAACTTCCTTATATTAACCTACATTAAATTGGCAAAAGACCATAAAGTATGTTGCTTCATTCACAAACGCACACACCTTTGTGCTTGTCACATGGGCTTTACAATGTATTTGTTTTTCCACAGGGAAAACATAGGATAAGGTTGTGTAATTTCACTCTTTTAATGGTTGAGCTCACAGCTGAAAAGATAATTAACCTGTTACAGAAAGAATGGGATGACAGAAGCAGCTCCATATCTGTTTCTTATCAGCAGCTCTGCTACACAATGGAAACTGCTCTTGATTGAAAAGTGTAGTAAATAATTGACTTGAGATATGTCAGCATTTCACTTTGTTTGTTGTCTCCAACATTCAGCTGTAAACATTTTGGATATCTATTCTCTGGTGTTCAGACAGTAAACAGATGCTACATATTTCTTGATAAGGAGAGCATCTGCTGTTTGCAGAGCGTCTCAAGTTGCCTGCACTGTAGGCTACTTGGTTTCGGTCTTTAGTGCCAAATTGCATCTGGGGCATGAAAAGTAGTCCTTCCCTGACTCTAGAAAGTGATTTTGCTGATGAAACTGGAGCATACGAGTGGAGGCTTCAGGGTCTAATTCAATAAAGTTTAGATTTCCAAGAAGAACCACCCTTTAAGTTTTTCTTTCCTCCGTAGATCATATTCCCTGGTTTCAATCCAACTGTACGTCTGATGTCACTAAGAAAGGTTGTGATTGGGTCACAGCTGCAGCCCACTTGGCTGATGTTATCTGATTGGCCTCCAGAGACATACATTGTTCTCTATGTTGAAATGGCTTTCGGGTGTAGTGACCTCATTTACTCTGGGACATATGTGAATATTTTCTCCTTTCTTACTCTCTCTCTCTCCTCTTTACTTATGATTGTATCGCTTCATGTCCTTTGCTTCCCTTTATTTTCTGTTATCACTTGCTCTCTCTATCAGTATTTTTTGTTGGCGTTCCCTGAGTCTGTTTGATTGCCGCCTGCATCTGTGTGTGTGTGTGTGTGTGTGTGTGTGTGTGTGTGTGTGTGTGTGTGTGTGTGTGTGTGTGTGTGTGTGTGTGTGTGTGTGTGTGTGTGTGTGTGTGTCTGTGTGTGTGTGTGTGTATGTGTGTGTGTGTGTGTGTGTGTGTGTGTGTGTGTGTGTGTGTGTGTGTGTGTGTGTGTGTGTGTGTGTGTGTGTGTGTGTGAGTCTGTTTGGACTGCAAACCCAACAGCCTTCAGTTTGACTGATTTAACAGGACAAACACACCACAGATAACAGATGGGTAACTCATTAGTTTTAATATTGATCACACACCCTAAGTTAGTGTTTCCAAATATCAGTGCAGAATCAACATATCGACAAAAGTGCAATTTTATTCATAAAGTAAGTGCCTGTGAAATCAATTCACAGGTTTAGCGGTAAAGTGATAATGTCAGAGGGAGGAGCTGATTATTTACCCACCCATGTGACTCATTAGCGGCCTGACCAGCTCAACAGGACTGATGGACCAAGGAGTTCCTTGTTGGGAAAGTAAACAATCATATTGTTCGATGCATGCAAGATAAACAGAGCCTGTGGTCTTCAATTCAAAATAGAAATGTTGAGAATGAAAGAATTACAGTATCGGTTGGTTCAGCATATGTGTTGTTTGATAAAGTATCCTAGCAGCTGTAGGATCAGTCTATCTGGAGAAAAATAGAAGTTAGTGTGAATTATAATGGAGCCACAAAGTCTGCAGAGGGAGGAGGACCGCTCAATAGATAGCTTAAAAAAACATGTGTATTAATATGGGAAACCATGGGAGAACAATAAGCATTGTTAACCAAGTATTTTTAGCCTTGCTGGTGTCAAGGTTTCTATACACGGGTAGGGAATGTCGGTGTTGGTCTAGACTCAAATTCAGAAACTACAGGAGCGATTGTCATGACAGTTTGTACAGACATTCATGGTCCCCAAAGGATGAAGCTGAATCCATTTGTTGATCCCCACCTTTTCTCTAACCTTACTATAAGGTTGATATACAGTATGTGGTTTTATATCAGCAACTATTGAATGGATCACCATGCAATTTGGTACCAAGATGCAGGTATTCCTCAAGAGTAACTTTTGGGGATATTCTGAGTTTTGATAAAGAGTCATCATCCCTATCAATACCAGCAAACTAATGCCGTTCCCATCTAGATATTCTTTATGTTTAGTGCTTATTAGCAAATATTGACATGCTGCTATGGTAAGATGAGAGAACAGGAACACCATTATAGCACAACATTAGCATGTTAACAAGCAAATTAAAGCATTTGGCTTAATTCACAACCTCAGAGCACCTCCATGGCATGTATATTTATCCTTAAGTACCAACTTAATTTCCTAGTAACTAAACCTTAACCATAGAATTGTCCGATCAGAAGATCAGATTTATTTGTGCAAAACACTTTTTAAATGCATATAATCAAACCCAGATTTTATTTTATTTTTTATTTGAGAGACTTTTTGGAAATGTTGGTACATGAAACTGTATATCCAACAGGAAACAGTAATACATGTTGCAGGTTTCTTAGA
Source organism: Eleginops maclovinus (assembly GCF_036324505.1). Taxonomy (NCBI): domain Eukaryota; kingdom Metazoa; phylum Chordata; class Actinopteri; order Perciformes; family Eleginopidae; genus Eleginops; species Eleginops maclovinus. Next base: position 13,542,899 of record NC_086366.1, on the reverse strand, counting down.
GTTCTAGCCCTAACCCTCCTCCAGTTAAACTCACAATCATCATTTGAGCATGTTGCTATGACGCACTGAAGATATAGACTTCACTTCATGTTGATACATTTTAATAAACTGTCAGTGCCTGAGGCTGGGAAGTGTTGCATTGCCTTGTTTCAAACAGTTTGAAATGAAATAGAGTATCAGCGTATTAAAATGACTGTATGACCTCTTTCTCAGTTCTTGGCATTTGATCAACACATATGCTTTTCCACTTAGACGGAGGAGATGCATCTTGACGGGAGACAGAACCTCACATGGCCCAACTGTTTCCATTCTGTCTCTTATAAAATACTAACTGATGGACACATGAAATCTGGATCTGGACCCGTAGAAGCATTAGCGTTGCAGGCCCAGACCAAGCCAGCTGTTGGCAGTCACACGGCCAGTTATGTAAGCGTGTCCCTCTCTCCCTACAGGTTTCAGAGCCTCGCCTCACGCCACACTGTGCATAAAGCCTTTATTCGGTAACTGAGATAACACCTACAAAAGTGCTCTACTTCCCTGTCCCCTGCAGTGCAGCAATTTAACAGCCTCCTAGAATAAAAGGTTCAACTTATACTTCTGATGAACTTTTGGTTCCTTACCACTTTTTTCTTTTGTACAATTGGTACAGGTTTTCTCTTTACTCTCTCTCCCAAAGTCTTTATCATCTCACTCTTTTGTTTCTTCCACACTCACTCAATCCTGTTGTCAACCCCCACTCGGCTGTCTTTCTAGAGTTGACCTTTATCCCACTTCTGAATATCTGCATTCACTTTCCCAATCAAGTTCCAAAAACAGTGTCCTATTCTTCAGTCTCTGAACGAAGATTGACCTTCACCTTCTCCTCTCTTTGCCCAGCCAGGGCGTTTCTTTTATATCTTTTTTATTCACTCTCTACTTCCAAGTTTTAGGGTCTCCTTATGAATTGTTATCTGTATTTTTGCTCCATTTTTCACAATACACAATACCTTAGTATACTTCATAATTGCTTTCTGATGGCCTATACTTCCTAGCCACACTGTTCTGTAAACAACAATGGTATATACCAGTCCATCCTCCATCACCACCCCCAAAACCACTGACACAGATGCGCACACTCTATCTCGATCTACCAGACCTATTGGTCTTTTATCACTGACAGTGAGCTCACACTGAGATTGTGTTTGTCCACTGAAGTCAAAAGCAGAGCTGCCCTCAATGATTGATTGCTCAGTAATCCCACAGTAACGACACAACGCACACTAAAATCACTGTGGTACATTGTGCTCTGCCACATCAGGTAACGAGCGCCCAGAGACAGATCACACGATTGGTTGGAACAGCCTGACGTTCATCACGTTCCCCTTCTTTCAACAGAGGATATAAATGCTTCCATTTTTAGTGTTTAATTGCGGAAGCCATTACTGTGATTCACAAAAACACAGCGGCCCTAACTAGAGCCAAACTGCCCGCCTTGACCCAGCGACCTGAGCCCCAAGCAAGCTTTGAAACCTGAGAAAGCAGCCCTGAACTCTGACCTGCAGCCTCCCACCTCCCACGGTAAGAGAAGCCCCATCTTTCTCCCCCTTCGGACAGGATGTGACCTATGAGAGGAGCTCTGTAGGAGGGCCTTGACCCCAGACACTGTCCAGACTGAGTGTCTGGACCAAGCTGATCAGAGAAGACAACAACATGCAAGAGATTCAGATCAGTGTTAAACTAACAAATGGTGTTTATCATGTCGCAGTTTATTCATTATCAATAATATATACTTTGGATCACTGCTGATCCTTTAACAGGATATTCTGTAGTGTTAAGGATTTCAGATTGTTTCTTCTATTACCCTAGCCACTGGTCACCATTGATTTCCATGTTTCTTGTTTGTCTGGTACAGGTTATGTTATTGTTACATTGTTAAGGAGTTGAAGTTACTGATGTGAAATCTCTTCACTGTACTACCAGGCAATGATAACATTTCTTTGACAACAGATAGACATGTTGTTAACTGTAATGGTTTACTGATCTCAAACAGGCTTCAAGTGACTGCAAGTTGATTTTTATAGCATACTGAAATGAATGCCAACAAACAACATTAATTATCTAAATGCCAGCTTTGCTTTCCAAAATCCTAAGAAAGTCTCTATAACATTTCTCGAGTTGCTTCTTTTTTTACAATACAATTGTTGTATTGTAAAATTAAATTAAACATTATCCCACATTTAGACCCAATTCCTCCCTTTCCAATCCACATTTTAAAATAATGAATGAATACAGTCACTTCCAGTAAAGTTTACAAGAGAATATTCTTTTTGTGATGCCACTGGGCGACATGAATCTACATCATCCATCTGCTTTTATCTCTGTATTTAGCTAAGGCTTATGTCAGAGCTCACCACTGAAAGGTAGTCAAACCACCATCCAAGCTTCGCTATTCAACTTAGAAAAGGACTTTGATGCTTTTGACTGAGGCGTTTTTGTCTGATTCCCTTTCAGTTTGGACCGTTAATTCTTGTCTTTGTTGGTCTGCAGTGCGTCAGCCAACAAAACATCAGGAAGAGCTGAGTTGTTAAGAACAGAGAGAGGGTTTGGACTCATTGCGAAAGGGGTCATGACGTCTGTTGTGTGTCAGCAGCAAAGCTGCTTTCCCCACCAAAAGAATAAGAACAAAGACCTACTGCAGGATTTCATTAAGTCTAAATACCGACAGTTTAATTATATGATATGTTCAGATAAATAAAAGCCTACGGGTTCAGGGGTTTTGTTTGGTGCCACATTTTATTATTATTATTATTATTAAGCTATGTTTATATACTCAAACTGTGTCAATGATTGTGTTCAGCAGTTTTTTGGTTTGTGTGAAGTTGGCATTCATACATACTAAACCTTTAAATGAGTTGAGGACATGATGCAAATAAACTAATACTCAAGTTTTGTGTTAAGTACTTTCGTAAAGTACTTTATACTTCCACATCACTAAACTTCCAGTAAACGTATTTTACTCCTTATAAATTATTAACAGCTTTATTCAATAAAATACTTGATAACTAAATAGAGTCGGTCAATTAGATAGATGTATAGAGAGAGAGCCCAATAAAACAACTGCCACATCTCCCAAAATGGTTAAACAATATAAAAGTCAGGTGTGTTGCATTTCCAACAACAAAACACCATAGCATCTTTCATTACACACTCCCTTTCAGGAACACAGGAGACACTAAACAACTAGATGTAAATACATGCTGAATACTCATTGTGTTGTGAAAAACTGAAACTGTGTAAAGCCGATGACGTGTCCTTTAAAATGTTAATTAACCGTTAATTATAATACAATATTGTAAAACACAATACGATAACACACACAAGGCTTATTGTTCTTCTGAATTAATAGTATTCCTTTAAAGTATACTTAACCTAAAGTTTTAATGTATTACTTTACTGTTTACTTGTGAGTATGCAGAGGTTCATTGTCTCAGTCAAGGTTAAACAGTTGGTTGTTAATGGATACATGCTGTCAACTGTGGTAAAGAAAACTGTGTGTGTGTGTGTGTGTGTGTGTGTGTGTGTGTGTGTGTGTGTGTGTGTGTGTGTGTGTGTGTGTGTGTGTGTGTGTGTGTGTGTGTGTGTGTGTGTGTGTGTGTGTGTGTGTAATCTCTCATATGGGACATTGGGCTGATGGAAGTGAACCACAGAGAGACAAGAAGGGAGTGAGAGGGAGGAAGAAAATGAGATACAGAAAGTTTGGGAGAGGGAGAGGGAGAGAGAGAGAGAAGAACACAGTGGGGGAGTGAGGGAGTGAGGGAGTATTATGTGAAGAAAAATGTGAGGTCTAAACGAAAGTGGTGCCATTTTGCCCGGTCACATGAGCTGCTGCCATCAACCAAATTCGAGGCTGTATTGTTGTTTTTAAGGTTTTTGTAAAAATGTGGATCATTTCCGAGGACAAAGTGAGGCTCTATTCCCGGGAGACTAAGAAAGAAAGAGATTGAATACCTCTTTGCGGCAGCCTCCTAATTGGTCTCATTACTGTGTAACTTCCTGGTGAATGCAGTCCGCTCTGACCTTGGCCTTTGAAATATAGACTCATGGCGTCTCAGGGCTGCTGGCCGAGGGAGGACTTGGAGAACAACAAATCTCTCTGTCAGCCAATGCAAGCCTCTTTGTGTGTGGATATATGTGAATGAGCATAATGTGTGTTCATGGATGCTTGTGTGTGTGTGTGTGTGTGTGTGTGTGTGTGTGTGTGTGTGTGTGTGTGTGTGTGTGTGTGTGTGTGTGTGTGTGTGTGTGTGCCCAAGTAAGGCTGGGGCATGTGTGCGAGTTAGTAGTGATTCGGCTGACGTAAATCTGGTACACTGACACAGAACCTGTTTCCACGGCCAGTCAGCTACAGAATATGGGGGCTGAGCCCTTGATTTACAGTGGGCAACAACCGTTTGTGTCTGTTACTTATTTTCCAAGATCGACTGAGGCTGATGACTGTTGACACACACCATGCCTGGGCCTTACATTTTGACATTTTCCTTTAATGTAGGGACTAAAAAGGTCAAAATTCACATCCCTCCTCCCTTGATTTACACTATAACTCAAAGAGGAGTAGTGTGTACATGGTACACTTTGTGCACAGTCACTTGACTGAAGAGCAGGGAAATGCCCCATAGACCATACACAACTCTGTGTTTTCGAACCAGCATGAACAACTGCTATGTAATCATGCATTCACCGATTCTTCTAGATCAAAATCACAATTCATCATTTTAAATCTTCTGTGTTCTTTCTTCTTCTTTTTATCTATGATTCTTTTACTGGCTTTCACTGACTTTCGTGTTAAAATGTAATATCTCATGCATTATATCACTGTTTACTTTTTTAATAATTGAAGCCACAAGCTTTATTTTACAATGTTTTTTAGTGCTTTATCATAACCATTATAGCATTTATCATGCCTGTGTTGGAACAAGGTGATATTGTATTTTAAGGAGTCATTCAAGGAAAACAAATGAAATATGTTGTCAATGAGTGCTTTGCACATATTGCACATTTAGATTGACATCGTGGATAATTAAACTAAGACTACTTTAGACATGGTTACTGTTTCCTTTAAGAAAAGTTGAAATCCTAAGCATTATAACTAAAAACAGTCATTTCAAATGGCATTTCCCTTCTCTTGAGATGCAGTTGAACATTTTTTGGTGTATTTTATGTCCATTCAACTCTCTAATTTAAATAACTCCATTATTGATTGCACTGTAACAAAAAGGGTAACACACCCCCTGTCATTGTGGGTAGCCTTTCTGTTTGCTTAAATATAACAAATTATGCAGTTTTCAGCTGTTTATCAACCTCATTATGTACTCATTCTCATTTCCATGTTTGCCCTAACAATAGGTTATCCTTCCCTCCCCACATATCTCATATCTTCCCTGTCATTCACTGGGTCGAAAACACTTATTCTGTTTATGCCTTCTCTCTCATTTGGACTTTCTGCCACTCTGTGTACCCGTCTGTAGCCTAAATTTAAGGTTTGCCCGGTGACTGCCCGGTGTTGGCCAGCTGCTGCAGATGTCTCATAGAGTCTATAGATAGAATCACTCTATACTGGCAGGCAAATCTTCATGCTGAAAAAAGCTCATCTAGTTACACACTCACACACACATACTGTGGAAATCAGTATGTGTGTGTGAGACAGTAAAAATCCAGGGGGAAAGAAGGCTTCAATACACATCAAACTACTCTAAAACATGCTAACCAGGGCTGATAATTGATATAACCTAAGTCAAAGTAATGCATAACAGCACTTTTTACAAGTTAGTATATCAAATGCCAATGTGACCTGATTGTTGTCATTAGCTTAATGTTGCCACTGATTGAGTTAAGGTTTAGCTGGCGCTGTGTTAGCCATGGAAAAGTCCAACTAGCATCTGACATCTGTTTAAACAGTGTTGTCATCAGGGTGTCTGTCTGCTGTTCCACCTGGATCCGTGTGAATAACAATGTGTTATTGTACCAAACTGGCTCATAAGCTCTTATCTTCAGAGACACAAGCTGACTTATATTAGCGGTTGGATCAGAAACCAAAGAAAAACAGGACACTCCTTCGTGGTGTTCAAGAAACATGGGTGGGATGCTATTTATAACAACATTATACTCAGTATGTTCATGTTTTTGAATGGATGGTGTTGTTTTGTTGAATGGAGGTGGGATGCAACAAGAGTGTTCAGGGCATTTGGGGTCAGCTGGTGGGAGTGAGCTGCAGGTTGACGAATGACACACAGTGTATCTGTGTCTCTGTCAAAGACCTTATTGATGAGTTGTGTAGCCTAGACGCAGATAAACAAAAGGAGGCATTCTCTCATCTCAACATGTCACAGCATGGAAAGACTGTGTACTGTACTGTATGTCCGCCCTGATGCACAACTCTGTTCTTTCCATCCAACCCCCCTTTATATAACCCACCCAAACCCCACTATTATGTCCTATTCATCCTTCCATTCAGTGAACAATAGACTGACATATGAACACAACCCACAAACATTTGTAAGCATTTTAAGCATTTGTAGATTGTTTGAAAATTAGTCATTTAAAGAGAAAATGGTTCAAAAAGAGTTAGGAATAAGTTAGAAAGACTTAGAAATATGTCTAACGACAGTGCATTTGCAGCTGCTTTAGACACCACTGACTGGCCAGTGAATCAGACACTAGAAACACCCAGTAATGTAAATATAGAAAGATAAACAGACCCCGACAAGCTGCTGGATGAGGCTGCTGTGTTATATAAAGCCCATGGCCTATTTGAGACATGCTGGCTAATGCAAATGCTGTCTCATCACTGCACCTGGAATTAGACATGCAACCACAGCAACTTACAACTTACTACTAGAGAAAATATAGAACAAAGAGGTCAGAAAAACAGCATGGTGACATTTTGTTTGTGCATGAGGGCTTGTGGAAAGTGGGCAGGGTCGGATGAGTGCTGTTTCATTGCCTGTTGATTGATTTGAGCCCCGGGGCTGCAGACAGAGGGTATGACATAAGGGGGTGTAGAAACTGTAAATAATGGGCACAATGGTGCAACTCCAGTCAAGACGACCTGGGCTCGGGGGAGAAAAGGGGCGTTTAAAAAAGGAGATAGAAGAGATTCAAGGGGGGGGGAGCAGACGAGAAGGGGCAGAGAGAACAAATAAAGAGGTGGGAGGTGAGATAGAGATTTTTTTAAAGTTTGGAAAGTCGGGGGGATAGAGTTGAAAAGAAAAAGGGGAGTGGGGGAGAAACACTGTCATAAATCTTCTGTGAGTGAAGCAGATAGAGGGTGTAAAAACTGCCCCCAGAATGAATTGCTGTGCTATACAAACTTCTCCCTCGTCAGTATCTCTGCGGCACTGACGTCAGAGTCTTTCAGTAAGAGGGAGAATAGTAATAAGGCCGGTTGAAAGAGGTTTGTGAGGATTAGTTCTACACCTGCTTACTATGGCCGCTGCTGCGAAAAGCTTTAAGGCCACTTACTGGAAGTCAAATACAAACACACACACTCTCTCTCTCTCTCTCTCTCTCTCTCTCTCTCTCTCTCTCTCTCTCTCTCTCTCTCTCTCTCTCTCTCTTTGAAGGGTTATTATGGTTAAAATAGTGGACTTTGTTCTCCATTATGGGACAGAGGGAGCCCCTTCCAGGAGTATAGATAAGACCAGGGAGGCATGTGTGTCAGTATGATCATGAGAGCATGTAATAAAAACAACACAGGAATGCCTGTACATTTCCATTTGTTTGTTCAGCACACACATACACACCAGCGCACTGCCCAGTTCTGCAGCAAAGAGTCAAACCTCATCCTCCCTAAACTGGCCCTTCAGAACTAGCAAGTGCACAAGTCTCCAGTGCTGCAGTAATCACACACTAGAGAGGATAAAACATGCACACACACACACACACACACACACACACACACACACACACACACACACACACACACACACACACACACATACACACACACACACACACACACACACACACACACACACACACACACACACTAACACTTCAAAGCAATGACAGAGGATGCTCAGGTGTTGTGACACAATTCAACTGGGTGCACTAAACCTGCTTTGACGAATAAAACCATTATTTACGGGGTGTGTATGAATAAAAATGCGAATGGAAAAGGAGACAGGGTCTGTTCCTGCCGGAAAGACTGTGAAGATTATTTCTGAAATCTGACATCTGACATCTGATGTCCTTTTGTACGCTGATCATTGTTCAGACAACAAAAGTCTTGAAGTTAGACTTACACTTGAAGCATTTGATACATTACCTTTTCACACTTATCCTCGACTCTCAGAAGAGGAGAATATGGGTGACAGAGGCTGGAGAGAGGTGAAAGATTACACACCCCTGCCGGGTAATTGCGGGGCGAATCAGGGGCATGTCGGCATGCTGAGAGCAGAGCCCCTTTAAGCCCCAATCTGAAGGGGTTTATCCCACAGCTCAGGGCTTTAAACCACATATCAGTCTTTATGCCAAATATCAGATTTAATGATATGTAGGGCAAACATATAACTGAGTATATTTTCTATGTTTTAGACGCTGTGTTCTTATCTCTCGCAAGCCTAAATGCTCCTCAAAGCCACTTTATGGTTGTAGCTCAAAGTAGGAAATGTGTTACCATCTATGATGTAATATCATTAGGATGTCCCCTGTGCTCCACATAGCCTTCAGGCTGAAGTTTGGTATAAACACTGACATGTGCCTGATGTTAGCCAGAACTGTTTATGGTTTGAGTTGACCGAATACCAACTGTGAAAAGTTTCATGTTTCTCCATCCCACTGTCTCCCTGTAACCCTAAAACAAATAATCTCAACAGGCATATTATTTGCTGTGTCAGTGCAGCGGTAGTTTGGAAAATAAAGATCTCGTCAGCACCTTCCTGTTTGCAATGTGGCCCTGTTTAACAGGACAAATAGACTTTGCATTCCTGGAAACACTCATAATGTGTTGACGGCACACACAAACAGGGAGACGGGGGGGACAAATGAAGGACTTGTTTGTGGTCAAGCAGTTAGCGCGGGGCAGTGTGAAGAAGAATTGTTGTGGTTGTGCTTGTAGACAACCAACAGCACAACCAATGTTATTGAAATGGATGGACAAAAAGCCTTTATTGTGGTCATACAGAATCAGCACTAGTCCTAATTAGTGCATTTAAAGGATACAGTAGAGCACTTCAAAAACCAAAAAACGTCAGTAAATGTTTTTATTATGAAAGTTTTGAAAGTGTTAAAAGTTATCCAGTCAATCATTTTGTTCAAATTCCTGACATTCGATCGGTGCTCATACAAAAACCAGTGCATTGATTATCCACTCACGGGACACAAATGTGTTAAGCTCCAGGCACCTGATTCTTAAACTCATGTTCATCATCCTCACAGATTTAGCGTGGGAATCCCCTGACAACTGCTATCTCTGGTTCAAGCATCTGCCCCGTGCACTATCGTATGTCACACATGTATGTAACATACATAACATATGCACATATATGAAACAACACACACATGCCATGTTACCCCAGCTGCTGTGTGTCACTTGTTTTTGTCACTTTGACCCCACGTCTCTGTCGCTGGGGAGAAAACTAGAGCTTTTCTCAGGTTGCACTCCAACATCTGCCACCATTAACACATTTCTCTCACACACACACACACACACACACACACACACACACACACACACACACACACACACACACACACACACACACATACACTATTAGCTCCACTGAGTGGTGCGAAATGCACTCAGATCCTTTGATCAAGTGAAAGTAGCCAAGGCCCAAACAGTATAATCGTATGTGATGTTGAACATCTCACTCCGAAATTGTAGTCCTTTATGCAGTATGCTGCTTTTCTATTTTTCAGATAAGGATTTCAAACAGATTGAGAAGTATAGCTGCAAGGATCCTGTTCCCATTCAGCCACTAAAGCATTAGTGCAGTTGGACACTGATGTTGGGTGATAGGGCCTGACTCATAGTCCATCCCAAAGGTGTTGTATGAAGCTGATGTCATGGCTCTGTGCAGGGCAAGGCTAGCCATGATCTGCCTCAACAGACGGTAATTTAATTTAATTTTGAACCTGGCTTTGTGCTGTGAACCCTTGTCATGTTGAAACAGGAAAGGGACTCCTACCAACTTCATGGAGAGAACAGTGTAGTCTAAAATATCTGTGTATGTGGACAAATAACTTTATCCCTACGGTGTCTTGTATAAAAAGTATACATTATACAGTTTGGCCCACTTTAGTACAAAATATCTAGGTACCAGTTTCCCACCAGCCATCAGAGACTCAATGGAGTTAGTCCCAACAATAAACCAACCTGCTCACAACCCTTCATAAAACAGCAGTTTGGGGTTTGATCACTACAGTTTACTCAGACTTAAATACTTTTTTGTTAGCTGCAGAGTTAGCTAGTACAAGAAACAAAGAGCCAAAACATCTGTTTCAGGGGATTTTTAGGCTGGGTATATTTAAGATGTCTTGATAAACTCTTAAACCTTAAATATGAAAGAGAAATATATTTGAAACACAATATCTCTTCTTTCCTGTCAGACTGTTAACCAAAATCCCCCTTGTTTCAAAGAAAATCCCCACTGTGTTGATTCCCTAAAACAACCCCCACTCTCCCATCCCTCTTAATTTCCTGAAACCAAATGTTTCGCTCCGGGGGATTCATGTGATATGAGCCGTTAAACAATGTAGATAATTATCATTACCTGCATGTTTTAATGAGATGTGTGTGTAATGAAGTACTCCACCACACTACCTTACGTCATCTTTTCTTTGTATAAGTGCTTTAAAATGTATTAATCCACTCTGTGATTAAGTGCAATTAAAGAGCAGATAAGAGAGCAGCTCATTTGAAGGAGTGATTGCACAGTGACATCACATTATTTAGACCATTTTTGAGTTTATATAAAGCTCACAGGTAAATCAAACAATTCTGCTTGTTTGAGAATGCAACTAACAAAAGTCTGGAACATTTCCTTCCTACCTTATCTCTGCAACAATTAATCAACGGCTCATGTCAGTTGCAGGCATGCACACACACTCATACACCCAGTCATGTGCCAATATGAATAGCACCCATTGATGCGTTTCCCTTTGAGGCCTGTTCCCAATGAGTGCTGTGCTGAGCAGGTAAGTGGTGGTGGGTAAACTGATATACCCCTGGGCTCCGCTACACCCCACATACTAACCCAACCACACAAAAACACACACACCCCTGCTATTGTTCCCCCCTCCATGTTTTCCCATGTCTCCCTGCTTCCTGGGCCCCTGTACTACCTGCCGGCACATTCCTGTCCCGGTGCTGTCAAATCTCTTTGTGTTCACACTCTTTGTTGCTCTGTTTCCACTGTCACTCTTGCTTTATTGCCTTGTTTGTCGGATGCCCGCCTCCCCTTCTGTGTGTTACCTGTTACTCTCCGTTCACTGCATACCTGCCCAACTTAAACAGTGATAAACAACATGGCTCACTTCAGAAAACATGACAGTAGCTGCATGCAGGCTCTAATCCATACGGTTATTGCAATTCATAATAAACAATCATTTCCGCTTCTTCAGATAAACGTAGTGTGTATTTTAGGGCTTCTACAGCTACATTCTGAATGTATAGCAATAACACTCTTAACTTATATTATTAAAAGCCCGAATTACATTTAGATGTTTTGTCATTTGAGCTGGTAAGAGTTAAAGGGAAATAATTAATACATATTTCTGATCTCTTATCATAATTCTGTCTTCAATAACCATCAGGGTTAGAAAATCAAAAGGTATGGGAAGACGGAATAACACATTTGTGTTTGTCTTTTCATGAGATTTGTTGACATGAAAAAGTAAAATAACACCCGCCTTACTCTTTGGTGTTGAAATGCTTAAGGAAAAACTGCAACTTGTATTAATTTACTTTTTATATTTAAAAAAGGTTGTATACTTACAAAGCGCATAAACACATGTAGTAAACAAAATGTTGTCCAGAAGAAGAAAAGAGAAAAACACTAATGATTAGGTGAAATAGTTCTTGCATGTCATGGCTGCTTTTTTCCAATCTAAGATGCCAAATAAAAAGCTCACAACATTACCATTGCAACGATAATGTAACTCTGACCAACAATAATGATGAATTGTGAATGACAGCAGCTACAATAATGATGTGTCGGAACAATCTGGCAGCTGTATTGGGGCGCCTTCCTGCCTCAGTGAATGCCCTGGGACTATCATTTGGGTGGTGATAAAGCGAGAGATTTACAACCCTGAGACAGCATCAGTCTATCTTCACTCCATCAGTCCTACTCACTCCTGAACTAATGTTATCACTTCACCCTTAAGCACTGAACATAATTGACTTCAATCATTGAGGGGTTTTCATCTCATTGGTACAGAGTGGCAAAATCTCAGAAAACAAATAAAACCCCACCCTCAGGCGTGGTAAGAGATATACAAGCTTCAGGACGAGCACTTCCCCAGATGTGAGTGTTTACTGTTTTTGTGTCTGTCCTCTGGTCATTTAGTCAAGCACTAAGTGACCCCCGTCACTCATTCAAAAGATTTAAAGCCCCTTTCACCCCTCCCTTACTGTTTTTTCATTTCCAACCCTGCAAGCTCCACCTCAGACATGTATCTTCTTCGCCTTGCCTTACCCAATATAATGCTGTCCCCTAATGTCTTAACCCCACACCCATCAGCCATCCCATCCCCAGAGGGCCCCCTATAAGAGTCTGACTGGGTGGTCCCTCCCATCCCAAACCAACCCCCCTCCATAGGGTCAGAAGTCAGAGGTGAACCCTGACAGTGTGTGGGAACGTGCTGTGCAGAGCCAGGCAGGGAAGTGAGGAAGCAGTTCAAGCTGCCCCGTTTCCTCCCTGTACCCCACCACAGCTCTTTAATGGGGTTTCTGGGGTCAGTGGGACAGAGAAACTCAGGCGTGGTGCTGGTGTTGGTTACAGTTTTGATTTATTGGACCAATTTCTTCTCCAAACGTGAGCTTGTTTTGGTTGAGAGGGAGGCAGAGCAGACTGGCTTAGGCTGAGGGGATCAAGTGAGACGCCGTACAGGATGATGTGGGAGGATTGTGTGTGTACTTGTCTCTATTCATGTGCTTATGTGTATAAAAGTGTCTGATGTCTGTATATGTGTGTGGCAACCTAGATCCTTTGCCGAGAGTGCGCTAACTTGAAGCAATTATTAGGGACTGTCTAGCCAGTGCTGTGTCAAAGGAGCTTAAAGTGATTTATTTGAATGGCGAGTAGAAGCTGGTTATTTTACTGGCAAATTGCTGTGTATTTTAGAAATGATGGCCTTGATTCTGTCCAGTGGAGGATAACAAGCCAGGCAGAAAATACCAGGGCTGCACTCGAAAAATCTGTGATAATAACAGCTTCGGTCAGCTAACTGAAATAATATGATCCCACCTTTAAAATATTTCTAAAAAACACAAATAGACAGACTCCAGCTGGAGGCAAGAATGTCAAAAATACCTCCCGAACACACTGAAACCTACATACCAACACATCCACAAATGTGTGTATGATATAATATTATTAAAATAATTCAGTAAAACCCACAGTTTTATTAAGATGTGATAGCTCAGAATGCAATAAACAAGACAGTGATACTAGATGAGATATTTGTGAGAGATATTGGGAGTGTGTGAAGGTGGTGTCCTGCCAGGAGTATAGTTTAGATGTTGAGCCAATTATATATAATTGCAATTTACTGTGCATATTGACTCATTCACCGGTTTTGTTTTACATTAAGAACACACACACACACACACACACACACACACACACACACACACACACACACACACACACATACACACACACACACACACACACACACACACACACACACACACACACACACACACACACACACACAAAGCATAGGCACATTTAAGTATTGCAAAACACATGATCTTATTCAAATATATGTGCTGATAGATTTGTGTTTTGTTTCACACACACGTACAAAAGGGACATTATGGCTTTGAAGGGCCACTCCTACAGCTCTGCAGATTTGTTTAGAGAGCAGCCCTCCAGTGAAACATTGCATTTATAGTGTTTCATCACTACATTACTCATCACTAACCCCTAATGTGTTGATGGATCATAAAATATCTGCTGAAACAGGTGTCCCAATGTGAGATGGGTGATTTTATAAATATTCCCAGATATCTATATAGGTTTGATTTGTTTTTAATTGATGTTTTTAAATTAAAATATTTTTACTAAATTTAAAATATCCTAGGGGATTCTTCAATTGATATTGTTAATTTATTACTTTTTATTTGTCATCGAAACGCAATTTATTTAGTACTTTGCACGGTGTGCTCAGTAATTTGCGATCTTTGTGAAATGTGTAAACTATGTTTTCTGTATTTTATTTCTACATTAATGTTTGTTACATTAATCTAGTAGGATTGTAAAGCCTTTCATACCTCAAATTGTCCATTAGAGTTGAATCAATGATATAACCTCAGAAACAAACAATCTGTGGAAGCCCAGAGTAAACCTCCTGAGTTTCTCCTGCCCTTCTCTTCTTTGTTGAAATCCAAAAACAACAAACACTTAAATATAGTGTGTTGCTATTTCGGACTGTTCTCCTCAGTGGCGTGCAGTGTTTTTATATGAACTTTAACCATACACGCCTTTAAAAACAATGTATATTTCAAATCCAAACCTTCTTCCGTTAACTTTCACACTAAAAGTATTTTTGGGATTCTCATTATAGCTTACTATAAAATTGCTGGAACAGGTTAAAAAAGACACCATTTTTAGTTTGCTAGTGGAAACTAGGTCTGATGGGTGAAGGTGTTTGTTTGTTTGTTTGTTTGTGTGTGTGTGTGTGTGTGTGTGTGTGTGTGTGTGTGTGTGTGTGTGTGTGTGTGTGTGTGTGTGTGTGTGTGTGTGTGTGTGTGTGTGTGTGTGTGTGTGTGTGTATGAGATATAGAATAAGAGAGAGGGAGAGGGGGATGTGACATCATGGAAAGTGAGTTATGTGCGAACAGAGGTTACAGCCCCCAGGTGGGCTCTATGATTAAGAGATTACAGAGGAAATGAAAGAGCTTCGCGATTGCACTCACATATGCACACATGTACACACACACACTCACGAAAATGCACACACATGCATACCCATGTGCATATGCAATAACTAACAAGCCTTAAGTGTGTATGGTTGTCTAAGAGTTACTGGAAGTTGTGTGTGTGTGAGTCAGTGTGTGTCGAGGAGGTAGAGGAAGTTAGGTCACATAGGTTGCCTGTCCTGGCCGGCAGCCACTCGCAGTTCTGAGTCAAGAACGAAGGGAGCTGATTCAGCATGGCTACAGGCAAACAAACCCTAAATAAGCCTCCCTTCAGCCACACATGAAGAAAGATGATGACTTTTCCAAGAATTTCCTTTAATTTGCCTCCAGAGCTCCACCTAGATCAGATATTTTCCACCTGAGCGACATTGTTCCACTGAATGAAGACAAATCTGTTTCATATGCTGTGTGCTCTGTTGCTATTAGTTACATGTGTGGTGATCAAAGAGAACAGCTATCACGGTTTCCACTGCAATCACAACATCAGAGCAATATTTGGCTTGGCATCTAATCAATACCACATTTACTCGGGAAAGTAATTGTGCTTTCGTTGAGAACTTGCAGGCGAAAAAGTGGGCATCTTGTGGGGTACGCTCCACATGTTGTCCATATGTTTTCATAGTGTTTACTGTAAAGCTCAAGTCACACTTTAAGCTGAGGAACACCAAAAGGTTCCCATCTATTCAGCTGCTGGACGCGGGAACGTGGTCAGCAGCTCCGCACCGTGAAGCCTCCTGCTGAGAGATCCCAGCAGAGGTTATTTGTTTCTGCCTTTAAAGGGGGAGTGGGAATTGGAAGTGGGTGTTCTTTGCCTAAAGGGCTGTTTCAAGGGATGAGCAAGTTAATTAGAGATTCAGTTTGTTAAACTATGGGGGAAAAGTGGATGAAAGTAATGCAGATAAAGTCAAATTATAACCGAATCGAGTGGAATAAAACAATTTGATGTTTATACTCTGGTGTGACGGTGTTGTCATAGTAACTGAAGAAGGGATCTACTAAATTGCTACTTTCCCAAGTGAGCTCAAAAGGACTTCTGACCCCCTTTACTCAGCCTCAAAACGTTGTCACTTCGACAAAAGGTAATCCCTGGGCTCCATTGTGTCCTGTTCAGCCACCATTCAGGCCCCTGGAAGCAAGCCACTCAGCAGTGAGGCCAGCTAATTTAACCCTCCTCTTCTAAAAGCCCACTGCTGGACCAGAGTGTAACTCTATTAACTTAGGGTCCTTTGAGGCAGCCAGGTCAGCTTTAGTCCTTCAAGAAAACAACTCTTCATAAAATTATTCAGGAAAATTGTAGGGTTAATGACAGAGGGGAGAAGCTTGGGGTGGACACGTTTAGCTAAGTTTAGCCTTTTAATCAAGTCAAGATGACCCATGTGTTAGCATTAGGGAAGTGAAGCAAAAAGACAATGAGAAGGTAGTTAAAGAGAAGAGGTTCAGTAAATAAACAGAGGCACACTTCTGCTGGGAATGAGAGACAGTTTTGTTTGCACAGACCCTGTCATTTGAGGTGAACAGCAATTTGAAGTGAGAGGACATGAGGACAGAGCTGCAGCTGGACTCCTTCAAACGCACAGGATAAACACATCATCACCAACTTGCCTCAATGGTGTTTTTATCCTCAGCTGACCTTGGATTAGTGATCCATGGTTTTATATGATTTTGTTTAGACTGTTTTAAATTGTCCTGTCTTCCATTCAGTCATCGCAATCAAGTATAAACAGTTTACACAACATGAGTGAAAACTTACTCCTACAATTTTATCAATTTAACTTATCCTCCAGAAAAATCTAAATAGTAATAAGATCATCAATATCACCAATTATACACATATATGACATGTACAGGATATATGTGGTAGATAAAGATCTAAACTTACATTTACTCATGTAATATACTGGCAGAAATCTCAAACTGTTTGTCATACACCCGCTTTACAATGAAACAGTACACATTCTTCTGAAGTAGAAAGGAAAAGAGTAAAAGAGAGCGGCAACACGAGGCGGGGCTGAGTTTGTGTTTGGATCCTTTTGAGGGGATGTGGGTTAAGAACACAATTAGAGGAGCTTAAGGGAGGACAGGGAGGGGATGAGGGTGAGCCAAACTCACCTGCATGAGCGATCCGACCAAAGCACAGGTGTTGCACACCTGGGCCTTTGGGTGCACCCATTAGCCATAACCCACCTAACTGAGGTCAATGACCCTCTCTCCTGTTACAAATACAGAGGGGATTTTGTGAGGTGGAATTAGGACAGTTTAGCAGGTTCAGGCCGTTGACGGCACCTCTTTTAAGTTCACAAATAAATAAAATGTATTGTGTAGCATAAAAATAGTGAAAACTGCCCAAAATATCCCATAACCCAATTTGAAGGATTAAAAAGTAGTCATGTTTTGTCCCAGTTCAAAACCCAAAGATATGAAACAATACGACACTTTTAAAGCAGTAAATGCTCACATTTGAAAAGTTGGAGCAAGATTAAATGGGCAGTGTTTCTCTGTTATCCGCTAAATTGTTTTTGTTTTGATGTTTACTCATTATATGCAAAATGTGTTAAACCTTAATTTGCATGTTTAGTTCGATTTTTGTTTTAATTATCTTGCACTATTACAAATTCACGTCTACTGATTTTGTCCATTTTAGTCATGCATTGGTGTAGAACTACCATAATAAGTAATGCCAGTCCTATTTTCCATCTCTTTGATACACAGAGAGGAAGTGCACAGACATGTCTCTGATTTTTGGATATGGGTGTTCGGTCAGTGATGTCATCCATCATGGCCTCTGACATCATCTTCGGGAGGCGACTGTTTTCTCTCACTGACACTCTGCTGCAGGGCCAGCCCAGGCCATGCAGTAACATGCAACAGCTTGATGAAGGGCTCCTGTTCGCATACACACTGTTGGATTTTGGACAGACAAGTTCCACTGACATAAAATAGGCCTGTTTTACTGGGTTTATTATATTCCCGTTTCATTAACTCAGATGGATAACCATTTAATAATAATTACAAACCCAGAGTGATTTGTGTATCGTTTTTGTTAATTTCCTACAATTAATATTAGCTAATGGCAATGCAAGAACAGAAGATTTATTCTTAGGTTTTCAGACAGGTGCGAGAAGAAAGAGGGGAAAGATAGTGAAGAGTTTGGAATATATTTGGGCCCAAGGGAGTTATATGAGAACGTGAGAGATGACCTCTAAGATAGTAGAGTTAGTGGCAAAGAAAGCAATACCGGTAGAGGGAAAGATAACATCAAAAGCACAGCTTGAGTAACTTATAATTAGGCTGTTTGTTTTTGTTCTACAAAGATAGATATATATATATATATATATATATGTATGTATTCAGGAGTAAAGATAATGAGCCTTTGTGGGCAGCAGGGATTTCCTCCTTCCTCTGCACACACACAGATACAATGTAAAGGAAAGAACCTTTTCTTCCCAGCAAGCACAAGCCATTGTATACATCCAGTCTGGCGTGACCCTTGATGCTTTCTGGAGGAGTCTTTTCACTTAAGCGTATGTTGAAAGATGAACTCACAATAACATTTGCAGGATACCCCTAAATGAAGAAATATGAGTTCTTCTTATTTGCAGTGCCGGGGCTGAAAGGAGAACAAGCACTGACAGTCAGTTGCAGAAGAGGAGAGATTTGGAGCCTCGGGCTATACTCTTTAACTTTTTACCCGAGGACCTGGAAGATAATCTTCGCAACAGATCTGTATGAATTCCACACATTGAGAATGACATCATGCAAAGATTCCTTAACAAGTTACATCCAGTGAGTGCAGATGATAAGACCTTTCATATGTCAATTTGTGTCACAACATGAGGCAAAAGACTGTGATTGTTTATTTTAATGGGATCATGAAGAAGATAGAAACACATCAAGGCATGTTACTAATTTTAATATTATGAGGTAATGGTTTTTTTTCTTTCGTTATGATTTAAGCATTAACATTTGGTTAATGATTCCAGGCTTTTATGCAAGCGACTGATGCAACATGTGAAATGAACAGGGGACAATGTTTGTTTTGAACAATGGGAACCTATAGCAGTAACATCCTGAGTAAGACATTGTAGCATTGTCTTCTTTCAGGATTACCTTTTCTTCATTGTTCCCTGTCTCTCACCCCAACTAATTGTCTACATTGCTTTATGTACTTCCATCCCTTATTTTAACATACAAATTTTAAATAGAATGAAAACTTTGTGTTCATATAATGAGTATGGAATATCAACAAAAAGAGCTAATTAACGTACATTTATCTGTGCTTATTCTACAACTGTTATTCGTAAAAAATAGATATTGTATATTTATGTCTAGTTTAAATACGATTGCTCCCACATTTTACTCACAAGTGTAAAAACATAATAGGTGCAGTGCAAAAACAAACAACATGAAACCTTCTTGCAGGGTCCAAACAGCTGCCCACAAACAACATTTGGCTGCCCTCCTTTCTGCTCCAGGCTGTGGTGTGACAGTGTGGAAAGCGGAAGAAGAACAGAATTGGTGGCGTGGAGGTGAAGTGAGGATGTTTAAACACCTACAGAAGAAGATAAATGGAGGAGGCTGCTGTGATTTAGATAGTGATCTGCTGACTGGGTCAGCGGGATTCTTTCCGTTAACACAGCCGGTCCTGTCAACGTCTGATCTCCCCTGAACACATCTCTACCTTAAATGACCTCGTTCTCACTTACATGCTAAAGACACATATATTTAGTCTTACCTTGATATGTATAGGTTGTACAAAATATTTGTAATACAGAATGACAGTTTTAATGATTATGGAATTTGTTGCAGATTAGTTGAAGTTAGTTGGCCTTAATAAACTGGAAACTCAAAAAGCAAAAGTAAAGTAAACTTGAATGAACTCTATGTGACTTTAATTTGTCGTGTATCCTTAGTTCCGTCAGCCAAATCATGTGTAATCTATTTACTTTGCGAATATCGAATATGCAAGTTGATATATTAATCGTCTGGGCTCAGCGACTTTGACACTTGCCTGAAGAATAAACAACTGCAGAGGAGATTTGGATTGACAGATAATTAGGATGTTTCCAAGCCAACAAACACCACCTGAACAGAGCCAGAAGATTACCTCATGATATCCATGTTAACCCAAGTAAAAAGCTTGAATCAATGATCCTTAACATTCTGCGCTGAGCATCATCCACAGTAAGCTGCCAACAGCACAGACAGAAAAACTCTGCTTTAGCAACTGGGCAGAACTTTAAAAAAAAGGCTGCCTTGTTGCTAAGGGTATATGTTTCAGCATGCAGCATATACCATGTGTAATTGCAACAGTAAAATTGACCTGCCTGAGCTAGTCTACAGGCCTTGCTTCATTACATTTTGACCCTCAAGCATCACCTTAGCTTCTAGAGCTGAGCTTGTTATAGGATGCCTGGCTTGTTGGTGTCTTGGGTTTGCTTGGACCCTTGAACTCATTGACATTTTTCTGTTTCTTTGGAACCTGGTCTCACTTCAGTACCTCTTCATGACCACCTACAGGGTAACTTCACAAAAAAGTGTAATTGTTTTCAGTAATAAATCAAAAACATGAAATCATATTTTCTTGTGTGAAACAAAGTCACGTTAGTCACAAAGCAATACACAATACTAATGAGTCAATAGTTATTGAATGTCTTTGTCTGCCAAGTGAAAACCAATAGGTTTGTGGGCCTCTGGGTAGCTTGTGATGCCTTTCGTTCTATTTTAACTCATCTCTCTACAGCACCCTTTCCACTGTGGCCTTAAAGGAAGTCACCTTTTAGCATGTAACCTTCATGTCAAAATGAATTATTATGCGGGAAATTGTTGACTTCTGTGGTTGCTTCCACACCAAGCCAAGTTTGAACTCCTCAAAAAAACTAGTGTCGGAACACAGAGACAATTTGACTATATCTACAATATAAAGGAGGTTAGCATTAGGATAAAAACAAAAAAGAAAGGCAGCTGGGTTTCTCAAATGTGTTCCCTCAAGGACAATAAGGTATAACTTATGGATTAGTGGATGGGAATAAACAACACAAACAAAACATGCCGTCAGTATTACGTGGTAATGAAAAGATAGACATCCCATTATGGTCTTATTTTTATGGCTATAATTTGGTTCAGTAGGGTGTAGATTATTTAGAAGTGACATGACATCAGTTGATAGTAATTGGACATTGAAAAAGACACCAACTATGTATAACTAAAAGGAACTTGATATGCCAGATCTTTTTCTTTGATGTGTAACCCTGAGTACGATTTAAAGAGATGTTCTCTTATTTATTTCAAAGACTGCATCCCCCTTTCTTTGTTAATGTGAGATGTTGATAAAGTTATTTAAATAGCCTGGGGTGTCTGCTTTAATGTGCAGACATTAAAGGGCTCCTACTTATTTCAGTGCAGAAATAAGTGAGGTGAGATATAAACTAAAGCGGAAACCCTGGCATACAAACAAACAATTGCAAAAGTGCTACTGTGCAGAGTAGGTATGTACATAAATACACTCCTCCAGTCTAAGTCAGAGCTGTTCGCTCTCCACTCAGACACACATAACCCTCTGTCTGAGAGCCTTATTCACTGTTTGATAGTTGGGTTTCAGATCTGTGAGTTTTCAAACTTCAGCTGCCGCAGTCAAAGCACCTCTATAGGCATAGTCTGCCAGTTTGAGTAGATACAACATTCTTGTACTTGTTTAAACTCAGTAATGCCTTCATACCTTTTGGCTATGTTTACACCACAGTGTATCTTAATAGCCCTTACTTCATAGAATGCCTTTGTGTCTGTATATAAAACAGCATGTCGCCAGGCATTCCTCTGTTTTACTGTATGGCTCATGATTCATGAAACACCTTCATATTTACACTGATGACAGCCAACCACAAAGCCCACCTGTCTCAAGAAGTGGTTCACTCAAACAACCCTCTGGAAAATGACTCATTGTTTGTTGTAAACTTTGTCAATATTGTTGGGTTTCAATGGGGCTTCCCCAATGTGCTTATCATAAACACATTTGCTTTCATCTTGGATTGAAACCGTCTGGATGCGACATTAAAAGCCCCCCTTCCCCTCAGCTATTATCTGCTTTACATGTCTTACTAAATCCAGCAGGCCTCACTGCTTTATTCGTAACTGTTAGGGACATGATAGTCTAAGGTCAAAATTCCCAAACCACAAAATAACAGACACACGCACAAATGCCTTTGCTGTCCTGCAGTCCAAACAAATATCTGCTCTAATGCTGACACCTGCAATGGATGATAGTAAAAGAAAGATGACAAGAAAGATACACAATAAACACTGAGACCCACAAAGGTGAGCAGATCACCAAACGGCTCCTTTCTTTCTGCCTGCTGCACACCTTTGAGGCCAACCTTTCTTGTAGCCAACCTTAGGAAAACATCCGTGCCCCCACACGACGCTGAGCCTTGTGTTTCCTTCTGTCTTTAATCTTAGTGAAAAGAGCTTTTAACAAGACTGGGGAGTATGAGAGGATCTGCCAAAGCAGAACAAAGGCAGGGAGGAACGGGGAGAGATAGAAACATAGTGGAAGGCTCTGTAATTTATCACCTGTTGCCCTTGGGCGGCAGTGCACTCCAAGCCCTAGGCGGTGTGTGTGTGTGTGTGTGTGTGTGTGTGTGTGTGTGTGTGTGTGTGTGTGTGTGTGTGTGTGTGTGTGTGTGTGTGTGTGTGTGTGTGTGTGTATGTGTGTGTTTTCAGACATTCTTCAATCATCTTAAACCTCAAAAGACATTGCTTTGATGAATTATTTCAAGGGGAAAGTTGTCATCTGCTTACCACATTTATGCATAACTCCCTTACCATAGTTCTGACACACTACATGTTTGGTTGTTTGTATTTTCTTCTTTTTTTTGGGGGGGGGGGGGGTTATAATATATAGGGATTATAATGCAATTAGAAGGGGTAACATGTATCTGTTTTCATAAAAGATCTGTAAAACAGTGTAACTTAATAAAAAAGTACCACTAAAAAGAAAGTAAAATTAAATGCTATCATAATAACTCATTCATAATAAGATGAAAGCATATTTTCAGAAAAGTTCATTTCATGTGATGTTAAAGTCTCAGTATCTAACATGTTCAGACAAACCTTCGGACAGCTAGCTCTAGAAAGGTCCGGTCTAAATCCCGTTATGTTTGCCTGCCACCTTGTGCCTTGTAGTGGTACTTCCAAAGACTGTATCAATGTTGCTTAATTTTAAACTACAATATAAATTTACGGATCAAATCATTCTGAATTTTCATAGAATGCATATATAAAATAATATAGAATAAAGACAATTAGTGCTTTCGTAGACATTGAGAAACACTGTATTTAACTAATGGTGGTTAGAATGGCAATACTGATGCTGGCTACCAGTTGTGTAACTAAGTGTTATTGAAACAGTGGCTCGTGCTATCTTAAACATTTATTTCATAGTGACGTAAACAAACTTGAACACAGTGAATGAAACGAATTATACATAAATAAGCCGATTTCTTTACATTTCCAATTTGATCTACAAGGGCATTAACAGGATTTCAGACATGTACCTTAAATGTGAGGCATTCACAGACCACAAGTCATTCGATTTTTGTTGTTCCTAAACCAACTTGACCCCTTTGTATCGGGTTGGTATTTTTTTCCTGATCAGAATTTCTACATGGCCAACTACAAGCGAAGGCAACACTACACTACGAATGACGTAGCACGCAGCTGCTGTGTTTGGTTGTGGACGAAGAAAAAGAAGCTAGGAAGGAAACCTCTAGCATCGTAGATAAACACCCTGAAGAGGTGTGAACCCAGCGAGCAAACAGCTGTCACAACACCGAGAGAACAGTAAAAAAGACCAGATTGAGTCCTTCATACACCGAGGGTCAACATGTCTGAGACATACGGTATGTTTGTACGGGGAGACAGCCTGTATTTTCCCGATGGCTAGCCGTCACTGCTCTGTGGTGTGATGAGAGGGACTGGCTCTTAGCAACAATGCTAGTTAGCTGGCTATAAGGTTAGCTTAGGTTAGCTGCAGGCTGCCAGCTCATCGTGTATTTTGATATTGGTAGTTACGTTGGCTGCTTACAATTGATTTAAAGAAACTGGTGTACTTTAACGTTAGGTGTATTATATTAACTGGCACTTCTGTCCTATGATGACGGAGGGCATTGCTTCCTCAAACAGTAATGAGAAAACAAATGGAAATACAATTACAGGTTAAAGTTGGACAAACTTCAGGCACAGAGCTTCATACATTTCGACAAACAAAATGTGTTTTAAGACTCAGAAATTCAAGCGGAAGAAGCAAGATTATTGTATTAAGTCTCAGTTGATGTGTACTTTTTTGCAAGTTAGCTCTTGGCTACAAGGCCTATGAGGAAGTTAACTGCGGCTGTTCATCCCTCAGTTACCTGTGGAGCAACAGCTTTTAGGTGTGTATGTTTACCTCGTGAGTCCAAGGAACTGCGCGTCTGTATTAGGACACTTCAGACTAAACAACACAAGATAACGCTGAGAGAATGTAGTACAAGGTAGCACATGATTCTAAGCATTGACATTATGACAGACCACCAGTATTACTCATCAATTATTTTTGCATAAATGAATTCAACATGACACTTGCCTGATAGAATCAATAGCACAATAGGCATGCCACTGTAGACCCAGTTATTTTTGAAATGGCCCACCATCATCCTCTCTTGTTGCACTCTCACACACACTCTCCATCTGCTTCTATTGGTACCCTGTCTCCTTCAATCCTCGATGAAACCTTATCCCAGTGGGCAGTATTTGTCTAAAAGTGCAGCGGTAATTGTAGCTGTAATAGTCTTTTATTGATTTCTCTCTCACTCCTGTGCTGTCTCCTCTCCTGAAGTGCCTGTAGTGGAACTGGCGAACAGCAATATGAATACACTTTGTACAATGGTAAATGGACCAAGAGGGAATTCATTAAATTGTTCAAATCTATTTGGTCTTTGGTTCCTGTGGCACTCTTTTATTAGTTTTAAACTGTATAGTTACACAATGTGGTTTACGTAAGAACATATATAAATATTCTAATGTGGCATATTTAAAATGCATTTATTATTTTTAAATAAGACTGATTCTACTTTGAAAGGACAGATATTAGACAATTAGTTTGGTGTTATTGGACAATTGTTGATTACTTGGATAACGTATTTCTGTAGTCTATGCAGCTTCAACTAATGCTACTAATGATACGTTTTCAATAGGTTATTTTATCAGTAATATTTTTATGTAAATGGCCTGGTATATAAGATACATGTCCTTGCTGAATTTGGAGGATAAAAACAGAGACTTGTGTTGATTTTGACTTTTGTTACATATTACTTTTCGCATCATGTATTATTATTATTTGTAAAGTTGAGTCTTTCCAGTTTACATACTTTCCTTCTGTCTTGTGCAATAAGGCAAACATGTCACTTGAAGTTCAAATCCCCTGTGCACTTTGTCCTTCAATCAGAGGACACATCATCAGACATAAACCTCGGATAGATCTGGGCCTGCAGATTGTTAAGTGTTGTCACAGTGTGAGCGAATGCAGATAACAGTGTTAGTCTGTTCTCTCAGGGGCTATTTATTATTGATGTTAAAAGAATGCAATTGCCTGAAAGGCTGCTGCTGAGAGGATAGTGCTGCATTCTTCTCTCCCCATTGCTTTGACATATTGACAGCTTGATTGTTGTATGCAGATCTCGCATGGGAATCTGTGATGTCTGGGAAGACCCTGAAAAGCTGAAACAAGCTTTTAAAACAGAGCTGTTAGCTTTTGATTCTGTCAGTCCTGCTGTCACGACGAGTGTTTGTAACGTTGACTGCTGTAGCACAGGAAAGCTGCAAGTGTTTGGCTTCTTTGCTTTGCTTTTGCAGTTCTGCTACCGTGAATATGACCTCTAGCTTGTGTTGCTTAAGGAGACACCCGCCTTACTAAACAAAGCTGTACCATAAACTGAGCTGGTGGTGGTTTGTGTCAGCCGATGAAGGTCGCTCTAAGCACACTAACATTCCACATTTGAATGCCTACCAGGAACTAAAGCTCATCTCATCTGCTCATCTGTTGTTGTTTTTAAAACTGCCGTTTCTGTTGGCCTTGGGTTGGGCTGAATACTTACAGGATGTTTACCTGGCTGCTAACCTTAACAGGTGTCACTCATCATTGGCAAGGGTAGCAGTTTTGCCTGCAAGGAAAGCGCTTAAGATTTAACCACAATTGCATTTCTTTAAACCCAGTTTAAGCTGGGTGTCAGGAGAAAATGTGTAGTTTAAAATTGTGATTTCACTCTCACAGTCTAAGGAATACACCTGACCTTTTGACTTCCTGTCCTACTTTGACTACCTTTCTATGCATTACTCACAAACACAGACTTATGGTTCAGTCACAAACACGCACACTTTGAATTTCCCTCAATCGCCACATTGTTTCATAACTTGTTGGAAATGTAGCAAAGCCTTGGTATATGTAAATGTCCCCTGCACTATCTTTGGTCACAGCACACACAACACACAAAGCCTTTACTCTGGCTAGCTTTGCATGTCAGGGGCCCGAGACATTTGGGCCCTGGATAATATGCATGGGTTGGGTTGTACTCTCCAGAGCAAGGGTCCACTCTCCACAACAACATCTGTACAGCCAGCTGGCTGTGGTCATTCAATCCCTGTGCAAGTCTGTTTACCTAAGCCATGTTCAATAACTTAAAAGCTTTGGCTCTGCTCTAATGACATGTATTATTAAGTGTTCAAGGCTTCAAACACACCTCGGTTAAACAGCCCGTTCAGAATCATAAGGAGCAAGTTATACTGATTACATGCAAGGCTCTGTGATTAGAAGGCTAATTTGGGGTTGTCAGATCGTGTGCAGGTAGAAACTGAATAGGATTAGGAGTGCGAAGAGCAGCGGGTTTCTCTGACGTTGGTGTTGCATTGAGCTTTGCCTTCTCTTCCTCTGTTGCAGACTTCCTGTTCAAGTTCCTGGTGATTGGCAGTGCTGGGACAGGGAAATCCTGCCTTCTCCACCAATTCATTGAGAACAAGTGTAAGTTTTAAGTCATTAAAGCTTATTATTCCTGTCCGGTTTGTATTAGAGTGAATACATAAATGTGCTAAACAAAAGTTTACGTAGTTACAATAAGTGTGGTGGATTTGATGAGTTTGTTTCACGCCACAGACCAATTAACCCTTTCACTCTGCTGTGAGGTAACTGCTGAACATTAAAGCTCCTGAAAATGGTATTCATTGACCTTCATGTGCAAAGCAAAATGACAGGATTACTTGATAGTTTTTTTTCCAGACTCCTAACAGTCACAGTATTAGTAATGTAACAGTTTTACTCTGCAATAAGCAAGTTATTGGATTCAAACTTACATCTTCAATTTCTATCAGGTTTTCTATGTACTCAATGCACTTCTGATGGCATTATTATTTATGTATATGTTTTGTTGTTTTTTTCTATATAGTTTATTCTTATAATAAGATCGGTGCTCGGTTGAAGTCTTTAAAATAAATAACTCCAAAGTTATTTATACAATTTAGCTTTTTAGGAAGTTAACTCCTGCCCTCTGCTGCAATCTCTCTAAATGCACGCTGATGCATTTTAACCCGTCACCTGATATTATTTTTATTTGCACCATCCTCCTTTGTAATTTCATCGTTGTAACTTTAATCTAATTGTATATTTTATACGGTTATTCTATGCTATTTGAAGTTTGTTGTTATGTCTTTTAATTGGTATCTGTATTCCTTGTAACATCAATTTTCTGTAAGAGATGTCTACTGTGAAGCACTGCAATTCTTATATGCAAGGTGCTATAAAAATAAAAAAAATATTATTATTATTATTATTATAAAACACCCCAATTAACAATCGCTTTAATAATGTAATCTACACTTCTTGGGCTGTCAGAATGCAGTACATGTTCAACTGTAAAAAAAACACCTTAAACTTCAGAACTGTGAAGATGTTGACAAGCAAATACGTAACCAAGCCAGTAACCGCTAAGCATGTCCCATAATTAAGACTCGTTTCACTCATGCTTGTTTTAATTTGATTAAAGACGCGTCAAGTCCCCGTGCTGTCACCGGAGAGAGACAGGGAGGGCGGGTTGACAGTGTTAATCTCATGTTAACATATAAAGACGACAGCTTAGGGTTTTCAAACGAGCACAGAGCGCAATGTATTAAAGACGGAGGTATTGTTTTGAACACAAAGTTAAAATGTTGTCTTCACATTAGCTTCTTTTTAAATAATTTTGCCAGGAAAAATACATAACAGCACAATACAAACCCCTGAGCTGTACTATAATGTCACATTGTCTTGTTTTTTTACTCTTTTTTTTCTGCTTTCCTGTTTCAGTTAAACAGGATTCGAACCACACCATCGGCGTGGAGTTCGGTTCCAGAGTCGTCAACGTTGGTGGAAAGACGGTCAAACTGCAGATCTGGGACACTGCTGGGCAGGAGCGATTCCGGTAACTGTCTGCAACATTTCCTGCTTAGGGGTTTGGCAAACTTTTTAGAAACACTATATGAGCCCAGATGCTGTCATTGGGCAACATCCAACTTTAAACAGCTACCCGCAGTTTCATCTGGAGATGTCTCAACCTCTGACAGCTCCAGGGGAGGAATGATGTCCTTGAATGATGATTAAGTTAAAAGCAAAAGACAGCTTTCCCTTCTCCTTCCCCAGCTGAATTTAACTTGCTGATGGATAAGTACTTAATTCTTATCTATTCATTGTTTGAAACAAGATTTCTGTTTTATCTTCACAGTTCGGTTACACGCAGCTACTACAGAGGAGCAGCTGGAGCGCTCCTGGTCTATGATATTACCAGGTAAACCATCTTTATACTAACTGTCCTTCTAGCTAATTAAACTACAAATTTTGTGTCACAGAATAAACATTTACAGTTTTATGTAAATCCCATATAGTGGGATGTAGCCATAAGCATAGGTTCCTTCAAGTGCATATAAATCATTATTAAAAAGACACTTTAAAAACAGAAAACACCACATTGAGCTATTCACAGCAATGATATTTTGAGGTGTTGATATTGGATCTGGCTAGACTTGTAATTTAAATTCACTGACCCATGAAGCTTAACTGTAAATGGTTTTTCACTTTTTTTACGAGTGCCGATATTGTTGTTTTTAGTCTATGAAGCCTTTTCCACGTCCCTTCCACCTCCAGAAATGTGGCAATTAAATGACCATGTACTGAGACGTACACACTGAAAACAGAATGCCAGGACCCACTCACTGGCGCGTATTTCGTAAGCTCCGAGTAGCGATAGAGGGGTTGTGAAATCAATATGGAGTGAGAGCAGTAATGCAAAGAGACAGGAATGTAATACAGTTTGTGTTGGTTAGAGTGTGTACGGAGGGAGAGCGGCAGCAGCTGTAATATAACGGCTGACGGCAGTGTCATCTGAGGAAAAAAATAGGGAGAGCAGAGGGAGAAAAGTGCATGTGGAGGAGGAGATGGAAAACAAGGGAGTGAGTGGGAGATGGAGACATTTAACACGTCTCACAGGGGAGGAGGTTAGCACGGACACGGACAGAGAGAAGAAGTGGGAGAGAGCCTGTGAATCAGACCGCTGCTGCGTGTGGATTTTGGAATGACGTCACTCTGTTAAAGCAGCTGTTAGACATCATTCTACTGACCTCACTGGCCTCATGTTACCATGGACACCCGGGGCCGGTCTCTATGGTGACCGGTTGCTTTAACCTCAAGAAGTTTCCATGAAGGCTTTGTGATGGTCGTCACTGCCCGACAGACGGCTCTGGAATAATTAGTCTCATCCAGTGAGCCGAGCAGCGAACAAATCAGACGCAGTTTTTAGAAGGAATACTTTTCATTATCTTTATCAACAAGTTTCTTTGCAAATCAAATTGCTTTAAATAGTTTTTTCAAATTTTGTTTTTATTCGTCATTTCCGCTAATGAGTGTGTCTCTCTGCTCAACCCAAACATGTACTGGCTGAGGGGAAGCACAAATACAGACTATAATCCAAGTGAAGATTGAATAGTTGGATTTGTTTGGTTAGTTACTCAAAATATATTGCTGCCCTGATAAATCTTTCACTATTTGTTGGTCTCATTGAGTGACTCTTTAAAGTCGTTGTGATGTATAATCAAGCTTCTGTAACTCAAAATCTGGGCGGCTCTTTAAATAGTATTTTGTCACTGAAAGGAAATATCCTGCTGCTGGTACGTTTTCACACCTACAAAGTAAGAGCCTACTATTTGAGCAAGAAAAGTCAAAGAAATAAATGCATATTTGAAAATTCAACAAGTTATTTATTAGTTCAATTTAATAAATGTAAATGCAATATTAATAACACAGAGTATTTTAAAGGCCCATGTGTTCAAATGGGTTCCTGTCATTAGGACATTTCAGGTGATGCTGATAGGGAAAACAATTTGAACAAATAATACAAAATATACATTTTATTGCTCTTCTCTAAGACTCAAAGTTGCTTTACAATATAAGGGAGGGTTGGGAAGGTGGGAGTACAAACAAATAAGGACAAATAAAGATGATCAACGGGCATGGATTTATGGGGGGGGGGGGGGCTATGAGTAGACAGAGGAGAGGAGATACATTTTTAGGCGGGACTGGAATACTGTGAGGGACTCGGAATCACAAATTTTGTGGAGGGTTGGATGGATAGGTGGATAGATAGATAGATAGATACTTTATTGATCCGATATTGGGAAATTCTTTTCTTGCAGCATCAAAGTGTACAGGAATTTGAATCTTTAAAAGAGGTAGAAAGTTACATTTGTCCTGTCCTGTCCTACAGCCGGGAGACGTACAATGCCCTGACCAACTGGCTGACAGACGCACGGACCCTTGCAAGCCCCAACATTGTAATTATCCTGTGCGGCAACAAGAAGGACCTGGATGCAGACCGAGAGGTGACCTTCCTGGAGGCGTCGCGCTTCGCTCAGGAGAATGGTAACCACTGTTTAATCTACACTCTCTCACCTTCAGGTGTCCTTCTGTTTGTGTTAGCTCTCGTCTTTATTCATCTGTATGCTTGCTGTTCGTTAGTTGTGCCACGCCATCCTTGTTTTTTGTTTGTCCTTCTGTCCTTTATACTCTTTCTGTTTATCTTCACCTTGAAGGTGTGTTATCTGTATGCCTCCACACTGCTGACAGCCTTGGTCGTAGAGTTTATATTTTTGGGTTGTCCGTATTCTACTGAACGGGATAACTGAAGTTGTTCAAGTTTGGCAAAATATCCAATTTGATTCAAGGAAGACCCGATTTGGATGAAGTGGTCAAAGATCAAGGTCACTGTGAACTCACAAAGCACAATTTTGGCTATTAACTCTGACATTATGCTCCTTTTTTTAAGAGCGACATGCATGTAACTGCTTCTTGATTGTTTGTTGGATGGCCACGGGTTCATTTCAGTTTGCTTTTTTCAGAGCTGATATTCTTGGAGACCAGCGCTCTGACGGGGGAGAATGTTGAGGAGGGTTTCCTGAAGTGTGCTCGCATCATCCTCAACAAGATAGAGTCAGGTACACTGCAGATCTATAACTTCTAAGATCTCTGAGCTGGCATGAAGCCATATTGATCTGTCTGTGTTCTACTGTGCATCTTTATGTCTTTGTTGCTGACACTCCTCCTCATGATTCACTTCAAAGGCGAGTTGGACCCGGAGAGGATGGGTTCAGGGATCCAGTATGGAGATGCTTCGTTGAGGCAGCTGCGACAGCCGAGAGGCACCGCCACACCGATTAAACAGCAGTGTAATTGCTAGGGCTCGGGGCCCCGCCCTCACCTCAGCCCACAGGCCCACACAGACAGGACGCCCCTACAGGTCAGTGGCATGTCGTCAGCTCACGTTAAATTATACACTTCACCTCTGTTTCTCTTCTAACCTGCCTCACCTTCGTGTGCTTTCTTCTCCAGGTGTTTTTGGTGTGTGACCCTTCTCTCTGCATTTCACACACCTTGCATCACCTGGCAACCCCTGACCCCTGACCTCTGGTAAGACTCTCTACTTCTAACCTGAGGGGGGCCAGCTGTGACCCTGTGTCTGGGCAGGGAAACCCCTCAGTGTGAAGACGCTGGGATCACAAAGAAGAAAAAACAGGTTTCCCTGTGACTTACCAGAAAAGGACGAGTCGAGGGTTGCGTGTCCGAGCTGCCCCGCTGTTTTATCTGTGTGTTTTTCATTCTGGATTTAGTAACACCGACATGCTTCATACATTTGCACATCATTGTTTCTAAATTATTATTGGGGATCTATTTTGCGCCTAGTCATTGTTCAACATATCTGGAAATGATTCATGATAAGAGTTTTAATATTGGTAAAGTCACCTGTTGATTTAGCTTTTTATAATTTTATTTAACTGTACTTTTCAGCCTGTGATTGATGGTGACTAAGTGAATAACAGTCCAAACACATCCTCTTATTAAAAAAATTAAGTTTAACTGCACAGATTTTAATAAAAAAATCATGTAGATATTGAAAAACAGATGCATCAGATTAATCTTGTGTGGATGTGTCTGCAGCTCAAACAGCTGAGCTCAAACATGGTAATAAAAAAAATGTAAAATCATACATACCCAGATTTAGAGCCCTATGTACTTACCCACTCTGGGATGTGTGCTACGTTGAGTCATTTGACATTTTGATTCGCATCAAAATGCACTATTGTGACAGAGTGTTGGCCTTAGTAATATACTTGATATTGTGGATTTGGAGTTTTATTTTTCCCACTCACTACGTCTGTAAACTGTCAAGGGGAAGCATCCCGTCACTCCACACAGACAGGCCTGTGGGTCAGGTTTAAAGCACAAAAAAGAGGTTTTGCTCTTTATTTAACTCCAAAGTTTCCAAAGTCTGCAGACTGGCAGCAGCAGATTTATCCTGTGATAAATTCCCAGCGTCTCTAGTCCTATCCCGATGTAAGGTTAAGAAAGGGTCATCCTTTTTTGCAAAACTAACAATGCCTTTGACTCGTACTGCTGGGCTTTTTAACTCCGGTGGATTCACGGTGCACATTCTGTGTCAGGGGACGTCACAGGAAACCACAGTTGGTTTCGCCTCAGTGCCATGTTTGGGGAAACTTCAACTCTGCCCACTCAGTTCCCTTGTAGAGACTGGGCGCTGTTTAATGCAAGGTTACAAGCACCATGATACAAATCAGGAACACTCCAAGTAGTTTTCACTTTTCTTTGTCAAGCAGAGAAGCTAATCTGTTCTTGTAAACAAACTCTCTTTGAGTTTCCCCGAGCCGTCCCATATGTTTACTCCTTAGAACAGACCCTGTGCTGCCCCAAAGGGACACAGGGAGTTTCGCCTGAAGCATGGTTTCCTCTTTGCAGCACTGACAGCATGGTTTGGTGGTGCTGCGGGAGGAGGATGAGGTTGCGAGTCAATCCCTTAAAAAAATCCCGCCCTTCTGTTGAGTCAAAGGCACTGCTTCTGTCTGAACCGCTGACCTGGCCAAGAGGAGAACAAAACACACGTATTTCTCCCGTCTTGTCCTCAACTGCTAGCATATGTCCTCCCAGACAAACCATATGCGTTTTAAGCCCTAGTGAGCCGACACACTTAAGGGAAAAAGACATGTGCAAACATAAGATAGTATAGGATATCAAGAAACAGATGGTCAAAGATTTATTTAGTTTTCATAAAATATTTGCATTGGTGGATAGTCTGTCTCCTTCTGCAAGTGCACTTTTTACTTTTGAATTTTCATGTTTTGTTTATATGCTGCAACTCTAGAATTGTACATTTTATTTTACTTGAACAGTATACTGTAATAAAGATTTTAATTGTAGATGTTATCATTTTTTGCTAAATAACAACTGAGATTCTTCATTTGATTTCCTGTCACGAGGCGCGGCTGCTGCCTGAGGTTTGATTTGTTTATTGCACCCTGCTGAAGGCGGCGGCAGCAACGAAAGGATGTTCACTTCCTGAACTGTACAACCATCAGCAGCTCTGACTGTTTTTAAGTCCTATAAATGCTGTTGAGCCAAATGGCTTTCACATGTTTGTATGTATTTTACAGTTCCTTATAAGCACTCAAAATAGCCATATGATAAGAGTCACTTCCTGTCTTGATTTAATCGTGATGAATGCAATCCGACTCAGTTGTTGCTTAGTAACTAATGTAATATAATCAACCCAAAATACTACTGTTCATCTCAAGTAACATATACTGTAAATAAGATTTGTCTATTGTCCATTAAGGGTGAGTGTTGCTCATTGATTGTAATGAATATGCAATTCCCAGTAAACTGCTTGTTTTTTCAGTCAGTCCCTGTCTCCTGGATGTTGATGTTTTCTATCTGTGTCTCTAAGCAACTGCAGGTTCCTCTTTAAGTGATCAGTTGGTTTCCCAAGGGCCTTTAAAGTACACCACATCCTAAATATGTATAGTTCTCACTTCTATTTTTTTAGCTCTCCTGTGAGCCATAACTTATTTCACCGCAGGTCTGTAGGCAGCTGACTTCACAGAGCCTGAATTGAACAGGAGAGTCCATGTACCTGATTGATTTGCTTTATCTTCCATTCTTCAGCAGAGTCATTTCTCTCAAAGGCAGTCAGGGTGAGGGTAGGATATCAGAGGACTCATGAGATGAAGAGTAAATGCCCTCTGTGTCCAATTGTCTGGATTTATGTTCTCTGGTCGATGGAGTAGCAGATTGAGTGGTTTAATGTAGCTGAAGTGGATATATTGAATGATTTATTGATCCTGGATATGCTGTCAGAATGACCTCATAACCAAATTGCATAATTTACTGAGGAAGAGCTGCTCTTTTACCACTAGATGGTGCTAAAGCATTTAGATATACCCTGCCCGGTCAAAAAAAAGGTCACACTAATATTTGTTGGACCGCCTTTAGCTTTGATTACGGTACGCATTTGCTGTGGCATCGTTTCCACAAGCTTCTGCAATGTCACAACATTTATTTCTGTCCAGAGTTGCATTCATTTTTTAAAAATCTTGTATTGATGACGGGAGATTCGGACCACTGCGCAAAGTATTCTCCGGCACATCCCAAAGATTCTCAATCGGGTTCAGGTCTGGACTCTGTGGTGGCCAATCCATGTGTGAAAATGATGTCTCATGTTCCCTGAACCACTCTTTCACAATTTGAGCCCGATGGATCCTGGCATTGTCATCTTGGAACATGCCCGTGCCATCAGGGAAGAATCCATTGATGGAATAACCTGGTCCTTCAGTATATTCAGGTAGTCAGCTGACCTCAATCTTTGGGCACATAACATTGCTGAACCTAGACCAGACCAACTGCAGCAACCCCAGATCATAGCACTGCCCCCCACAGGCTTGTGAACTTTTTTTTGGGCCGGGCAGTGTATTAAAATAGTACCTGTCCTTGACTATTACAGCTTTAGTCTACAGTTTTTTTCAGTCATGTAAAAGCTGTTCTTTGTAATCCAACACATATTTTAAGGTAAATATTCTGAACAGAATGCAAACTAAACTTCACTACATATGTTTCTATATCATGCAGTAAAGTATTGTTGTTCTTACCATTCCTAGCGATATATTACATTGCATTCAAGATTTCTCTACATTTGAACCAGTGGGCAGCCATTAATTTGACAGTGCCATACGCAGGGACACTAGTGGTACTTGATCGTTCTGGGACTGGAACCGATAACCTTCCGGATCCTTAGCCAACTCCCTGCGGCCTGAGCCACCACCGCCCTAAATGTCACGTGTTAGACGCTTTTAGCCCAGAGGAGCAACTTGGGGTGAAGCGTCTTGCCAGGTGCTCCCGACACAAAGATCAGAGCACCAACGCACTGACCCCCGCCCCTGCCCAGATATATCATTAATTAGAATCAGAAATGGTTGATAATCATGTATCACTTCATCTGTTTATTTTTTATTATTTACATATAATGGGACATATTGATGAGGGTAGTTGAACTAGAGACAGTAATACAAACAATCACACATCTTCCATCAACAAACTCACAGGGGGGTAAAGGAAGCATTACATATTTCACAATTGCCTAATCATTAAAAAAAAAAAAATACAAAAGTTCAACCACAGTAACATTTGTAACCACCTTCGTGACTGGATATAATAAAATTAGAGTATGAAATAAATGTCAAACATTGAAGTCCAGCAAAGGGAAATGCATTAAAGTAGCTTCTTTTTTTTCCTTCTCAACGTTCATAAGGCTTGGAGGAGTATTTTAAAAGCCAATTTGTTTTACACCAATGGCAAAGGAATTATTGATTTTATACATACTCCTCAGATCTAGAGAGCAAGAACAACTCTTTCTGGAATGCATTTGTAATTTTCATAATATTCAACATACGCCAGAGACAATGTACGTACACACCATACAAAGCAAACTTCACAGTACTGCTTTAATGTAAAATACACTTCCTACGTCAAGGTCTATATTTCCTTCTGATTGGGTGTGTAAGTGACCAACGAGCACCACGAGTAGCATCAAATTATCACGATCGTTTTTCTATGCAGTGAAAACAATTACCACATCTGGAGCGCAGCTATCTGAGCTAACATAGGGTACACCGTTATTCATCACTGGCCATGAGATGACAGCACAAGTTACCATAACAAACCTTCACAATGACACTCATCCTGAGTACATTCCATTCAATTATGAACTTCCCGTTGAGGCTCAATTGCTCTGAAGGGCTTTGCTAGTTATGGTTTGCTTGTACTGTGAACCAGATAGATGGATAAATCTGCATCACAAGCAAGGTCTGTCTTTATAGTAATGGCTGCCGGGCTGTTTCAGGCTCTTTATATGTGGTGCTTGTTAGTTAAAGTAGTGTCATTAAATGAAGTCAATGTTAATAAAGAAAGGAGGAGAAGGCCAGGAGGGGGGCGGTGAACAGAGGCTAAAGAGGATTGTAACTAAGGCGGTATATGAAATGCTAACATAATGAAAGGTTAACATGTTGAAATGTAGAGCCTCTTAAAACTTGGGGGCTTCATTTGAAGTACAACAAATGCAGAATATTGCAACATATAGAACGCTGTTACAAACAGGTTACTGGAACTTCCATATCATCTATCCATATGTAATCAATATAGTGCATTCTATTTCTAAAAACAGCCGTCCTGAAGTTTTGTAAGAGTGAAGTCTGCTCCATAGGGACAGGAAAGGGATTTCCAGAGTGACAGGAACAAGGAGTAGGATGGTTTAGGTACCAGGGCAGCAGATAGGTGGGTAGGTAGGGAGAATGGGTTTCTGTTTTTTACTCCAGCGACTGCAGCATGAGGAGCTGCTTGAGCACCTTGGTCTGACTGGTTTCCCTGATCTCTCCTGCCAGGAACATCTCGTCCACCACCGTGTAAACCTTAAAGGGAAAAAGGAAGTGCATTACAGGGTGGACAAGGCCCCACATTGTGATGAGGAAATTAGAATTAGTAATTCAGGCGACTAAAATAAAAACAATCATAGAAATACGACATTGTTGGCCTCGAAACCAAAGGGATATTATGAGAAGGTTTGGGTTTCCTGGAAAACTGTCCAACACACCGACAAGTCATCACCTAACCTGTGGTCTTCATTACTCAACTCACCCTTTGTGTCATCAAAATGTGAATAGAACTGCTGGATGACTAAATACAGAGATAATCAACGTGGCTAATATAATGGGATGAATCAGTCGACACACCTAGCAAGGAAGGACTGATTGGTGTAAGCATGTTGTTTCGACACCTTATGTTATTGGTAAGATCACTAGCGGCAGTTGGGATGGAGTTCAGAGGTCCTTGTTGCTAAGCATTTCCCTGTACGCAAAAAAATACACATCCATCCCCTGCCCATTCAAAACATTTTGAGATGTATTTTAATGAGTGTCTATTTCAGTTTCCATGGCAGTGTAATGAATAACAATTTTATTATCTGCCGTTTGGCGACCTGACCTTTTTAGTGTTTCGAATGGGTTTTTTAAAATAATGTAATCATCTCACAACTCAACCTTACGCCGTGGCTACACTGGACGTGCAACTGAAGCGGAGCCCACGTTGCAACAATAGATTCCATTGTAATCAATGAAAGTGGCTAGACCAGACATGAGAGCAGATTTGCTAAAATAGACCAGTCATAAATTTATATTTTTTTGCGCGGGGTGTGCACGACCCTTTCTATAGAGAAATGGGTCATAACATATGTCTGTATGTTTTTTTTAATTCAACTACCGGTATACAGGAAATGAATAAATGTTTCCTGTCACCGGAGACTTTGATAGACAAGCTGCCATGGAGATATCTGCTGTCGTCAAAATTCATTAGCCAAATTATTCAGCCTACAGATAAGATAACGACAGACGATCGATGGATGAAACACAAACTCGGTGTTGCAGTTTGACTGTTGTCGTGCTGGATCCAAAAACTGGAGACAACGAAAGTCTTGTTTTGCCTGTACGTTGCGCCGTATGTGCGCTGCCGGTGTAGCCAGTAAAATGATACATTACGCAGAACGTGCGCTCAACATGCGCAGCGCTTCAGTTGCGCGTCCAGTGTAGCCACGGCATTACGATGTCCTTACCTTGTAGAAGTTGAACACAAGGTCCAATTCACACACGTTGTGGAAATATTCATTCAGCACCTTACAGGAAATACAAAAAATAAACATTTAGTTTAATCATACTGTGGGAAGACTTAAAGATATATGGTGAAAGTATATCTTAATATGAGAAAGACATGAGAAGTTGATTTGCACCAACTATCATTGCAGCGCTTGATAGTGTCGTTTTGTGATATAGAGTCAGTTTCAAAGGCAGAACAAGTCAACCGTTCTGAAGAGTTTGCTGAGGTAAATGTCAAATCAAGAAGCTGCTGTGAGCCTATGTGCGGTTCATCTCTGCATATCTTAACATTGGTACACTGACTGGAAATACATTCATTAAAACTTGTGCAAGCGCCATTTAACACTAGTGTGCATTTAAGAACACACTCACACACATTCCTTTAGTCAAACATTACATCAGTGACCTTCACAGCGCTGTTTACTGATTGTCTTGGCCGAATTCAAACTGTAGATCCTTTATAAAATGGAATCTAACTTTTTTAGTTAATAGTTATTCTGACAAGGTGATTGTTTAAATGCACCACATAATACTGTAATTTGGTCACTGTGGTGTTCTATTTCAAAACAGATACGCACCATTATAAAATGGACAAGATTATTCTTATTCTTTGGAGAGATTTTTCCATATTATAGATTTCTTGAATACAATCTTTCGGACATTTCTGTTGTATCCTAGTTCTCTGGGTGGGGGAACCAATATTTTGCAAAAAAGAACCTGTGCAATTTACTCAGACAATCAGAGCTGTAAGAGAAAATGTTCTGTTTGACATTTCTTTCTTGGTTTTATGGGGTTTTGAAAAATACTGACTCATTCAGTGTACAGTGTATGGTGGGAAGTAGCGATGGGCTGCAGTGACCTGAAGGACACGTTATGACATACGCAATGATCAATACAAGTGATGTGTCCCCGGTGCAGGTCACACAGCTTTTGAACGGAGCACTGGCAGTGTCATTTTTCATCAAAAGCAGATTGTCATAGGAGTTTGGCTCTGATATTTTCACTAAGACCACACAACACATATTTAGTGTCATGATTCAGTTTACCAAGGAAACCATATAAAAATACTCTGGATAGAAATATTGCCCAGGGCCTTCATCATGCCATCCTACGTTATTGTATTTAATTATTCAAGATAATACATTAATAAAAATGGTTTTCTCCCAACATGTGTGAGGGCCTAACTACACTCCTTATTCAAAGGATGGAAGGATAAAATGTAAATAATGAACCGCTATCACAAGGATACTGGATAGAAAAGAAACATGGAATCTGATTTAATGACTGTTATTTGTTTTCAAGAAA
The DNA here is from genome assembly GCF_036324505.1 of Eleginops maclovinus. NCBI lineage: Eukaryota > Metazoa > Chordata > Actinopteri > Perciformes > Eleginopidae > Eleginops > Eleginops maclovinus. The sequence continues at coordinate 13,502,878 of NC_086366.1, read as the reverse complement.
CATCTTACAAAAAGTAGTATTTCGTTTGTTGTTTTTCATTAAGGGTTGTTTTTCATTAAGGGTAATTTTAAAAGTCAAATCTATTTCAGTGTTTGTGCAGGGCCTGTGCGGTTGCTTTCATACTCAGTAATTAGTGATCAATTTGTTATTTTATTGCTGAAGGCTTATTTCCGGCGTCACTGGACCTAGCCTTATCTAACACTGGTGATCAAAATCAATAAATATATTCCTTGAATTTGTAATAAAATATACCGTCACGCTCAATTGTCAAACTGTGACTCATCTGTTGGTCATGCAACAATCTGATAATCCATATTCTGTTGAAGAAAAAGCTTTCTTTGCAATCTATCACAGTGATTAAGATGTAACATTGCACTCAATTTGATTTGACTGCAGTCCATGCTTTCCACAATTATGCAGGTTTGACATTTATGAGCTGCAAGACAAGTGTGGAGGAGAAATGTTCTGAAGGAAATCATTAACAGACATTCCTGTAAACAATCAGACCATGATAAGTAAATCATCATAGTTCACTTACTAAGTCTATATATCATGTGTTGTGCATGTCAGTTACCTCTACAAAGTTGTGGATTCCTTCGAGGTATGCCAGGTTGTTATCAGTCACGTCCACACAAATACAGAAGTACAGACCAGCATAACGCCGGTAAATGATCTTGAAGTTCCTGAACTGTGAGAACGACACAGATAAAGCCAATTCACAACATTGTACGTCATATTATGGCAACAACAGCAGCTTTGCTGGGACTCAAGCTTCCCAGCTTTAAAGTTAAACACACCCCGTACATTTTATAACCATGGAACAAAATGCATAACAGAACCGATCCAGACCAGGATTTTTTCTCTAAAATGCCACCCATTGTTTAAAAGTTGTTTTTTTTATTATTGCTTTACAACATTTTGAAAATATTGGATATGGTTTATAATTTGGAACACACAGGAGTCAACTGTGAAGTAGTCACAAAAGAGATGTTTACAACAGTGTGGTTACAGTCAACATACTGCGGCTCTTGACAGGATTTAGAAAGAGTTCACGTTAAACTGAACAAAGTCACATACTGGGGCATGTCCCATAACCATAAAAAAATGCATGCATTCAAATTACACTGATTAATCCCATACCTCCACAAAGTTGGTGTGCTTGGCATCCCTGACCGTCACCACAGCATGCACTTCCTCGATCAACTTCTGTTTCTCATCATCATCAAACTGCATGTACCATTTGGCCAGTCGTGTTTTCCCTGCTCGGTTCTGGATGAGGATGAAGCGGATCTGTAGGATAACACATGAAAATAAAAATGAAACATGAGGTTAGAACAGAAGCAATCTACTGAAATACTAGTCCAAAGACTAAGTGATTTTAGACAGACAATTGATCAATCATCATGCACACCTATTGATAGTTTGTTTCGAACACATCACATGAATGACATAGTACATACATACATACAGATAAGTATGTATGTACGTGTGAAGGTAAAACAGGTACAATTATAAATTAATCATCATTTTGAAATATTATCGTTAGGAAAAAGGGAAGAAGCATAGGAAAAAAGATGTGGTGAAGCAGGATCAATTGCCATATTTACAGTAAAAACAATAATTAATCAAGACAAATGACAAATGTACAAGTTTAAACGTAGCTGATTATTAGTTGGGCACTTATCCAACAGAATAACAACTTGCAAAAACAAAAGTTGCTTACTTCATTAACTGTTTATGCAGCAACCATGTTTTGTATTTTAAATTGGAAAAACATTTGCCCCCACTATATAACAGTAAGATAAATACAAATACATTGAGGTTAATCTAAAACACACCTCTTATTTTTTTACAGAATCCAAAGACATTTGGTGAACATATTGCTGTCCAATGTTACATTGTTGGCTATTGGCTTACAAACTGTTTAACGATACGAAACTGTTTTGCAATATATCTAAACGTTTAGCAGTATTTCTATGTAGTTTAAGTAACGTTAGCTAGCTAAATACCGGTACCGTTAACCTTTTCCTTCAAGCGTAAGGTAGCAGTAGCTAAACCACACCCATTTATTTTGACAGCTTGATTGTGAAAACCTTAGACAAAGTTAAAAATGATTGGCAGAATACATACTTTAGCTAAGCAGTAGTCGATCTATGAGATAAAACAGTAAGACTTCAGATCTGCGGCCTTGAGCCTGCTAAGGTAAGCTAACTTACTAGCTAACGTTTTTCCTGACTGAATGAAGAGGTTATCTAGCATACTCTCAAATGCTAGCAAGCTAGCAGTCATACGCTATTTTGGAAAGAAAACAGCACAGCTTTCAATTATGAGATACTTACCATTGTCGGTTACTAAATATGGTCCAGGGTGTAACAGAATAGCACGTATCTAAACAATTATGCTACGATTTTACATATATACATCAGTAAAATATTTGACCGCTTGTCCAGCTATCTTCCGAGCTAAACGGAAGTGCACAACAACGCAAAGTGGTGTTGCATGATGGGGGATGCTGTTTTTGTCGCCGCATTTAAAGCCAAAGGTCCGTTGCATGGAACTACAAAACCCAGCGTCCATTTCACTTAGTCGCTTGTCGAAACGTACATCGGATCACATGAGAAGAAAAGGGCCACTGCCTTTATTGTATGTAGCAGATAAATGGTGTATAACTACACATTGATTATGGGATAAGGATAAAAAACACACTGGTGACACTTGAAACTAAAAGGTGTTGTTTAAATTATGTTTCTAAAAGATGTTTCAGCAAATTACTTTTAAGATTTACGACGTTATGTTTGACGTTTCCAATGTTAACAACTTTGCTATCTTTGTTTTTGAATATCAATTGCTTCCTGACATTAAATCGAATTGTACACAGCTCTTTCCAATTGTCTTTTAAATTTACTGTGATTTATCTAATAGCCCTTTTTATGAAATTTAATTGTTCTATTATACACATTTATAGTGTCATAGTCTACTACTACAAAAAAAAGTTTCACTACCATACTGTAAACGACAATTACAGAAAGCAGTTAGTCTAAAATATGCGTACTGTAATGCTGTTTTTAGTGTACACAGGTAATGAAAAAAACAATAAAATATCTTAACATGAATTTTTCCTTGAGTTGAAGTATTTTCACAGTATTGCTATGTTTTACTTAAAACAAATGACAAAACTGCCTAATTTATGGTATAAATATGTAAAAATATCCTGACTTGTGGTCTATGAATGCGTGAATTAAAGTACATTGTTTACCATCAACAATACTATTATGTAATGCCATTATATTGCTATCCAGTTAAATGTGAAATGTGTTCGGACCAATATTCAACATTTAATTGATCATTTATTATTAATAAATGTTTAGATATTCCTTTTTTGTTTCCTATGTGGAATTCACAATATTCTTAGCAAAGGGAATAGTACAATAAAAAACCTCCTCCCTCACCAGATGCAACATTGAATTGATGTACACATTATTGGATCAATCATTGGAAATTGTGTAGAATCATTACTTTTACCTTTTGTAATTATATTTTGATTATAATGCTTTCGTGCAGGACTGCTACTTTTAACAGAATATTTACTGTGGTTCTATTTAGGAAAAGATCAAAAATATTTGGTTCAACACTTTAGTAGAGGAATGTACATTTTATTTCAATTGCAAAATCAGTCAAACCATGTTTACCAATTTGACAGCTTTGGGAAATGAGCTGTTTTTTCGTTTGCATCTTCCTGTTTCAGCTGCAAGAGTGGAGCATACTTGCTTTTGAAGAGGTGGTGGGCAGGCTAAGCTGGGTGGTATTGGAGGCCCTGCCCCGACATCAAGCCTAGTAGATGTGTGTGCAACCACATTTATGACACACCTCAGAATAACTTTCAAAAACAATACAATGAAAAAGTTGTTCTACCGGTTTGGTATACATTTCCACCCTCCTGAGCTTACATCATTTGTGGTGGTTGTTTTCTGCAGAGTCAGGGCTCAGAGTTTGTTTACTGGTCTGTTTGGGCAGCCTTTCACCGCAGAACATTGCCCAGACAGCTTGGACAGCTTGCCTCTCTGAACGTTTTGGGCGTCAAGGGAGTCAGAGGGGGATGGGGGAACAGTGATTGTCAGGGATTGCACAACTGTGAGTGAAGGAATGTGCTTGCCCTTGGGACCCAAAATTATTCCAGCTCCAAATACAGAGACAGTTTATCGGAAAAATCCATAAAATAAAAGGGAAAATCAACAAAAGCACAAATGTAGAGTTTTTCCTCCATATAAAGTTTGCAGCTGTGTTGGTATGTCCAGGGTAATAACAGCACAACAAATGGTGTTATCTTTTGAGAGAATTAAATGGTACAAATAGCCTTACATATCATAATTTAATAGCTGAATGAGCAAATGTTTTATGATAGGGCCCAGCCCATGAAAAACATTGGTAGGAGAGAGGGATTATTCAAGTTAACTTTGACCCCTAATAATCTTACTGTGTGTTATTTGGGTCATGCAAATACTGCTGGGAACACATTGACTAATGTGATTGGACAGAAGCATGTGGACTTTTTTCAAATGAAGGGCGAGTGCACCTTGAACCCTGCCTGACTGTGTATTTAATTGTGGGTCACATTTCAAACGGTCGAAGCACTCATAGTGTATTTAATACAATATCATTTTACATATTATGTTTTATTAATAGAACTTGCAAATACGTTTCTTATGTCTTTTCATTTTTATTCAACATCCCAAGAAGTAGAATGTTGCAACATCTTGCACTTTGACTGTAAATTAGATGGCAAGACTCTAACATGTTATATGTGTGTCTCATATTAACAATCAACAAATTGAGTTTTATAGAAGTATTTTTTTTCATACCCAACAGAGTTAAGATACAAGATGCCAGATACTATTGCATGTTTTAGTAAGCAGTATGTGGGAGATTTCCAAAGCATAAAACCAAGTATTTGTTTGAACTTTTAGGATAGGCAGTTGTTTTGTAAAACATGGCAGACACTTCTCCAAATGTGTCTTTCTGAGAAAAAATAAATCTACCATAGGAACTTACATATTTTATTATGTCTTGGCTGAAATCATTAAAGGAAGGGGTTGGATAAGCAAGTCCTTCACCAAGTAGATGACTCAGAATAATTAGGACTAACCTTAGAGATGATAGATTTTCCTTAGGTGAGCAATCCACAACATTTTACTGGTTAGCCACATGACATTATAATGTGTAAAAGTATGACACAGGGACAACGAGTTCATTTGCGAAAGGAAGTGATGTGTGAGACATGGGGCTAAGAGGCCAAATAGACCAAAACAAGGTTAATTAATTACATTTATGACAAAAATAGAGAATAAGATTTTACCACATAGACAAAGTGGGAACATATGTGGAAGGAAAATGAAATGCTTGCTTTTTTCTTCCATATTTACCTCCTTTCTTCTTCTCTCCTTTTTTGTTGTATGCTTTGCAGTACATGGATAAGCATATTCTCAATTTCTATACCAAGAAAATGGATTGTCCTGTGGATATAATGGCTGGCAACAATGACATTTATGTTGTTGTTATGATATATCTAAAAAGATAATATGTAGCCTATAAATTGTTCAAAGTGAATACAACTGTCAAAAGTTTAGGCTATTATACAAAACAATCAACAAAGGGAGGACATGGTTAATAAAGTATAATATCGCTTTCGGAAATGTAAAGAAATAGTGTAATATAATGAAAATACTAACGTTGAAGTACCTTAAAAGTGTCTATTTACATGCTTGATCATTCTTTAAAGAAACATATTTGTGTGTGGGTTTGTTAGGTTGGAGCCATTACATTTTTGTTAATTAATTTGTCCACTAATACGTTTAAATCTACAGGTCAGGTTGAATAAATACACCAAGTGAACTAAATATTAAAATAATAACTCATATGTGAAGGTGGAAGAAGTACGATTATTTACTTAAGTAAAAGTACCAATACTGCGGTGTAAAATTCTATGTTAGAAGTAAAAGTCCCGCATTAAAAATTGTACTTAAGTCAAAGTAAAAAAATATAAGCATTAAAATGACAAAGTACCAAATGTAAAAATACTTGTTGTGCAAAATGGCAATTTCAAGCACCATTTAATTTGAAATTATTTTGTAAAAATTATTGGTGTATTCAAGTATTCATCAATTTATTCTTGCACTTGGTAAAGGTGGGGTTTATTTGAATTACTTTGTACACTAATGGGTAGCTTAACCTAAAAATATATATACTAATGTGTGTCGATTTATATTTTTTATCTATAACCAAAATCTGCAAATTAAGTATTTACTAAATATGTAAAATAGATGTAGTAGAGTAGAAATATAAGTAGCATAATAATGAAATAATAATGTGAAAGAACCTCCATTTTTTACTCTAAAATAAATGTGCATAGTTACTACTCATATGGTATGCAGAAAACATATTTATTTGTTCTGCATTTTTCTGGTTATTTGGCTAATGTAATATTCCTATGGACAATATGTTTAATTAATTCTAAAAATCCCTTGATAAACATTGTGAGTCTGTGTTGTAATTGTGTCCATGAACTGCTGGGCGAGACTCGCTCTCGCTCGCTAGCTCTCTCCCTCTCTCTCTCTCTCGCTCTCTCTCTCTGCGTGTGTGTGTGCGTGTGTGAATAGGAGGGGAGATGCTGGATTCGGGAGAAGGTCCGCCATTATTGGGAAGCTGAAAAAAATAGACTTATACACACTCACACACATTTAGCCTGTAAGGGGCTAAATCTCAGATAGAAAAATACAACGGTTTCGGACGAGCTCTTGTTCTCTGAAAAGCGGCGCTTTGAAAAAATGAATGCAAAGCTTAAGATCGCGTTTCATACGGACTCTTTTTATTTTTGACACAACAAAGGAAATAATAATTGGTCAAAACAACGTGGTGGTTGAAGCAAGAAGGAAAAAACACACCGAAACAGCGCTTTTACAACGCCTCCCCCTTTCCTCCTCGTTTCCAGCCGGGGTGAAAAGACTGGAGTTTGAACAGCATTTTTTTGTTTTTCCTGACGAGAATTTAGTTGCTTTTTCTCCTCTTCACAGACACACAGAGATATGCATCTCGTTGTGAAAACTTCAGACTGATGGAAACGAGCACTTAATGTAGGAAGCAATGGACATATAGGCTGTTTATTTAAAACGAAGGACGATAATCGACGTCAGGGCTGTAGGGAAGTGTTTTTGTCTGTTTTTTAAAGTCTTTCACCGGTTGTGAGTCGCAGAGAGAGAAAGAAAGGAGTGGACGAGAGCTGGAGAGGAATGCTATGGTACGTATACTGCACAATATTATCTTCTACCACTGCATATAATACACGCGAATGGACCATTTCAAACAATGTTGAACATAATTTTTTTAAGGCGTTTACCCCCTGCCTTAATTGTAGCTTGTGTAACTTAGAAGTGCTGCGAATAAAAAGAAACTGGGAGTCAACCCCAGTCCCCCTGAGGGCTGGTGTGATTTGAAGCCTCTAATAGTAATAATAATGATTATTGTAATGGCCGTGCATTGGTGTGTTAAATATAAAACCTGTTGTAATCTAATCTAAGGTTGCCCTAGTGAATGTTTTAAAGGAAAGTGTGAACAAGAGAAAGAGGTCATAAAATGGATCTTTTCCAAACATTAAAATAGTTTGTTCAACACCTGGAATGCATCGGTCTTGTCAGGCCTGGTGAAACAGCCCTTGAATCCTTGAATATAATGAGTTATAAGGAATTTCAATTGGTAGACGATAGATAGGATGTTTGGGTTGGACTAGCTGCCAAGCAACTGTTTGATGCATCATGTTTTCCTTGTTCATTAGTATTCTGCTCAAATCTTAGTTAACACTTACATTCATTTTGAATCAGGTTTTGTCATGTTTTAAGTTGTATAATGCAGGTGCCTTAAGCTTTTATTTGGCATGTTTAGCATAATGCTAGGCACAAACTGAGGTCCTCATCAGATTTAGGTCATGCCATTACCTCTCAAACACAAGCTATATTTGTCATTTGCAATTCTTTTCTCTCTTGTCAAATGTCCCACTAACTTCGCAAACATCAAAGCTGCATGTAGGGCTTCCTGGTGACACAGTTAAATAATGTGCGCACGCTCTGCCAGGAGGTAACTCTGCTCTGTTCCCTTTTAACTGTAGCCTATCTGTGACACAAATTACTCAAATCTCCTTAGACAGGATACACAGTGTAGCTGTTTTTCTACCAACTAAATATCTCAAGTGAGGATATTTAGCTTGGCTATCAGAGTTCTTGATGTCTACCCCTCGATGCTCCAATTAGACTGATAAAGGTAACCTAATGCAAACCACTAACAGTACTACTTAATCCGTTATGGTGATATAACGTGTCACCAGTGTGTCACGCTTAATCTCATTGCAAAGTGGTCATTGCCCTGCCAGCCACTCCCTTTATGTCAGTCTTTTCACTAGACTTTAGTACTTTGATTTCAAAACTTATCTTACCTGCCTGCCTATGGAATAATGAATTTAGTTTGATTGCGAAAGACTTCAGAAAGTGAGATTAAGTGGGGAAATGTCTGTGCAGGTTGGTGATGTGGCCTTAACACAGAGATGCGCAGCAAGGGCTGTGGCCTGTACTGCTGTGTCACTGCCAGATACCAGGACATTTTCAAAACAGGAGCTGTATCATTGTATAATGGATATATGGTGTTATATTGTGGATTTTTTGTCCTTTCCGAGCAAATGTCACCCATAACCCTGTATAACAATAATAATAATGTACTTCCCTTTGAAAGGGTTTTGTTCTGTTTTTCTTGATTTTCACTTAAATGAGCAATTTTAGAATGAGCAGTTATAGGCCTTGCTTAAGGCCACCTGGGCAGTGCTCTGGAGGTGGAATGTCACCTCTGCCAGTCTGTACTCTGGACTTTCCATTGGTTCCAAAATGAAGTTTGTGCGGAAAGACCTATTGCCACCCTCATTTCCTGGCTGTTCTTTGACTGACTGCTTTTTGATGAGTTTCTCTGTCTTTGATCCTAATCAACCTTATTGGGAAGACCATCCTATGCAGAAAGTAAACACATCTACAAACACTTTACTTGGCAAACAGTCTCTTTGCACTCAGGTAAATGCATTAGCAGCTGTCAGCACTTCTGTTCTCTACTTGATTGGGCCCTTTGCAGTGCAGTCACACCTCTCCAGAATGCCTCTTTTCCCCCTAATAGCTGTGCCATTTGCCCAGGCAGCAGGCTAGCTACCAGCATACCCACTCACCCCCGTCTGCCTGCCTCTGGTTTGCCGATCGTGTCGTGAGTCCCTGGACTAGAACATGTTCCTGGGATTAGAGGAGGGCAGGCTTTGTTTGTCAGGATGTAGGCCAGAGATGCGGATGTATCCTTTGATGAGGGCACTGGAAGTGACTTTCTGTCCCTTATTATGTGGGCAGAAAATCACAGGGTTTCGACATGTTTTGTAACAAAAACACTTTCGGAAAATATAAAACTATTTATATCTAATTGTTCTCACTTCACTTTTTCGACATCAGAGCATTAACCAAAAGAGAAAGGCAATCGTAAAGTAAATGCCTTCATTGCTCTAAATCTGTAAACAAATTATTTTGATAAGTAAGGATGTGTTTTTGGCTTATAATATCAGTCAATTTGAAAATATAACCATTACCAAATTATTTCTATGTCAACCCAGGCTATTATTTCCACAAAACTACTGTGCCGCTGGATGAAACAGTGGCATCTGACTGGATCATTTGCCAATTTCACAGCTAGCATACCTGTCAACGCAGGGTGACTCCACATGCGAAGAACATTTCTGGTAATCTGTGAAGGTGCCATTCACTAAATTTCTTCGTTCTCTTGTATTACAGGAGAGGTTTGCCTATGAGTCAGTGTAAGCCTGTGTTTGATGGAGAAAGATGCTAATTATAGCAGGCAGCTTTGGAGTTTGGTGGAGCAGATTACAGTCACTCTCCCCTCAAAGGCTGCCTTGTTGTAGTGGCCGATTATTAGGCAGAGAGAAGTGCATTCTGGGATGATTGTATCTGAATTTCCATTAGAAAGTGTGCCTGCCTAAGTTGAACTGAGGTTCTTTCTCTCCCCATTGCTTCAGCTCCCTTGCTCGTTACAGATGGGTCAGCTTGATATAAAGGCCTCGGTTTTAGAGCCAGTTTAACTCCAAGCCCTGAATGGCTGAATTATGTATGAGGGAAATGACCCCAAATCGACAATGGCGGTTGTGCCTAGTTTCTACAGAATGATTAAAGAATATATTACTAATATCACTAGTATTGCTATACATAAACCATTTAACAACACATGGCTTACCCAATAATTTCGAAAGTAATTTAATTCCAATGAATCAGTAATAAAGATTGCATTTGCTCTTTATTCCAAGCCTACCCTGTTATGGTATTGCTTTTCCAATACAAATGCATTATTAATGGATAATGTTAGTGGAAAGTAAAGGCTATAGATATGATTCATATTTTAAATGGTCGCTGTAAGGCTCTGTTGAGATAGTTTTAACCAGCCTTAATATATCTTCCCTAAGAAAAAAAAGACACTGTTTGAAGCATGGTGACCATGGAGATGAAGTACCAGGATGTAAGCCACAGAGGAATGGTGACCTCTGGACGTGAGCGGCCCTGCTTTGCTTTTTCAGATACAATTACACAACAGAGGGACAAGGCTAATGGGCTATGGTAATTTGGAAGAGCTGTGGAGAGGGAACATGAGGGGAGAAACTAAGAACAGTGAGAGAGTGACACAACAAAGTAGGTAGTCAGTTGGAGGAGAAAAACGACTACAAGATGAGGGAGTAAAGTAAAACGCGAGCTGCCAGTTTCTGCTTCAGGCCGTGTTCCTGGTATGTGCCCTTTCAGCTTTGTGCTCAAAGATCAACCAATCAATGACAGTCATAAGTAACCCTGCTGCTTGGCTATTGGCCACAGCTGAATTCCATGACTCAGCATGTCTGTAGATAAGATGTTATGATTGAGTCACTGCCAATGAAATGAGGCCACTGCCCGGAGTTCAATAGGTTGGACTTCTGCTGCTGTAATCAGTTGCAAAAAGTTTTTACCACCGACAGTGCCAACAAAATTATAACCCCATGTTCTCCAAGTTATTTGGATTGAGCAAGGGACTAGTCAGAAAAGAAAAGCTTGTCATGCATAAATCCAGCCGTTACTATCTCAGGTTAATGGTGTAATAGCCTCTGATTGTTTTCGAGTGAGTCAGTGTTTACGCTGTCTGTACTTTTGGATTTTGAAAGGCTGTACACACTGGAAACCTCTCACCCTCAGGAACAAAGAGAGACGGCCCTGAAATCCACCTACACAAGTATTAAAGGATAACTTTGAGCAAGTTTGTAGTCTGTGGACACATACACACACTAATACATTTCCCACACTTACCCAATGCTTATTAATTATTGTCTTATCCTGTTGTGATGACCTAGCCTAGTGTCACTCGCAAGCCTCCAGGCTTCATTGCATAAATTGGGCTGGAGTAAGGAGAAGTCCCAGTGTGTGTCATTGTTTGAATGTCTCTCTGGAGATTCTCCCTTTGTGGCGCCCCTGGGTTTCCTGTAGGAAGTCCACCTACAGTGTCTGTAAGTGTGTTTTGGGACGCAGGAGAGGTGGATAGCATGGAGGGTAGAACTGAGAGACAAAGCTACATTTGATGTCTGTACTGTCCGCAGAAGCTTGCCGTACTGAATGATGGCAGTTGACGCAGGTGGCACACCTTCTTCCCTTCGATAGCTGCAGCAGTAGTTCTGACTAATTTCATACAACTTGTTGGTTCAGTAGGAAACAGCAGTGAAGCAATAATGGTACAAACAGTCAATGCATGCCTATCATTTCCCATCCTTTAAAGAGGAGGAGATAGAGAGAGATGGAATGTGGGATTTAAGATATCATGGAATATTTGTCAATAGGCTACAACATTGTGTATCATGAGTCGGATTAGTTCAATTCTGAAAGCTCCCGTAACAGCAACCTTAGTGTGACCAAGATACTTTGTGGTTTGAGTGTTATCTAAGGAAGACTGGCTGCTCATGTAAGCTGCTCCTGTCAGGTGTAATATTACAATTGAGACAAAAAAACCTAGCATCCTCACCTCAGCTCCCTTCCCCTTACCGTTTTGTAAACATTGTTACGCCAAGCAATAGGTTATGAGATGAACTACTTCTATTTACTTTCTCATTACACTTTAACACATTAGCCATAATAAGATTAGGTGTCTAGTGTTAGATGGAGCATGAATGCTTTTAGTATTTTGGCAGTTTACAAACAGCATACAGTATTCAGTAGCACGGACAGAGAATTTGTGGTGATATTTTAAATAATAGTCCCTTTACTGCAAGTTTTGACAGTCTCTATTGGTCTATATTTGTGCTTTGTCAAAATTATCTGCTGAAGTATGTGTGTAATATTCACCGAAAGTATCGGCACCGCAGGAACATGATGTTTAGTTTGTGTTATCTCGACCTGGGTATCAATCAAATGATGTCTCTTACATGATGCTTCTGCCAAGTGTCCAAACTTAATGCAGTGTTTTCGTACACCTGCAGCACAGAAAAGAGAGAGATGGACAGTAGGATTAAAAGAGGTGTTCTACTTTTTATCTAATTAAAGTTGGCAGCTTTAATCAAAGACTGATAAGCATTTGAGAACAAAAGAGAAGGACGGAAGTAAAGAGGAGAGGGAGGGAAAAAAGTGCCTTCAGACCCAGACAACCATAAGCCTGTGAAAGTACTTCACTCGACCCTGAGTTTTTCAGTCTGTTCTCATCTCCTCATGAGCCTCATCAATCGCTCTTGTCCTTTTTCACATTGTCCCTGAATATTTCCATTTCTGTTTTTTTATCTCCCCATGGCTTCCCCCATGCCTCAAAATCTGTCCTTGGTGCACAGTGCAAAGTTATTGTCAGCTGTGGTTAAGGACAGAGGAAGGCCATCACCTTGTCACTAGATGTTTGTCTCAGATGCCACTTCAGGGGATTCTAGCCACCGCTGTGTTGGCCTTTGGCATCTTCAGTGAACATGTGCTGACATGGTCTCTCTTCTGCAGATATAAGGACAAACAAAACCCTTGTTTAAGAGAAGGGACACTTTTCACAATGTTGTGATTAGGTATTCTTTACTTGAAGCATGCCCCAGGCATTTTAACATTTTGAAAATAATTATGTGGGTGTAATTGTTTAGTATTCATTGTTGATGCTACTCAAGTTTTTAAAGTTTGTACACCATGGTCAGAAAAAGCCTGTTCAATACCCCAAACACACATAGGCACACACAGTATAACCAGCAGTGGCTGACCCCTCCTCACCCTCATAACATAAGTGTCAGAGTGGATCTGGCAGTTATGCAGCTGTGTGACAGTGAACATCATATCCTCTTTAAGGTGAGAAGATAAGGTGGCTGTTCATAGCCATTTGTTATCACAGGCAGCGAGCCCCTGACACCTCCACATCCCTTATCTGGCCCAGTCACAGTTTTCTGGCCTTAGCTAGGGCTCATGCAAGCCCATGGCTGATGAGTAAGCACTGCTCAGCCTGCGGATGTCTTGGCCTGCCGTTATCGATCGCAGCGCCACCGCCTGTCATCCAGCCACCACTTAGCTAACGATGTCCATACTATTGTCTCACGGCTGGGAAAATGGCTATAAAACGGCAAGCGGCGACTAACCGCGACGTCGGGAGGGAAAGATGGATTTACCGATAGAGGAGGCACACCCAAAGCAACCTGAGCCAAATGGTACTGTGTTTATATCTTAGGATGGTAGCACTGTCATTCTTTCCATCTCACCCCCTCCCTTTTTCTTTCTGTTGTTAGCCATCACTATTATGGTGCTGGTTAGTCCATCTGCAAAAAAGATAGACAGACTCTTCATTTCTGCTTGTATGCCAGTGTCTGTGTTGGCTTGGTTTGGACCTTGTTACTGTTGTGGGGAAAACAGCCTATTTCTTGTGTTAGAAAATACTCTTATTGATGTATCACCTTGAACGCTTGAATCTAGAGGCAATTACACAAAGGCTGCTATGAATGCTACAGTGATATTTAAATGGACATCTATTTCCAATTTGCCATTTTAGAGGATTGTAAATAGATTTAGCTCTGAGTTGGGTTGGGGGTGACATGGGTCATTTCTCTTCTCAGTGCCATAATTTCCCAGGATGCAGTTGGGGCCCCAAGGTCCATAGCTCTTATGTCAGAGTTCATTTCCTGTTGCAGTTCTCCACCAGCTCCCGAGGATCCACTATTTGTAACATTCCCGATAAGAACTGTGTCTCAATTTAAGCATTCAAATGTATTGCAGTCTATCATCTGAGTTAGAGGTTTGGCAAAAATCATGTTGCAGTCAGCTTATCACTGAATAAACAGCCTAGGTCACACTCTCCGATTACTTTAAGAGTGTGAAATTGTGTATCCTATTGAAGTTTGTGTTTCATTTTAGAATGAAAACAGTCTCACAATAGTTTCTGCTAAGGTTTTTGTTTCTAATGATACTTTGTTGAAAATCACCACAAACCACGAACCTGAGTCTGCACCATTCCTGCTGCCTCTTTCTTTTGTGGCAATGCTGACTTCAATGTATGTAAGTAATGAAGATTAAATAAAAGGAAACGAGGGTGAAGAATGTAAACATTTCTAGGAGTTGTTTTGGTTGGAGGGTTGTTCAGGGAGAGGACAGCCTCACCACACCACGGCTTGTATTAGTCACAGTCAACGGAGAGAAGAGAATGCAGACCTTTTTGCCCAATGAGGGAAAAGGTCGTTGGGAATGCAGTTTGTCAGGTCAGGACGAGCTGGGCCTGTTGTTGCATAGATCCATGTGAATGCCAGAAAGAAAATGAGATGAAAAAAAGGTGAAATGATCTCTGGTGAAACATGTTCATCAAAACATTGGCAGACCATTAGCATCGTCATCATTCTGCATGATTTATTGGATGTAAATCTTAGTTACAGTGTCCATTCAGTCTTAGATCCCTTATCTCTACGGTAATGCCAGAGTTTGAATAACTATAGTGGGTTACGAGGAAAGAGGGGAGGCAGTATCATTTTTTTACACTTAAATATAGGTTTATATTCTGCTATTTTTACAGGTAGACGGGATCTGTACAACTCAAGTGTGTAGGTGTACTTCTCCTTCTCTTATGTAAATAAAAATGAACATCCATTTAAACACTACAGCTTTATAGTTTGTATTTTCCATAAATGTATATGAGTGTGAGTTTCAACACAATGAGCATTAACGTGGAACCTAGGCTCTGAATTTTTGTCTCAGCTTACAATGACATGTCACAACACTAATGTTTATCTGATGTTTATTTTGTGCAACAGCAACAACAGGGTGTGTTTAGAGGAAAAACGCTGTATACTTTCCATATTAATATCTAAATAAAAGCACAAATCATCAGTTACTATGAATCATGAACAAAATGCAAGCAGTTTATCAGATTACTGCTTACATTATCAGAGTAATTCAATCTTTCATAGGATTTCCTGCAATTCTGACAGGTTATTATTAACATAAATATATTGAAAATATCAATAAGTTTAACAAGCTATAGTCTTAAGCACCAAAATGTTCTCCCACTTACTCAACTTTTCGGTCCGATCAACTTTGTAGCGGACACGACTGGCTTAAGCCCCCAGCACATTAACTGGCTGAAAAACAGACACATCGTTTACTGCCTAAATTTGTCCCTATTTACCAAAGTAGATAGAAACAGTATATTACAGCCATTAGCTTAGGTGTTACCATAAGCATGTCAGATGATCATTTGAGTTATGCTGCTTTGATTTCAGGGCACTTCTTATGTGTTTGCTGTGTGATAAAACGATGCAAAAATCCTTGGGGGCTTTTGAGGTTGTTAAGCTCCCGTAGATGGGACGACGGGAAGCTGTGATGGCAGAAAGAAGGAAGGAACAACTCGCTGTTGTTCGACTTTGTTTGTTTTTTTACATTTCGTCACTAAAGATGGAGACACAGGATGTCAATGTTTAGGGCTGTATAGACAAGAAGAGTGCAGTCGTGGGTCTGTAAGCATGGTTCCATATCTATAAATTGAACTATATGGTACGACACAGAGGTAAAAATATTTAAATTCAAATTTGGATTAATCTGTAATTCTTCTTATCTTCTTCTCCAGAATGTCCTTGTTATTGTGATTTGTGAAGAACAAGATACACTGAGATTTGCTTCCATGCTGTGGGAGGTCACCAGTAGAGGTTGTCTTACTGCATGCTGGGTCGTTGGCTTATTCAGAGGTCCTATATTGTTCCACATCATCTGCGAAACATGGTTGTGAGAGTGTGTTGGGCGGTGCTCTCGGGCTCCCTGATGATGTACCATGGTAAACAGCTCCTATCCGGCTTGTACTGCTGGGGCATACTCGCCGGGCCTCTGCAGTACATAAGGAGGGATGGGGAGGAGGTAGAGAGAGAGTGAGGGAGTAAAGATAAGGGGATAGTGGCTGGACCGACACAACCGAGGAATGCTGTGAGGGCCTTCAGGGAAGGATACAAACTCCAAAAAAGGAACAAGCAAGCACAGAGGAAACAAGAGTAGAAAAACTGATTATAAATGACAAATCCCCAGCTCTTGCAACCAAGCAGTGCTAGCTGCTGTATCTCGAGGGTGGGAAAATGCCACAGTAATAGCTCCAACTTCAATCCAATCTCCTGTATGTATTCAGCCACATGTGTGTGCATCTATGTTAGTTCATGTGGCCTCCCTTAATACAACCGACAGGAAATTTCCCCCCTCCCCTCCTGTGTCCTCCCTTCATCCTTTGCCCTGTGCTTACTGCTCGCTGCTGATTGGCTGGGGGGAAAGCGAGGGATGAGGTTTTGCCGTCTAATCTGCCAGCAGATCGCCACTGATGGGCCTGTGTAGAATGGCTTTAGTAAATTACTGTTCCAGGGTAGGGCAAATCCCTTCTATCAGATAGCAGCTCTCTCTTCATCTCTCCCTCCTTTCCAAGTCCCGCACTCTCATCACTACATCAGTCAGGCTTTGACTTTATCTCTGCATCACTACCTTGCTCTGCCTTTCTCTTCTCTGTAGCGGTTGGCCTCTACCTCTCCGTCTTTAACTTGGTTCTTTCTTTCATTGGTTATTTTCTGTTATGCAAATAACTCATGTTATGCCCTTATGTATGTGCCATAAACCAGTTTATTTCCTGCCTATAGGAATGAATGAGATGAATTGGATTCAGAGAGACGCTCAGTGGATTTCACTGCAAGGCTACTCGCACCACATCAGCATATAACCGTTTGCATGTGTGGACAGTTTCCTCAATCCCCTGGTGTGTTTGTGCATCTTAACAAGATGGGCCAGTTTTGAGGGCGGCCATCTTGCCTTGCCTATGTTGAACTCACCAAAGAGTCTTTGCTGTTCGTCATGCCTCAGTAGCTTGAGTGTAGTGTTTGTGGATTAAAGGGAATCGCTTTTTGTATGTGGTTTTATTTTTGCATTCCTGTGTCACAATAGATATAATTTAACCGAGGCAGAAATAAAGAACATTAAGGAGTGAGATGCCAGTAGATACTGACAAAGAAGGGATTGTTTTTTTTCTACCTTTAAGCCAGAGGTGGGGAATGTTACCTGGTATGGAAAGCCAAACTCCCAGTGACCTCCTGTGTGTTGTTAAAGCTTCCTGCAACTCCTCCTCAATCTATGTTGAAATATGGCATTCTGACACGTCTGATGTTTCACAACGCTTCTATCAATGTGACTACGCACCAGCCCGATAATTAGCAGGTGGTGTATAAGAAGCGGTGTAGAAGTCACACACTTTTTAATTGCTGTGTTGAAGAGTCTCACCAAACAAGATATACAGTAACCCTACCCAGCAGAAACATGTTTTTGTTCAAGGTTGTTGATGAGCAGTTTGCCTGTTTTGAGTCACATACTGACTTTCTACAGATAACATTATCCAGGTGTTCTGATCATGTGAGATGATATCTGTCATTCTCTATAATGACTGATTTTCCTTTGCAGCTGAAGATGAACCCACTTAGGTTTCTGGCTGTCTGTGCATTCATCATTCTGCTGGTTCACCATTTAAACAGAAGATGAGGAAACACGATTTAGCGTTCATGTTACGGATTTCTGGCTTCCCTTAAGTGTGTGAAATGACAAGGAAGTGAAGTTGATTTTAGCTGTGAAGATTATCTTTGTAATCATTATAAGGGTGCATACTTAAAAAATGTTCTTTCATGTAACATTGATTTCCTTTATCAGATAGAAGAGGAGAGAAAATAGTGACACATGCTCATCACAGCGGGGAACTTTTGGCATGTTTCTTTAGAAGTATATTCATTATTATACCATATATTTTATTTATGAGTTGTCAGAAACCATCTATAACCATAACTCTATTCCTGTCAAAGCCTTAGCATATAAAGGTTGAATCAATCAACCTGTAGTTTTAGATATTTACCTGAACCACATTTGGTGATGGTGTTGCTGAAGTACTGTAACACTCTCTGATAATGAGCTGACGGTAGTGCCTAACTCTGGCTGGTTTACCAATACTAATTACAATGGCAGGAGCCCTCGTGTTTGGTGAGCCCCACCCTTCTTTATCGACTCTCTCCCCCTGCAGTCTGAGAGGAAGCATCTGCCTCCCCTCTGCTCTCCACACATGCTCGCTCTCTCTTCCTCTCTCTTTCTCCACAGCCCACACTGCTATCGCTGTGGCTGCTAGCTATCCAGCTTGCGCCAATGTTAGAGCCTCTAATCTCTCCAGCATAAAGGCCATGCAAAGGGAATTTATGTTAGCCTGCCATGGGAAGAAAAGGAGAAGCGGAGAATCGTTTGAGCAGGTTGACAGATAAGGCTCTTGTGCGTTCTGTGTGGTGCTTTTTAAGCCATGTTAAGCTGCTTAATTAGACATAATCTACAGACCCCAGACTGAGGTGGAACTAATGAAGTTAAAAGACTCAAATCCCATCCTACCATCACACTCTCCTATATACTCCACACCATCTCTCGTGCCTCTCTATCTCGTTAATATGGCCTCCTCTCTGCTGCCGTACCATCAGACTCTCCTCCTCGCAGAACACATGCCCTCTCCTTCTCCTTACCATCCCACTCTTTCCTTTTATTACCATTATTGTCTTGCGTCACACACCAATGTTTTTTTTCTTCAACCTTCAGTCACACTGTACTGACATTTTGCTTTCCTTTCTGACTGTTACTGCAGAACAGTAAAAATATTCTTGCTTAGCAACAGCTTATCACCATCATGATATGACGAATGTTGAACCACATAAATAGATGTTATAATCAGAAGTATTATGGTAGGTGTATTCAAACATTTCACAAACAATGTTAAACCTTAAATCGTAGTGCTAATGTGTGAACGAGCATATTGTCTCATCAGAGACGAGCCTTCAAAAGATTTAAAATTCAACTTGGTGACAAAGTGAGACATTTAAAGGAATGATTGGCGAGTTGAGAAGATTGATACCCCTCAACGGAGAATCAGCTAGCATGGCTCTTTCTCCACGCATTAAATCTTATTTGTGTAATCCGTACAAAAATGGAAGCATTAGAATGATAAGTTCTGATTTTACAGTGGCTTAAGGCCAGGAGCAGTGACTTCCTGGAGTCTGGGTTGGTTGTCTGACCATTTCACAATGACCCCAATTTAACAGGTAGCAAAAAATCAGCACACCGCAAAACTAATACTTGGCCATCTTAGGATAAGTATCGACCTTCTCGTTCAACTCTCCTTGAAAGAAAGAATACGCAAAATGTCAAGCTATAATAATAATTATTAATGCTTATTATAAATATTCTGTTGGCTGATTTCTCTTTAGCCAACGAGGTAGGAAGCAGTTGGATCTGCTTTCTACCTCTGCAGGCCAGGTTCTTCTTTGAAACATAAAGTCAAAAGGAAAAAAGGTAGCTTGACAGTTACATCATCTGAGTCAGGCGTGTAAAACTCTGAACAAAATATATTGACATTAGGACATGGACAATACCAGTGGTACATACTTCATGTTTAAGACATTTTACGAAACACCTAGTAATCAAGCTTTAACTTTATGGAGAAGTTCAGTTAGCTACAGTTTTGTGATGCAATTCCTAAAAAGCAAGGCACGTAAAACAATTTGATAAGGCTATCTGAGGTTAGGCACTAATTGCTGTAGAGTTCAAAGGGTGGAAGCCAGACAGAGAACCTGGGGGAACGGGCGGGCGTTACAACAAGTTACTTGGCAGTGTCTGCTCTCTTTTATTTCCATCTTTGCAGCAGTTCTGCTCCCACAACCATCCCTGCCCTTGTTCTTAAGCCTTCCCTCTTCCTCTTGCAGTAAGAGGAGGATGTGTTCCTCATGTCAGTACCACATTTTCCTTCCCTAATCCCACCATGAGGCAAATCTGTGCCATGACATGAATACTTTATCTCATAGGTGGATGAGTGATTCCAACTTTTTTTGCTCGCTTACAATCCGTTTTGTTCATACACCCACTCTTGATGTGGCCCTCCTGTTGTTGCAGTGGTATGTTTACATATCTCCCCTATCGCTGCATCTTGCAGGACCGGCTTCTTTGTTGTGTTTTGAGTTCTCCCTGAAGCTGAGCAGCAGTTATTTTTCTTTACAGAGAAGCTTGCTGGCACGCTAGCTTGTAAACGCTCATGCTATGTCCAAGAGGAGATTGCAGCTGACTATTGTTGGGTTTCATCATCGTCATGAATGCACTGCTTCACTTGGTGATGGCCTGTCAGTGAATTTTCTTCACCCCATTATCTCTCCGCCTCTTTCTTTTGCCCTCCTTTAGCCCTCTTTCCCATCTTTACCTGGAGTGGTTACGGCCTTTCGTACTGTCAAACTCATTATCTTCACTATGTCGAAATGTAAACACAGACCCAACCTTTAGAATTAAAATGACTTTCTGTGGTTATCAGCTGCATAGCTGCTATTGTCCTGTGCATATTTATTCTCTTCAACCTGTCCTCAAATCCTGCGGCTCTCCACTCCAGTGTGACCCAGTATCATGGTGGTGTTGAGTGGATGTGAGGGCTGCTGCATTCTGGTTTTGCTTGATTAGCCAGTGTGTGATGCTTTAGGCGGCTTTGTTTTGTTGCTGAATGGGCTGTTCCACTGAGAACGCAGGAGACGACAAGCAGCAGTGGGAGGAAGGAGGGGATGGAGAGGTGAAGGGAGGAGTGAAAAAGGAAAAGCAGAAGGATACTGGAGAAAAGAAAAGATAAAAGCTCTAGTATAAAAGGAGAGGTTGGAGTAGATAAATGAGACGGGAGAAAAGACTTGAGCAGAAGGGGAAAGCTAAAATGAAGAGAGGACGGTGGTGCAGAGGCAGGAATAAATGACCTCTCCTCCTGAAGAGAGGGGAGATAACTGAGTGTTTAGAAATGCTGAGGTGGACAGAAGCCATATCTTCCACCAACACAGCACCTGCTCGTCTGCCTGCCCCTTCCCATTCATTGACCGACTTTCTATTGTGTGCTTCTGTGTGTTCTGGCTGTGGCTGCTGTGTGTGTGTATATATATGTGCATACACATAATTATGCATACAGTTAGTATACCATTTTTGTTTTTCATAAGATTCAACCCAAGATATTATGCTCGAAACATATTCATTCTCAGACGCGAATCCCTGAGTCCCTACAATGCACCACCTCAATACACGCATGCTTTTATATCTTTTACAGTAAATTATTGGCGGAGGTTTATGCAGATGTTTCTTTCATGGTGTCTGCAAATGCAGATTTTCTATAAATCTCTAGGAAAAGATGCACAGTTCTTTTGGTTGAATGATATTATCTTCTTGGTTGTGGGTTACCGAAAAATAACAAACTGTTCTGACTATATTGAAAGGCTGACCGATTCGACATAACTCAAAATAGATTTTTGAAAGCCATGTTTTTGACCAATATTGCCATTTTTTCAATATTCATAAGTTCCTATGAATTAAACTTGAGACCTGTATTTGTTCTCAACATAAAAAAAGACAACACTTAATGCTGCTTTTATCTGCTCTGTAGCTTCTTAAGCTAACATTGGCTTTAAATGCAGGGGGACAAGCTGCTTCACCTCAATATTTCTTTTGTGAAAGTTCCTAAAAGTTTTAAGAGTCAGATACTCACAACTCTCATTACAAAATGTCCATCAGTTATACATGACAGCCACCAAGTAACCTACTAGCTATGTGAATAGAATTGATGTAACATAAAATATTTTCAGAAAGACATGCTACTCTGTTTTAACAATGACAAAACTATCTTTTGCCAAGAATGAATAGGCCAGTATCTTTTGTTGTTTTGCCAACTCACACAATTAACAATAATTGGCTACATCTGAGGACTTTTGCGATGACAGTTTTCTTTGTAGCTGTTGAAATAATTGGCTTAAACATTCTTTTGCTTGTTAAGCCGCTGTTAATTATGTTAGTTATAATTAAAATAGCGGCTCTTGCTGCCGGAAATTGCCCTTTCTCAATTTGTAATTTGGTTTAAAATCAATATAATCACTGAGTTCTACCTTTATTTATTTTATAGGTCCCTTAATAAAAGCTACAGGCTTTAGTGTAGGTCATACAGGCACTTGTATACATGAACCCTGAATATTCTTAGCTGCTTTGTAACCTAGTTCACCACATCCTCTGTCTGCTACACTCCTGATGACCAGACTCCATGACACCTGGGCGTAGGCTGATGGAGAGGGGTGATGAGACACACCAGAAAATACGGGGGATTCTTTTTTTCATTTCAGTATGAAAAGGAACTATTTTTTTGTGCTGTCCAGGCCTTTTGTCCAGTAATGTTCTTGTGTGTGAGAGAGTGCTTTTAACTCCTGTGCCAGTGTGTGTGTGTGTGTGTGTTGTATTTTCTGGAAGCAGACTGTGTTGTAGATGGAATAAAGCCCACTTTGAGTGTTGACAGTATTGGCTTGTCAGTGCTGATGTGGTGGATGAATGCTGAGTACTGTGGGCTACAATGGGGAGGCAGGTCTGCAATGTTTTCTTGTACAGGATGTGCCTGAATTGTACAAATCTCTGATAAATTCAAGGTTGTACACTAAAATGAAAATATGACAACTATAAGCCCCCTTGAGCTCCTTCTTTGCCATCTCGGAGCCTGACTTCCTCTTTTATTGCCTGTCTCTTCTCACTTTCACTTATTCTTCTTTCTTATAAGTGATTCTTGTTTTCTGCTTCCTCTTATTTTCCGTTTTCTAGAAACCCTCTTGCTCTCCTTATTTGTAGCTCTATATGTTTCCTTTCCTCTTTAAAAAAGCTGTTCTGTTGAAAAGACTATTGGAGGGACACACACATGCACACATTCATTCACACACAAGCGAAAGACTGAAATAAAGGAGCTCCTTATCTCTCCTACCAGAGACACTTCGTTCTGTGCTCGCATGCAGATGAATAATATATGTGGATACAAGCGCGTACACACACTCACACAAGTAACCAAATGGTGGTGGTGATTCTGACATGAGCTGTTGTATGCTCTGCGTTTGTGCTTTTTGCGTGCACGTGTGTGTGTGCTCTGTTCACTGCTGTCACTGTGGAGGGATGCAGAGTCTCCAAGGGCATGGTGATGAATGGGAGTGTTGTCACCAGTCAGTCAAGTCCAGCTCCCTTTGTACTGCCTTTATGCTACATGTTCTCCTATTATACCACACGTGCCGCATGTGTGGCGCGTATGAGCGTGGGTGTGTATTGTGTTCATTTGGCTTGAATGAAGCAATTGTTATTTGAGAAGGTGTGTGAACAAGGTGTTAACACATAGGACATTTGAGTGATGTGTATATGCCATGTGTCTTCATCTTTGTCCGCAACATGACATGCACCTGCTGGGACTTCACACCAGACACACATCCTTCTATCTCTAAAACAATCAGCTATGGGTCTGAGGACGATAAGCCTCTCGGGGCAAGGGGCAATAGATGATGGATTTCTGTGTAGCCCGTGGATATCCAATTCAAGCCTTCTTTTTCTGTGCACCGCTCATTATTTAAAGACCAAAAAGCAACTTGATATTCTGAGACAACAAGATTGTTTTTAAGGAGCCAGTTCACGGGCAACTTTTAGGCTAAAACCAAAACCTTTTCTGTTGCCTACTTTCTGTAATGTTGGAGATTACACATCCCCTGCATCAGATAGAATAGCATCATTTGCCTAGATAAGTACGCAAATGTTTGCCTTTGGCTTGCAGTTGGTAAGAAGGGTTGTCTCCTGTGCCAGTATGTAGATATGTCGGTGTGTGAGCACTGGGCTCAAAGAAAATGCTGTCGAAGCAGAAGCTGAATAATTTGCCTACAGATGCATTCATGATACGGTGACGTGTGCGCATATATTTGCTTGGCTACTATGTATGCTGAACAGATAGCTTGCAATATCAGAAAAACCCATACCTGAGTGTGGAGGTCTCTTTTTCCTACTGTTCTATACAGCGATACTTGGTACCACTGGGATCTCTTTGAGAAGACGAGCCTGCAGACTACACACACAAACAGTACATTACGCTACTTGTATATGTGGAGTTTTGGAAAATGTATGCCTTGGTCTGACCTGTATGCAGATAAATCAAGTTCAGTGGTGTGGAGGAAGGTAGTTTTGTGATGTAAGCAACGAACATAGAGCCTTATGGGATTAGTGTGGCCGTATTTTAAAATGAACACTTGGGATTGCTGGTGTGACTATTTTAATAACGAAGCATACTGTACCCACATATTCACACATTCAAGTCATGTTTACATATACTTCTCTCAGGAATACACTATCAAGGCTACAGTTTCATGTTAGTCCTAAAGTAAGCAATATGTCCAAATGTGACATATGAGCTTAACAAAACTAATTAATTCTATTTTTCTCTTCATGTTTTGTCAAAATATGTTTTAGAATTGTGGATTCAGAAAAATGCAACCATGGCTAACCGATTGACAGTGGCAGGGACAACAATGGGGGATATGGTTGCTGTTTGGGCTTGACTAATCTAAAAAAATCCAGCTTCTCAGTTTAGAGAGTCACGCTTCAGGATGGCATCATCTTGGCTATTTACTGTACATTTTCCCATGTCTCAGCAGTTTGGTGATGTGGTCAGAGCTTTTGCATTCTGCGTCCAAGGAGAAAATACAGTTGCCCGTGACACCAGAGACAACATTTTAGATAGAAGCCTATGCTAAGAGCTCGAAAAGGAAAGGTGTTCTGGTAATGCTTTCAAAGACAGACAATGAGAGTATAGCATGACTTTGAATGAATGGTTTGGCTTATGGTCTCGGACGCATCAGTTTGATTGCCTAGGGGCAATATGATTTAAATGATGCTGTGTAGATTTAAAGTACAGTTTAGTGAAGCTTTGATCCATGTTTTTCCATGACATATAGAGGTATACTGATAGAGTTCGCCACTTTCTACAAAGCACCAGCTTTTCTGTCTTGCTGTGATGGAGATGTAAGAGAGTATTGCGGTCTTTGAAAATACGATCATACAGAGCCTCCCGACTGTGTTGCAGTTGAGTGCTAGGATTCAGATTTTTCTACTCTTTGGTCATATGGCTCATGATGTATAGAGTAATGATGTCATAAAGTCCTTTGTGCTATGGCCTACAGTCCAAACTGTCACTAGAAAAATCAGGTTGATCCTAATTGTGTTTCCTAATTGTATATTTATTGAAGCTTTACCTTGTTAATTTTGCAGAACATATAAGGATTTGCAGTCTTATATATGCAGCATTGCAGTGCTGCATACACAAGACTGCAAATCTGAAGATTATTTTGCATGCTTCAAGTTTTTTCAATGCCCTGTTAATGTCATTGGATCGAATTTACTAGTCCTTGTAGCAGATGGAGGATATCTCAATACATACGTTTGATGTTATACCTGTTAGCCTGTGTGAAAGCCCTACACCTACCTGACACAATGCAGTGCAGGATATATGTAACTTCAAACCAATGTTGGTTTTATTATTAGAGAAAGGAGTCACACTGAACCAACGCATTTAGCGACTCAGGTGATGATAACAAAATGACAGCAGGGCTTTATGTTATTGTTTGGCGCACACACACACACACACACACACACACACACACACACACACACACACACACACACACACGCACACACACACACACACGCACACGCACTCTCTCTCAACTCCATGTGCTACTTCAGGCATCTAAATGGAAATCTGACTGGAGGTAAACATTCATTGTGTAGAGCAGCCCAGCAAACAGTCAGCCTGACAGGCCAGTTAACAGGGAGATGAAGGGATAGGGTTTAATAGGCAGCAAAGAAAGATTAGCAGATTTATTTAAGCAGGGCAATATTTACCAGTATGGACAATGCCAGATTGTGTTTAAATTGGCCTTTGCTGTTCCTTGAAGTATCATTTATTTTTAAATTCTTATTATTTAATTCTGCTCATTTATTATTACCATACTCACTGATTGTGCCAAGAGTGTGATGTAGTATCTATCATATGTTGTTTCTACTGAGGCAAGGGCCTCACTTGAAAACCTAAACATCAGAGTGGATTGTGGGATGAGAGCCAGGAGCCGTCTGCTGCTGCTGCTGGCAATAAAGGATTTTAAAGTTTATTGGATGCTAGCAGCTAATATGTAGTTACACTGTTTAAAATCAATTTTGTTGATAGATAGACAAAATGTAGAAATGTTTTTATCTGCTGTGTAGACTTTTCTAAATACACAGTTCCTCTTTAATAAAGTTGGGAATAGCTGTAAGTAAACAGTGTGTGGCTCAGCTTGTCACTTTCTTTCGCTTCCAAGAGCCTTTTTAAAGCTTTCTCTTCCTCTCTCCCCTTTCTACCGCCGTGGCAGCAAGTCTCCAGAGTGCAATAGGCACAAGGTTTTATCTGGCTTAATTCGTTTTTTCCTTTCTTTCCGGTCTTTTTCTCCACTCCCCCGCTCTCCCAGTAGATTTGATCACATTAGGTTGTTTGGTTGTGCCTCCTGCTATGCAGGTTGGCCTTATGAATGAGCCCACTCAAGGTCATTTGGTCACTTTGTCTGGCGATGCTTTGCACACGCAGCTCGAATATTTCCTTTATCTCTCGAAATAAAAAAAGAAACGTGTTGGCCGGCTTACATATCCCCCCCTCCCTCGATCCCCTTTCAAATCCCCATGGAGGCAGGAGAGAATGACAAAGTAGCAAAGTGAGCCGGAGAGATTGGAATAGAAAGACAAAAGCGAGAACCTTAACTCCCCTGATGTGTTCTGAGTGGATGCTGGCAAAAATAATCCCTCTTTACCTTCACACGACAATCACAGTGTTGACCTTAGCCTGCGATCATCAGCAGACAGACTTGCATCTTCATGGGGACAGGTGTGGTGTGTGAGACTGTTTGTGAGTGCCCCTCCTTTGTCTGAGATCAAGGATTAGAAAGGCTTAAAGATGGTACGCCTAAATGAAAGTGCGCATTTGTGTTTTTGTGAGGTGAGCGTTATCTAAGAGGACGTCAGCACTTAAATAATCTAGTTTTTGCAATTGAAACACTCTCTGGTGCAGATGCTGCAGTTACATTGGCCCTGGACTCTGAATGAGAAGACCAAAAATGTAGCATTTGGTTTATTTTCTGCAAGTTATTAATGTCTTATGCAGTCACCATAGCTCTGAAAAAAGATTTTTGTTGAAAAACACAAAATTGGCCACACATTTCCCCTCATATTATCATTTATTAGCTATGTATACCTATGAAGTAGTTCTTCCACAGTTATTCATCTTCTGCTATGAATCATTAGTAACTGGTATATAATTGGTTAGGTCTACTTACTAAACTTCCTCCAGGGCTTTCAGCTGCATCCTCTTATAAAGTATGAAGACATTGCATTAGATTACACTTGTAGAGTGATGCCGTCTCTGTTTTCTGATCCAGTTGCTTTGCTTGAGGTGTTAGTTTCACACAGTGGAGTATGTTATAAACCTTTATTAGTTGTTTTCTTTTTTTATGTTATGTTTTCAGAAAAAGTCAAGTTTGTATGATTTGTTTGCATTTTAAACAAGAGAAGGCTAGAAGAGCAAAAAGCTGTGTGAAGGATTGCACAACATTTCATCCCAAGGCAGCAATCTTTGTGTTGCTTTCCTCCGGCCTGTGATGTCAGATCAAATTTGGAACAGTATCAGGTAACCTGATTGGCCAGTGGAAGAACTCTGGGATATGAGGTATTGAGGAGCAACACTGCCAATCAGAGAGAAGAGAAGGGATGGGTGGGGAAGGGAAGGGAATAGTCGGAAAAATTATTGGCATAAGTAAAGGAATGAATTGAATGGTGTGTGTTTGTGTGTTCATGGGGTGGGAGGTACAGTGTTAACGATTGGATTAGAGCCAGGAGGACTGCTTTAAAATCCAACCTGGATCTTTTCCTGTTTTAGCAGAGAGAATGGTCTGATTCTCCCCCCTGCCTTTTCCTGAGATGTTTTATTCCTCTAGGCCTAGTGAGGGAACAGGGTCAAGAGGGCAAAGAAACTAGTAGCAAGAATATATAGTAAAGTTTATATGTAACTTTTTTAGACGAGTAGGAGGAGGTCAACTGAGATCAAGATTGATTTTTTTGTTGGAATGCAGTAAAGTTGGGGCCAGCCATATCAACTCATAAACTGACTGAGTCTGTGGGTGAGTGGTGGAGTTACACCATCTGTCTGTCGAGTAAGAGCTTTCTTATTTTACATCGTTCGCTCGCCCCAATCACCTGATCCACTTCATACATTCATATAGGTGGTTTTCGCTGCCCAGAAAGCCTCTCTTAACAGATGTAGACCTCTTGTCCAGACTGTTGTGACCACTGGTCTCCTACAGCTGCCACTCTCTACACAGGCAAAGTTTCTGAGGGGACAGCTAGCCCAGGAATAAAGAGGTTTTTACATGATGCTGTTCTGAATGAGGATAGAGATGCAACTGTAAGCTAGTTTATTCTGAAGCCTAAAGTCAATTATTATAACATAACTATTAATATAACTATTGTTCAGAATTAGACACAATATTTTGCATGTATTTGCATTTATAAGAAATATGGATAGTTTGACATTTTGGGATTAACACTTACTTCCTCGAATCTGATAGCTACTAATAGAGCTATAGTTGGGGGGTGATGAGCTTGAAATTCAGAAGTTCAAAGATATGCTTTTGCCAACTTTTCAAAATTAGTGATTAAAATATTCCCTTGTGTGATTATGTCAAAGTGTGTAAAAGAATATTAAAGAAGAAAGAGAAGATTAAAGAAGCTGTTTTGTGTTTGGATAAGGACACGGTTACAAGGTGTCCTTCAATCTGCAAAGTGTTTATCTCACTGTGGTTAAAGGTTGACTCTTACCCTGCAAGGCTGCGTTCCTCTGACTGTGATGTAGGCAGGACCAACAGGGCAGTGGACACCACTAAGTGAGCCTCGGCAGGCAGAGTTTGGCCTTGGGTCTTAATACTGCTGCAGCTGCAGGCAGATCAGTGCAGAGCAGCAAAGTTTTGAGCTGTAATGGCGCTCCAGTGTCTGTCTGGAGACTGATTTAAAATGGATGACCAAGCACAACCCCTGTAACCTCTGGACAAGCTGCCCCAGAGCCTGTCAGCTTCCTCCCCTCAGACTGCAGGAAGAGTTCAGAGGTGACACTCCCACATGTGCGCACACATGCATTGCTTAAAGAGTGTTAAAAGGTGATGTGTTTACATTATGCATACTCTGTTAGAGCTTACAAGCTACATTATACTGTGGGAGATAGAGTGTATTTAAGTCTACTCGCCACCTATCCATCTCATTCTTTCATCAGTGCCCCTAAATCTGGTTTGTTTCTACAGAAGAGATGCATAAGAGGCTTTATTGTTGGGCTATTAACGCATAAAAGTGTACATTTCTTTGGCTTGCTTTTGCCTCTGCATGAATTGCGTGAGTTAAGCTATGGGACAAAAATGAACGCTACATAGAAATACGAGGATGGGAGGGCAGGAACGTTAGGGGAAAAAGCCTCTGCAGCCATCTGCCTTTGTGCCAACATTTGGTTGCTGTGGCAACCAGTAAAAAGTCATTATCTTTAATTTACACTGTGGCAGGTTCAGGTGTTTTCAATTGTATCATTAGCTTTTTTCTCTCTGCAGTGACTCACCCATCTTTGGCAGTGGTAGTCCACTTCATTCTGGGGCTATTCATTCTTTTTTCCCTGTGTCATCCTTTCTTTTAGTGCACTGTGTACCTTTCTTCGAGCTGCCTCACAAGCTGATTTAGGGTCTGTGTGTATATCAAGCAGAAGTTTACTCTATCTGTAAGGTTATCCTGTTCTGAGGTCATGCAGTATGATTACACTGTGCTGTTTTAGATGGTGAGGGTTATTGATGTATGGCACTATAACAGAGCAAATAGTGACAAGAGGACAATTTGAAGCGGGAAATGACAGGAGCATAACAATGGAATGGCAGCAGAGACGACTGTGGGGAAAGTG
Organism: Eleginops maclovinus; assembly: GCF_036324505.1. NCBI lineage: Eukaryota > Metazoa > Chordata > Actinopteri > Perciformes > Eleginopidae > Eleginops > Eleginops maclovinus. The sequence continues at coordinate 13,472,455 of NC_086366.1, read as the reverse complement.
GAGGGCAAAGTGGCTTATTTCTTTCAGGTTGTCGTGGCGGCGGTAGTAAGAAGTGCAGATGAGCGATCGTAAAGTAGCCCTGTCTGTGTACCATTAGCCAACCGCAAGTGCTAAGCACTTACCAGAAGCTGCTTGTGTTAACCTCCTCCTCTCCTCCCCCAGACGCTAAACTCTCTCTCTCCCCTTCCTACCTCTCTATGCCAAAACTCTCTCTTTGTGTATAATATTTTTTTGCCTTATTTAGGATATCAGACACTCCTCTCCCGCTCGCAATCCATCCACATCCAACAAACGTTTAGTCTTTGTCTGGCTCATTTCATCTCTCTTTTATAGTGTGGGACACCGAAGTTCTTGAAAGGTTGCGTTTAGAGATGGAAAACCATTTCTCTCTCTTTGCACTTCTGAAAATGAAAAACACAATTCGCTTCAGTGTCTACAAACAATGCAAGCCTTCAAAAAAATTGCAGTTTAAAAAAAAAAACATTTCAATATAGCAAACCTTCACTACCTTGGTCGATCAGCCTGTGGGTGCCAACAGTGTCCAATTCAAGAAGAAATAATGACGCAAACAAAGCCAGTATTGAGATGTTCTGCCTACAACATTGTTTGAATTTGGGTTGTGCTTTAGCTATTGGAGAGCATGTTAGAAGCAGTTGGTAGTGCAGAGTTCAGGCCGTGCTTTTATTACTGGTGTCTGCTTTATTATCCATCCAAAGTGCAGGGAAAGATTGGTGGAATTGACTAAAGATGCAAGTGGAACTGTCACCTATTAACTAGTGTGTCTTGTGCTGCTTGCAGGGTGCAATGATGCTATTAGGATACTGCTGCCCAGTTCAGAACATTAGCACCTTGGGCACACACATGAGAACATTACAAGAACAGAGTAAATACAGGGTGGCAGTCACAGCCTCGCAGTGATCAGTGATATAGCTGCTGGACTCATCGCTCTCACAGGCCACACTCCTCTGAGTTTACGCTCTTCAGCTTTCTGTACAAATTAGTTTATATTACCTTTTCGTTTCCCTCACTGCACATCCTTTTCCCTCTTAGCAAAGAACAGGCAAGTCAAAAGGTGTGTGTGTGTGTGTGTGTGTGTGTGTGTGTGTGTGTGTGTGTGTGTGTGTGTGTGTGTGTGTGTGTGTGTGTGTGTGTGTGTGTGTGTGTGTGTGTGTGTGTGTGTGTGTGTGTGTGTGTGTGTGTGTGTGTGTGTGTGTGTGTGTGTGTGTGTGTGTGTGTGTGTGTGTGTGTGTGTGTGTGTGTGTGTGTGTGTGTGTGTGTTGAAAACATGCCGTATCTATGTTGGAGCATATGGTGTAGGTGTGGATGTTTTTGTGTGTGATGACCATCTGTCACTTGGTAACAGTTTGGGTGATCTCTGGTAGATCTCCCTGTTGGGATCATAGCACCTGATTACATACAAAGCCTCGGGGTTACAAGCCCAGTTGGAAAGACTGAAGCAACATGACTCTTATTCTGAATGCTAGTTCAGAGGGAAATGATTTTGTTACTTTAACTTTAGAGTTGGAAATATTCCTGTCCTGTGTATTTACTGTAATTTGTATAGTTAGATAATGGCCCCCTAATTGATATAAACAATGTGTATCTGGGTTAGGGGTTTGGCTTAATATTTATGGATTAAGTTAAATGTCCAACTATATTTTTGCAAATGTAATATGGTCCTGCACAAACAGTAAAAAAAAAAAGTCTTATCACAGCAGCAGCCATTTTGCACAAGTCACTCTCCCCTATGCTTCCACTACCTGTCTAAAGCAGGAAGCTGCATGAGAAAGACACAGGTGGACACTTTCCTTCATAGTAATGCAAAATAATGGAAGCTGTTTGGCTGCAATCAGTAATTGCTGCAGTCAAGACTGTGCTGTGAGTTTAGTCTGGCCATCAGGCCCCGCAGCAGTAGATAAAGTGATAAAAATGTAACTCTGGTGGCAGCAGCATTGCTCTGCGAGTGTGCACAGCTTTCCTGTCTCAGTCACCATCTGGAAAACACACCCAGCTCATCTATTAGACACCCACTCTAGCAAAGGATGAGCGCTCCACTGAAAATGGCTTAATAATGACAATTAAATTGAAGGTAATGCCATACAACAGCTGATCTGTCACTCGCAAATCACTGTATTTTATGTGGATGGCTTTCTCTAGAGTGGAATTGTGGTGTTTATTAATTGTGCAATTCACTGAGAGGCATTATTGAAAATGTTAGAAGTGTGGAAATGTGTTTTTATTTAGACATTCTCTGACTACATGAAACTTTTCCACACAGAGGTCAGAGTGCAGATTTGTCTACGGTACTTGGTAAGGAAAGAAAGATGCTCCACTTTCTGTTGAACTTTACTGTATCTTCAGTAGTAAGAGAGCACAACTTCTTATTTTTCTAAAGGTTTATGAGTTCTTTATTGAGGAAATCTATTATCCTTAAGTCTGATTGTATTTGATAACAGGGAGGATGTGCTGAAAGCAATGTTCAACTTGCAATAATGTACCAAGACATGAACGTGTATTTCAACAATGACAAGTGTAATAGTTTTGTTTGCTTTGAAAGCCAGCATAGGAATGCAAATACTCCTCAGATGAAATTTATCCCTCGGTATTGAAAGATGAGGGACAACCCATGTCTGAAATGAAACAAACACATACTATTGCTGTCAAACCAATTACAGAAGCAGTTTGATTAAAGGTGAATTCTTGGCAAAAAAGATTAAACTGCTGGGTTTAAAAACACGCTACCAAATCTCCCTTCCTGCCTGTGTCTGTGTGTAGAGTATGCATGCACCCCCCCTCCTCTCCTGTTGAGTGTCTGACATATTTGCGTACAGTCTATATCTGTCTGCGCTGTAGCTGTTTGTTTGTACTGTTGCATCGAGTTTTGCTGGGAGGACAGGACAGCTGTATTGGATGTCTGGATTTGTGTATACAGTTGTGCTGATGCTGACAAGCCATCTAGCAGGGGAGCAGGGATCAGATGTATGCTAATATCGCCAGCAGACAGTCTGCTCGTCTGACAGGGGCTGGGCCGCGAGGTTAGTAACTACCGCAGGAGAAGACAGAGCTTAGAGACACGGAGCACAGCAGACACAGGCTAAGACGTAGGAAGACAGGAAATATAGTGAGAATTAGAGGAGGGCCAGGGGGCATTGAAAGAAATGAGGAGTGAGGCAGTTCATGCCTGGCAGAGGGAATAACGTGGGAGGGAGAGCAGAGGCCCACAGATGAGCTTTTGTGCCAAAGGGAAACACAGGCTTGTCTGTCTTTCTGACCGTGCATGTGAAGCAACACTTGTTGTTGTTGTTTATTTTGTTAAGCCTGTTGAAAACTGCCATGGAGCAAATCATTCCATGTACCAAGTGTATGTTAAAATTGTACAACAGCAGTATTTGGTCCCCTAAATCCCAGTTACTATTGTACATTTCGTAGCCAAATAATTAATGATTCTACTACAAATGTTTGTACGTTTTCCTTTTTGAATTGTTCCAAACTTGTGACTGTGTGTTTGTATGAGTGGATTTCTGTGCTGGTAGTTCAAATTTAAAGCTGTCATTGTCCATGTTTCCAGCACATTATATTTAGCTGTGCTATCAGTAAGGCCTTCTGGTGCAGTTGAAGAGGTTAAACCGCAGTGACACACTCCTTCTCTGCCCTTACCACTCTAGACTGGATAGACTGTCCATTCATTCGGGATCGTTTCTTTATCTGACTTGAGCCTTTCTCTTTCCTCTGTCTCAGTTTCTTGAGCTGTTCAGTTATAGTCTTGAATTTCGGATTAGGCTGTGAATATGATCTTCTCGACCCTCTTCCTTTTGTCTTATTCCCTGATACCCTGCATTGTTGACTGAGTGTTTGTTTACAGTCTTTGTCCCTTTTTTTCTACGCTTATCCTGCATCCTTCCTCCCACTGTCTGTCTGTCCAGCTCCCTCCTCAGAGGGTCTGTCAGTAAGTGGCCGTCTATCTCTACCGTGCCAGGCGGAGTGAGGAAGTAGAAATGAACTTAGCAGAGAGTCAGGCTTCATGGCATTTGCACATAAGATTATGAAAAACTATAATATACCAAAAAACTAGTCCTTAGCAGACAGAATACATACAGACTGTAGAAGCAGTATTATATATGGAATGGTTAATGATTAATGATTAACTTAATGCACAAATGTGTATCATCTATGCCTGTGTGCAAAGATGTCAGGCGTGAAATAGAGCAGCCGTACAGGGATGTGTAATCTGCGGCTTTTTCATGAGGTTATATCACCATGTCATCGGATCATGCTAATGCAGAGAGAGAACCACTTGGGGTCCTACAAATGGAAAGATGCAAATAGCCATAGCTTATACATGGTGTCCCTAATCCAAGTCACAAATGACAAGCTCTTCTGGATCAGGACCTGGATATGTGGCGGCTGTCTTGGTGCTGTGTTAATATTTCTGTGCAGGAATTTGTTTTGTATGACATTACACACGACGCAAAGCATCAGCTAAGTGAATGTACTGACATATGTTCAAGTGGTGCTGTGCTTTTGTGGTTGGACATGTAACATGCATTTGCAATGGTGTGATGTGTGCACTCATTTGTAGAAGAGACAAATGACTTCTGATTTGGTGGAAACTCTAAATACACTGCACCACAGAGATCTTTGTGTAAAGTGTGTTAAATGTTAAGTGTTTGCAGGCGGGTCGTTTGAATGGTTGTTTATGCCGGTGTGTGCACCAGTGGTTGTACAATTGTATGATATTGTTTTGTGTCTTCATCAGCATACATATCACATTCATCATCCTGGTTTTATTCGGTACATTCATCTGTCTGTTTATACTCAAGCTGCAGGTAGAAGTAGTATAAGTGTAAACACCCCCCTTCTCCCATCCCTCTAGCTAGCCACAGCTCAATCCCCTGCCCAGAACCCTTGTACTAATGGACAACAAGTCTCCAGAGAGAGTTGGAATAAAGGGGGGAGGAAAAGTGTTGGATAGAGTGTTGGAGACAGGGAAGAGTTAGATGAAAAACATCTTGACAGATGGAGATGGGAAATCTATATGATGAACATAATGTTTGTGGGTGAGTGCACGAGAGACAGCAAAATAATAATAGGGAAGGGAAGAGTGCAAGTTTGACTGGATGCAGACTTACATCATACTGAAGGAGAGAAAAAGGGAAGAGCAAAATGTTTTGGGCTGGAGCAAAGGGAGGGATAGCCAGTCTGGTGAATTAGAGAGAAAGGGAGTGAGCGGGTTTTCCCTGCTGCCTCTCTGTCATCATCATCATCATCACACTGCTTCATGACTATTTCATGACCACTGCTTCTGTCAATTCCCAGCCTTCCTGAGTGTATACTATTGTACAACCAGAGGGCATGCTGGGAAACCATGCAACCTGGCTCCCACAATTATACTTGTTGAGCAGTTTTTAATATAAACTTTACTCCATTTGGAGTTTTGTTAGGGATCTTCATCGCTGAATATCTCTAAGCACCCAGGCATGTATTGGATTTACTGTATATCAGCCCCCTTTTTGTTACAGTTAGAAAAAGAAACCCCTGTAACTTTCATAATTGTATTCTACTTTTCATGACATGAGGATCTTTCTCATACTACATTCGGTCAATGTGCACTCTTCATTTAAGCTAAGCAATAGGGATATTTCTATAACAAAACAAGCCTGACTGAAAATTAGTCCCTGGCTGACTCTTCTTGTTTGTGCTGTAATAAAAGGAATGCAGCCACACCGTGAAGGCTGCGTTTTGTCTCCTGATGGGCTCTTCCCTGCTGCCCTTTGTAGCACGTGTTATGATGAACTTCACGCCCTGCCACCCTAGCATTAGCTTCAGGCTGCACTCCAATGCCCTACAGATGCATGCTATCTTCCTTGGGTTTTCTTGTTCGTGAGATAGTCAGTGACCTAGAAAGGGCAGGTTCAGTGTAGGCAAGATTTGCTGGCTTAAATATGTTTTGACTGTTTTCAACCATTAGATTAGTTAAAGGAGGAGGGAACAGGGAAAAGCAACAAGGAAATTGAGATATGGTATTTAGGTATGTCCTGCTTGTAATGCTGTTTGTGATTAGGCAGGGGGCGAGTAATGTGACGGGTCAGACCCTGACCCTTAACTCATCCTGGCCTCACCACGCCCTGCCCCTCTTCCCTGAGGGGATTCCAATGTGCAGCTCACATGACCCAGGCCACTGACCTCTCTCCCATTCCTCTCATAACCATTCTCTATACCCCCATCCTCTCAATGTGCTAACTTCCCTCTCTCAACCCCCACCCCGCCTCTTCCCACTGCCTTACACTCCTTCCTGCATTTCTTCCGCCTCCTACTCCTTCTCCTTTTCTGCTTACCCTCATGTTTCAGGGTCAGAGGCAGATGCAATGCAGGCCCTAACCTATCTCTGCCTTAGCCCTAGACTGCCTTGGGCCTCGAGACAGTGGTATGTGGCCAGACATGCGCACGAGACACCAGGCCTCGGGGTGAACCGAGAGACTGGCTGCCTGAGTGCTCGACAACTGGACTGTTGCACTAAGACTAGCTCAGGCAGTGGTGTCTTTATAGGACTGTGGAAAGGGGAAATGTATTCCCTAAATGAGGAGATTCATTGTGTATGAAATGCAGCACTTAGAGCCAGTAGACAGGCTGCTGACACACTGAATTGTGCCGTTGTAATATCATATATATTCCATGTTTCGGTCAGTTTGACTTGGGCATGGCAGTCAGTCTCATGAGGCTTTTTATTTTCTTCCATTATCCGATGCTATGTTTATAATCAATGCATCGAGTTGTCTTGCCACACTGACATGTCACTTGGACACACAAGTGCAAAAAAGGCATTATATCTCTTTTCTTTGTAATTCCTTTTGTGGTTATTGCATATATGCCAGAGATCTTTGTCACACACCATATGCCTAACCTGTACCATTCCACAATGAGTATTTTAGTTAACTGTCACAAAATGTGTATGAACTTGTAGATTCACATAAACCGCACACACTTGGAACACTCGTAGGCACATTCTTAGAAAAAAGATAGGTGGGGTCAATGCAGCAGATGTTCGTTGTGAGAGCATTGAGGCTGGCTAGCCTCCAGGTCTATAGGGACTTTAGGAGTGCTTGATTTTCTTTTAATCCAGACACTCTCACAGCTGGTCACAAACATGACCTATTTCACACATGACACACTGATCACCAGGGTGTTACACAGGATAGTGTCCATGTGTGAATGCACATGCATGTGTGCACCTTAATGTGTGAGCCCATATAGGCCATTTGTGAGTCTGCACCATGGCTTCTTACGTATCTGTATGTAACACCCTGTGTCAGCTCAGTAGGCCGCTGCCTTGAGCATGTCACTATAGTTCAGTCCGTGCAGGGATGCGGTTCCCAGCAACCTTTGCAGTAGCAGAACTCACAATCCTACATCAAATTCCTTTTTGTTTACCTCAAAAATGAAATATATACAATTTAGAATTCAGTTAATTATGACTCGTATGTACTTGATGTGATCCTATTGGTCATGTTTTATCCTTTCTTTCTTGGACTATTCGGAAAGAACCCCTTATAGCATATAGCTAACTACTGATAACATATGATCTGCATTGTAATACTCCTGAAAAGTCTGTTGAGTTCTGTGCTTTCGTGTTTGAGTAATGTTAAAAAAGAAAAAAGGATAAATGACACTCACTTTACAAGATTGGAATAACACCGCAGTAAATAATAGAATTTAGGGAGGAACAGTTGATAAATTGGCCCTTTTTAGATGTCAGTGAAATGTATTGTATGGATCTCATTACATTTGTATGATCTGATTAAAAGGCTGCATGCAGTAGCCAAAAACCCTAACCAGATGCAGGATGTGATGTTTTTTGTGACTTATTGTAGTTTTATGGTGTCTGCCTTTTCAATATTAAAGGTCCCCTATTATGCAAAATGAACATTTTGATGTCTTTTTATACATAAATATGTGTCCCTGGTGTGTAAATAGACTCCTAAAGTGACAAAACAACCCTCTCTCTTTTCCTCCTTACCCACATCTCTAAAAACGGGGGTACAAACGAGCTGATCCACATTTGCATCGGTTATGACCTGGGCTGGCTTTACATTGAACTCCTGGCAACGTCCCGCCCACGTGACACGTCCCAACCTATCGCCCCCCATATACAGTATCGAGCTGAATCCCCTCTGCAGCAGCTCTGTGTGTCTGTGTATTCAGCAGAATGTCTGCAGGAGGGACTGAGAATTGTTGTATTTATAATACATGTAATGTCACTGTTCTTGTGGTGAGCACTGAGAAAATAAGAGTTTCAGAAATAATGCTTGATGTGGTTTTGAACATAATATGGGGTTTAATCACGGCAGCATTTTGCTGAGTATCTCTCCCGGTAGAAAACGTTCACAGAAGAGAGAAAGCTGGATGATGCTGCAAAGAGGTGTGGCCAGCTTTAGGTCAGCTCAAATTTAAAGCTACAGTCACAGAATCAGCACTTCAGGAACAGGGCTGAAATAGAGGGGTATGAGGCATGCTACAGTGGGTGATCTGCTAGGTATTTTGCGCAAAACACTTCACAGACAAGTTTCGTATAGATATTGCCCTACAATATATTGTTTAAATATAGCATAATGGACCGTTAACGTTAATAGTACAGGACACAGGTGTGCTTTTAACCTGCCTACCCCAGCTCTATAGATACCAAATTGCAGTTCTTCTCATCTGGTCAAAGCTGTATATATGGCACTGTTTCCCAACTAGATGTGTTCCTAATGACCATGATTCCCAGGTCACATAAAATGCATCAAGCCTTGCTGAGAACAAGACACACCACATTTTAACATTGAGCACGGACTATCTCTAATTGCTTTGATCCATTTTTCATGTATGTTTCCTCTATAAAAATCAAAACACAAGACATTCTTTTGATATTGATTCCCCTTTTTCTGCTGGCACTGGGTAATACACCTTCTGCACTGGGGAGTTTTTGCCTCTGTAATGTTAATTCACAGCCTGATAGGAATTTTCTTTAGTGAGACTCAGGGTTTCAAGGCTTTGCCATAACTGTTGGCTTTGAACTTTGATTCTTGGTACTTAGCTTTCAAGGAAAACTCAATGTACAGTGTATGCAGTAGTAGATAGACAGAAGGTGTGAAGTTGCTTTTTATCTACAGTGAGTTCCACTATAGTAAGTTTCTTACTCCTCCTACTGTTTCCTTTTCATTGTCTCCCCCTCTAGTCTAGCAATGTTGAGCTTTGAAGTTCCTCTCTGCGCATCCACAGCTCTCTGTTGTCTAACGTACTAAATTCAGCTGCAATGAAGGCTTTGTCTGGTTTTGTGTTCTCTGTCAAAAGAGCTATTCATGATTAATAGTGGTTTTAATGTCTGTTTTGCTACATTAACGCCTCACTTATGACAGGGGATGGGCTCATATTGCAAGTCTGTGTTCTGGCCGTCTCAGAGGATTTTTGTTCCTTACAAATTGCGCTGTCAAAGAAGGCCATTCCTTAAAGAACATCCCTCATCCCTCGCCCCTCTTTAGTTTTAGGTCGGATCTACTGATGGATTAAATAACACTGAGATTGCCCAGTCAACTAAGCCGCTATCTTTGTTTATATGTACTATAACTTGACAGCATGGGACCAGTCGGTTGCATTTAATGTAGGTAAACATGTTGAGACATTAATGATGGTACATCAGCCAACTCTGATCTGTTTCCAGACTGCTGTATTGCGAGAAATGTAAGAAAACATGTTTTTGATAGAGATGAGTCAGCCAACAGGCAGTGCAGCTTTTTAAAATGCAGATGGCTTTCCCTAGTTGGCCAATTAGTAACATTAGCTCTGGAACACTTATCTGCTTTCATCTTCTTGTGTGTGTCTTTCATTTGGGGTGCAGGGAGCTTAGTGTGCCTGTTTTCACAAATGCGTGGCGGTGCGTGTGTGTGTGCATGGGTTTGTACATTCATGATTCTGTTCTCCGCGATAGTGAACCCCCACATAACTCTCTTTCTACTGCTGCTGGCTGTGAGAAAACTAACCACACTGTTAGATGCTGGATAATAAGCCAAAACACATACTGAGTCGCAACTAACATAGGAATGAAATGTGAAAGGCACCACTATTAGCATTGCAATCCTGGCAGTATAACAATTAAATTAGTTAAATGGGGAGAAATTGCCTTTTACTGAGCTACAGCTGAGTTAAATAATGTGCAGCATTCCAGCAGCTTTGCCACTGACCTCAATCTTTTCAGGAAACATTCAGTGGAGAAATAGGATCACAGATTAAACATTATTAACAGCACATAGACACACATTAGGAATTTTCATGAGAGACACAATAGCTTTCGAATAATAAAGCCTGTCATTGGAATGTTTTTATTATGTATTTCAATAGATTAATTATATCTCTCTTTTTTTGTCTCTCTCTCTCTCTCTCTCCTCTCTCTCTATCATGCAGGACCAGACCACATCCCAGTGAACTCCTGTTGCATGGGAAACCTCCTTCCTTGGCTGCCTTCTCCTCTCCCTAGAGCTAGCAACAGCATGGCAGGATGAGCCTCTGCCAGCTATAATGATGGCCAAAAAGCAAGATGTCCGGGCACCCACATACAACCTGGTCGTGGTTGGGCTGTCCGGCACGGAGAAGGAGAAAGGCCAATGCGGTGTGGGCAAGTCTTGCCTATGTAACCGTTTTGTCCGGCCAAGTGCAGATGACTTCCACCTAGACCACACCTCTGTTCTTAGCACCAGTGACTTTGGAGGCCGTGTTGTGAACAATGACCACTTCCTTTTCTGGGGAGAGGCTGGGCGGATGCTGGAGGAGGGCCCTGAATGCAGAATGAATGTTGTGGAGCAGACAGAATTCATTGATGATCAGACGTTCCAGCCCCACCGAAGCACGGCGCTCCAACCATACATCAAGAGGGCAGCATCCACCAAGCTGGCTTCAGCTGAGAAACTGATGTACTTTTGCACAGATCAGCTGGGGCTAGAGCAAGACTTTGAGCAGAAACAGATGCCTGAAGGCAAAATTATGGTGGATGGCTTCTTACTCTGTGTGGATGTTAGCAGGGGTATGAACCGTAGCTTTGAAGACCAGATGAAGTTTGTTACCAACCTGTACAACCAGCTAGCCAAAACGAAGAAACCTGTGGTACTGGCTCTCACCAAATGCGATGAAGGAGTTGAGCGTTATATTAAAGACTCACACACCTTTGCCTTGGCAAAGAAAAACCTACAGGTGGTAGAAACATCAGCACGCTCTAATGTCAATGTTGAATTGGCCTTTCTAACACTGGTTCAGCTAATAGACAAAAGTAGGGGAAAGCCCAAAATTATCCCTTACTTCGAGGCACTAAAACAGCAGAGTCAACAGATTGCCTCTGCCAAAGACCGCTATGAGTGGCTGGTCAACCGTATTGTGAAGAACCACAATGAGACATGGTTAGCAGTCAGTCGCCGCATGCAGTCTGCCCCTGAGTACAAGGACTATGTTTTCCTTGAGGGGACAGCTAAAGCCAAGAAGCTCTTCCAGCAGCATGTGCATAGACTTAAACAAGACCATATAGAGAAACGTAGAAAGGCCTATCTAAGTACTCTACCACAGGCCCTCTCTGTACTGTTACCAGAATTGGATGAGATAGACCACTTGAGCTGGTCTGGAGTTCAGAAAGTCTTGGAGACAAAGAGAGATTTCACCCAATGGTTTGTAGTGCTAGACGACACCCCTTGGGAGACCACACCACACATTGACAACATGGACGATGATCGGATCCCGCAGGACCTCCTGGAGACCCCCATAGCTGAAGCCAGCTATGAAACCCACCTGGAACATCTAAGGAATGAACGCAAACGGGCAGAGATGAGATGGGAGTTCAAGGAGAAGCTAAGTGTCTCTCCTTTTATCACACCTGGGAAACCCTGGGAGGAGGCCCGAAGCTTCATCATGAATGAAGACTTTTATCAGTGGCTTGATGAGGCTGAATATCTGGATATTTACAACAAACACCAGAAGGAAATCATTGACAGAGCAAAAGAGGACTTTCAGGAACTGCTCCTTGAATACTCTGAGCTCTTTTATGAGCTGGAAGTGGATGCAAAGCCAAGTAAAGAGAAAATGGGAGCCATTCAGGAGGTGTTGGGTGAGGAGCAAAGGTTTAAAGCCCTGCAGAAGCTACAGGCAGAAAGGGATGCTCTGGTATTGAAACATATCCACTTTGTCTACCACCCCACAAAGGACACCTGTCCCAACAGCCCCCACTGTGTGGACAGTAAGATAGAGCAGATACTGGCCTCCAGATTCCCTACCCGCTACCCATCATCAGAAAGTACAAGACTGGATTTGGGGAGGGCTGAACGGATAAATCTTGTCATCCTAGGGAAAGATGGGCTAGCCAGAGAGATGGCAAATGAGATAAGGGCCATGTGCACCAGTGAAGACCGTTACGTGTTGGATGGCAAGATTTATGAGTTAGCTCTCCGTCCCATAGAGGGCAATGTACGTCTGCCTGTCAATTCATTCCACACGGCAACCTTTACACCACATGGCTGCCTGTGTTTGTACAACTCAAAAGAATCCCTCTCTTATGTTGTTGAGAGTTTAGAGAGGCTTAGGGAGTCAACTATAAGCAGAAGGGAAAGGGAAAAAAGCTTAGCCCAACTGCCACTGTCCCTCCTTCTGGTCACCAAGCGGGGGGTTGGGTCAATTGGGGATATTGGGGGGGAGACAGCTCAGACTCTTATCCAACAAGGGCAGCAGGTGGCTGGAAAGCTGCACTGTTCCTACCTCGACCCTGCCTCTCCAGGCATGAGCTACGGTCGTAATGTCAATGAGAGGCAGATCAACCAGATGCTGAAGGGCCTCTTGGAATCAAGGAGAAGCATAAGGAGCAGCTCCCCTCCCTTACCCCCTTCATCCTCTGCATTCAGAGACTCCCAGTCTCAGCCAATGCTAGAGGCAGACCTGAGGATAGTCATGTGCTTGATGTGTGGAGACACTTACGACATAGACCAACTCCTTGCTCCATTCCTTTTGCCCCAGCATTGTCGTCCTGCTGCCAGCCTAAGCAGTGGCACATCTGTTTTGCTGGAACTCAGTATAGGAGGTCAGAGGCTGAACATTGAGCTGTCACTGCTCTCTTTTCATTCCTCCTTCTCACTCCGCAAAACCAAGCTAGTCCACGGCTACATTGCAGTTTACTCAGCTCGCCGCAAGGCCTCTATGGAGACATTATGTGCTTTCCTGTGTGAGGTCCAAGACATCATTCCAGTCCAGTTGCTAGCAGTAGGGGAGAGCCAAATGGAGCTGTCGGACTCGGAGTCAGCTAAGGAGCAGGTCAGTCAGGGAGAGGATCTGGCCCATGAATTAGAGGCCAGGTTTAACACAGTAATATGTGGACATGGTGGGGTAGTAGGGGGGCTTCATAAGATAGACCTTTTCCAAAGCTTTCTTAAAGAGGCTGTAGAGAAGCGCACTATTGTTGAAGCCACACACATGTATGATAATGTGGCTGAAGCATGTACCAATGAGAGCATCAGTCCGCGTTGTGGCTCTCCCAGTCCAGTTAACATTCTTATGGACTCAGAGGACGATATCGACCCATCACCACCTTACCCTACCCTGAGGGAGGATGGCAGTCTCAGTTCCCACCTGGGAAGTTTCAAGCTACCTGATCTGGACTCAAGTGATACCTTCTCTGTCATTTCTGAGCTAAGCACATTTGAGAGCAACCTGAACAACAAGGTTCCTCCACAAGTGAAGCCCAAGCCTGTCCGAAAGGTTAACCTTGGCCCCTACATGGACCAGCAGGGTGGCACCAACCGCCGCTCCTTGCCACAAGCTGTCACCTGGGCTCCAGGTAGCGATGGTGGCTATGACCCCTCAGACTACGCAGAGCCCATGGATGCTGTGAGCAAACCACGGCCTTCAGAAGAGGAGACAATTTACTCTGTCCCTCATGACAGCACACAGGGCAAGATTATCACCATCCGCAACTCCAACAAAGGCCACTCCAACGGCAGTGCTGGGGGGAATGGGTCCGACAGCGAGGCTGATAGCAGCTCCCTGGAGCGCAGGAGAAAGTTGTCCGCCATCGGGGTAAAGCCAAAGCTTTACAGAGACCGATCCAAACGGCTTGGCAAGTTTAGCAGCTTTAGGACAAGCTTCTCTATAGGCAGTGATGATGAGATGGGGGGTCCACCCAAGGCAAGCCAAGATGAAGTAGGAGCCCAAAAGGAAAACTCGATTGAGGAGATTGAGGACCCCAAAAGGAGAAACATTCTGAAGAGCCTGCGCAGAAATACAAAGGTTAGTGTGTGTCCATCTGTTTTGTAATATATGAATGATATACATTGTGAGTCTCACCTGTGTTACTTGACTTAATCAAGTTTTGAATCTTACATTTAGAACATTTAATTGCAATTAGTTGACCTTACCATTTCAAAACTGTTATTCTGTGGTTTTCCAAAATGCTGCATATTCATTTGGGAACATTGCCAAAGCAAATCACTTAGTCATTTTTTAATATTTGTTTTCAGAAACAAGGCTTATAAAAAACTTCTAATGGAAATCCTTGAGCCCTTATAAATATTTTGGCAGGACAAGTGTCACTCGTTATACTAGCGAACATTGTTGTTGTTGTTGAGCAGAACAATTTGAATTGTAATTAATGCCACGCACATACACATACAAATATTTTTTCATAGAAAGAATACATAAAATGCCCATAATCCTCAGTACAATTAGTTGGCTGAGATTCAATACATGTTTTCTTTGGCGGGGAACTGTTTATCGCTAAAGTTGAGGAATAACTAATGAGTTCAGTATAATCTCTTTACTCTCTGCAACTTAGCTCAGTGAAAACATGCCATACTCTAGGAGTTCCTCTGAAGGCATGTTATATTGCAAGACATATTTTATCCTGACTGCTCTGTGAAATTCTCTAAACTAGCCACATAATCAGAGGAAAAAGAGACAAACTCCAGTCACGATGCAATAAGGGAAATCTTAATGAATAGGGACAGAGCCACAGTATGAACTGTGCTATTTTATCAGTTTGTGCTAATTAATCAAGTTTCCCATTACAGAGCTAGCATGATTATGTTTGACTTAATAAAAAGAACACCAAAAAAAGAACAACATGCATACAATTGTCCCTGTAGCAGTTCATGAAGAAAAACTCACAATAAAGCTCAGGAAATCAGTCATAAACAACCCTGCTGTTTAGAAAACAATGCTAACATGCAAATCCAATTAATAATAACAAGCCCTGAAAGTAGTACAACTTTGCATTGTTTAGAAATGATTTGCCAAAGGTGCAGTGCATTTGCCATTTGTGATCTGTTGTTTGGCATCAGCGTCATCTAGTTAAGGCAGTGTGGTTCACTGTTGTGGGACTGCATGAAAGAACATGTCAAGGCTGGTCTCTCAAAATTGTTCCCTGTCAGCTTGGCTTTCTTTGATTCTTTCCTTTCTTTCACTCATATTCACAGTGATTGTCTGTTCTTGCTGATTCATACTTTTTGCTTCTGCATTCTGGTCACACTCTTAGTCTCTCGCCACATTATGTTTACCCCATATCTCTCTAGCCTCAGCCTCAGTCTACCTCTCTGCTGGTCGTTTCTGTGCTCTCACATGTGTTGTGACCATAGTTTTAACCTTACTCTGTTAGGCTTATCAGCCTGGTATGTTGATCATTCACACACATGGCGTGGCACAGAAGTGTCAGATGAATAGGAGTTACAGCTGTATATGTTGTGTGTCTGTGATAATTTCCATGGCTGTCAGTGTAGGGGAACAGGAGCCAGATGAGTAATGTGTTCACACACTGTGATGTCCAAGTACCTGCATGAAGCCTGTCTACTCACATAACTACCAACTGTCTAAAACAAACTACCAATAAATTGGACGAACCAGTTCAAGCACCATGTTAGTAAACTAGCCCCCCTCGCCCTTACTTTTACCAGACCCTGTTCTCTGACCCTGTCCTTTAAGGGGGGCAAGTGGGATCAATAAAATATCATGTGACACATCATTAGCCTGGTTTCGAAACAAATCCCCAAGAAAGTTGAAGCCAATTGAATTTAGTTTACCATTACCTTAATTTGTGCTTCTGATTTGTGTCCTACAGCAGTTCTGGGATCTGGATAGCTGCATTGAAGGCCATTATGGCTTGACTATAGTTGTAACAATGTGATCAAGTTCCATCACCTGTTTTCTAAGCAGCTGTCTCAAAGATAAGAGTCCATTTTCAATCCGCTGCTGCCTGAAATCCCTCAGGTTAACTGGCATGGTATTGAGTTATTTGGCTATTTCAGAGGGACGTGCAGGGGGACGTGTTGTAACAATGACTCTGCGCTGGTATGGAACCAGTTCCTGTTAGAGGCTTGTCAGGGTTAACAATAAGTCAGATGTTCAGTTGCTTTTAGGGTGAAAGTTTAGGTTTATGCAGTGTAAACACTTTCTTGGTCAGAGCCTTAGGGTGCCGTGTACCACTCTGAGTCATGACAGGCAGGAACAAATAATTTAAACTACACTCTGAGCCTGTTTCAAAACCCCCTTTACCTCAGGCAATAACCAACTGTGTTTCTTTCCTGCCTGCCCTCCCTCCGCGAGAGGCCGGAAACATTTCCTCTTTTCTCCTGCAGCTTTTTTCAAACCTCCTCAGCCAGCAAGAGAAATGCTTCAAATTCCTCAGTCACCTAGTTCCAGTCTAGTGTCCTCATACAAGAAACTAGAGGGAAGGAGACAATCAAAGGAGAAAACACAACATTGGAACAAAAATGAAATTTAGCCGAAGAGAAATGAGAGTTATGGTAGAGCTGGTATTCTTTTTGTATTGTGGCTTTGTGTTTCAACATCCTACTGGGCACTGTGTATATAGACGCTCACCACGATGTCTGTATGTTATTATTAAGGATGTGTTTTGTTTGTCTTTTGTGGTAGAGATCTGTTTTGTCTTCTCAGCGCTGGCAACATATCCTGTCTCAGTCAGCAACTAAAAGGAGTGGCCAGAAGGCAAAACTACAGGGGGATAAGACATTGAGAGAGAGGGGGGGGGGGGGGGGGGATAGCACAGATACAACACAGTCAGTGTGATGGGACACAAATAAATGATGAGCTGTTACGTTGAAGTTAAAAACAAGCTGGTAGTGAGTTATGACAGTACAACCCTACCACCACAGAGACTGTTGTCTTGTAGCTTCACAGCTATTATTACTACCCCTTTAATGCATTAAAAACCCCACATGGGTGGGCTTTGCATATGTGAATAAATACTTCACCTGTAAATGTGCAGATGTTCAGATAATTGCCACAAAAACAAGGATGTCTTTAGGTTGGGAAAGGAGCGTTAAAGAAGTATATTACAGTGATAAGTAAAGAAATTCCTGTTAGGAATAAGTTCATAATATCTGGATAACTGGCAACAACTGCTCATTTACTGTGAATGTCTCCAGTATTTTAACCTAGATTTTTTCGATGTAACTTTTCCAGTACGCAAATCTTTGTCATTTGAGTTATCTATGACATTTTGGTTCCCTGAAACTTAAGCACCCAAATGACGGGAAAGTATCGACAGTTCCCTTTTCCTACAGTTTATCATAGTGAAAACCTTGGAAAAAAGTGCCTGGTTGACACAAGATCTTTAATGTTAATAACAATATACTCAATAATATTATCTTGAAATTATACTTTCATAGGAATGACGACAATTAATGGTCTGTTTAATTTACGGTTCCATATCTTGTAGTTATTTCCTGACATACTCACTGATAATTATGTATCTGGAATAACCACAGATTGGCCGATAATATTGGTCTGCTTTAAGGTGGAAGTCTACTTAAAGCAAGCTGAAAGAGGATGTAACAGAAAAAATGTACTACATGTTAAAACAAAAGGTGGAGTAAAAATAATCCAGGTGGACCTTGATCTTCTCAGTCTTAATTAGTGTTTCCCCACTTGGTTTCTTGAGCACTGTTGTGAGTGAGTGTATATTTATGTGCTATCAAAAATGTTTGGTGGAGTGCAGTGAGGCCAGTATCTGGAGCAGAGGGCACGCCGGGCTTCTTCTCTCTAATGAGCCCTCATCTGCTTCTTTCCTGTGTCTGTCTATCAGGCCTGCACTGCTCCCACAGTCTGTGTGTCTAGCCAACCATGCATCCCTGCCTCACCACCCAGCCTGCCAGTGCAGAGCCTCAGGGGGCTGACAGACTTACTAGAGATCCAGGCCTAAGGGGCCTTCAAAACATTCCCCCTGAACATCATTAAAGCGCTGTACAATTATTGCTGATGCTTTAGCCATACCAAGGCAGACAGAGAATGTTGCAGGAGTGCATTACAGGTCTCTTAACAGGAGAAATTAATTAAACAATGAATAACAGAGTTTGATTATCTTAGAGCTGCAGTGCAGTAGAGAGAGAAACACTGAATGCCTAAAGATGAGGGCAATATGAGGAGACCAGAGGGATGAAGCAACCGATACATATCTCATGTATGCACAAAGCAGGATTTAAGTCAGGAATGTTTGATTTTTTATCAGTTTAAGGTTTAAAAGAATGTGCGGGATGGGTGTGGGTGCATGTGTGTTTTCATCTTGTATGCTCAAGTAGATACTAACAGAAATACAGTCACATTTCCAGTACAAGGCCTCTACTCTCAGCTTAATCTTAGACATGAATGGCTATCTCAGCAGTGTCAATGTCAAATGGACTCAAATAATGTTAAATCTACAACTTGAGTGCACCAACCAATTTTTGTCTTTTCTCTTGTTCTTTTTCCTCTAGAAACCACGAGCTAAACCCAGGCATTCCATCTCAAAACCCGAGAGCAACTACTTTGGTTTGCCTCTGGTCAACGTCCTTTCTCCTGAGAGGCCAATCCCAGTCTTCATTGAGAAGTGCATCCGTTTTATTGAAACAACTGGTAAGAATCTGTTTTACTTTACATTATAAAGACATGCTGAATGGCTGAACAAGCCTTCGTTTTCATTCCTTTAAGTGTAACCTGTTGAAATGATTATCAATGTTGCCTCTATGCTATACATGTCCTTTGAGATTTCTTTTCATATTCTTATTTCTGTGTCCTTATCTTAATCTTCCTCCCTTATGAGATTGTTACAAACTGTGGACTTCACTGCTAAGAGTGTGATTCTGTGGTACTCTTTAAATCACAGGCAGCCATTGTGTCCATGTGCATTTTTGATAGATGATAGTGCTTAGCTGAGATGTAGGCTTTATAGGTAAGCATCTTGGAGGTGAACCATTTTGGGCTGTAAACATGCTTTTTTATAAGCTAAATAGTTCTTTCAGATAAGTAAAGCAAAACAAGGTATGACTAAATCCTCAGCTTAAGCCGGTTTCTTGTTTGTAAATGTATATCACACAAATATTGTTTCTGTGGCAACTCCCAAACTGGTTCAAGTAAAAGCATCATATAGATTCTGTTAGCTTCTGTTTCCAGTGGTTACAGCACTTCCAGCTAACTTTAAAATGAGTCTTCAAAGCTTTCTTTAGATCAATGTGATGGTGAGAAAAGCCTTGGGGGATTTTAAGCTACAGTTAGTTGTGGAGTATAATGTTAGAATTGCTCTTCTAAAATACTCTCAACTGCTTAAATTTTTTGCTTTTGGTGTGGATGTTTTTTCCTTAAAACCCAGTCCCTTCTCTCTTCTGCTTTCTCCTCTCTGGGAGTACAGGAAGCACAGATGTGGTTGGATAGCTGCTTCTAACCTTGCTACCCTGTTACCCAGATGCTAAACCCCCTGCCAGGCACTGCTGGTGCCCCAATGCCCCAACTGCCACCAGCTGTTACGCTAGACCAGGGGCAACTTAGTTCAGGGTCGCAGAGTATTTATGAATATTTGTGTGCGTCTGTTTAATCTTGGCCATGCTGTAATCATCATTTAGATACTACTGCCAAACACCTCCAAAAATATAGTTTAGTTAGCTCTTTAATTGGATTTTCTGGAGCATTAACTCATACTATTTGGAACACTTGTGTGACAGTACCTTCTATTTGACCCTTACTTAGTAATGCATCCCTATATTAGATTACGTACTGTATTTTGTATCAGAAACCAAAATCAAGGTATTGTGGATTCATAAAACAAGTAGACTATTTCTAGATTATTATTATTTACTATTAGTATGTCTTTAATTAAGAAAGACTGTGCATACAAATACATTATATTTATTTGTTTATTTATATATATATATATATATATATAAAATATAAAGTCCACCATGGTTGCTTAAACCCCCAAGTTTCTTGAACAAAAAACAGGACACTGATGGAACTAACTGACCAATTGAAAAATAAATACTTTGTTTATACGTGCAAGAAATAAAAATATACACATTCCTTACGTAAAATTCTCTTTTCATGACCTTCCTAAAGTGAATTGCATGTGTTGCATGCAAATGCATTCCACTGTTATCTCTGTCCTGATTAAAGACGCTGGCCTTACAAAACATCCAGCGTGTTCCTCTGTGAGGGAGTATTGGGGCATAGCTTTAGATAACAGGGCATCAGTTTAGATTTCACCTCGCCCTGTTCAGGTGTTAACTGGAGCAGTCACAGCACTTAGTTCTGGATGAAGGACAAACTGGTTTAATATGCGTTCATATACACAACAGTGTATGTGGATACACAAGGATGTTTTCCGCCTCTTACTCTTACTCCCTCCTTTGGTATTTTGCCTAATCCTCCGTTTCCTGCTCTCCTCCTGTGCCCTTGTTCCTCTACTGTTTTCTCCAGATCCAGTCATCCTTCTCCCTCTGTCTCCACGAGTACCTTCAAATGTCACATTTGATTTTTCATCTCCTCCCTAACTCATATTTGTAATTCTCCACGTCTTATCGCCACCTCTCTCAATTCCACCTGCAGTAGCCTCCATCCCTCCCCTCCTTCATGCTCTCACTCCTTCCTATGTCAGCATGCTCTGTGTTTGTGATTGTGTGTGCGCGATTGTGTCAGCGTGTTTTTCACTATGGGGTTGCCAGGTAATGTTCTGCCCCATAGCTCTCTCTGTCCGATCAATATCAAGTAGGGTATCAGGTAGAAAATTGGCAGAATGTTTGGGCTCAGCACTTTTCTGTGTGTGTTTCGCTTGCTTCTGTGTTATTTATGTGAGTATGCATATGCGAAGTGTGCCCTGACACCTCTTACATTCAGAACTAACGTGCACAGGAATGCTAAGTTTACATTTGAACACTTGCTGTATAGACTGGCACACCCACACAGAGAATAACTACGACTGCAAAGGGAAATTAGTTACAATGTGCTATTCAGCTTCGATTGTGGCTGCTGTAAGTTAGACTTTACTTATCCCGAATCTTTGTCTAAGATCTGTGGGTATAATAGCACTGAAGGGAAATTACCATACAGCGTTAACAATTTGTTTGTCTCTATAATATGGGCTGATATTGAGTCATGTTGTAAGGCTGACTCTGGACCTGCAGCTTATCTTACATCCTTTCCCCCTTTCCTCCCTCTCAAATATACATACTCTCATATCTAAAATGGAAGATATCTCTATATATCTAGGAGTACCTCAACAACCTTCATCTGATCGACTTTATAATTGCCGTGTGTGTTGCTGAGGACCCAAGGAAGTGCTGTGTCGAGCTTGAAGTTGTTTGGATTAGTGGTTCTCGGGAAAACGGCAAACTGCAAAACCTGAGGCCAAGCAATCGGTCAAAGAGGGACTGCACTAGTCTGTTTAAAATTAATTTGTAACCTCTTACAGTCTATGATGAACCTGGTATATTTGATACAAAAACAAATTTGCCAAATTGTATAGTTATTGTCAGAAAACTTTGAGTTTATATTTAAAACAAACACATTTCTGAAGGCATTTGTTGGAGAAAAAATTGTTTTCTGTTTCTATTCCAACATCTTATTTCTTTGTTGCTTCTCTTAATTGTGCTTCCTAGCTCACTCCCTTTGTCCCTGAGAACAAAAGGAGTAGATATGGTATTTTGTGTTATTTTCATGCATTGTGAGTTTGTGGAAAAGCAGCATTTATAAAATCAATCCATTGTGACTGCTGTTATCTCTATTCAGCTCCGGCTTTTTCTCTATGTGTTCTGCTCACGGGTACAGAAGTGATGAGTGTGTGTTAGCTTGTGGGGGCATATCTGCTGGCTGTGGCAGCCTCCATAGTGACGTAAAGGGCAGCACCCAGCGACCAGCAGTTTTCGTGATGAACTGTGAAATCAGCTGGACTGCTCTGACCTGATGTGGGCTCAGCTGGAGTGTTGTCAGGCAGTAACATGCTGCAGGAGTACAGCCGCTTACTCCAAGGACATTTATCACTCTGTTTTTGCCCACTTGAGGGTGTTGGAAGCTGTAAAGTTGTTGTATTTTCTTCTACTATACAAGCTTTAGAGAGGTCTTTTATTACTTATGCACTGTAAAATGTATTGATAATTACACCGGAAGGTCTTTAGTTAAAGTTACATTTTCTAACATGACTAAAAAAAGACATTGTTAGGTAAATTTGTTGGCCACAGGAAGCGCTCATATTTATTTTGACCCAAGGAGGTGCAAAGTGCTTAGTTTGACCCTGGAAGAAGAGGATGCTGTGTTCTGTTTTTTAAGAGCTTACATTTCATTATCTCTATCAATGTAAAATTCTTCTATTCGTCTGTTTTTTCCCTCTCATCACCCCCCACCCTGCCATTTCTTTGAGGCTACTCTGCTGTTATGTTCACTCTCCTGCAGTCGTCATATTTGAAGTGATGTGCTGTTTTAAACACGTCTCTCTATATGTTCCTCTTTATCTTAAGCCCTTTATTTTTTCTCATTCTCTCCTTCATCAGTCCTGACCCTCACTCCTATGCGCCCTCACTCTCCCCCACTATCTCTCTCATACTTGGGTGCTGCTAGTCCTGTTTTGCCCCCATCTCTCACTCCCTCTCCCCACCACTTCTCCCCTCTCACTATCTTTCCTCCCATCCCTGTTTTCCTGGTGTCTGGCTAGAAAAGCTTTGTGGATAATTGATTGGTAGAAGGAGGAGATCGATGCTGTATGCCTTGACTGAGAGCTCTCCCATTTCCTCCCTGCCTCTGTCCCTATCTTGCCCTCCCTTTCTCCTTCACTCCCTCTGGATTGCTCTTTGTCTCTAACCAAAGTGAAGATGAAAACAGAATTTCAAGTGTGGGAGGTGGAACCTTATCTTATCAATGGACACTTAATTACATTCATATTGCTAGTACCTTGATGGACCGGCTCATTCCTCCAGAAGTGCCATGAATTCAAATATGTACTGGAAATATTTCTCAGAGATTTTGGTCTATGTTGACATGATATTATCCCATGGTTGCTTCAGAGTTGACAGCTGCACATCCATTATGCAAATCTCCCATTCCACCACATTTAAAGTGCTCTATTGGATTGAGATGGGGACTGTAGATGCCCCAACATTTTCAAGAAACTAGTTGTTGCATTTACAACCATGACATGTTAAAAAGAAAATCCCTTTTCCAACGTATTCTGCTATTTATTTTCATTCAGTAGACCACCTTGCCCATGTCTACAAGCCTAAATGTGTTGCTGCCATGTGGTTGGCTAACCAAATATTTGCATTAAAGAGCAGTGAAACTGGTTCACCTCAAAAGTCGTTGTCCTGCTTTGACTCGGTTGCTTGTTCCATGACTGAGTACATGGATGTAGTGTTTAAATACAGGACTAAAGGTTATATTTACTTGGCCTACTGCAAATGAGATAACTATTTAATTCAGGGAGTATTTAGTAAGACTTAATAAGAACTAAAGTTGGGCGTTCAAAGACGTGTTTTGAGTTTTCTCAAGGGTTTTCTGCTGATGAATTTGAAATACGTAGAAGGGCGGACAGTTTGAAGCTGTTAATGTGTTTTCTTCCCCTTGTAAAATGGAAATTATACAGCATGTGAGTAAAAATGAGTTTAGTTTGTCAGTGGTTGACTAAAATGCCCATCAAGACGTGTAAAAAATTGATGTTGGACCTTTTTGTTGGTTGTTAAATCTTTGAAACTGCAGACAATATAAGATTATTAGATAATAACTGGATAAATTATTACTGTAAGCAGATAGTAAATTCCAACAGCCACCTTTAAAGAGAAGCTGGAAACAGGATGGATAAACACAATTAGCAAATGTTGAATTCCAGCTTTTTGGCCAGTAATTTACATATTTTGAACTTAATAGAAAAAAAAAAGAGTTCAAACTTGCGCATTTTAGTATAATTACTATTCCTCCAGAAAATCTCAGTGTGGCCCTTTAATGTGTATAACTGCAATTTGACTGTTGAGTGTCTAAAGGTCTCACATCCTGAGTAATTATCCAGCACAGAATAAAGTTAGATGAGGAGAGTAAAAGCTCTTGGCATCTGCAGTCCCTCAAGTCATTTTAAAGTGTGTGGCTATTAAGGTAGCCTCAGCCTGTCACAGTGCACTGGTGGGTTCTTTGCAGGGCTGCAGGAGTGCTTTATGGGTTTAATAAATAGTGCTAATTGTGTGTTTAGAAGGAAGGGGACATATAGAGAGCATACGGCTTTAGCTCTTCTTTTTCAGCCCTTAAGAGTGTATGCAAATGCAGCATAGTGATATGCTAAGGGTCTTGGTGCTGACTGACCAGCTTCTATAAATACTGGATCATAGTTGCAAATTAAATCCATAACATGGTGATAATAACATTCCTTTTCCTCTCTCTCTCTTTCTCTCTCTCTCTTCATTAGGTCTGACAACAGAGGGCATCTACAGGGTCAGCGGAAACAAGGCAGAGATGGAGGGCATGCAGCGGCAATTTGAGCAAGGTACGTTAATACTTACAACACTCACAAGTACAAGTGAACACATGTCCATTCTTTCTTCAGCTATACACTTACAAGCTGCGTTCAAAGAGAAGATACAAAGACGTGTATGTCAGCTTCTATCTATAACAAGCCTGGATCCCCTTAATTAACCAGGGAGCATTATTTCTACAGAGGGAATTGGCCTTGGCTTCCTTTTAGACAGTAGACCTGCCTCCTTAATCTTCTACCTGCTCCTGTGTGCGTGCAGGTTCATACGCGTGCACCTGCATGTTCACACACGTGCACCTGCATGTTCACACACGTGCACGTACAAGAGCTCTCAAAATGTGTCTCCATGCGTGTGTATCTGTGGTGGGCAGTTAATTACCAGCAGATTGGTTTGGTTAATGAAGCATGTCCCTGCCAAGATACAAAGCCGAGTTGGTGTGTGTGTGTGTGTGTGTGTGTGTGTGTGTGTGTGTGTGTGTGTGTGTGTGTGTGTGTGTGTGTGTGTGTGTGTGTGTGTGTGTGTGTGTGTGTGTGTGTGTGTGTGTGTGTGTGTGTGTGTGTGTGTGTGTGTGTGTGTGTGTGTGTGTGTGTGTGTGTGTGTGTGTGTGTGTGTGTGTGTGTGTGTGCACCTATTTGAGGTTAAATCCAACACAACAGGTAATCAGAGTTGAAGCCTGACTTTGAATCATTTTGAGCAGCCGGCCAATGGAACAAGACAATTAAAGGTGAAACTACAGGGAAGGTGTCTCACAGCCATTCTGAAGATGGCACTTCACCAGCACGCTGCAGATTCAGATAACGCGTTAAAGGACAAAACAGGATCACAAGCACCGCACTTTCAAAAACTTTCAAAATGGAACTCCTCCTCAGACTGTTCAAGAACTCACTACCCTATTCTGCAATGCCTCTTATTCTTTCTACACATACTACCTTCTAAAGTAAAAAGTTATCAGAAAATGGAATTTTTTAATTAAGTCTCAGCATACACACACATAAACTTCTCTCTTATTCTCCCTCTCTTTTTCTCCACCCTAACCTCACACTGAAATGAGGGGAACTGAGCTCAGCACAAATTATATTTTTATTGAAGAAAAGAATCCTAAGCTCTCCCCTAAGATGCTTTTTGTGATTTATTCTTATTGATTAAATGATGAATTGAACAGACCTGAACACAATTCAAAACAACAACAAAGTATGGAAGTAACCTCTCTAACACAACAGTTGTTTTTCATTGTTATATACCATGATGATTCATTACATTTCCTAGAAAGTCAATAACCATAGATGATTTTCAATTCCAGAAAATCTAATACCAGACTTTAATAACTGAATCACATTGATACAAATCTCTTAAGAGTCCATTACTTCCATAAAACACTGTTTAAGGATTTGTCTAGCAACCTACTGTCTTGTTAAATATGTTTTGGTTCAGTTATAAGGAACAATAATCAATAACTTCAATGAACTTTTCATTCAACTCAAAGATGCTTTCCAAAAAAAAGCGCAACAAACGCAAAGTATAAAGTCTAAGGCAGAAAGAAGGGATGAGTTTTGAGACATTTTTTGTTGTTAACCTTTGTTTATAATGTTTCACAGTATCATTGTATAGCCCCTTCCGTGGTTGGGTCAACAATGACTCAGCAAAGAAGTCACTTATCTTATATACTGTCTGCTTATAGAAAAAATATATGTGATAAATGTGTTTTATGTTTAAAATGTGTGGTTTTTTTTTACAGACCACAACCTGGACCTGGTGGAGAAAGACTTTACCATAAACACAGTAGCCGGAGCCATGAAGGCCTTCTTCTCTGAGCTACCCGAGCCTCTGGTGCCCTACAGCATGCAGGGGGAGCTGGTGGATGCCTACAGTAAGTCCTGGGGCTCCGGGGTGTGGGGCAGGGTTCTGCACAGAAAACCTGAGGTGTATTGGATTTTGCTTTAAATCCTTTCCTTTTCTTTGTAACTTTTCTTTAACCTAACAAGTAAAGCTTGTGCAACACAAATCCACCCATGGGGAGAATTGGATTTGCCCTCTGTGAGGAAATGGGGAAAGGAGGAAAAAAGGGATGGTGGAGAGAATATTTAAATCCTAGTGAAGGCGGAGGTGGGGATGATTGCCCATGAGGGAGGGATGCAGGGGCACTATGGACGAAGTCATATGTTAGATAAACGAGGGTGCTCCTTGCGCTCTCCACGGCCTCTCTTTTTTCTTTGTGTCTTGTAATCTGTCGGAATGGAGATTTAAGGCATAGCTTAGTCTTGCATCGTGCCAGAGAGATTTACCCCCGGGCTGCAAGGCTGCTGTCACTCACCAAGCTCTGCGCGTGTATGTGTGTGTGTGTTTTTAACGGCCCCGGTGAGACTCTTCAGCCGTGACAGAGACTTGATAAAGCTCTTGCAGTCTGCACCACAATAACGGAAAGGAAGACAGAGTGAAAACAGAAAAGTGAGGTGGGGTTAAGAGACAAGAAAGCCTTCATTCGGTAGAAAATAGCAAATTGTGCTCTGCATTCTCAGAATTTGCGCTTTCTACTGTCAGACTGTGGTGGAGAAAGAGAGGCATACAGAAAAAGCTGGGCGGGTGGATTTTAATGCATATTGTCATGGTGACGTTACTTTAAATAAGCCGTAGGAAGTTATGTTTTCATTACCAATGATGGATGTACAGCTGGGGGAACTGGGGCTGTGTTAAGTCATTATAAGTTAAATCTGTTTTTGATCCACACTGACCTCATTGTGGGAATTCAAATTCAAATTCTCTGATTGTAACTCATGTTTGTGATTTGGACGATAGAACATCTGCTGTTCCCACTGCTTCTCTCTGCCTCGCTCACATACACACAGGATGGACTGTGTTAGCTGGTGACGTCAGCTTTTCTGACTCACTGCTCACTGCCATCAGGCTTAACACACCCAGTGTATGCATGTGTTTGTGTGTGAGTTGGTGTGATTTGTAGGACATTGTGATGGGTGTATTTTTCTCCTCTGGAATGTGTGTGGTCTTTGTCTGTTTATTTTTCTGAGATGTATAGTTTGATGTTTTGTGTGTGTGTGTGTGTGTGTGTGTGTGTGTGTGTGTGTGTGTGTGTGTGTGTGTGTGTGTGTGTGTGTGTGTGTGTGTGTGTGTGTGTGTGTGTGTGTGTGTGTGTGTGTGTGTGTGTGTGTGTGTGTGTGTGTGTGTGTGTGTGTGTGTGTGTGTGTGTGTGTGTGTGTGTGTGTGTGTGTGTGTGTGTGTGTGTGTGTGTGTGTGTTGTGTGTGTGTGTTGTGTGTGCTGAAACTGGAATGTGTGAAACTCGTACTGTTGTAGGATTAAATCGCTGTGTCCTGCACAGATTTTTTGAGAGCTGAATCTAATTGGTTCCACTATGCTCTTCAAACCTTTCTTTTCCATTGTACTCCCCCCAACTCATCCATTCTCAACTTAACTCTTACTCCCCTGACATCCTTCCTGCAGATTCCCCAACACCATTTTTTTCAGCCACTTTTCTCCCTCCTCTAACCTTTCTCTCGTCTCTCTCTTCAACAATTCAGAGATCAACGATAGGGAGCTGCGCTTCCAGACGATGAAGGACATTCTGCGCCGCTTCCCCAAGGAGAATTACGAGGTCTTCAAATATGTCGCCAGCCATTTGAACAAGTGAGTGACGGGGTCAGAGTCGACCTTTGACAGCCCTGCTGACAACACCGCTGGTCACCCAGTCAAGTGACCTAGTGGTGACATCACAGAACATTAGGGAGGGTGTTTCTTCCAGACAACTTGCTGTGTTGCCCATTTCATGCAATTTGCCATTAATGCCCTCCTTCAAAGCTGGAAAAAAAAAAACGAGCAGGTAATTTGTGGACAATTTAATAAACGTTTTGCTTTGTTTGTGTTGTGCAGGGTGAGCCAGAACAACAAGTCAAACCTAATGACCAGTGAGAACCTGTCCATCTGTTTCTGGCCCACGCTGATGAGACCAGACTTCACCACCATGGACGCCCTGACTGCCACCCGAACCTACCAGACAATCATCGAGAGCTTCATCCAGCAGTGTGCATACTTCTTCTACAATCAGCCACTGGCCGACGGCCTCCCGGGCTCCCCCACTTCTACGCTGTCCTCCGGAGGAACATCGGCCTACTCCTGCATGGCAGGGGGCTACTCATCTACGCCGACTCCGCCCCCGACTCCCTACGTCCTCCCAGCCACCCCTCCTGTCATTCCCCACTACGGCCCTCCTATCCACCACCACCACCACCATCACCTTCACCACCACCACCAACATCAGTCCCCACCCCACTCCCCGCCTGCTACTCCTCAGTCCCCGATCCCTGCCCTGCTGCCGCCATCCCTGCACCCCCATCACCCCCCTACGGAACAACACACGCTGTGAACCAGGGATCAAGGGAAAGAGGGAAAAAAACGAAGAAGACGGATAACTAGATTCAGAGAGATTTAAGGGTTTAGAATTTGAGATTTTGAAGTTTGGGAAGGATTTAAGAAGATAAATTGAAATGAGAACAGGAGGAAAGGAAGACAAGTTGGGAGATTTTGATTGAGATGCAGTATGTACAGGGAGAAACCTACATGTTTGGGAGAATAAGGGGGCATTTGAGCCTCTGATGCTGTTAGAAAAATGGACACACACACAAGGCAGAAAAAGGGGAACGCTGAAGAGCCTCTGAACTGGCAGTATGTTCTTTCTCCCTACTTGCCACTTTATCCCTTTGTCCCTCAGTCTCACTTCATCCAGACCTGCCCTCCTTGCCTTATAGAGAACCTACACACAAACACACTAGTGAGTGAGATGTTGCCAATAACTGTTAAAGGGACTCAGGGAGGGACTCGGAAGTAAAGTGAAAAGGGGAACGTGAACTTTGTTATGTTGGGATTGCTTCACCACACACACACACACACACACACACACACACACACACACAAACAGACATAAACTTGACACAAACACCCAGTGGCCAGTGTGCCTCTGAAAACCATTCCCTCAACCCCTTAGCCTCTAACTGTGACGGTAATTTTGGTGCCCGGTGCACATTTTTGCAATCCGACACACCTACTGACCCACCTGGAAGTCTGTGTACGGGACAAAGTGAAGCAGAGAACGAGTCCTGAATACATGTTTGTTTATTTTCGCCACTGTACAGAGGAACACGTGTTGCTAGTCACCCAACAGGATCTTCTGTCCTTTGCAACACACACATTCCTATCTATCAACCCCTCACACAGCCACACGCACAGACAAAATCAGTTTCAGTTGAGGCAGTATGCCAAATACAAAAAAAAAATTCCAACCGACCAGATCTACTACAAAAGTAAATAGGAGCAAAGGATTATGGGAACTCTCACACCCTTTGCATTCTGGGAAGGCTCCTCCCATCCTTCTGATTGCGTTCTCTCGGGTTGAACGTAAACCTCATGCCCTGTATTTGTAAACACATCAACAAAAAAAATTCCTACATTCATATTCCCCCTATCCCAACGCTTTTATTCTGTGACAAAATCTTGGGAATTGCAGAGAAACCCGGGGCCGATTGCTCAATGAGTGGCCTTGCGTGTAAGTGTCTGTGTGACTGTCTCTCTGTCTGTGTGCGCATGTATCCATGCCTTTTTGTTTTACCTGAATGTCCCTGTATTAGGCAGATAGTGGGAATAATTCCAGTGCTGGACCTTCACCTGTCATGTTGCTTCTTTCACGCTGTGGTGGTTTCAAGAGTGAGTCAGCGATGCAGTTTCCACAATAAGGACCTTGTTCAAAAAGCACTTTTCTGAGCACTTTGAAGGCACATTTTAAATTGGAGCTGCCATGACATGACAGCAAGCATTCACTTTATTGTCAGTGCAACCTACTCTCCTTCTCTCTCTGGAAGCACACCACTGACATCTAGAGGAAGAAATGGGGATTGTAGCCATTGCCTCACTACCACCACCACTGCATGGGCGTAGCACCATTTTCCTACTGTGGTTTTTGTAGCATCAGATTCTCTTATATGGGCAATCGTTAAGGTCGTTGATCACTGCATGTCTGAATTAAGAGCTCATTTGTTGTAATGGTTTAAATAAATAACAGCAGTTTTGATGATATCAAGTTACGCTCTCTAGCCAGATTGCAGCCAATTACACATGCAGTGAATAAAATTCCCTCACTGTCTTTGTTTTAGTTCACCAAAGCACTCTGCGCCTTTTGTAAAGAAGTGCATGCCAATTCCCAAACGTGAAAGGAAAGGAAGAGACAATGTAGCATTATGGGCCAGAAAGTAAGAGCTGGAAGTGAGGCTAAAGGTTTGACAGGTGGGAGGGGAGGCTTTTTATTGTTGAAAATAAATGGTAACCACTACTCCTGGCCCCAGCACGCTGTCCTCTTAGGGCACAGCCAGCATAGCACCTCTGGAAAGGAGACTCACACCTGCTCTTTGCAGACCCACATTTTTTTTTGTTGAGTGTAACCACTACTAGACTCTCCCGTCTCTCACTGTCATGCCACTACACCCCCTAGTCATTCCCAGTCCAAGGGAGACAGTTGGGTCTGGGAGAGACCGAACAGACAGTCCATTCATCCGTCTGCACGACTGGAGCGGAGCATCACAGAATTCCTGGGCCCAGCCTGCTGTTACCTTAGAAACCAGCGAGATGGGTCTCGAGTACAATTACTGAGCCCTGATCGAAGCTGATTTCAATGGTGTGTGTGTTTGTGCACGCATGAGTGTTTCCGTGAGCTTGAGAAAGTGTGAGCGCATGGGAACTTGTGCGTGTTAATGTTAAGCAGATGCTCACCAAGGTCACTTATTCAGTTTGACAGTGAATTGCATCTCTGCATGTCCCCACACTGTCATCTCTGCCCGACAGGAAAAAAAAAAACTTTTACCAAACACTGAACTCTTAAAGGAGCTTTTATAAGTCTACACTACCTATTTACCTAGTGTGTGGGTGTGTGATTGTGTGTGTGATTAGAGGAATTAAAAGTGTGTGTTTGGGTGGGTGGGTTTGAGCTAACATGTTATCAAGCTGTGCCTGGCTGATGGCCAGACACCATCGTGATCCAAATAAACGTGAAGGAGAGGAATGCAGTTCTCCTTGCGGTCATTACCCCGCTGTGTAACCCTGTTAGCTCGTCCAGATTACACACACTGATCCTCAGAAAAAGTGTGAGAGAGATGGGGTGGGGGGAAAGGTTGGGGAGAGTGAGTGAGAGGGAGGGAAGATAGACAGGGAACGTGTGAATGGGATCATTATTTGGGAGACCGAGGGAGGAAGGAGGGGTGACCACTGGTACTTGTGTGTGAACGCCGGCCAGTGGCGTTCCCTGTGTATATCAATGTGTTAATACTGAACTGACTGTGAGGCAGCCAAAGACTGTGGAAAAAGGGTAGAGGGAGAGATGGGAAGCAAAGTGACAATTTAGAAGAACAATTGAATTAAAAATGTGACTTTGGTTCAGCGATATATGTGGCTGCATTGCTTTCTTCTTTTTGTTTTTCTTGTTTTTTGCAACAATGGTGACAGATGTCTGTTAAGTTAAAATGAGAAACAAGCAAAACTATATTCAAATGGTTGTTTATTGGTATGTTAGGGGGTCTAACATGTTGCCCTTTAGTCAGTGGTGATAGAAAAAAAAGTTTCTTTTTATGTTTTATTTTAATAATTAAAAAATACAAAGCGTTTTTTTTTAACAATTTCTTTGTGAACGATTGAGAGACCAGCCCAGTATAGTGCATGATTTCTTCCCAACAAAGGAAGAGGGCTCCACCACTCTCACTATTTAAGAGATGATAAAAAATATTAAGAAATAATGGGGGGGAAATAAAATAATAAAAAATAAATAAATGAAGTACTGTAAAGTGAAAAGATAACATCAAACAAAAAAACTGTCATTATTTGCTGAGTATGGTAATTTGTCTCGATGGGAATGGTGTATACAGCAAGGCCTTATGTGATCTGTATCATAGTTAATAAATCAAATCTTGTTAAACCTTTGCTTCTTGTCTCTTTGTTACACACGAGTGATTACTGACACATGGAAGAGACAAGAAAATCCTGATGAAGTGTGTATGTCCCAGGACACAGTCTGTAAATTGGTGTAAACACATTTTAAATCGACTGCTGACCTCAAATTCACCTCAACAAAGCTCCGGTAAAGATACTGAACCTTATGTTACATTTTTCCTTGCTGCCAAATTACTGTTCGCAATCTCAAGGAAGAACTTGGCTCCGATCACTTTTCCTGTGAGGCAACACATTTCCGAAATCATTAAATCAGAAGTGTGCAGTCTGAGGTTTTTATATATATATATTAAAGGGAATTATGTTAAAATAAATGTGTAGCATTAATGTGCACATTCTTATTTCTTCCCCATGAATCATTTTGCAACCCCTAATGTATTGCAGCAGGATCACTTAAAACGTAAATAAAAACAGATTGGATACAATAATCAGAACCCAATATTTTAAACACAATAAATGTTGGTGTAATAAAAGAGTTGAAACATTGCCTGCATGGTTTTGATTTTGCAAACCAATTAATTTGGCAAACTAACTCACAAACACAGCAATCACGTAGCAGCCACAGGCAGGTTTATCATATTCAAACTAACTAAACTCCTTGCTGAGTCACCTTTTAAAAAAAGTTTGTTTAGTTGATATAAAGTGTGAGCATTCCTGGGCTGTGTTTTTTCTCAAGGACATGTGGAGGGAAGGAAATTTGGTTCCTTACAAACATTAAAATGAATACTGTTTTACAAGAAGAAATACAGTTGCCCTAGATATAGTTTTAGGGTTGAAGAGCCAATCACAGCAACTCTGCTCTATTATAACAGAAACAGGCCCTGTCAAACACACTAAATCAGAAAAGTAATCAAATACCATGTTGACTGTTGTTTTTGTAACAGTAAGATGTACCTTTATTAATCCCTGTGGGAGGAAAAACAGAACCGGTTCACACAGGGATATGAAACACAAATTTTAATTAAAAATTAAAAATTCTAATAAGTATCCAGTATCCAGAAAGGTATGTTTAATTGAAACTAAAAACCACACAAAGACATGTGAAGATTAAATTATCTTGTTCAAAAAGTTTAGTTTCATACAGCATTTGATACTCTTTGTACTGCAGTTTGTTCCTCGGTTATCTTTGCTCACTGTTGAAGGGCCACTGAAGCCACATGGGGGTCCAGACGAGGTCACAGCGGCCCACGGGACTCTCGGTTTTGCGAAAGCAGCTCCAAGAGGGGCTCCGCCTGTGCCATTTCCAGGGTGATGTAAGGATTTGGGTCCCTGTGAGGGCAATGTGAAGGCCTCACTGCCATTTCATGGTGCCCTCATCTGACCTTTTCATTGAGTCAAACCATAGGAAATCCATGTCCATGACCTTTGTGGTGCATCTTTCCATTTTGGCACAGGAAGAAAAAAAACAGAGAAGCAGCTGATTGGGAATGAAAAGGGCAGGCCCGTGTGCACACAGGACACAAGACCCTTGAACTCTAACCTTTAAGAAGTGTCATGAGGGAAAGATTGCTGTGGGATTTGATTGGAAGTCAAATATGGGAATCGTCAACATTGCTTAACTTGCCAAAGTGGTGGTGAATCAGGATTGCAGGATTTATCACTCATTTTAAAGGGAATTTTCTAAATGCGACAAGTAAAAACTCCATGGTGCTGCTGATTAAGCAATTTAACTAAATTATAATGACTTATTATTCGCTTTCTATTTCTTTGATTCAATGCTTTTCATTGTACATACACAAATACGCCACTAGGAGGCTGACTTGCCCCACATTACCCATCGACCATCGCGCTGTTGTATCCGGGTAAAGGAGACACACGCAGAGCATGGACCTAATTGATCGGGTCAAGGTTTGGATGTCAACAGTGAGACGACACTTTAATCCCGCGCTCACAGTGCGATGAATGCGTGAGACGAGCATCTGAAGACTTTCCTCATTGATGTCGAGCTCCACTTCCCCTCTCACAGTTTGAAGTTGGAGAAGGAAATGGGTTTGACTAAACTCCAGAGAGGGGAGAGGAGGAGGAGGAGGAGGAGGAGGAGGGGGAGAGAGCTCGGCAAAGTAAGCCGCGGAATAAAGACAAAGAACTTAATTTGAAGTCATTCTTGCTCTATATTAGAGGCGTGATGTGCTTGTTTAGTGCAAAGCATGACCAAAAAAAAAGAAGTTATGAGGTAGATGGAGAGGTGGAGGAAGGGGACGTTGCCTATATGGAGAAAAAGAGACTGCTCTTATGATGAGTCGAGGCACGTATCTCCGCTCAGCCGTGTCTTTCTGGGCTTCGGGCTCGCAGCTGCGGCGGCGGGTATTGAATTCAGATGCGGCCTGCATGTCTCCCCGCCCTGGCCGCTACAGGTGGAAATGCTCTTATCAATACGAACTGTCCGAGCCTGACTGCGAGCCGATCCGTCTCATTGATGATTTTAGGTGCCCCTGCCCTCCCCGAGGAGCCCATTGATTAATGTCTGGGTCACAGTGGTATTTCCATATTGATGGCTCGATTGATGACGGCGCTCCAGGAACAAACCGTATTGACCTGCCAGAAAGTGATACGCTTCAAACTGTTCGGCGGATGTATTTATGCATAATGAGGGATACATAGCCTAATGTGGCGGAGGCACCTCTAAATACTGGAAGCCTGTGTTCTACTGGCAAATGTACTTAAAGGCTATATCCTGAGAAAAACATATCACTATTCCCACAAAAACGACAACCTGTTATACTTGCACTTAAACCACTACTAATTTAGATATTGTTACTGTGAATACTTGGGTAAATTATAGTGTGACTTTGTACTTTATAGTAGGCTATTTTTACCCTTATTAAACTATAAGATTCAACTTTATTGATCATCAGGAGGGAAACTAAGAAACAGCAAATAAACAAATCAGTGAGGCACAAATAAGTAATGGCAAATCGAAGTTAGAAAGCTATAGTCTATAAGTAGAGTAAATAAATGATGTATTTTCTATGTGCAATGTTTGTAATTCATGTTGATTAATGTAAACTCCTTGTCCTTAGGGACAGTTCTGAACCTGGGAGCCAAGAGCCCTGATGTGTCACCAGATCAATTTGAGGTTTAGTTAGACGATCATCAAGGTAGGAATCATAATTATTTTTTGCTAAATACTATACGTTTATTTATTTCTAAGAACATTTATCTGAGCTGGGAGACAAACGTTTCAACTTGAAAGACATCTGTAACATCTGACGAGATGCTGCGGTACTAAAAGAGATTTAGAGTTGCTTTATGCTGCTAAATTTGGGGAACAACTTTATATTATTTATTAAATATATTTTTAGTAACCAAATCCTTATGGAAAAACTTCTAAACTTATGACATCTTATTAGGTTGCATGTGCAGAAAAAATTACCTGTTAATCACTACTTTGGTATATTAGTTTTCAAAGCAACATGAGACCGTTACCATGTTTAAAAAAAAACAAAAGTCAAATTATCTGTGCCGAGCTTGCAGGTGCATTTTTCTTCTAAATTATTTAGCGGGGACACATTATCTCAACTATCTGCCGAAATAATGATTCAGTATGATGGACATACTGTCGTGTACAAGGGCTTAATAAGTGCTGCTAATTTGCATTCAACCTAATGTCACCTTTTTAGCTGTGTATGCAATGGATATTTTCCAACTATTTTAAAGTTGTTTTGTGTGGTGATTACATGGTTTTGTCAGGCCCCTTACTGCTGTGTGTTCATATTGCTGTATTATTTCAAGGCTATATTTTAAAAGTGGCTAGTTTTTCTTCATAGGGTCAAGTGCAAACACTGCATAATGCAGAACAACTCCACAGAGAGCCCAGAGTTGTGAACCCAATTTTGCAGACACCTTAATTTAAAGGACAGGCAGACAACAACATGATTCTGTGGGACTTGTTCTGCTTGTTGTGGAGATTACTTTGGAGGCAGAGGGCATTGTGTGGAGAAGATAGTCAGTTTGAAAAAATATAGCCTTGAGCAGAACTGATCCCATTTTACGCTTTTAGGGTCAGTGGTCAAAACGGGTGTTCGGCCTCCAGGTCTCCATGACATGGACCGGGGGCTTACAATGTATATCTGGTGATTACATCTCCTGAAGTGGAAAAAATGCAAATAATAAATGTATGAGCAACGTGCTTGTTTTTTTGCTTGATTAATTATGCCGTTTAATTCCAGATCCACCACGCCGCTCCACCGTATAATTTCCCAGTGGTCTTGGCTGTTTCTTCTCTCTCATGCGCTCTCTCCCTTTTTCCTCATTGCAAAATGAATCATGGATCCAACCGTCTGTACCCGGGGGAGAGTGGCGAGCTGGCGAACGGGCTGACCAATCATGAGCATCAGAGGCAGACACACTGACGGAGGGAGCCTTTTGTTGTGCGCTGCACTCATCAAGTTAGAACACAACTACCCATTTGGCCTGTAGACAATTAAAAGATGGAGAGTAAGGAGGCAAAATAAGCAACTTCATCTGTGTTTATCAGTGTGTTTTCTCTCCCTTGTTACATTAAATCTCTTCCTTGCTCTGCAGCTTATCCAATCAGACTGGCCAGTGTGTGTTTATCTGAGTGGGTGGCAGAGTCTCATCACCATTCAAAATGTCGACTGGGACCATGACCGCTCCTCTATTCCCAGCCTGGCCAACCCTCTCTCAGCCTCCTGACAGTTCCAGGTTAGCCTCTCTCTCCTCTCTCCCCTTGGCTCTCCTCTCCTCTCCTCTCTCCTCTGGCTTTCCTCTCCAGCTCTCCCAGGGGCCCCACTGAGAATACTGCTCAGATCCAGGCCTCTGAGCCCAAAAGCCGGCCCTAATCCTCCGCATCGATCGCCCTGAGAATTTCCTCCCTAGCACAGCAGGCCCTGCTCCTCGGCGCTCGCACTCCTCGCCTCGACCCTGAACAGCCAGCACTTCTCAGTTAGAGAGGCAGGGAAAATAGGGTCAGGCACATTTTGATGTGAGGTGCGTTATTGGGTGCTTATAGAAGGCTGCACGTCGCTCCTGAAAGCACCAGTGTTGTTGCCACTCTAAATTAATTTAGCCTTGTCTGTGATCAGCTCCATGAACATCTCTCAAACTGATGCATCTATACGATGTTTAACCCAAGTTAAATTCAGAAGAATGGTCTAAATCCCTTTACCATTGTATTCCTTTGTTCTGTGTAGATGAGTTTGAGAGATACAGTATGTTGAAAACTCTGAGAAATCTGAAACCACACATCTTAAAGGATAGGCCACATTTTCATTCATCATGCTGATTAAGATGGAGTAATGGAAGTTGCTGTGTGCTACACAACTCTGCTGGAAGATGAGAATGCATCATTACTAGAGTCCTCCTGGGAAAACTCCCAACCAACTGTCTATCCGGCGTAACATACTCGTTCATAATTTATTTACACGGCAAGCTTCCCCTGGACTTTGCTGTGTGTGTTTTACTGCAAGTGTGGAGGTATTCGAGAGGTATTTTTCCCTCCCTCTGTCTGCTTGTGAACAAGAACAGCAATGCTTACGAACTGATACAATATAAATGATTAAACCTCATACTTTATCAATACAATTGCTATGTGGTCAACCCAATCATAAACAGAAAGGGGGGGGGGGGGCTCTGGAACATTTGGCCCCGTCCACATACCGCTCTGTGGAACATTTAGAGCATTTCTGTCAATACTGGCAGTTAAGAGCCAGTACAGATGGTAATGTATCAATACTCTGTTTAAACAGGGCTCCGAGCCACATTTCTAAATCAGCCCCAGAGATAGTTTTGGCAAAGCTGTTTTCAGTCCTTCATGGGTAGATTTACAAATGTGGTTGACTTGTGCTTCATTGGTGTCACAAAACACTGCAGATGCATATTTTATTGACACTTGGATTTTATTCCTAGAGTTCTATTCAATACTTATACCTTTTTCCCTTCTGAACATGTTCCTCGGCCTCTCTCTACCTATCATTCATTTGCGTTTTTTCTACCTGAGCTAACCGCACACTCTTAGCCTCACACAAACACTCTATTTTTGCTGTTTTTCCCTCCATATCCTCTCTCACAGCCCTATCCTTCAGTGCGTCCCTCTTTCCTCTCATACCTCTCCTTCCCTGCCCTTTCCTCACGCCTGCTTCCTTCCTTCCCTCACTCTTTCTTCCCGTTTTACCCTTGCTTGCTCTGCTCTTGTCCGCTCCCTCCCTCCTTCTCTGCTCTCTCCCCTCTTACTCTTTATTAATTTATTGGGTTGTTATTCTCCTTGCCTGGCTCTGCTAATGAAGGCAGGATGCAGATGAGGGCGAAGGTCGTCTCCGTAGCGATCGACCTCACCGCCCCGCAGTATGGCACTCTGACTGGCACAGGTCAGTGGCAGCTGTCAATCAAAACACACACACATGCACATTCACACACACATGCACTCTTGCATCCACACACACTATCACTAAAATGTATTAATATATGAAGATATTATCTATTGCAATTAACAGTTCTTAATTAGCCGTACAATTTCAGATGCTTTGGAGCACACTCGTATAGCACGACTCTTATAGCAGATGTGTTTGTTTTATAAACCCCTAATATTAAGCAGGTAGTAACATGCAACCCTTTGTCATAATTTGTACAGGTCTGTTAAATTGTGAGCAGCTTAACCAGCAAATTGTACGCTCTTGTATGTTTTAATTTTCAACAATTTTAGATGCCGGAGAAGGAAAAAAGGTCCAGATTTTAACAACAGAAAAGGGATTAAAAAGTAAAGTTTTTGAAATCATGAAGTGAATTTAGAGTGGTGTATTATGTAAACCTATTCACCCTCTGAAATAAATAGGATGGACAGAGACAGCAGGCTAGAAAATGCATGGGATAAACAATAAGTACTAAAGTTATACAATCCTACAACAACCCCCCAAACTTAAGACTCCAAAATGATCATAAAGTTGACACAATCAACAAATCTCTAAAACATTTCAACCCTTATAAGGTAACATTGCTGTGTTTATTAGACTGCTAATTAGCCAATCTAATAATGCTTACATGCTAAAGTAAGAGTAGGAACATGGTTAACATTACACCGGCTAAACTTTACATTGTTAGCATGCTGACGTTAGCATTTAGCTTTAAGCATCTCTGTGCTGTTAAGTACTGAGGCACTGCAGATTTTTTCTTCATGTCTTGTTAATCATATTGCTACCCTTTAAGGGGTCCCGACCCCAATGATTGGAACAGCTGCCCTATAGAACATCAAACATGTCCAAAAGGCATCACCTTAACACACACACACAAATACACTCTCAGACAGTCTTTCATTTAACATTTGCATGCCCACAGGTTGAATGGTTATAGCAAAGTGTCTCGCCTCCTGCCCTGTTGTTCATTGGCCTTGACATGGTGGAGACCTCTGAATTACTCCTGCCTATGTCCATATCCCAGTACTTGTACCATTAACAACCTCTGCTCTTCATCACAGCATGTCAAGAGATTGTGTGTGCGTATTTGTAGATGCATTCTGCATTCAGACATTCTGTATGCAAGTCGATTTTGTTAATGGTTATTGTTATGGGTCTATTTGTGTGCTCAGCCATGTTCTTGAGTGTGTTCACCTGTATCTGGGCGTGACGTCTGAAAATGTGCATGAGTGCACAGCAAACTCACACACACACACACACACACACACACACACACACACACACACACACACACACACACACACACACACACACACACACACACACACACACACACACACACACACACTCACACATATCTCTATTAGCGGCATAGTAGTGTTAACAGTGTTATGCCATGCGTGAACCTCCCCACCTTTCCCTCATATCTATGCAAAGCTGGGGTCCTGTCAATCAGTCACCTTGGTGACATAGAGCCCCACCTCCCCAATTAGAGCTGACAGGGCAGGATTAGGAGGGGGGCGGGCCCCCGCCGACCTGCCTACGTGTCAATCACGCGCCGGGCATCCACACGCCTGTTTACTGTCAGATCCCATCTCCGTCTGTCAGACTGCACGGCAACCATCGCCCTGGGAGGAGGGGAGGAGGGTGAGGGAAGGCGAAGAGGGGGGAGGAGGAGATCTGATCAGAATTAACTATGCTTCTCCCCACAGACCGGCCGTGCTTTTAATTCATGAAAGGGATGAGAGCAAAGTGGGAAGAGAGAGGGAGTGATAGAGGGAGGAGAGCATTTAAAACCCAGAGCAGGGCCTTCTTTAGAAGTTTTCAGAGTGATGTTTCTTCTCTCCCTGACAATCACTTTTCTTCTCTCGCTGACTCTCCCTCCTGTCTCTCTCTCACAGACTTTTTCCGAAGGTGTGATTCATGCCGCCTTAAAGCTGCTACAATTTATCAACAGCCTAACTCTCCCTCTTTCTCTCTGAAGTTGTTATTTGACCCTGGGTTTTTAAAGTCGCCCAAATATGTATTAGTGTTTTTGAGTTGGAGAGTTAAGGTCAATTTATTTAGTTCTGCACATGCTCATGCAAATGTGTGTCTCTGTTTTGTTACGTGTCTGGGGATGAGGGTCCTGGCTACGCACCTACAGTATTGAATACATAATGTTGTTATGCTCCTTGGACTGTGTGTGCTTTAAATCTGTGTCGTGTGTAGTGTGTACAATGTTAATTTATTGTGTGCTCTTGTGTGAATGTGTTTGTGTGTGTATTTGTTGCCCTGCGATCCCTTGTATGCGTTTTTTCTTTTTAGGGTCTCCAGTGTTGGCCTCACTTTGACCCCGATGCCCTTACTCTAATCCTCTAGCAAAATGAGGGCTGTGTGGGGCTAAAGGGGGTGTTTGGGGGCCTGAGCGAAGCCATTGTTTTAGTATTCGAGGACCAGAGAGTGAAGGTCCTGGGGTTATGAGGGATGAAGAAGAGGATAACAATAGATGTTACTGAAAGAGAAGGGGGGATATGGTCATTATATTATGTTTTTGTCCCATCATGTTTGTTCGTTGTTTAGTTAGCATCATTAAAACTCAAAAATAGTTGTTTTTTCTGTGGATAGCACTAGTATGTAGCCATTTGGAAGTGCTTGAACTTTTCTCTGAATGGCCTAGCCAATTTTGGCTTAAACATAACACTTTTATCCAATCTTTAATACAAAATACAAAACCTATGTGCAAGATGCTAATAAAGTTATTCATTTTTGATATTATTTATGTCAGTAGTGCCTACAGTAACTGTGACCAAAGTATTTTGGATATGTTATATAAACCTTGAATGCTTTATGCATTTGCAACCACATTTAATCTCAACTGTAAGCCATTCTGCAAAATGTGGTGGTTTATTCTATCTATAGGCGGCGCAACAGGAAATTATACTTTTAATTGGCCCGACATGAGTCTGACTTGCCATCATGCATCTTTGTATCAAACCTTCAAATATTAGCTCTCACTTAGCTCTGTTTTAGGAATCTACAAACTTCATGTACATGTGGCTTTTCCGTTAGTCATCAAAAATGTTCACCATAGTTGCCAACAGAGCTGTCAGCTCTGACCAAAAATGACAATATGAGAGTGGTGAGAATAGTCCAAAACAGTAAAGTTGCAGGCATGCCAGCCAAAAAAGTGCTGACATTTATAAAGCTCTGTGAAGGCCAGGAGAGCTGCAGATTCTCTGTAGGTCATCGCTACACTATCAATAGAACTACTACTATTGTCATTTAATAATAGCTCATTTGAATATAAACATGTTTTCAGATCCAGATGTGCATTAAAAACACCTAAACACTTAATGATTATATATTTTGTGCAGCCTTGGCATAGGTATGAGCTCCCTGTGCGTGTAGTTAGCTCTATTTCTTGCCTCCACGTCTCTTGAATATATATATTAGCATTTTGTTGGCATGATTGTCAAAGTCAAGTTAATTAATAAATGTACGTTTATTTTGAACAAACATTTTGTCAGCCATCGTGCCGCATGCTTCTGACAGAAGTACATGTACCATGTCATTTCTGCTGATAGCTGAATGTTCCCAGTATGTGTTGGTACAGGGCATATGTGGGTTGAACATGTCAGTGCATGTGTGTGTTGGTGTGTGCGCGTTTGCATTAGAGATGCGTTGCAGGGTTATGTCTGAGACACAGCTCAGGTGTCTGTTGGTGTCTGTTGAACGACCTCGCTGCAGGGAACAGGCTATCAGGCTTAGAGGGAGGCTATCATGTTAATTACTTTACACACACCCCGCCAGCCAAGCGTGCAACACAACTGCTGAGCTCACACACACACACACACACACACACACATACACACATACACACACACACACACATGCACCTTGGCTCCAACACTGTTAAACTCACGCACATACACACGAGATCAGCCGCCTTTCTTTAATTTTGTCGTTTTTCTGTCTTCTGACTCTCGCTGTTTGAAGGCCTTGGACATGAATTCCCTTTTGCTTTCAAGAAAGATTGTTTTATATTCTAATCAATTCAAGTCCGCTCTGTGAAATTAATTGACATTCATTCAATGATTTTAAATTCCTCCGAGGCTGTTCTTTTGTTTCAGCCTGTCAGCGAGCTGCAAGTGAGATCGGACTAAATGTTTTGTCATCTCACACTCCAGGGTAAGCCTGCTCCAAAGCGTGTGAGCCTGAGGTCAGCTTAACCTCCTCAAAATCTCAACTCTCGTCAACTTTAGTGCTTGTGAAAGGAAAGGGGAAACAATACAGATTTATAATCACAAACTTGGGTGAAGCTCATTCTTCAGTGGCAGACTTCATATGTCTTCTCTGGAGGATTTTTTTCCGAATCATGTCAGTGGTTTTGAACGGCGGGTCCAGCGCGCTCAGGCCGGGGAAACAGAGGAGTGGTATTGGCTGGGGCAGGTTGATGCCTTTAGTTAAATGATGCTGGCACGCAGAGGGATTGCTTTGGGAAGTTGTCA
The DNA here is from genome assembly GCF_036324505.1 of Eleginops maclovinus. Taxonomy (NCBI): domain Eukaryota; kingdom Metazoa; phylum Chordata; class Actinopteri; order Perciformes; family Eleginopidae; genus Eleginops; species Eleginops maclovinus. The sequence goes on along the minus strand of NC_086366.1, from coordinate 13,428,843 downwards.
TCCATCATGATTTTAGAACGACTCAAAGCAGCACTCTGCTTTTGGGGTTATGGTCTTGGATCCATGATTGATGGGAAGTGGATGTATGTGTTGGAGGGAGGAGTGAATAAGTGACTGTGTATATTTGTGAGCTAAAAATAAGCAAAGCTGCTGGTAGTTAAACTGTTCCTCTGAAGGAGTGTTTGTATTTCCCTCTGCTCTTTTTTATGTTTTGTTAAGGAAGTTAATTGACACTGATTAGAGTTACTCTTAACTAGATAATAACGATCAATGTAGCATTTTGTGAATCCTACCATGTGGCAAAATGTCTATATCCATTTATCTGATTCATTGCACGACTTCTCCCCCATTCTTTCCATGATTGTCCGTGCGTACGCCTGGATGCACCCCTGTGTGTGCCTTATTGTATTGCTTTAAGCTGAAGCATTTTGTCTGTCGTTGCCTTTCCAGCTTTTCCTTTTTTCCAGGTTCAAGTCTCACCTAAGTTAATTCTTCAATTAGCGTGATCCCGATATTCAGGAGGGAGCCCTACAAATCGATGTCCAATTAGCAAAGCCTCCCTTGCCCAGAAAAAAAGGGGGACGACCGCCGTGGTCATGTTCAGAGGACAGGAGGTTGGGTTGGGGCCTGGAGTTGAAGGGAGAGGTTTTAGAGGGGAAGAGATATAAAAAAAAGAAAGAAAGAGAGTTAGCATATGAGGGCGAGGAAAAGTGAGAAGAAAGCATTCGAGGTCCGTACGTGGGTGGAGGTGAGGAGGGAGCACTGGGGTCTGAGGAGGTGGGGTGTAGATGTTAGATGCTCAATCAAGCTGTGTGAGGACAGTGTAATTAATCCATTGAAGATGTCTGATTGCAGATGACTTTGGGAATACCAGAGTGGTGGCTGGGCCTCGGGAAAGGGGGAGGGCAGGAACAAGATGGATGCAGGGATGCGGGGAGTAGAAAAGCGGAAGGGCAAACAGAGGGAGAGAGTGAGATTAATTGAGACAAGAGAAAATACAGTACCTTTTTAAATGAGAGGAATGAGTTTCAGTGACAGTGTAAGAAAAGGAAAGAACGGGGGGGAAAAAGAAAGAATTGATCATGTCCGGGTCAGGTCCAACCATCCCTCACAGCAGCGCGGGGACAAAGACCTGCAGCAGATGTCACATGTATGTAAAGAAATAATCACAAGGCTTGCTAATTCATCCCTGAGTTTCCCACTGCTAAAACACTCTCTTAAGAGACAAATGAGTGTCTATCCCGTTCTAATGCTAATATGCTTTTAAGGCACTATAAGCTGGCAGAGTTTCGCTTTTATTTAATGGACTATTAATTTGTTTGAATGCATTTTGTCTCGGTGGCTACACTACAGAGTTGGCTTGGCTTTAGCTCAGCTCCTGAATGGCACATGATTTACTTACCCACAGCTATTTGGAGGCTAAGCTTTCATAATCTAATTAAATTTGATAAAGCAGAGTAATCATCAGAGTATTATGGCGAGTACTCATCATACTGATATGGTAATTTAGTTCTATCCTGATTGAATGTTTTCATTAAAGTTTTTTTTTTTCTGCATTCATGTTTGAATGTGTTTTAAGCCTCATTCACTTTGTTGCGCGTTGCGGTTCATAGTGGAGCAAATGATCATTGTTTTCAACAAGAGAATGACGGTAAACTATGCTGGATATTCACAAGGCGCTACCTTGCACGCATACAGGTAGAAAATGCTGACAAAAGTCGAATCCTCCAAAGTGTTTTGACTTCTTTCATGCCAGAGAAAACAGACTGGATATTGAAAAAAAAAACCTTTCAAATTGAAATGGATGCACACACCTGTGCAAACTGTGCAGTCTGTAAGTCATTGCACAGTGACACGTTTTTGTTGTCTTTGCTCTGAACTGGTTGTGCTTTTTATTTCCTTATTGTTTCATGTTTGCGCCTTTTATGACTGTTATACGTCTTGCACTTTAAATATTAATGTAAAGCATCTTATGGCGTATGCTCACTACAGGTGCTGTATCAGATCAATTTATTTAATCCAACAAATTAGAGTTTAAATGAAACCATTACTATCCGATCAAAGCGGCCTTCAGCTTCAGTATGTATAAATAAAATCATATCGATATTTGGGATTGGATCGGGTCCCAGATCCCGCCTCTCCTTAATGAGAAATATTTTTATATAATCTCAATTTAATATATATGGCAATGACACGAGACAGTTTTTGGGCTGTGCTGCTTTGGTCTCAGATTGTGCCACAGTGGAATTCTTTCGTTTTAAATCTAGCTCATGCCTCAAACAGCTGCCATGGTTTGGGCTTTCGTCATGCTTAGACAGAAACTATGCTGTTTCATGACAGGTTAGTGACGGTCCTGAGTTTGCATGACCAACCAATCCACTCCAACTACCTCCCTGTGCAGACTTTTGGAGACTGGGATTTGAAAAACAATATTAGAGATTAGAGATACAATGTTTATTTATTGTATAGGACCTTCCTTTTTAGGAGACCATGCTAAAAACCAGCTCGACTTTGCGTCTGTTTGGGAGTTTCTGCAGGTGAATACCTAGTCAGACAATAATAGTCCACATGGTTGGCATCTTCAAATAAAAGATAAGGTAGTAAATCCCAAAGTCTTTGAGAGAAAACGTATTGGTTCGGCTGCACTCTTCCATTTTCCTCCTTGTATTAATTTACAGAAGGAATTACATTAAATTATTAATGCAAAAAAAGCAACCTTTAATACATTCAATGAATAATTGAAAAAAGAACATGATACTATTTAATGGATTGCTTTTGATGTATCTGCATGCCTACAACGGTCAAGGTTTGTGTCTGTGTGTGTGTGTGTGTGTGTGTGTGTGTGTGTGTGTATTAAAATCACCATGGCAACAAAGAGCTGGTACTTAAGTAACGTCCTGCAACACTGACCTGTATTTACACGTGTGCGACTCAACTGTCGGAGAATTACATTTTTATTTCAGATGAATTCTCACAATTTGTCTATATGACATTTACCATTTGAATGTAATAATCTAATGACGTGATTACAGCAGAAATTAAATGTGAAACAGCGTCTGTGCAAACGTGTTTTAGTGTTTGATAGCAGCAAAGCAACTGTGCACAACATGCTTGTTTGTGCATGTGTGACTATGTATTTGTTTACTGTATGTCTGCCATTATTGAAAGGTAAGTCTGTTCCGTTACTCAGTGCACACACGTTCCTGCCAAAATCATTATACCCTACCTTGCTTCATGACTCACTTCTGGAAATCGTGGCTCATGATGGTTTTCTAAGGAGTGAACGGTATAACTGTGAGTGACACATAAGGTTTTGAGTGAAAATAACGTGAAGGGAGAGGGGGCGTAATAAAAATTAGTGGGGAGAAAGATAAACAGAAAGATGACAGTCTGAGATAGAGTGATGGGGAGATGCAGGAAGACTGCAGAGAAAATTGTCCAGAGTGTAGAAAAACAGTGACAGACAGTGGCAGAGTGGAGGGAGAAATGTAACAGACAGAGTCGGGGAGAGCGGGAGAGAGGGAGACAGGCAGAGACAGACAGAGGGAGAGATAGACAGTGACAGAGGGAGAGATAGACGAGCTGTGTGAGGATGCAGAGTGTGTCCCCCTCTCTCGGCTGCTGCCAGAGGCAAACAGACAGCCTCTCTGCTGGTGGAATGCTAATGCAACAAGCTGCTGCTCTCTTGTCTTCCCTCCCTTCTTACCTTTCTTCTTCTTTAACTCTCCTCTGTGCAGAAAGTTTAGAGACTATAGACACAAGCACAGACTTTGATAATGGAGACCCTGGTGCTTTTCTATTTTATATAATTTGAACTTTTTCGTTCTGTCATGCACATGCTTGTTCTACAAATTATACACGCGGAGCATCTTTCCGAGGGAAAATAATGATAATTTAATGGGTGTGTGTTGAAGGGAGTCAGAGGTGAGTTATTATTTGACCTTTCTCCCGCACCTTCTCCCCGTCTTATACAGACATCATGTTTGTCTGCAGCTCAGTAGCCATGGCTACCGGGGTGTCAGTGGGGGGTCGCCATGTCATGGGCCAATAGCAGGTCAGTCGGGCGACCTCTCTCTGTCCGTGTCACAGTCAGCTGACCTTTGACCCACAGCCCAAAAGAGAGACACATAGCAGTTGCTCGGGGACGAAAATGTCTCCTGGCTGTCGTCTAGACAGGTTTGCTAACTTCCATCATTTAAGACACTCACACCACATCACACGGAGAAACGCCCACGAGTAAATACAACAGTTGTTTTTCCTTCTGATTTCCTTGCTGTGGCAACAGTCATCAGTTCTCAACTTCAGGCAGGACATAACCTTGAATGGAGCAAGCTTGCTGAACCCCCCCCCCCCCCTGTCTGTCTGTCTGTCTGTCTCTCTGTCTGCATGGACATGGCAGCTTCTGAGAAATGGCGGCACACTCTGAAGTGTGATCCATTTAGATAGTGGCAAGGTTCTCTCCCTGTGCACACACACATGGTGCACACTTACGGTAAACACACACCACGCAACAAACAGACACGGGTGCACTCGCTTACACACCAACCTGTGTGCACGCGGACTCAAAGAAACAGATCTCTTTTTTACACACACACACACACACACACACACACACACACACACACACACACACACACACACACACGTACACACACACCCCAGTCTCTTGACATACACTTGCTTGGTTGACAAGTCGTCTCAGATAAGCGTGAGTGACAGGTAGGGAGTGTTGACTACTAGTGTGTGTAGAACACTCTTGGAGATATCACCACCTTATGCTTATTGAATTATACAGTATTTACTTAATCAGATTTCTGTTATTTACTTCAAAAACAACAGAAATCAATTTCCAGCAGATGCAGGGCAGATTAATATTTTTCTCTTTCTGTTGTGTTAATCCTGTATCTGAAGACGCTGCCTGCCTCTGTTTCATTTTGGTTGTTAATTTTCCTGCCACTCTTTTCTATCTCTGTTCAAACATATTGCACTGCCTCCGTCATCTAGAGAGAATCTTGTCCCTTTTTTGGCAGCAGATGTATGTTCAAGCTATATTTTGAGGATTCAGGCCTTGTATATCCGCTCGCTTACTCTCCCTTCCTCCACTGCCTCTATATCCCCAGGCCTCCCCGTGCTCCATTCCTCTATTTTCTTATCTACTTTCTTCTCCTACTTGCTCCTCTATGTCATTGCCAAATCTTTCCTGTCTGCTTTTCTCTGTCTTCTTCTATCCCTTCCTCCTACCTCTCTGTTTCTTTTACACACCCTCTTCTCTCTCTATCAGTCTCTCTATTCTGTGACTGCTCTGGCTGGTCCCCCTGTGGCACACCGTGTCGTGTCCCTAATTTATTTATAATTAGTGCTCTTTGTCGGGATGCGTGGGGAATGTTAAAGTACACGCCACCTCGCTCTGGGTACAAATGGGCTGGTGTTCCTCCATCCTCTCCGCCCGCCCCAACTGCCCAACCGACACGGCCACTGGGATGGACAGAACTTACATCGCAAACCCAGACTCTTAAAATTATAACGACTCCACAGAGAACAAGGCACTTCAAGAAATCTCGATCTTATCAAGTCTGTAAATGAGCAGTAAAAACACTTTTTTTCGGAATGTTACCACAAATCCCTTTGTTATCAATATAGTGTAATATAGTTTTGAGAAGTGAGGAGCTGTATCACAAAAGGGGTAGACAGGTGTCTGCACTATACTAAAGATCAATGCAGTTTGATTTTGGAAAATAAAGGAACCAAATGAAAAAAGCTGTCAAAAAATCTTCCTCCATCATCTGCTCCTGCATCGATTTCACCTGTTTAGAAAAAATAAGGTTTTAAGGCAAAAATAACTTAATAAACAAGAGTGTACACTCTGACTGACACCTCCTGAGATACAGATACACATTGTCAGTGCGCTCACCTGTGCAACGCTTGAATGCAAAACAGAATAACAAGATGGGACAACATGTAATCTGAAAGTGTAATTTATTAAACATCCTGTTGAATTTTAATGGCCATCACTTGTAAAGTTGAGTTGTTTTGGGGGTTTGAGCTACAGAAAAAATTTGTTTTTCTTTCACACCACATTAATGTCAGCACTGTCTTTACACATAACGTACATGACCAGGAATGACGGCGCTGACAGGACTTGGGTGTGTGTGTGTGTGTGTGTGTGTGTGTGTGTGTGTGTGTGTGTGTGTGTGTGTGTGTGTGTGTGTGTGTGTGTGTGTGTGTGTGTGTGTGTGTGTGTGTGTGTGTGTGTGTGTGTGTGTGTGTGTGTGTGTGTGTGTGTGTGTGTGTGTGTGTGTGTGTGTGTGTGTGTGTGTGTGTGTGTGTGTGTGTGTGTGATCAGCCAGGAAGAGCTTTTGTCCTTGGGCTGAGAGGGCACCTGGCTCCTCTTCCCGTCCTTGTGATCTCTCTGTTCTCTCTCTCTCGTGCCGCTCTATCCCCTTCTCTATCTGTCTCTTCCTCTCTTCGCTCAGCGCCGATCCCTTCATCCCCCCATCTCGCGCTCTCCCTCTCCTCTGCCCAAGGCGATGCCGTCCTGCAGGCTTTGATCAGGGGGCCAGGGAGGAGAGAGGAAGTGGGTCAGAAAGTTGTGCTGGAGACTGCAGGAGAACAAGGCTGGAATATCGAGTAGGTGAGAGAGAGAGGGAGAGAGGGAGGGAGAGATGGAGTAATCTACTGAGAAAGTGATAGAGTGAGAGAGGGTGAGATAGTGGGGGTAAAGAAGAGGGAGGGAGTAGGTAAAGAGGAATAGAGGGGGGTGAAATGGGGCTACCGTGAGAGGTAGAGGGAAGGAAGGGGGGCTGCCTGAACTAAAAGAGTAGAAGGAGATAAAAAGAAAATGAAGAAAGCAACAGGACGAGATAGAGGAGAAGGATGTGGGAAAGGAGAGGTGTCTTCATTTACGGAGAGGAAAAAAAAGACAACACATTTGTCTTGAACGTGATGCTTAGCATTTAAACAGCAGGTTGGAGGATAAGGCCCTGTTTTAACTAATCTACACAGAGCAGGACAGATAGGTGTGTGTGTGTGTGTGTGTGTGTGTGTGTGTGTGTGTGTGTGTGTGTGTGTGTGTGTGTGTGTGTGTGTGTGTGTGTGTGTGTGTGTGTGTGTGTGCATGCGTGCGCCAGCAGTATAGCGCTCAACTGGGGCTCTTTGTTTTTTTAAAGATCATTAAGATGCATGGTTTATTAATATTCAGATGAAACCATTAATATTCGCAGAGTGTTTCTGCTCTCCTTGTGTCGTCAGCTCACCTGGGACTGGGGAGGGCAGAGGGGGAAAGAATGGAGGAGGGATGTGGGGGGATATTTGTGAGTAAAAGGGAGGGAGGGGGGGCAAAAGATAGAGTAATTTAGTTGGACTTGTGGAGATGAGGGGAGCAGAAGGTACAGTAGAGGTGGTGGAGGTCCTGTGAGGGGTCGGGTGTATTGTGATGGACAATCTGGCGGCGCAGGGGTGCGGGGAGGGGGGCTGGAAGGTTGGGGTGTTTGGGGGGTCCACCGCTGGGACTGCGAGGTGAGGGGTGAGGGATTTTAGGGGAAGCAGGGAAGCAGAGGGGTTTTGGTTCTAGAGTAATTGGGCCAATGGGAGGCTAACCATAAACACACACATTAAATAACACAAAAACACACATGTTCATATGCACTTTTAAGAACACACATGTTCAGATTTATATGCACACAGTTACACAAATATATATATTTGTGTGTAAGTGATGTACACACTTTGCACATTATAACATTCAAAAATACTTATTGCCACATACAACACATTAATCTACTCATATTTTAGCCTGAAACTAGTTCATATTTTCAATTAAGCGAACCATTTTCTCTGGACAATTTAAAACAACATTTTTTAAAAAATTCCGAAAGCCAATTATTTTTAATTATATTTAAGGTTATATATAAGTGATAACAATCCTCCTTTTGAGAGGCTGTAACCAGTGACTGCAGACGATCACTTTGTCATTTTCTGTCTATCTAATAAATTAGGAACTCATTGTTTCACCTCCCCTCACATTAATATGAACACACAATTCATTGCTTCTTGTTTGCATACATGTACACACACACACACACACACACACACACACACACACACACACACACACACACACACACACACACACACACACATACAGACACACACACAGCAAGCTCTACGGCCACAGATACACTCAGGCATGCACAAAAGCTGACAGCAAATTAAAGTGGTAATTACTTTTAAGCCCAGAAAGGTGAAGGATTGTATAGCAGGGAGCAATGGGTCACTGTTGAATAGAGAATAGCGGAGCAGTCAGACAGTGTGAAAGGCAGATATGCATCTCAATGAAATATGGAGGAGCATACTCAACAAAAGGCGAAATGGCTTCTTAATGGCCACATGCCCTCAAAGAATTATTGTCTGATAGATTTGGAATATTATCTACTCTATAGCAGTTATCTTTAAACACCCTTTTATACTCATAATTTGCGTGAGCTGCGGAGGGGAATGGGAAAAAAACATTGTCTTCTGCCATGCTAAATTTGTATAGTCTTAAATACTACACTGACAGCTACGGTATTATGGCAAGTATTTAATTTTAGTCGAACAGATGTCAGGTAAAAGCATGTCATTTTAATAGCATCATTTCAATGCCATCAATATGACAAACATGATAAATAACAGCTATTTATCTTGGTTATGCTTCACTCTGATTTAAGGGTATTTTAGCAAGTTATCCTTGCTTTTACTTCTTGGTGCAGGTCAAGCTATTGCAAAACTGAATCCTACATCTTTGTATGATACAACTTGGTGTCTTGTCTAGCAACTTCCTCTTAAGACTGCTGCTAAACTGGGTTTGAGGTAAAATTGGCTGACTGCATCTCCATGTGGCCTCTGTGAAAACTAAGCAATAACTCTGTGACTTTCAAGAACAAATAATCTCTTAATTATTCTACAGTTTGAACAATATTGTGGGAAATTGGCCCATTTAAACTTGATGATAAAACAGGACATGAGTACCCAGGTGATAAATCATTTTCCTGGCTATGTATGAATTTTTGGTTGACTTTTCTTTCTCTTTGGGTCTAATGCATTTTTAGTTTACTGTATGTTTAAAATCAAATACCAATATATGTTTGTGTGTGATTTTGTTTTGTCTCTTTTTGGATGTATTCCAGCTGAGCAACTTCATTTTCATTCCCTGCACAAACACATTGTGTGTTAGTGTTAAAGAGAGTGCCAGTTTTCACTGTGTTTGCATCCCTCTGACACAGAAAGCAGTAGTAGTTCAGAAGACACAGTTAATCTGATCAATTTTAAACATCAAACTTTTGCATTTTATTACAGCTCTCAGTATTTGTTTCAGAAAGTGCTAGTCACCTACGAACACTGAAAAAAGCTTCTCGGTCCTACTTACATCTTATGGTATTATGGTTTGCAAGCTTGGGTGTCATTGTTGTACCAGTGGACACTTTTTGGGGTTTTACTACAGCTTTCAATACAAACAATGAACATTTATGCTTAGTTTTTATTTATTCTTTTAAAGCTTATTTTTATTTTGAGCCTTCAGTCAGAGATAAACTAACGTATAACTTCCATATATCTCTTTCATAGTTTTAAATAATTTTCCACTACATGTTGTAAGGATATATAGTAGTCTCCTACACATCCTTGATGTATACATATTTCATGTAAGTGACAATTACAGTGCGCTTTGCAGTTCAAATTGTACTTGCAAAACAAGTTATAATCTTTGAAAATATGGTATGATTTTTATATATGGAATTACCTAACAATATTTACAGTAGTGGTAATAAGCTATAGCTCATCCAACTATAATTAATTAATTAATTAATTATTAATAATTCAAAAAGGGCTCACTCCACTTTTTAAGTGTATTTAGCTTGGACAACTGGTATGCTTTACCTGAATACGATTTTAAAAGGTGCACATTTTCCCTGTGGTATTGCTATTGAGAAAAAGAGATTTTTCTCTATCGCCGTTCTCTTTGAACTGTGTTTTTTAAAAGGCAGTTTCCTGTCACTATCAAACTGACCACAGCTGATATCATGTGTAGACAGGCGGAGAAACAAGGCCAGACATGGGTGTGACTGTCTCGCTGACTGAAACAGCCGTCACACGCTACTCTACCGGCATGTATACACAAAAACACACTGACTAACGATATTTACTCTCATTTATCCATCAATTCAATTACATTTCTCATCTATCAGGCCAGGTAACTTCTCCAGCCTGAGGTAGTAGTTTTTTTGTTTCTTCCAAGAGCACCCTGAATTGTGAAGGGAACACCTGTAATACTACTCCGGGAGGCAAGCCTCCGGTAAACTAAGTCTGTGAGGGCTCAAACACTCACTTTATGACACACACACACACACACACACACACACACACACACACACACACACACACACACACACACACACACACACACACACACACACACACACACACAGAGTCAGATATTCCCTGCAAGTCTCCTTCAAGGACGCCTGGGGAAGACTTGGAGGACAAAATCACACACTCCCTCTCCCAGTGTCTCAGACGTGCTGTACTTCTAATGCAGACAGAAAGCCTCCTCCAAAGAGACTATAGGCACACACAAACTCTCTCCCTCACAGACACACTCTTATCCTTACACACGCTTTAAAACACAAATACACTGAAAAACCCTTCCACCTTCCCATCCATGTGAAAAAAGCACGACAATTTTGGTGTGTTTTTTCTCTTGTGTTTGCTCTCTCCTGCTCTCAGCTGTTTCTGTGTGTGTGTGTGTGTGTGTGTGTGTGTGTGTGTGTGTGTGTGTGTGTGTGTGTGTGTGTGTGTGTGTGTGTGTGTGTGTGTGTGTGTGTGTGTGTGTGTGTGTGTGTGTGAGAGAAGAGAAGTGTAGGGGGCTCACTGGGACTCTTTGACGACCTCATTCACTCCCTTCTTCTCCCCCTCGGCCGCACCATGGCCGACATGCCCAACAATGAGGCTGGAGGGTGGGAGTCGGACAAAAACACTGAATGCGTCTTCATTTGCCTGAACTTTTCACACGTCTTTTTCCTTTTGTTACCGGCCGCCCCTTCACTACAGTGCAACGAGCCGCTCCGCCAGTTTCCGCTGGCAAGACAGCCAACCAAAGCAGCACTTCCCCCCCCCACCTCTCTCCCCCTCTCCCCTCCTTTCCACAATGTTAAGCCCATTTTTAGCTTGACATAATCTGAAATGGTACTTAAGTGAATTTATGTCTACCTCAGTGCATTAACTTCTGCTATTTCCTCTTTTATGTTGCTGTTTTTTTGTAGTAGGCGCAGCGATTGGAGGGAGGAAGAGGGAGGGAGAGATTTGAAACTCAGACCACGGAGTAGACAGCCTATCAGTATTCAGTAGAGAAAGTGAGTGATGGAGGGAGAGAGACGGAGAGGGAGAGAGAGAAAAAGGAGGAGGGGGTGATGTATCAATATTCTGAGTAGTGTTTGAGGGCAAGGGGAACGAACAGAGGAGAGGGGGAAGGAGGGAGGGAGATTGGTGGGAGAGAGAGTACTTGAGTGAGTCTCTGAGTGTGATTATTTGTTCACGTATATGCTCTCGTGTGTGTGTGTGTGTGTGTAGGTGTCTGTGGGTGTGAGCACATGTTGACTACAGGTTGTACATATACAGTACATACATACTTTATAGACTTCTTTGGAGATGGTACGCTGCAGAATTCAAACATTTATTAACAGAACTCATGTTAAATTTAGAACATTAATTTGATACTCCTACCCCCATCACTAAGAGAGACCAACATTTTTTAAATTCTTAAGTAAGGGCAGCACCCAGAAGATTTTGCCTCCGACCGACTCATCTCATTATCCAATGTTTTTCCCTAAAAATCGAAAGACGGCAGCTCCTCTATTGATATCATAAGATTACTAAATGTTTTAGATATGTTTGCAACAAGCAGTGGAGGTTTTATGGTTTCTTTAGATGTGGAGAAACCTTTGACTATCAAATTGCTAGGCCCCAATTCCCAACAGCATGTTTAGACTAAAATCTCATCCTTTTACAACGTGAATAAGATCATCTTAACCTTAAAGGAGTTTTCTTACAAACAATCAAAAGTGAGAACACATTGTGTATCCCTGACTTAGTCCTGAAAATTGTGTGGAAAATGCATTTACTTCTTTAAAGTATTTTAAATTCAGAATTGTTTACTTTTACTATTTCACAGTCGTCTTCCTTGCCTTTGTTGGAGCATTACTGCATATTTAGAAAGTGTTACAAACACAACAAACCAGTAGTATAAGGAAAGCTCCAAAGCGTTATTAAGGGTGAGAATCTCCACAGGGTGCTTTGGGGAAAGAGTCCATGTTTTCTTTATCTTGGTGTATTTGAGTTATACAGTACATTCATTAAGTTGTTTGAGGTCCTTTATATGAGTCTAATGGCAGTGATGAACCACTCGAGGTGTGGGTTATCCAGACAGTCCAGAAACATTAATGTTCTGAGGGACCTCAGACAAAAGCCCCTACTGTCTCATCTGTCTTAGGTAGTGACAATGCAGTTGTTAGCAGAGGTTATAACTTGTTTGTTTGTTTTTTTGCCTTGGAAACAAAGGCAGAAGTAATGTGATTAAGACAATGCATGGGTGGAACAACACATTTTATAACTATGACCCAAGAGCTCGCTAGTGACATCACATTCCCACTGGCAGCCAACATTTATTTTTTCTCCTTAATCTTAGGTTGAGTAGGTAGATATAAAATCACTGTAATTCACGCAGTTTTCATGGATGATAATTTGAACGCTGAAAAACTGTTTATAAGAGTGATGACTGTTACAGTTCAGTACTAGTTACTGAATAACATTAGTCTTTGTTTTTTTTCAGTAGAGCTGAGTGGACGTTTTTGTGGAAATTGAAAAGTTACCAAAAGGCAACATTAACTTTTATAGTTAAAACACGTTTTTTTGTTTAAGGGTAGGATAGGGTAACTCTCCAGGAGTGTCCTTGGTGTCCTCCTAACCGACAAGTTTCTGTGTGTGTGTGTGTGTGTGTGTGTGTGTGTGTGTGTGTGTGTGTGTGTGTGTGTGTGTGTGTGTGTGTGTGTGTGTGTGTGTGTGTGTGTGTGTGTGTGTGTGTGTGTGTGTGTGTGTGTGTGTGCGTGTCTATGTTCAGTGTGTGTTTGTTTCTGTGTGTGTGTCTGCACGAGACAGGAGTCACAGTTTACAATGCGTGTGGATGTGATGGAATCTCCCACTTGTTTCAGTCATCCCTCGTCTCTCTCTCTCTCTCTCTCTCTCTCTCTCTCTCTCTCTCTCTCTCTCTCTCTCAGTCTTTTACTCCGGCTGCTAATCAGCATTTGAAAGGCAGCTTTGACAGTGAGAAAGAAAGTGAGGGGGGGCACAAGGAGGTGGGGGTAAACGAAAGCATGAGACACAGTGAGTTAGGGAGTGCGAGCCAGAGAGAGACTGAGGCGAGGGGCTGTACAAGCATGCCTTTTATATTTACTAGTGACAGAGAGAGAGAGAGAGAGAGAGAGAGAGAGAGAGAGAGAGAGAGAGAGAGAGAGAGAGAGAGAGCAGCTGAAGGCAGAGACAACTGGTGTGCACGGCTTTCCCAAGAGGAAATGAAAAGAAAGAAGCTCAGCAAGGAGAGTGAATGAGTGAGCGGGAGAGAGGAGGGGTGGGAGGGAGGGAGCATGCCGGCTGGAGAGAGAGAGCCGTAGTGAGGGAGAGAGAGCGAGAAAGAGATTCTCACACTGGCTGTGTCCTAATCCGAGTCCATCTCCAAGAAGCAGCGGAGCAGAGTGTTGGTGAAGTGAGTCTGAGAGCCAGGGAGAGCTACATCAGCTAGCTCCACTCACACACACTGATACACACACACACACACACACACACACACACACACACACACATACACACACACACACACACACACACACACACACACACACACACACACACACACTCTCTCTTGCAACGGGAGTCCACGATGTGTCCGGCTGCACGGCCACCTCTTTTGTGAAAGTGAGGGGATTGACGCTGCCCCCGTCCCAGCCCCCTTGGCTCACACACACAGTGTTTGTTTGCTGTGTTTAAGCTCGAGGTGCTGGTGGAGGTGGTGGTGTGGTGGGGGGGGCACCGCCAGGGCAGAGCAGGGGCTCCGGAGGGGAGAAGGAGAAGAAGAAGAAGAAGAAGAAGAAGAAGAAGAAAAAGAAGAAAAAGAAGAGGAGGAGGAGAAGGAGGAGGGAGACAAAGTGGATCAGATCAACAGCAGCACACTGAACGCTGGAAATGCCCGTCAGGTGAGTAGATAATGGATCTAACAACTTACGGTCATCATACACACACACATGCATGTGTGTACACACACTTTCTCACTCTCTTGCTTGATAATCTCACACACGCTAGACACGCGCATATGTACGCATAGTTATAAAGTTGTCATCCTTTATCTGATTTTTGCTGTCAGCTCAGCATATCTAGTGTGATATTTAAAACAAATCTGTGTAGATGGAGTCGTGTGGAAGACCGTTTTGTTGTGACTTTGTTTGAATTTAAACCTTCAGTAGTTTCCTCCTCTTTCTCTCTGATAAAATATCAACTTGTATGCAGCACTGATAACTTTTTGCTGAGTCTTATAAGGGACAGAATAGAAATATTGCACAATTATTGCATTTATTCAACAAAATTGGCACATTGGTAAAAAGTCATTTTTCTCTTAAAATGAAAATAAGATAATGAGTTTGTTTTTTAAATCAATCATTCCTACCTTTTTTTGACTTAACATTTAATAATAGAAAATGATCAAGCATAAAAGCTTAGATTCTTTTATAGTAACAATGTATATTAATGTTTAACTTGTTTACCTAATTAGACTAAATGTTTTATCTGTTATAACAGGTATTCTTGCTTTTACACAAAGTAATACATCCAAACATTTTAGCTGCAAATATTCCCTTCTTTGACAAATACATATGTACGTTTTTGCTCTCTGCTAAATGACAGCAATATTAGTGACGCACCACTTTCTGATAAATTGTGTGTATTTGTGATTTGTAATTGTGTTTCTGCATGTGTGGTGTAGTTTGAGATATAGAAGCACAGAGTGAGCGCCTGCGTGTCCGTCTCCACCTGCAGAGGCAGAATTGGTCACAGTTTACTGGCTTGGTAACATTCGGTGCCTTCAGGGTGTTTGCAGCAGGTGGTCCAAATTGACAGAATGACTGTGACAAACACATAGTGTTCATGCTGCTTTAAAGTATATAACATCTAACCATCACATAGGTTTTCTGTTTTTCTTTTTTGTTATGTGTAATTAATGTGGTCTGGCTTGTCACTTGTTGAGCAGTCATTTAGGAAAGGAGAAAATGTGGGTGAAAATTAAGAAGTAATTTGCAAATATGTAAATATGTATTTTTGTTCCATATGTTTCTCCAAAATCTTTGCTATAATTATTGCTGTGTTTTGTGCACTTTCAGCAGCATCATTTGCACATACACCTGCTGAGATACCAGGTGCTTCAGATAAATCCAGACCAAATAACTATCTGCAGGACAGACTCACTCTTTTTTACTTGCCAATGTGATACTATTACTAAAAAGGGTTATTGTCCATACTTTTGTCTAACTCAACAGTTTTGACTAATTTACAAAAATCAAGCAAACATTTTATTTTTAAATCTTATTTTATTTTAGCTAAACTGTCAGCATTGTTTCAATAAAGATTGCATTCAGAAGCAACTTGCATAGCAAGACT
This sequence comes from Eleginops maclovinus, assembly GCF_036324505.1. Taxonomy (NCBI): domain Eukaryota; kingdom Metazoa; phylum Chordata; class Actinopteri; order Perciformes; family Eleginopidae; genus Eleginops; species Eleginops maclovinus. The sequence goes on along the minus strand of NC_086366.1, from coordinate 13,413,114 downwards.
GAAACAAAAACAGGCTCTGAGCGTGTCATCAAATGTCCGTGGTACAGTTGATACCCGGCCCACTGAGCTTCTCCATCCGTTCCAGTTCCTGCATGTGCAGGACGCTTTGGTCGTGACCCACGTTTAGGCCTTTTTATTAGAGCCAGACGTGGGTTTCTTCTAAAGCTTTTGGGGTTTAAGGAGCTGTGGTCTGTGCCAGCAGGCGGCTGTGTGACAGAGCCTGACATGGATTACTTTTTGAAATTGAGAATGTTGGCAAAAAAGTTTCCCCGTTTGAAGGCGGAAGACAAAACCAAGTTGAAATGAATTTACAGTAATAAAAGGTAGTATAAAATACTTGTATATTGCTGCCCATTACAGATGTGTGTTTCTGATTATGATGTTATTGTGACATCTGGTTTTCTTTACTAGTACGTTTTTTTTTTTTTATGAATTTCTGAATTAATAATGCTCCCATGATAGTAAATTAATACCAGTAATGTATAAATGGTTGGTAGACAGAAGCAGTCATTGACAAGTTCTTAGATAGACAAACTCTTCACCTCTCCCCCCTTTCTTCTTCTCTTCTTCTCTTGATATTTTTGTCTCTCTCTATTGCTCTCTTGCACACACACTAAGGTGGTCAGTGTCTGCCGTATTGACAGACAGCCGCTCACACACGTCTTGCTCTCGCCGTGCGTGCGCGTGTGTGTGTGAGAGGAGTGTTGACAGACAGTGTGTGGGTCTGTGACAGAGGGTGTCAGCGCAGTGTCAGGGAGATGTGTTTAGTGTCACACTCTGCTGACCTGATCTCCGGTCGGACTGTCCACTCCGGCCCCGCTGTGGCTCCTTACATAACCCCTGCTGTCATTCACACGCCGGCCTGAAGGGATCCACCATAGTGCATGCACACGCTCATACAAATGCAGTCACTCTGTGGCGTGCACGCGATGTATAGGCATCCACACTTAGTCACTTTCCCTCTAAATGGAAAATCAGGTGCAAGACTTCCTCACAATGACTCTTTATTCTTCTTTCTCTGCTTTAGTGTATGCCATGACATAAAGCAGAAGTTACAAAATGAACAATATTTGTGGAAATACTCAAACAAAGTCAAGCTTTGAGCATTTTGTGAGAATAAAGTATGCGGCCAGCATGTATCCTTGTTTTCCCCAGTGTGCTTCAAGACACCTACACAAGTTGTACAACTTTTATGAAGAGTTTGACACTGCTCTGAACTCTGACATTTTGCACCATGCTAATTGATGTGTCTGTATTAGCATGTGGAAATCTCTGTGCTGGTGTGCAGAGATAGTGTTCTTTCAAGTCCTACTATTCAGCACACACATTGGTTTGTGTGTGTGTGTGTGTGTGTGTGTGTGTGTGTGTGTGTGTGTGTTTGTGTGTGTGTGTGTGTGTGTGTGTGTGTGTGTGTGTGTGTGTGTGTGAGTGTGTGTGTGTGTGTGTGTGTGTGTGTGTGTGTTATAGAGAGTGTGTGACCCTGTGTGCTGTGCTTTGGCCTGTGGTTATTTGGAGGTCAGTGCTGATGTGGTCTCTGCCTGCGGGAGTGGATTTACCATCCTCTGCCTTATAGAGACCTGCATCCACTTAGCTGACTCTTCTGCAGTCCGAGGGCCTTCTTTTTACTCTTTACTCTTTGTTCACCAATATTTTTTTTTACAATTTTGGGAACACTGTATATGAGTATATTATCAGTATTCTCCATACATACCACCACATCACAATTCTTTGGGTGAAAGCACTCAAAAATGGTAGCTTTTATAAGTGACTTTCCTCTAAGTCCAGCCTTGGTCACCTTCAGCCCATGCCTTACATGGAGGTTGGGTATTTAACCCCAGGATAGATTGCAGTGCATTACATTTGATTTAGATTCTCAAAGTAATCTACTGTAAGATGTTATACATTTTCTTATGCATTTGGACATTTTAGTTGATCCGGTTAACGTTTTAGCTTGACAAATCACTTAAATGGCATATTATTTAAATTACTTGACTGTTTATTTTTAGTTTTTTTATAGATCTGGTCCCCCCAAAAGCGCAAGTTTGAAAGAACGGCATTTATGATGAACAAAATGTACGTTCATGGGATGAAGCATGCATCCTTCTTTAAGTTATTATACTTTGTGTGCTGTTTACATTTTTGTCACTATATTAAATGCCAGAAGTGGAAACAAATCACTTGAGGGCAATCTTAACAGCATAGGGACTTTTCCTGATAAATATTTGGGAATCTGTACACAGATACTATTACCTTCCTGTTTTTTAGAGCCCAGTTGAAGTGGATAATTTCTTTGGTGTAGACACTGAGGTAGATGGTTATTATGACAGGCATGGATTGAATTCTGCATAGCTCCACATCCTTTGAGTGGACATCAAAGCAACGCTCACCAAAGCTCTCTGTAATAAAAGAGGAGGAGAAGGATATTGATTACCAAGGGTGAACATTAGCAAATCTCTTTCTCTCTCCTTTTTCTGTCTATGTCTTTATCTGTCCATCATTTCTCACTCTTTCTCACCATCAGATTTGCCTCCTCTGCCCCAACTTGTGCTTTCTCCCTCCCCCATCCGCCCTCCATCCACCCCTCTCCCCCTCTCTAATCATTTATTTATCGCTGATCTCTTTATTATCCATTCTTACAGTTTAAGGACGGTCCACACTGTGACTGTCTGATGCTCCTCCGCTCGCACAGGCTGTTATCATCATTCCTTTACACCCTTTGCCGAACCCTCCTCTTCCTCCTCATCACCACGGAGATACCTGGGGGCGGGCGGGGTCACTCTGGTCCAATCTAACGCTGTATTGATTCCATTAGATAATTAATGACCCAGGCAAGGGCCAGGGAGGAGTAAAGAGGGGGTTAGGAGAGATGGGGAGTGAGGATGATGGGAGAGGCGGAGGGGGTGGTGGAGGGAGAGAAGGGAGGGACACCAAGGCCCTTGAGAGTTAGAGAGAACCTTGGGTTGGGAATGATCCAGAGTAGTCAAGGTCAACCGCAGCCGGTGCTCCGATACGGAAGCAGAATGCCGAGCGAGTCAGAATATGGAATACTGATAGAAAGAGAGAGGGGGGGGGGTATTCATGTCCAGCAGCTGTCGATTGATCAGCGGCTGAAAAATTGTACATTAAAAAGTCTTTTGACTTCCAAATCCTGAGGTCCAACCAGGGCCGTAATGCATGATAAGTAGTATTCAGCCCTCCAACCAGAATACCAAACTTCATCTCCCTGGATGCATCAGACACTCATTTACAACTACTCAACAACATGAAAGGCAAAGATAGAAAACTAGCTACATCAAATATTCTGTCCGTGTTATTTCAAACCGTGTTTTCTACATTTTCCATGATATCGAGCGTTCTCAGTTTGATAAAATATTATTCACAGGAATAACTTACAACGCTGTTGGATGTGTACTCCACTTTTACCTTTAGACAGAGTAAAGACTGATGGGGGTTGGAAGAAGAGAAAGAGCTGTCTAATACTGTTATCAGAAATGCTTTTATTTGATTGAACAGTGGAAAATGACGAGAGTGACTGCTCTATACCGGTTTTGTTTAAAGGTGGAAGCTGATTCCAGATTTTCCAGCTGCACCAAACGTTCCTAACCATCCACATCTGCTCTAACCTAGCAATTATTTATGATAAATGCTACTTGCTCATTAATTGGAGGTGTGGCCGATTATTATTAGCATAGATAAAAGAGAGTAAATACAAAGTATTCTTTTCTGATATCATTCTATAATCTGTGTATCCAGCTTGCTTGAGAGCATCGTCATGAATGGGTTTCGAGGAAGAAGTTGGTTTTGATGAGTGACACCTCATAATTATCAGGAGGGAAATTATACATACATTGCAGCTTGCATGTTGCAAATTGGGACCCAAGGACATTACTTAATCAATAAGAACATTGAATTGTATTTCTTTTCACTGTTTACTGAAAGAGAAAGTGATATATGTTTGATTTTCCTAAAATTACATTATTTTCTCAGCCAAATAATCCCTTAAAATGTGTCACATTCAGTGAATATCCTCCTTACTGAAACCAGTCTCTCACCTTCCCTCTGTTTTAAACTGAACATTGCATGGGCCCCGTCCTGCTCCTCACCTCTGTATGATGGCAGTGTGCATATGGTCTCCAGTGGGCCATGAGAGCTCCTCTGCCTCCACATTCACAGTCTTGGCCAGCCTCTGTATTGGGCCCCAGGGGTTGGGGAGATGAGGCATAAAACAACCATGTCTCTACCTAGGGGAGCTGGTGGCATGGCAGTGGGGCTATTGTCTGTCTGCGTGCTGTTTGACTTAAATGTGTTCATTTGCCCGATGCCCCTGACTCCCTACGGGGAGGGGCGGCACAGGGAGAGGAGGGGCACGCTAACGAACCTCTGACAGCTGGAGGCCCTAATTAAACGTCCCTGTTGAAAATAAACAGAGTGAGAGCCAAGCATGCAGCCAGAGCAAAACGCACGGCAAACAGCGACTGCGAGCGCTCGCCGCAGTGCCCTCCGCTCTGTTGCTGCTGAGACCGTGCCAAGAGAGCATGGCTCTATAGGGTAGGGGTCTCAAGCACACACTCTTATACACACAACATACACCACACTTATGAATATGTAGCACTGCAGCAACACATTGCAAACACCTGCGGTCACACTTGATACAGGTTGATCCCTCCAGCTGTGGGCGCTGTATATTTTTACCCCAGTGCTTTCAAAAGTCACACTTTCCTTTCTCTATATATTTCCCACTGTGCCATTACAGAATAAGTCGACTCAGCTCTATTGAGCGAATTGTTTCACATTCTGTCTAGATGACACTTCTGACATTCAGCCTGTTGTGCTGCTAGCTAGCCGGAGCATTAGCAGTCAAAGTGGCGGGGTCCATTTGGGTGAGTGCATTAATGGGCCGCCCAACCTGTGACAAGGTTATGAGGTTGATTGAATAATTACTGTGGAGGCCCCTGTCCATTACGCCCCTGTGCCTGCCCAGATAGAGGGAGACGCAGAGAGAGATGCAGAGATAGTTTGAGACAGAACGATGGCGGGAGAGATTAGATAAGCACAGATAGGGTCAATTAAGAGATAAACATTAAGCTATGGAACGAGAAAAGGGCTGTGCATGTGTGTGGGTTTGTAAGGCAGTGACAAATGAAGAGTAAATTGTTTCCTGCCTTTTTTCCCCCTTTGATCTCTCCGTCGGACTGTACGCAGCCTCATTTTGCATGTAGGGCATTTATCCAGGTGAGATAGAGAAGGTGACAAAGGTGAAGTTGTTAGACAGAGGTGAGCTGTCCTCTCCTCGACCCTGTCTTCTCTTCAGCAGACTCTCGGAAAAGAGGACTGTCAATGTTGCAGGCTGCAAGCTTGAGAGGAAAAGATATGGGTTTCCTATAGTTGAGTAAAGCCTAAGTGTTAAACATAAACCATGGACAAAATATTCTGTCAATGAGAAGACCATGGGAAGAGGTTAAATGTAAGGCTGGACTATTAACCAGATTGATCATGTATCTTACTGACTTAAGTGCATGATCAATTTTTAAGTAAATCCCAATCCCATATAATGCAACTTTAAAGAGCTACAACAACCACTGATGTCCAACCATAAATTCATCAACAACGGACCAACCGTTTCAAAAGTCTAGAGAGTTTAATTAAGCTTAATGTAAGTAATCATACAGCTGTTTTGTTGCACAAGAAGTAGTATTTATCTATGACGGACTATTGTTTCAGATACTACTTTAAACATTGCCCTACCCCAAATTGAAACTGATTTCCACCTGCAATTGTGTTTTCTGTTAAAAAGCTATTGTTAAAGTGCTACTAAGATGCTGAAAATGCTTTATATTGCACCTGCTAAGCATCAGCATGTTGTTATTGTGAGCATGTTTGCATTTTGAAATAATGTGTGAGGTCTAAGCTTTACTATGTTTAGGCACAGCCTCACAGAGCCACCACACGGCTGTAGACCCGTAGTCTAGTTTATTGACCATTGATTACACTTTAAAGATCCATTGATGCATGTTTTCTGATCAAACATTTATTGGTGGAAAGAGATATTATCAGGAAGTTATTCATAAACACTTTGTCAGGTTTCCATTGATACCAAACTTTCTCCGCCTTAACTTCTGAAGGTAATTGAATGACCCACTCTCTCCTTTCAACAAATATTCTCTCTGTGTCAAATCCCTCATTGACTCTGCTTCCTTTGAAATTGGTCCAAGAAGTTTTCATGCATACATTTAATGTTTGCTGTTTTAGCCCAGATTTTTGAAATGATATCTGCCAAACCTCCATAGCTTCTGCTGACCCCTCTTAGCCAAGGTCAGCATAGCCATGCTCAAACTCTAGACATAATCCATTTTCTACTGCCCCAGCAAAGCTCTGCTGACTTGATTGTGCTGACCCAGACGGGCCAAAGAAAGAATGAGTTAAAGAGTGAGAGGCAGCAAGAGAGAGAGAGAGGGCATCTCAGGCCCAAGGGCATGACACTGCGGTGCTCGGGGCCACGCTAGCCCTTTAAATGTCAACACAGCACAGAGGAGAGGGAGGGAGAGGAACGGTTGAGGAGCAGCGCTCTGTTTGAGGACAGTGAGGAATATTGGCAACTTTCACTACAGGAGGCTAGTGCTGGAGGCTGGAAGGGGGCGGCCGTATATGTGGAGGAGTATTCAGTGCTTTGTCTGGAGATGTTTGCTCCAAACTTCAATTTCAGACAGGTTTAAATAACCTGTCAGGGATAAGAGGAGAACTTTCATTTTAATTGTGACCTAATAGGAGGATCATGTTTTGTCTAATGTCTATTACCGTTGGAACAGTCTCTGACCTTTCTGTGGGGAAGTACAGTACCTAATTGCTCTCTCTCAACCTCACTACCTTCTTATTTCTTTCTTTTTCTCTGTCTGATTGATGAACAGGGAAATCTTTATTGGAAAAAAGGCCTATGTTCACTCCAAACTTAAAAAGTATTTATTTGAACATTCAAGTTTGATGCAAACATGTTTGATTATTAACTTGCCCCTTTAAACGTGTACATTTTACATGTGCTGCCCCTAAAACTACTTTAGGGCCATTATTGATGATTGAACCAAGCTTATTCACTAACGCTTTTTCCCAAATTTTTGTTGCTTTTTCTCCTCTGCTATCCAGGTCTGAGTCCATCACATCCTCAACCAATCAGAGCCTTCGTTAACAGCGGCGTTGGCGCGTGATTGGGAGAAGGATGGCAACCATGCCGTTTGTCAGTGAGGGGAAGTGTGTGAGTGTGGAGTGGGATTTCCTACAAGGACTACTGGCCAAGCCTCCCACCCTTCCCTGGTGAGACAGGACCCACATACTTACACACACACACACACACACACACACACTCACCCACACACACTGGCTGATAGTGTATAAGCTTGCGTGCATGCCGATGAATTAATCTCCGCAAGGTGAAATCCATGCATTAACACTCTTGCTCACACTGACAGCCTGAAGAAGAATTTCCTATCAATGAAACACAATCCAGAAGACATAAGTCTGATCTCCTCAGTGCTACACGCAACCTGTATTGTTGCCCACCTGCCAATCCTGTCAGAGCTGTGAATCCCCTCCCCTTAGTGGGAGATTAAGTAAATTTGGCTAGAATTATTAATGGGCAGTCATTTACAGGCGGATATAAAAACTAAGCAGAATCAATGTGTGTGTATTGATTGTTCTCGGTGGCTGGGGTCGAGGCAGTATAATAATGAGATGTTACAGAGGGCTGGCAGCATGAGTCCACAACACACACACATACACACACGCACTGTTTTCACGTATTAGGAAATAGCAGGGAGAAACACAACAGCTGTGTCAGCTGATTAAGATATAAACATATGTACACACACTATGTACATCCCTTTTCTTTGTTGTATTTTTTCTTTCACACACACACACACACACACACACACACACACACACACACACACACACACACACACACACACACACACACACACACACACACACACACACACACACACACCACTGGTGGTCTTTCTTAGGATGAGAATCAACAACACAGACATGAGGGAGAAAGGGTGGTTCTTCTCTCTTTTCTAGCTCTCATTCTTACTCTCTCACACACACAGAGACACACACACACACACATACACACACACACACACACACACACACACACACACACACACACACACACACACACACACACACACACACACACACACACACACACACACACACACTTTATTCCAGCACAGCACCGGCACAAATTGTGAAGTGGCTGTGACAACATAATTCCACCACTCAGGCCCCATTGAAGAGAGTCAATACCCAATCAGAGAGACAGGCTACCTGAGCCCCAGCCCCCCTCTGTCACTCTGCCCCTCCCTCCCCTATTGATCCCTCAATCACAGCTTCAGCTCACTAGCCCGGGACCAGATGAGAGAGAGGGTGAGAGCCAGGGGTTTGAGGGAGAAAGGGGTGAAGAGGGAGAGATAGACAGCGAGAGATCGTGTGTGTGTTCACATATGGATTGTGTAGCAAATGGAATTATAAGGACTTTTCTCTGCCATATATAGAAAAGGCGATCTGTCTGTAATTACCAGGTCAATCTGCAAGAGAGATTGTTTCACTTGAATTGCAAGAGCCATTACTTTATACGTACTGTATTTATGAAATGAGTTTTCTGGATTGATGCTCAGGTCATTTAAACAAAGCATGAATCAATCAACAGGTGGTCAGTAAATGACGGTTATGTGAAACCACTTACTAGTTTCTCCTTCAACAGTGCTGATCCACGCTATTTTCTGTGTGCTTCTCTTCTTTTCTCTCCTCCCTGTGTTCATCTATTTCTTCAATTTATACACCTTCCCCTTGTTCACCTCTCAGTCTCCAGAACTTGCGTAAAGAGAAGTCCCGCAATGCGGCTCGTTCGCGGCGGGGGAAAGAGAATTTTGAGTTCTTCGAGCTGGCCAAGATGCTGCCTCTGCCCGGGGCCATCACCAGCCAGCTGGACAAGGCCTCAGTCATCCGGCTGACCATCAGCTACCTGCACATGCGCACCTTTGCCAGCCAGGGAGACCCGCCCTGGAGCCCTCTGATGGAGGGAGACATAAACTGCAGTAAAGGTGAGCAAATGGGAAAAGTAAGATCACTGTAAAACCATACTGCAAAGGAAACTGCATTAGTGAAGATACATTTTAATTGCATTGAAATATATATATATTTTTTAAGATTTGTGTTTAGATAAGGTGCCTGGACAGAACCCCTTTTTTTTGTTTCTCGTTCTACTTTTTTGGGTTGACTGCGGCCCCTACATTTTATTTGAGCTCTGTATGAACAACCCTATCATAGGTGACGGGGTTGTTGCTACTGCTGAGGTCACTGAGGTCACGTCCTTGTTACATTCCCTGAGAATTTGAGGTTTTAGCAACTTAGGAAGTAAGGATTCTACATTTTATTGACTTGCATAAAAATCCAAATAATAAAAGATAATTAGGGCTTTTATTGCCTGGTCAGCCTTTTCTCTGGGTGAGGGAGACATGGACTTATCACCACAGTATTTTAAAAAAAATGTGCTTCAGTAAATTATTTGTTGTATATTTCCACCTCTAATTGACTTTGCCAATGGCAACATGCAAATATGCAGAATTAAATCAAACACGGCTCTGATGGATCATTTCAGATCAGGTATTAAACAGTTCAGCCTATAAGAAAATTATAAAGCAGAGATAAATACGCTGATGTGTGTTTTTGCCAATGGACACAAACCGCTGAAATCTATTCATCCATCTAACATCTTCAACCAAAAGCAGTCATCAGCAGTCTGATCTACCCACTAACTCCCACCCTAGAGACACCCAATGCCACAGACATCCTGTTCGGACCAGTACGATTATCCAGTCCTCTAATGGCGACGATAATTACTTGTTCTGTGTATGTGACGCAAACATGTGTCCATCACAAGCCTGTAAACATACATGCGCATATAATCACACAAAGGCCTTCCGTAGGCCAGTGTGAGTTTAGAGTCATGTGTTGCTTGTGAGTTTGTGTGTGTATAGATAGAGGATAAACAAAGAGGGAGGAAACTATTGGTGTGATTTGTAATTACGGAAATTAACTATATAACGAGGACAGTGTAATTATACAGCCTGTCTAATTGCTACTATTACTGGGGGGAAACGATGCAGCTACAGTACAATTAGAGGTGTGTGTGTGTGTGTGTGTGTGTGTGTGTGTGTGTGTGTGTGTGTGTGTGTGTGTGTGTGTGTGTGTGTGTGTGTGTGTGTGTGTGTGTGTGTGTGTGTGTGTGTGTGTGTGTGTGTGTGTGTGTGTGTGTGTGTTTTGAACCACACAATCATGTTTAGAATAATGGCTTGATATATATGAGTTGGGATGGTATAACCAAATCAAAACAGTTGTCCTTTTTTTAATTCAACAGAGCACCTACCTTGGCTTAAAACTTAATTTATCCGAAAGGGCTTCTGGAGCATACCATAAATTAAAAGTCTGAATATATGGTGCTTGGATTTTGACAAACATTTTTCAATCTTTTAAGCAAGCCATGCCAGTATGACCACAGCCACCGTGAGCATGACCCCGAAACGGATGCAGCTATAAGGAATTCAACCAACATAAGTTTTATTATTTACAAATTTTAAAATGTCTGAATTGAAAAGATGGTATTAGCGTCCATTGTTACAGGTACTGTATTGATTGCTGTACAATGATCAAATATATTTTTGCTTAATGCAAATATTACAAGACTGAATGTGTAGTCTAAGTACACTTTAAGTACAAAGTAGACAATTAGTCGTTAGAAAGGACTTGACAAAGTAAAACAAATCTCCTTCATCTTTTGGTTGTTATATATCATTTTTAATATTTGCCATTTTATTAACATTTTTAATATACAGTGCTTTCTCTTTTCAGTCTGTACTTGGACATTAGTGAGTTTTAATATCACCTATAAATATCAGACCATTATAAGCAATACCTCACTGTAAACTAATAGAGTTCTCATATCTATAACACATACATGGTGAGCCCTGATCTTTAGCCACAGTATTTGAAAATATACGTCATTATGGGAGAATTCATTGAGATCCATCAATATTTAATTATCCATGCAGCACTGCACACTCTGGACGTGGGAGTGATATCTATGCACTATCACACTTTACGGACATCCTTGACTGAGCTCTGCAAGTAGTGAATTGTTTTGCCTTGGTGGTGTACAGGTAGCCGTGCTGTCCTGTGCATGAACTGAAAGTGTGGAAAGACAAATGTGAGTTACGCTGCTTACGTATGAGAAGCACTTCTGGTACAAATGTGAACCTTAACTGTAAATATATAGAATCATGCAGCAGCCACGTGAAGTTCAAGGAAAATATTGAATAGTGAGGTGCTTGAAAAAACAAATGAATCGCATGTCAGCTACAACAGCTATTACCGTCGGAATTATCTTCAGCATTTCTTCCACTTGAGCGAGATCTGATATATTTTGAGTATTTTATTAAATGTTTGCCTTTGTTTACAAGCAGGTCACACAGTCTCAGTGGGGCAATGCGGAAATCGCCATGCTAATTTGGACATCAGTTCGAACAAGTCTACCCAGAATGCATTGGCAGGGTTTTAAGTGTGATGCATGACTTTAATTCCGTTAGTGGAATTTGGTCAGAGATCCAGCTGAAAGGGAGAGGAGGACGGAAAGGAGGGGAAGGGACAAATGTAGAAGGAATAAGGATAGAAACAGGAGAGGAAGGAAAGGGGTGTGGGGAGAGAGGGGGTGGGGTGAGTTGCATTCCTCCGCTATCCCTCTTGTCCGAGGGTTTTTGGACGGGCGAGGGCCAGGAACATGGAGGAGAGGAGAGGGATGGAGGGCAGGGGAGGGGCCGGTGTGGCTTTTGTCTGCTTCCCACGTTTCAAAGCCAGTCTTGAAAAATGAATAGACAGAGGAAAATCAATTGTGTGACCTTCACAGAGAGAAAGAGAGAGAGATTGAGAGAGCAGGAGAGGGGGAAGAAGGAGGAGAGAGAGGCAGATTATGGAAGGAGGGAGCGGACGGAAAGGAAAGGAAAGGCTGAAGGGAGGAAAAGTAAAATGACCCATGATATTCATTCCTATCCAGTGTGTATGTGTGTGTGTGTGTGTGTGTGTGTGTGTGTGTGTGTGTGTGTGTGTGTGTGTGTGTGTGTGTACCTGTTTGCACAGCTCATGAAAGACTAAACCCTTTTATTTGAAATCATTTATATTTCAAACCTCTCTATATTGAGTATATTTTGCTTTGGGGGATAGTTTATTTTTTTTCTATTTCCCCACCTTTTTAAATGTCCCATTAAATGATTATTCCGGTTTATTTTTAACCGGATCCTTATTTTCAATTAGTTGTGATAAGATTGCACTCACTAAACTAATTGCTGAGATCTACTTTAGGCAGCAACACTGATAAAAAGTGGTCCGACGGGGGGGAAAAACACAAGTGAGCGGAGGATCAGAGGGGTTTATTAGGTAACACTAATAACCCCTCATTACACATCGAAACGGTGTTCACACAGAGACGCTAAGCAGTCGGTAAAATGGGAATCAGTTCTGTCTATAGGTGTGATGTTTGTCCTTTCTTTGCTTTTCCAAATACGTCAAAGGTTTGTCTTGGAAATTTGCTTTATTACAACTGTAACCACGCCCAACAGTGATGTCACACCCGGGAGTACACTCCCACATCACGTCATTTCCATTTTTGGTTGCGTATATATCTCCCAAAATCTATAGCAACTCACCCTTTAACAGGTGCAATACGGCAGCTGGAGAAGCCCTAAGTATTTTACAAGGTACAGTACAATGACAACTCACTGCCAGCAACAGGGCCAGCTCAAGTGTTTTACTGTCCCTGTTAGTGAGGTCAAACACACATCTCTCCTCCCCAGCATTGGTGACATTGACTTTCATTCTGCCTCCACTTGCTCCCTCTCTCCCTCATCTCCTTTCTTTCTCTGCCTCCGTCTCCCTCTCCTCCTTTCTGTCTCCCCCAACCTCCTCACGTTCTCCCTGCATCTGCCTCCCCTCTAATTCACGGCGTTTAAAGCAGCCGGGGCTTTTAAGGGAAGTTAATTGCACTCAAATTATGTTCGACCGCAAAAGGAGTGAGGGAGCAATGCAGGAGGGACAGAGAGATAGAGGAGAGATAGAGGGAAGAAGGGAGGGATGGATGTCTGAGTGAGGAGATAATTGCGCCAGAGAGGCACGCTGCGATTAGGGTCACTCTTTCGCTCTCTGTCTGTCGAACAGCCGAAACGTCACATTTGAATGGTAGTAAACAACTTGGCAGGTGATCAGGCTCTTCTTTTGAAAGGGTGAAACTACGGCCAGGAGCCAAACTTGAGCGATGAAGACGGAGAAGAAGACAGAGGGAGGAGAATAGACGGAAAAATGAGGGGTTCATTGCGTCTGTTATCTGTTTGGTTTCCATGGTAACGTCCTCACCTGGTTGAAAGGTTGACACTGTGGGGGTGGAAAGGAAGAATGTGTGTGTGTGTGTGTGTGTGTGTGTGTGTGTGTGTGTGTGTGTGTGTGTGTGTGTCTGTGTATGGTTATTATGTGTGTGTGTGTGTATGGAGATGCTTAGGTGTGTGTTCGTGTGTGTGTGTGTGTGTGTGTGTGTGTGTGTGTGTGTGTGTGTGAGGCCATTACTCTTGGACTTAACTGGGACTAAATTATGTATTAGACAGAGGTATAATGAAAATCATTCAAATGAAATTTCTATCTTTTCTTCTCGTGCAGCGCTGGGGAGACCCCGAGAATTGACCTGCGAGTCAGACTATAATTAACGTGTCCGATCGCGCCCCGTCCCATTCTGTCTCCTATTCCCACAATGAAATTAAACCGCGCAGCAGAGTCCTGGGAAGCTTAATGAAAATGGGAGTGTTATAGAAAGGAGCAATCAAAGACCTCATGTGCACACAGGTCTGCATCCAGGTTTATACACAAGCACGTTCATGTTACATGCCTGTAAGAAGGTATAAAATATATTCAGATACACAAAAACACATTTTTGGTAAGATCGATGCCCCCATATATTCAGTTCATGCACTGCTAATGAAAAGTTTTGGAACTATCTTATGTATCTTGTCTCATCTTAGTTGAATTGAAAACACAGTGTTCATTGACACAGCATTGAACTTGGGGACTAAAATTATAAAATTACATACACAGTTTGTTTTTTTCAAATAAGGGATTGTTAACAACATTTTGGGGTCACTACCTTTTTAAATTTAGATAGTCTGGTAACACTGTTGGTTTGTCAACATCCCTCTTATTATTTGTTCTGACATTTTTCAATCGATTTTGGTGAGGGCAATGATATTATTCCAGAGAGGGGGTAAAAGTATGAGAATGAAACCAGGTTGGAAAATCGGAAAATGTTCCTTTTTAAATGTTTTGCAATTATTAATTATTGTTTATAATTAGGCATTCAATATTATAAAGGTGATTCAATTTAGTTATTTAACGGTACAAACAGAATCATGCAAGATCCTCAGTCACACAAACAAACACACGCAAACACACACACACACACACACACACACACACACACACACACACACACACACACACACACACACACACACATATGGAAGTAGGGGTTCACAGCACCACTACAGAAGGATCTTTGTTCTCAGAGTGAGGTACGATCACCGCTGTGAGACTTTCTCTTCACATGTGCACACATTTGTGCATGCCCACACACACACACACACACACACACACACACACACACACACACACACACACACACACACACACACACACACACACACACACACACACACACACACACACCAGGTCCAGTGTTTTGGTTTCCTGGCTGCCCTATTGTACCCTGCAGTCTCTAATAAATGGTCCTCTGTGTATTTGTGTGAGTGTGTAGACTCATCCGTCAGCCCTCCTGGCCTCATGTCACATCCAGCGTTTCCTTCGCCCCGCTGACACTACTCAGCAATACTGATCGCCCGCCGTCACCTTCACTCCTCTAGGGATCTGTGGCATCAAACTCAAAGCCACACGCACATTTCTTCAAGGCATGCACAAACTAACATCACAGTGTTTGTGCATATCCCTTTTGATTCATCCTCATATGGTCAAGATGGGGGTTGCTTCCTCCAGACTCCCCAGCGATGCAGCTCCATCTCAGCCCCACAAGGGACCCTGATAGGCAGGCAGAGAGTGAGATGGGCGCCCCATCCCCCTCCAGGCAGCGACTGGCTGGGCTGAAGGGTCCCAGCACCAGACCCCCTTTCATAGCCCTGAATGGACTTGCCTTATTTATATTCACACTCTGTCACACAGGGGGACCCCAATCTCACAATGCGACTGTGGCTTTGTCCGGCAACTCTGTATTGGTGTGTGTGTGTGTGTGTGTGTGTGTGTGTGTGTGTGTGTGTACTCGGGTATTTGTGTTGTTTAATCGGAGGGCATGTTGCCGCTGTGTAGTCTGTGCATGAGAAATCATTGCAGAGTGTATTCCTGAAGTGTGTGTGTGTTTGTGTGTCTATAGCACTAATGGAATGCCTCCCTCCTCTGTTCACCGAACCCACATCACAAGCAGGCAGCTGGGCGATATATATGTGTGTGTGAGTGTGTGTGGGTTCCGACCCTCCCTCTGTGTTCAGTTGTAACCCAGAGCAGCGCTTTCATTTTCCTGTCATAACGTGTATTGATTTCCCTTAGCCTTGCTGCGACACACACACACTCACACACACAGGTATCCAGTGATCCTTAGAGTTGCACATACACAGGTTTGCTATCATATGCTCTTGTACACACACATTTTGTCTATACACACCCATAGTTTTTCCCTGCTGAATAAGGAACACTGTGTTCAAAAGCAGTCCTGTTAGACTAAGATTAATTATCACGTATGGTCCCCACTTTCGCAATCACAAGCCTTCAGGTGCACACACACACCTTCACATACTCTTTTTGACATAAAACACTAAATACGGCTGATTGCTAAATTAATCTTCCACGTCACTGCAGCCCCCCGTCCCCAGGTTTGCTTGGGAGAAAGTGATCACTCTCGCTTCCTTAGTGTTTTCTCATTTTCCCTGCCTTACCCTCTCTGCTCCTCCCGTACCTATCTTCACCCCCCCTCCCCTATCCACCTCAACTCTATTTGTATTGTAATTGCCTTGGTAAACAGCACCACTTTGGCACTGAAGCAGCTCAGAGCTTGTGTTTGGGATGCATTAAGAGTGGCGATGCAGACACTATGCCTGTTTGTGTGTGTGTGTATGCTTGTGTGTATATGTGTCTGGCGGTAATTGACCGGTGTGCGTCACATAACACCCCCTCTTTATGCTTCTTTTTGACACAAACGTTACAGTCGTTTCTGTTTCTCCAGTTTTGCTTTTCATTTCACTTCAGATTTACAGATGACACAGTGATGCAATATTATTACAAAAACCCAAAAGGTGAACGAGACGTATTTACAGATTTATTTTGTAAAATTACTACTAATCCGAGCTTTAGTAGGCAAATGTGAGTGGACTTAGTTAATTAAAATCACCCGATACCTCGTCTCTGAAAATATCCAATATGTACTTTGCTTTTTTGAGTTTTCACCCCACCTTATGAGGATACAAACACTTAAAACAAGTTTCAATTTAGTTTAGGTATTTCATGTTATATAAGTCAATGGACTAGACAAATAATTTGTAAGTGACGGAGATGTGGAACAACAAAACTCCACTGTGATCTTGAAACCTCGAGGGCACTGCTGAAACACTACACCATTTAGCTTTAAAGCATAGCAAAGTGATTTCATAGAAATGTGCAACACATGCTAGATGGAGATATATTGTCTTCAATCTATACTGAACATATTAAAATCAAATGTGTATCTGAGAGATCAGAGCCGCTAGGGTGTCTTACAACAGTCTGTTCATAATGGCACTTTTTTGAACATGTGGTATCAAGGAAACATTGATGTCAGTCTGTTTCTCACGTGTGTGTTTGTCTACTTTCCCTCTGCAGTAAGACGATCATCTCATTCTCTGGCTACGGACATGTTTGAGCAGCACCTAGGGGCGCACCTCCTGCAGGTAAGGACCATAGAGCGCACACGCCTTCTTCTTCTGTTAAGAATATTATTTCATATCATAAAACTGTCTCCAAAAAGGCCAAACTGCCCTGTTTTCAGCATAGTGATAGACCAATTGGTTTTTAAAATAGTTGATTTAGCTTTTGAAATGGGATAATTGGACCACAAGGTTAGTTTGATTGAATATTTACCTTGACAGACAAGCACATTAATCTCATAAGTGACTGCATGGGACCACTGTTTGTCAGTGCTGCGTGAGGTCACAGTTTGAACCTGGCTCCAGTCTTCCTACCTCAGGCTCTCAGACTTACATTTCCAAACAAACTCCTATCACATGCTCTCACATCCACACGCATGGACACCCACACATCTCATAAACCTCAGATGCTCGGACGATAGCATTGGTTGCCGAAGAATGCCTCCCCTTGCACTGACAGATGAATGGAGCCTGAGGGGGTTTATGGAGCAGGAGGGCTACAGGGATGACGAAATGCAGGATGTAGAAACAAAGAGGAAGTGTGAAGAAGGTAACACTTCAGGTTGTAGTCAGAACGAAAAGGGGGGTGAGGGAGGAGAGACTGTAGCTCTAAGCTGGGAGGGAGAAGGAAAAGCTTGAAGGAATTTAATATATTATGTCCTATGTAAAGCTCTTTGAATTGCCTTGTTGCTGAGAGGTGCTATACAAATACATTTGCAGAGTGGGAATCAGGACAGAGTGGGAACAGGTAGAGAGGGAGAGAAAGAAAAACAGAGGCTGAGCATTTAGAAGTGATGAGGTTGGGGTAAAACAAAGAAACATTACATATGTCTGCTCTCCTCTGGCATTTTAAAGAGGAAGGGAGGCTTAGGGAACGGCGCTGATAGAAATCAAATTAACGCTCCAGAAAAACTGTATGATTCTTTCCTCCCAGCCGCCCTCCCGCAGTAATAGCCTGATAATTGCACTTTAGTTCTCCGACATTCAGGCGGCTGGTTTCTCCTCACCGCGACACACGACGCCCCACACCCCGGCCACACATTTGCATACTGGATGTGTCAGTTGCATAAATTACCACTGCCACTTTAAGCACTGGGCCGCCAAAATAGCAATCATTCTTCTAGAGCAAAGTGGCCCTGGTGTGTGTGTGCGTGCGTTTGTCTATCTATGTGTTTGTGTGTGTAAGGAAGAGAGAGAAGCTGACTTCTGGATGCTTGTTATGACGATTAATATTATTCTCTGAAGCAGTCCTCTCTAATGGTCTCGCTGTATACCTTTCACTTCTCATTAGAATCACTGCAGACTGTAATGACGTTGGTTCTATCTCTGTCTGTGTCCGTACCGGTGTCTGGGTGTGGGTTCATGTGTGTGTGTGTGTGTGTGTCGGTGTTGCCGGAGATCCAGGATGATGCTCTGATTCTGAGTTTATTACAGTTGATTGAAACAGCTCTAGTCTATAAGCTCAGTTTCTCATGTCTCTTTGCCGTGTGTGTGTGTGTGTGTGTGCGTGCATGCGTGCACGTGTGTTTGAGAGAGTGCACATATGTGGAACTTTTGTATCTGCTGCTTTCTCTATGTTTAGTTATGCAGGCCTTTTTGACAGCTGTTGTGTGTAGCTGCCGATTGCAGTGGGAGTTGTCGTGTGTGTGTGTGTGTGTGTGTGTGTGTGTGTGTGTGTGTGTGTGTGTGTGTGTGTGTGTGTGTGTGTGTGTGTGTGTGTTTGCGTGCGTGCGTGCGTGTGTGTGTGTGAATTGAGAAAAGAGGCCGAGGGGTGACAGGTTGTTTGTTCTCTAGCTCATTGTAATTTGTTCGATACACACTAATTGCTCTAATTTGTCTGTCTTGTTTCTGTTTGCCTTTATGTGTGTGTTTCTGTGTCCGTGTCGGTGGGTGTGATGTGATGCGTTTTTTTCTATGTGCACAGTCTCTGGATGGCTTTGTGTTCGTGGTCAGTCAGGAGGGACGTTTCCTCTACATCTCAGAGACCGTTTCTATCTACCTGGGACTCTCACAGGTAAGACGACATCATGCACACACACACACATACACACACACACACACACACACACACACACATACACACACACACACACACACACACACACACACACACACACACACACACACACACACACAGAGCCACAAACCCAGTGGAATAATCCTTCACAACAAGCGCGTTTGCACACGTGTGCCTATCTTCTGCTTACGCTTTCATATCCCCTCCCAGGAGTGTGTGTGTTTGTGTGCACGTGTGTGAGTGTGAATATCTTTGACTGCACTCTTCGCTCTCATCTCTGGAGTTCAACTCTCACGGGGGCAATGCTACTCTCTCTTCTTCTCTCTACCGCCCTGTCTCCCTCTCCAGGTGCTCACCTCTGCTGATTGCCTGTGGCCTCTTGTACTGTGAATGTTAAGTCCTGCCATTTTGCCCAGATGCATAAATAATAACAGTAATTACTGGCCCAGCAATCAAAGTGTCGCCCCAGCGCGCTGGGCCTGTCTCGGGGAACAAATCGATAGGCATCTTAAAAGCCACATTGATTGTAGGGAGGGGGAAAAACACCAAGGGGGATGGGAAGATAGATAGAGACAGCCGGAGAGAGAATGAGAGGGGGAGGAAAGGAGGAGAGGTGTGATAAGAGAGAGTTGTTTCGAAGTAAGAAGAATCGGTACAGCATGAGAGACGGAGAGAAAGAGGGAAGTTTGTGCTACAATAACAGTAGTAACTGAGTGCTTTTTTAAGTGATTGAAGTTCTGCCCTTGGTAGCTGTAAAGGATACGTTTTTGTCATCTTAGTAGAATACTCACATGCTACATGCTCAGGAGGAGTTATTGGTCAATTGTCATCATTTACTGGTTATGAAGTGGCCACCTCCAAACATGACTTGTGTGACAGAATCCACAGACCTCGCTCTGTTTGAATATGATATGGGCCGTGCTTCCTTGCTAATGAAATGCCGAACGGATTCTTTCTTCTGGCTGCATGTAGTTTTGTTTCCGGACAACACACAGACATTATGTGAATACTTGATTACACAAACTCAGACTGCTGAAAACTGACAACTTTCACCCATTGATGGCACCCTTACGACAACAGATAGATATATTGTACATACCATATGGGTTATCTAATGATATTCCCTACTGTGACTGTGTTTGCATGCCGTGACATAGAGCAGAAATTGTAGGGTTTGCTTTGTCTTATTGTAGGGCTGAACGATATCATTATTCTGATTGTCATTAAAAAACATCTCTATAATTTTTGTGGGGATTGTTACCAAACAAAGCAGTTATCTTAAATCTGTAGAATATGATGTGTAAGATAGGGTACCTCCACAGCGGTACAATAACTCATTTTAAATGGTATTTGAACACACTTTTCCAATACAAAACAAACTTGCCTTTCATCATTTGAAAATGTCAGCTATCCATATTGCAATCTGGTTATTGTTGAGCCTTACTTCTGAGTGCAATCACTTACTTTATTTCTTTCTTTACTTTCATTTATTTTTGATAAAATAACATTTGATAAACAGCAGGATTTGTTGGGATCGAGTTTGCAGTAGAGATTTTTTTTGTTGAGATCTCTGAACACACCCAGGATCACTGATAATTTGCCTTCATTTCCTTTTCCAGAAAGTTGGAGGTTTGTTCAAAATAAATGTACAATGATGTTGGGTGTGGTCAGATCTGCTCTGCTACACCTTTAACCACACCCAACCGTGATGTCACAGTGTACTGACACAACATGCAGTACACATTTAAATGATGGTGAGAAGTTAAACCACAGGAGGTCATCAAAAATCTAAAACAGTATAGGAATGTTGTGGGGGAAAAGGAAGCTGACTAATTACCGTTTTTGCAATTTTCCTGTCGCATTTCGTAGCTCATATCTCGGTCATACACTTTCTGACGAGGGGGTAAAGCAGTTAAATGTAAATGCTTTTTATTAGAACAATATCAGAACACATCAGAAAATGATCTCCCCAAAGTAATTATGGAGAGGAGAATAACTCTTTAAGGTACATATGGCATTTGTATAATACATTACACTATGCACAGCAGGCTTTCTCTTCTGTTGGAGACCAGAACAACAGTTGTTTGTTTGCACATGCCATATAACTTCTTAGGCCTTCACCTTGCCAAAGACAAATACATAAATAATGCACACGTATACTCACACACACACACAGATTAAAACATATAAAGGCTAGAACTGAGATTGATTGATGTAAGCCTGAAGCCGGAACCAAAGGGACAATGCAGAGTGATAGGGAGACAATTTGGCGCGAGAAAGAAAACAAAAGAGTGGAATAGGTGTGAGAATGAGAGACAGTGGTAAAGAGAGAGAGTCTGGCTGTGTAAATAGAGTTTAAATGTGCGGTAGGAATGAAATTCGCCTTGGGATTGCCTAGGTAAACAAGACAGCCGAGGCTTTGGTGGAGATGCTAATAAAACAGAGCTGTTCTTATCAGCTGAGCAGATGGCCTAACCCATCACATCTACTCAAACAGGGCCTGAGCCATCAGCATTCTAATGAAATTATTTATGATCGAAGATTACGTTCAAAACCTTGAACATACAAAGCCAAGTTTACCTTCCTGAAAAGATGAGAGCAGACAGGGATGGAGGGGGTTTATGATGAGAAAGAGAGACCGCCAGAAAGGGCAGCAAGGAGTTGAGAAGATGATTTAGTGGGAATCATGAGAGGAGGTATATAGTGTGTTTATGGACACATACAACAAGCAAGGAAAATATACAAAAAATACCAAAATGGAAAGGCTGGAGGGAGAGGACAAAAACACTCCGAGATACTTTGTCGGTGAGTGGAGGCAGACACAGGGGAGAGAGGAAGGACAGACAAACAAATGATGTTCTGAGTCAGAAAGTGTAACTGGTGGTTTGTTTTAGAGGGCATGTCGCCCCTGAGGACCGCCCCTGCCCTGCCGTCTCCTGTCCCCCCCTGTCTGACCCCTCTGCCCTGGCTTACACACGGGGCTTCTCCCCTGACAGGGGGGTTGCTTAGCCGGCTTAGCCCAGGTCAGGCACCTTGACCAAGGGCACAGCCTGCCGCCCATTCCCCTGGTGCCTGCATGTATCATTTTTCTTCTCACCAGGTCTCCAGACAGGAAGCACAGGGACAAACCTGGGAATGCCACAACTCACATTGGGGGTGGGGGGGTGGTAAGGAAGTAGAGGAGGAAAGAGATGGATAGATGGAGTTGAAGAAGAAGAGACAAAGACTGGAGGAGATGAAGAATTGGGGGGAGGAGAGATGGAAATGGGAGAGAAAGAAGGGCAGGGGCTGGAAGGAGAAAGAAAAGGGATAAATGGGGTAAAGAGAAGGGAGGAAGGATGGTGGATTAAGGGAGGAGAGAATTGATCTGGGAATGGTTAGTATGCAGCCCCCGCTCCCCCTCCCCCCTCTCCCCCTCCCTGCCTCTCTCCTCTCCCATCAGTCAGTGAGGGCTGAGGGCTGAGAGTGTGTTGTGGACCACTGCCCGGATGCCTCATACATATTAAAGCCCCCTGCTATTATTTATATCATGTCTCTCCTTCCCCTGCTTGCTGCCCTCCTCCTCCCCTTCAGCCCCACCACACTGCCATACATACGTGCACGTGCATGTCTGCGCAAACACACACACATACACACACACACACAGGTTCACACAGGTGCACTGACAGACAACTATTCACACAAACAATGACACACAATGACGCGTGGAGACACAAAAACAGACAGTCTAGTCACATACGCAGGGAAACAGAGGCGCGCCGTTTGCTTGCATACTCACAAACACACACACACACACACACTCATAGAGATTTGAATGATCTCGGTCTCTCCTCACGTCTTCCCTTTGCGCCACATTCTATACCTGTTTTTATGTCTGAGCCTGACTCATACTCTCAATCGCTCCCTCTCTTTCTCATCTTCTCATTTCTGCCTGATCTTTTCTTCAATCCCTCCCTCCTGCCTGTGATGGAGTGATTTTATACGGATAGGTCTTAAGCCCATAAAGCCCATAAGGGCCTGTTTGTCTCTCCACCTTGTTTTCCAATACCACAGGGCCCTGGGATTGTGTCTCTTTTAGATGGCTGGTCCAGTGTTCTGAGGAGAGGTAAATGTAGCCCTTGTTTAAAATACAACAAGAATTCCCTTCGCAGAGGAATCGCTATTCATAAATACAGACAGCTGGCCTACAGATAAACACACAGTCAGACAGACAGGCAGACAGCCTGTCTGTGTATACGTTGTAATAAAAATATGTTTAATGTAAGGTTCATCTAGAGTTTCACAAAACAGACGCAGTCCATTCACATGTCAAATTTAATTGACATCTACGCATCGTTTTATAGTCGCACATTTTAAACATTAGAGAACGAGTCAGTTTTGATGTTAGAATCGAAGGGAATGTCGCAGAAAAATTCCAGCACCTTATAATTACACTGCTGATGTTATATCTGCATAATTAAGAGAAGAAGGATCAGAAAGATTAAAAAACACTCCTGTAGAGGTGTTTCAAAAGCTGTCTTTGGAACTTATTTAATAAGATATATATGTATTTCATTATGGACCATTACGTTTAAATGTTGTATAACATGATAAATAATTTGCAGATATCCTTTTTGTCAAAAAGAGTCACAGCTTTGATTTAGTCCTTTTTCTCACAACCATTGATTTCCATTTAGAGAGCTATCTATGCTAATCACTGTAATGACAAAGCAATTTAATGTAGCAATATTGAATTTTTTTTTTCTTACAATGTACCAACTGCTAATTTTAAAGTGGTCATGGAAATCCCCACTTGAATCTGCAGCTTTACAGAGTTTGGAGTTACAGCTCTAGGTTTTGCAGTCAGGTCTGCAACTTTACTATTTTCAATCAGTCTCAAGGCTCTTATCGTTTTTGCAGCAGCATCTATAGCAGTTTTCAATGTCAAAGCTACAAAAAACCCACTGCATACCACCTGCTCCGCACCAAGCAGTATAGTGTCACACTTAGCAACTACCTGGTGAACACATTGGAGCTAAGGAGACACATATTTCCATCAGATTGAGGGACCAAAAACAGCTTATAGGAGAGGGAGTATTGTATTATAGAGTAAAATTCACCAGTTGGCCAGACCAAAACTGGTTGGTTATTAAGAGGTTAGCGTAGATGCTGCAATATCATCAGTTATGTCAAAAAATTGAAATCATTTCTTAATTGAAAGGAGGGCAAAGAACATCAGTAAAGCAATTTAAATCAAATCTTGCTGATTTGTGTAAATGGATCACTGTCACTGCTAGCTATTACCATATTCTTCTCAGTGACTGGCTACCACTTCCTACGGGCTTATTTATCATATAACAAGAGCTAACAGAACAATGAAAACAGAGAAATGTGTGCTTTACTGTGCCTTTGAACAAGTAAACAGATCTTGGGGTTCAGTATTTAACTTGATGAGGCTTTAAAACTTCAGGGTGTCTAGTGGCGTAGTGTAATTTGTTGTACCCCTCTCTTTCCCTGTGTTTCGTTTTTTTCATCTCTACTGTCTTTTTGAAATAAAGGAGAAAGTAATATGTATTATTTATATTTCTGTCTAGATTAAGAGCCATTTTCCCATATTTTCAAAATCTGGTACTTGCAGTTTTTCAGTTTGCTGGGATATTACTCAATATGGTGCCATCAAATTAAGTATTTAATTATCTTAGTTGTATTTTTCAAAACCAGGACAACCCCAAGGCCCGTTATGTCTGGGGCTAAGAACCTTTATATCTTGCCTTATTATCCCTTACTCGCTGGGGTTTCTTCCATCTTTAACCCTCTCTGTTCATCGCACGCCTCATTCCTTGGCTCCCACCTTCCCTGTTCCCGCTCCTTCATCTCCCCCGGCTGTGATGTCCTTGAGGGGCCTGCAGAAGCTCCCATAAACCCTGCAGTAAATGGCTCTAATCCGGTAATAAATGGCTGTGTCCTACAGACAAGGGTGTGAGGCTGCTGCAGCCACAGCTTTATCAGATCGAATGGTATTGGCACACACATGCACAGACACACACACACACACACAGATGTAATAGAAGCTGCATGCATGTGTGTAAGCATGCATCCTCTTTCTCCCCCCTTTCTGTTTCCCTCTCTCTCTCACTCACACACACACATACACACACACACACACACACACACACACACACACACACACACACACACACACACACACACACACACACACACACACTCATTTATACGACTTCAGATGGAATCACACCTGCTCCAATTGTGCTGCTTTTATGGATGCCATGCAAGAGCAGCGCCATTATTACCTTTAAATGATTAGAGATGCAACTATGATGCATTATGATGATAGGATCATATAGAGCTGTATGTGCTGTTGCGCTGCTCTTTATGCCTGCCGGGATACACAGTAACTGAATGAAGGAGCAGGGAGGGATGGGGGGAATAAGAAGAATAGTAATGTGACCTTTGGAGATACTTGGAGTTCAACTGTTTTTAATCAGCAAATACAATTGATTTTTATCTCCCCTGGTTTTATTTGTGTAATACTGTAGTCACCTGGTCCTCTGAGACTAGACTTTAGTATGTGTGTGTGTGTGTGTGTGTGTGTGTGTGTGTGTGTGTGTGTGTGTGTGTGTGTGTGTGTGTGTGTGTGTGTGTGTGTGTGTGTGTGTGTGTGTGTGGGTAGGGATGTCTTACAACCCCTACAATCCTTGTAGAGTTGTAACCCAGAGCAGTGCTTTCATTTTCCTGTCATAACGTATATTGATTTTTCCTCCGTGTGTGAGTGTGCAGGCATTTGTGCCTCAAGCTGTAGTTTCTGATCAGCGTGTTTCTCCTCAGGTGGAGCTGACCGGCAGCAGTGTGTTTGACTACATACATCCGGCGGACCACGTCGAGATGGCTGAGCGTCTGGGAATCAGGCCGCATCTGAGGGCCGAGGCCGGCTGCCACACAGGCCCCGAGAGTGCTTCCAGCTCCGCATCCACATCCTCCTTAGCTGGTACCCCTGAACCCGGTACTGGTTTTAATGTCAATTTATCGGGAGGAATACTGAAAGAAATAAAAGAAGAAAATGATATATTCTATATATTTATTTCTTCTTCTGTTATCCTCAACAGCTCCGTCTAGTCCTCATTCCCCTGCTGACGAACCTCCTGACCGTGGCTACTTCATCCGCATGAAGTCTACGCTCACTAAAAGAGGGCTGCACGTCAAGTCTTCTGGATACAAGGTGCCTAAGGAAATAATTGCTCATCCTCTAAAAACATACCTTGTATTATGCTCTCTTTCCTATTAACCTGCTTGTTATTGGGACGGTGAAATAACAAGGGGGCCGTTGTCATTGTGTTTTGCTCGGCCAGTGTTTCATAGCCCTGTCAACTTGGTCGTTTCAGTGTGTTTTATGGCTGTGACCTTATTTCACACTGGACCGCTGCACATAACAGCCAGTGCACTGCTTTTATACTAGTGCTGCTGCATTCTTTAGCTCAGATCTGACTTTTTATTGTGTTTGTGTTTATTTCCTGTTGTTGTTAATGTATTTTTCTATGGCTTGGATTTTGATGCAAAAATATCAATGTGTGAAATGAACGATGCCTTCTGTTTGTCAGGTAATCCATGTGACGGGACGAATCCGTTACCGCCCTGCACTTGTGCCTGGCTCTGGACGCTCAGTGCGTCGACCGATTGGTTTGGTTGCACTGGCACACACACTCCCCCCCTCCACGCTTAATGAAGTCCGCATGGAGAGTCAAATGTTTGTCTTCCGAGTGAACATGGACCTTCAGGTCACATATTGTGAGAACAGGTACAGGGCTCTTCCTGTGTTTTGACATTAAGCTGGGATGACATTGAATACATTCAAATCAGTGAAGGTATTTTTGTTTCATTTAATTACAGGATCTCAGAGTATATGGATCTGACCCCAGCAGAGGTGGTGGGACACACCTGTTATCACTTCATCCATGTAGAAGACTTGGAAAACCTCCGTCAGAGCCATGAAGACTGTAAGTGAAATTATGCATGTGCAGTAGATAAAACCCAACCCCATCCCTGCTGCTCTATATTGTTTGAACTTGGGGAGAAGAGCCTGTTGAAATTTCATCCTGTCCTGTTGTGATAGGCGCCCTCTGCTGCCAACATCATGAACTGTCAAACCAAAAACGGACTTCTTCTCCCCTTCTCCTCTCCCGTCTCCTGTTTTACTTTATTTCTTTCCATCTCCCGCCCATCTCTTCTCAGTGCTGAGGAAAGGCCAGGTGGTGACCGGTTATTACCGTTGGCTCCAGAGGAGAGGAGGTTACCTGTGGATCCAGTCCAGTGCCACCGTCTCCATCAACCACAAAGCCCCGCATGAACGCAACGTCATCTGGGTCAACTACGTCATAAGGTCAGTACAACCGCAGCCTGGACTTCAGTCTTTCTGATATGAGCTAAGTTTATGTATGCAGGCACCATACTGTGTACAGAGATCTTTTGAAGGGATGGCTGATGAAATGCAGAGGTATTATTGGAAGGGTTTCACTCACTCCAACACATGAGAAAACTAAGGATACTTAATCCAAATAGTGACATCAAAGTAAAGCACATTAACGGCTATTTGACATTTTTACCTAAGATAACAACTTTATATTTTAAATGATAAGATGTCAAAAAATGTAGATATCTTTATTTAATTGGTGACTATGTCCTAATGAAAGGATTATTATGGCAGATACTAATCATATGAGGTATTTAAGTTTTACAAGTTTTCACACTTCAAACTGTTATTATGGAAAGTATGTTTTTAATAAATGCCATTAAAGAAATATAATAGAAACTATTGATTTATTTTGTAGGGTCTTAAATCATTAAATCAACGTAAGTGAAAGTCATTACTCTTGCTGGAACGTGTTGCCGCTACCTGTTAGGCTTGTCCCGATACTGCCAACTTTTAAATCCTCTCTATGAACACACCTCGTTGGTTCATTGCTTTTATTATTTTATTGTCTTTTTGTATTTGCATATGGTCTTTGTGTTGTTTATGTTTTTTTGTTGTGTTTTATTATACAGCACTTTGCTTAACTGTTGTTGTTTTAAAATGTGCTTTATAAATACATTTGGATTGGAGTCTGTAAACAGCAATCTAGCATTACTTACTCAGTATTCAATGTCATTACTCTGAATCGGCAGACATGATCTTATTAGTCTTTGATTTAAAGGAAACATTTAAGGCTCTGTGCCTTTCTTTCTATTTAGTTCAAATTGCCTTGTATATGTAGTATTGTTTTTTATTTATTCCACAGACACTGCAGTCACCTCGACAAAATATGCTTTCTCTTTATTTCCCTCTTGTATACACACACAAATTCACCCAGACGCTGATGCAAATATACTCCGTAGACACATGCACACTTTGTACACACACGCACGAACACAGTACATAACAACAGCCGAGCAGTCAGACAAAAACAAGAGAGTAGGCTGAATTTCAATGCTAATTGGACTGAAGCTATATAATTACAACAAATGGATGTCAGAATTTTGGGGCTGAATGGTGTTTTAGTTAATTAGTGCTGTAATTACAAGAGCTCATTAACTTCTCCAACAGCCTCCTCCTTGTCTGAGCTTAACTATGTATAGGTGGGCTGCTGAGTGGGGCATAGTGTGTGTTTCTGTGTGTGTCTTATTGGGTGGGGTCTGCATATCTATCTGTTTGCGTGACAGTGCTTGTGTATGTGTGATTAAGAGCTGTTGTTTGGAGAGATGGATGGATGTGTTAGGTGGAGGTTAGAAGGGTTTGAGGCAGTTTGGCTATTGGAGATTGTTATTAGGCTGATTATATGTTGTTTCCATCTCTAAGTATTCACTCAAATCAGCACGACACTAACAGGTTTTTTTTAAGCAATAAGTGGCATTTAAGTGGTCTACGTTTTTTCTCCCTCCTCTCTCTTTTTCCATCTCTCTATCATCCATCCAGCCGAACAGAGTTTACCGACACTCCCATGGATATTCTGCAGCTACCAGAGAACGTAAGAGCAGAGCGGCTTCGTGTTAGCTCGTCCCCCACCGACAGCTCCCCACAGGCCCGAGGTAGGACACTGCACACGCATTAGCACCTTCCCATGATGCTCTCTGACACACACAAACACCTGCCTGTGCATTATTTCATCATACAAATCTCCCTTCTTCTTCAGGCTCGCAGCCAGCGAAGACCTCAGTGGGGAAGAGTGACCCCGACACTAAAGGCAGAGAGAAATTCACCGCAGCTGCCATCCAATCAGAGGACAGGAGGAAGCGCCTGCTGAGGTCCGAGCCCGAGGGCCCTCCTCCCGAAACCCGCCGCAGAATGGAGGAGCTCCGTCATGCAGAGGAGAGCGTATCGGCCTCCTCTGACATGGCCAGCGAAAGTGAGGGGGAGGAGGAGGAAGAGACAGAGTGGGACCATGGGGGAGACAATGATAGATTGAAACAGGAAGACGGCGGAGGAGTTAAACAGAGTAGGGGAGGAGACGCCCCCTCTAGAGGGGAGAGGGGGAGCAGGGTGCACAACGGCCGGGCTGTGATCCAGCAACTGAAGAGTGTAGTGACCCCGTCTTCCCTGCCCGGCAACCCCGGCATCAAGACTGAACACGAAGCCCTGACCACCGGGGGGCGCTGGGGGTCACACACACACACTACCCAGCCGCAACCATCACATGCACACACACCATCCAGCAGCCTCAACGGTGACAGCCCCACCACCCCGATCCCCGACTCTTCATCCAGCAGCGAGGCCCCCCCAAAAGGATTGTTCACACCCCCATCCCCGGCACTTTCCCCTGCCATGTCCGTGTCCTCCCCACTGCCTCGCGAGGACAGGATTTTGTCTGGGGTGGTCAGTCGCAGCAGTGTAGGTGCAGGAGGCGCTCCTGACTTTGAGCTGCTCCAGAGACTGGCTGCAGGAGGTGCAGCAGGGAGGGTCCTCTTCCACCCCCTCGCCCTCAGCCCACAGGGTCCTCAGAGCCTCTATGCCCCCAGCACTATCCGCTACGCTCCACCTGAGCTGCCCCCCTCCCACCACCACGGCGGAGGACACAGCGATGGCCTGCAGCTACGCTCGGACCACCACAAGGGACCCCCGACAGCCTTCTTCCCCCACCTACAGCGGTTGGCCGGCTTGCCACCCTTCAGTGGTTTCTCCCCGTCTGACAGCCCTTTCTCCTCCGGCCTGCCCTTCTGTATGAACGGACTGAGGGGGGCCGCAGGCTCCGAGGAGGACTGAGACTTAGAAGGGAGGAGGTGAAAGGGGAAGATAAAAATGAAGGATGGAGCAGAGTGACAGACCAGAAAGAGAGATGTTGAAAAGGGCAGGAGAGACAGAAGTGGCAGGACATTAAGCCTCTAAGGACGTTACTAATTGGACAATGAGTTGAATAACTGCGATATAAAATATGTGACAAGTCGCTTCCATAGGGAATTATTGGACAAGTGACAGTGAGTCTCGGAGAAAACACGACATGGAAACTTTTGACTAGTTGTCCCTGAAGACCTTCCGTCTCTACAACAATAATGAACTCTGCTCTGTGTCTTTCTCTAGATGACTCTGTTAATTTCTGTGTCTCTTCCTCTCAGAGAAGCCATATTGTACATAGAGACAAAACCATAAAGACCCTCAGCTCACATAATCATCACTGTCACTACAATTAACACAATTAACCCTAAAGCCAGTAGAAAGAGATAGACACGGGTCTGTACGAATGAAAGCAACTTTGGAATATACATTTTTATTATTGCAGTATTATACTAATCATCTGTTATGCTGAGATACAGGTGAGGTTTGATTATTGGGTTTCTTTTAAAATAGGCAAAGAAAGCCCTCTGGTGTTTTTGTATTGAGATTTAAAATGATAATGATAATAAAATCTCAAGTATTCATCATTCAGCCATACTTAAAGCACACTGTTGGGGTAAAATATGAATAAAGTAGTCCCAGACATTCCATTATATATAAGGGAAGAAAATGCAATGCAGACAGGACGTTATTTCTGTTGTTTGTTTATAGGCTATTTGTTTAACTGAGTATTAATTATAGTATATTATGTATGATGATGCGGTTGTGTTTGTGTATGAAGCCATATTCTTGTTTTCATTTTTTTTTAAAGTTTATATTGATTTTTGTTTTTTTTGGAAGGATGGTGTGGAAATTGTGTCTAGACAGACAAAATAACATAGTTTAATTGGATGTACAATGTCATCCAAATACCTTTTGTATTATTCTCTAAAAAATATATTTCTGAAAATGTTTTTGGGAGGGAAAATGGTGCTGGACACAAGTGTTTATTATCATTTAAACCTCTGTTTTTTTATAAGCACTTACTGAAATTTGTTCTGGTGTGAACTCAAAGCACTTCATCACTTAACACTCACTGTGTGATCCTGTTAAAACAGACAACAATGCAAGAGTGGTCACTCATGTCATAGCCTGACTGCACTCTGGTAGAGATAGTGAAGATAATGGTCATTTAAAAGAGGCGCAAAGATAAACAGACCTGTGGTCATTAAAAGACGACCGTTAGAGGTCAATAAAAATCACCTGAATTATACTGATGTTGGTTTTATTTTAATTCAGTCAACTTGAGGTAAAGTTTTAAATTAAAAAGTGGAAATATAAAACACTTTAAATTTCACTTTGACACTTATTGACTGGAATTCTCAGGACTGAAAAACCCAAACAAATCGTAAACAGCTTTTATATGAAAAAGGTCCTTTTTTCAGTCACACACAATTTAGAGCTGTCTAAAGAATACTTTAAAAAAAAGTATAAAACCTTTATTCCAAACGTAATATTTCACATCTGAAAATGTTAGTCTTTAAAAAAAATGTTGGTTATAATACAGCCAGCTGCATTATTGAAGAATAGTGACAATAAAACAAGCAGAGCTAAAAAAAAAATACTGGAAGTAAATATCAGATTGCTCTCTAGCACTTTGGAATGAAGTCATTTTTACGGATCTACCAAGTGATGAAAATGCACCTAAACTTCTATCATTGTTGAAAACCGAGTCTTCAAAAATGATGCCATAAAGACACTGTATGTCATTTGTTTTTTTTCCAAAATTGAGATTACGGTCGACTGTCTGATCTGAGCGCTCAGTTTATATGGAAATATCTTGTGATCTGATGTCGGTCAAAAAAGAGAAGAAAAAATATTTCTAGTCGTTCAGATCCGACATGCACTACACACCCATACTGTAGCTGTCTCATGTAAATATGTGTGAGCGCACACATTCTCGGGTGTTCAATGATATAATGTGTATGTATGACTGCGTGTGTGTGCGTTTGCTTGTACAAGTGTGTTGGGTTTTTTTTCTGTCTCTTTTTTTTGCTGAGATAAATAGCTAACCCCTTGCCCATCACTGTGAATCTAACATTATTCCCCATCTTTGTGAATACTCCACTCACTCATCAAATAAAATGAACAAATGTAAAAAGAAAAACAGTGATACAGATGACGATAACAATAAAATATTCCAGTAGAGGAGCACAACTCAAGGCTTGGTTGTTTCTTTCTTGCTTCTTTTCAGCACATAACAATTATGAAATGACTTGACATTTTTTACATAGTTAAATAAGGCTTCCTATTTGTTTAAAATAAATCACGTTGGACACATTTTAATGTAAACGACGTTGTTTTAACTTTAGCTGCTTGATGCATCTACTTTACAAAACCTCAATATTTAGGCCTATTATAAATAGACAGCGTTTTATTGTTTATGTAGAATAAATTCGAACAACACATAGCCAAGAATAACAAACACAAAGATCAAAACAGTGATAGAATAAATATTAAAGATGTTTTGTGTCATTGCAGGCATTTATAGGTCTTCAAAATAGCATGAGGGCAATATTGCATATCTCTGGAGTCGGCAAAGGGCAGTACAACACAGAATAAAAATCAGTAATATTCAATAGTATCCTTAATAAGAAAACTAAAGTGTGGACCAGGTGAGAGCAACCCTTTCATGGAGCATGACATGGTTTGATTGTGTTTGAATCTACAAAAACTTAAATTCTTCTGAAATGAACAAAAGCACAGCAAGTACATGAGTAGCATCTTACTTAGGAGAAGCGATATGCGAGCGTGCATGTGTGTGTGTGTGTGTGTGTGTGTGTGTGTGTGCGTGTGTGTACATTTGTGGTTTGCTTGTGTGTCTGTGTGCATCACCAGAATTTGCAAGTGTGTGTGTGTGTGTGTGTTGTCTGAAGCAGCCCCAGGGAGGGGCTCTGACATTGAAGACGGGTTAAATCCTGTTTTACATTCAAGTGGCAGGCCCTAGTTCATTAGAGTGAGGATCATTCCTCCTCAAGACCAAAGGAAGCGCATACTAAACAAGAGCAGTTGTTGGGGAGAAAATGCCATTGTACGTGCAAAACCGTATGTACTGTATAAGTGATCGTGTGTGCTGAAGTGCTGCTAACGGAGCTACACAACAACCTCTGGTTTCTTCTTTATATCTTCTTTTCTGCGGACTACAGTCTTTATTTGCATGGATCACAGAGCACTTCTTGTGTCAATGTGCATTTGTGTGTGTGTGTGTGTGTGTGTGTGTGCGTGCGTGCGTGCGTGCGTGCGTGTGTGTGTTTGGCGCACACAGCTCATGGCAGCTCTCCTGACTGTCTCCTGCTCAGCCTGTCATTGAGTCACCCACATGCCCTTTCTGTCACTGACTTTGATGGCTTATCTTACCCCCTGAATTGGAGTCGTGCTCCCGGGGGAAATACCTTAGCACATGTAAATGCATTTGAAAGAGTAAAAATATGGGTAGGAATAATAGAGTGAGGAATGGAGGGAGACACCCAGACAGCTTCCACCTGACTTTGGACTTACTACACCTCCACCAATCCTTCTTTTCCCCCATCCGTCCCCTGCTGTTTTTGTGAATGTTTCCCAACAATCTCTTTCTCCTCTCAGCCAGGAGAAGGCCAATCCATAAGTAATGCAGTTGTTAAGGCAGATGCTCTGATCCATACGCGTGGCATTTAACACCTCAGAGCAGATGAGCAAAATAAGCAGAGGTTGTGGCTCCTACTTTCAGCGCTGGGAGTGTATATGTGCAGCACAGGTTAAGAGGTGTATGAGGTTAGACCTGGACTTGGAGATGTGGCTGTGGTGTTGTGGTTTCTATAGCTGCTCGGGGTACGGGGTGGATGGTGTTTGTCAGTGAGGGCGCGTCTCCTGCCTCTGGGCGCCCTGCCCTTTAGACGCGCCAGGCCTCAGGAGCCTCCTGCATGCCAAACAGACCTGTGCAGTCAGATGCAGCCACGGAGGAGAGATGAGGAGAGGAGGGAGGGGAGGAGATGCGAACGTGAGGAGGAGTCCAGAAAGAAAAGGACTTGAGGGCGAAAGGGTAGAAGACGATCTAAAGGAGAGAGTAAAAGAGGGAGGAGAGGGGCTCGAGGGAAGGAGGTAGGGGTGCTGGTAACACTGCAGCAGCCATCCAGACACACCTTGCATGTGAAACACAACTGCACTGAAACGCCAAGGGAATCAGCCATGGAGAGGAAGAGAGGGTGACTCTGAGGTGAGTCTCAACAGCAACACTTTGTGTCGATGGCCGCCAGATATCACAGACCTTCGCCCTAACCCAGTCAGTGATTGTTATCACAGATAAAGCCCCCCCATCACCAACACTCTCACACACACACATACACAGACACCAACCACATGCTGCTCAGCTCAGTTCAGTCCGTACATGCTCGAACATCAGCAGCTCATTACAGAAATTATGCATGTACAGCATGTGTGTGTGTACAGTTTGCACATATGTTGACTTCCCCTGTAAGGAGAGCATCTACTGACAGCACTTACACATTTAAGTAAGCCTTGTTTTATAATAAAACAAATATTTAAATAGCTCCTTCCGAAATATTGGGTCACAGATAGAGGTCTTCATATGTAAGGTGACGCATTTAAAGATTTGTTTATTTTAACTTTCTAGGAAAGAGATGAATCCACATTTTCTAATGACTTATTTATTATGAAAGCGTATGTAGGAATTTAATTATGGGGTGTGTGATCTCAAATTTCTTTGATGTCCTCAGCTAATAGTGGGTATGCCGAGGTCATGTCCTCAGTACTTTATCCAGAGATTTAATGTTAACTGAATAAACCATATGGATCATTTACAAAGAAATTGCAAACCTCTCGTAGTAGGGTGGGGATGAGAACATGCCAGATTACTATTGACCCCCACCTTGCATTCCATGCGTAAAGCAGCCTTGTGCAAGAATAATTTAAATTAAATTGTTCTCACTCTTCATTCTGATAGAAAGGAATTATTGTTAATGTATTAAAAAGAAATAACTGAAATATCATATTGACATAAGTATTTAGACCCTGCTATGACACTACCCTCCCATTTCCCTTTAAATTGTTTCTAAACCTTGATTGAAGTCCAGCTGTGGTAAATTCTATTGATTGGACAAGGCTTGAGAAGGCACATACCTGTCTACATAAGGCCTCCTAGCTAGCAATGTATATCAGAGTAAAAACCAAGCTATGAGGTTGAAGGAACTGCCTGCTGAAGTCAGGGACAAGATTTTTTTTAGGCAAAACTTAGCTAGTCGAAAACATTCAGGACTTCAAACCGGGCCGAAGGTCAACAGGACAATGAACTGAAACACAGACAGGACAATGCAGAAATGCTTTAGAAACAAGTGGTTTCAACCAGAGACTGGATGTTGAGCATTCCTGGTGAGGCCTCAAAATTGTGGTCCAATAACTGTCCTCACTCAACCTGACAGCTTGAGAGGATCTGCAGAGAAGACCGCAGAAATCTCTAAATCAAGGTGAGCAAATGTTGTCACGTCATCCTGAAGGAGACTCAAATCTGTAAGCGCTGCTTAATTGCTATCCCTAAATACTAAGTTACATTATGCCAATCTGATGGTTCAGATTTTTGCTAAACTTAAAATCTTATATATTAAATCCTTTTTCCCTAAAGGCCTCTAAAAAGTTTAAGAATGCATTGTTAGTGCGCTATTTACTCCAAATTCCCCACGACGTGTGTGCTAAAACGGCCCCTTCAGCTGAAGACCAAGAAGCCAATCGGTACCACCCAGGAATACTACATGGCTCAAAAGGTTAATGTGTCAGTTTGTGTTAATTTCACTAAGCACACAAATTTATTCAGGAATATGCACAATGTAAGCATAATATACATTTAAAATAATTAAGACCAGGTCATTATTCAGGGTGCACCTTAGTGGTGCAAATTCCCTGATTAATTTGGAATTAATCAAATACAAAAAAAAGTCAAATGCTTTTTCAACGGTTCCCAACTTTTTGGCCCTATTGCACTTTAAAATGCCTACTTGCTTGAAGAGGTACAATCACCAAGTATTCTGATATTAGAGACGTTATGTAATTATGAGTATTATTTAATGGAACAAAATAATTTCTTTGTCTTTCACATCCCGCTAATCAGTGGTATAAAGTAATTATGTACATTTACAGAAGTAAGTACATTTTGAGGTACTTGTACTTTGCTTGAGTAATTACATTTTCTGCTAATTTGTACTTTTACTCCACTACAATTTCAGAGGCAAATTGTGTACTATTACTAAAATACATTCATTTAAAACCTTTAGTTAATTTACAGATTAATGATGTGAAATATAAATCAGACTTTAGTTACACCCGAGTAAATACAGAAGCTACCCTGCAGTATACAAAGTCATTAAATCTAGCTGCACCTTTACCAGCTTCCATAACACTTTAATGAATCCATAATTATAATCAAAGTATATCATATATATTATTCTGAAATGGACCAATCTGCATAATGAGTACTTTTACTTTTGGTACTTTAAGCAGATTTTGATGCTTATACTTTTACTTTAGTAACATTTTGATTGCAGCACTTCTAATTGTAACAGAGTATTCCCACACTCTGGTACTTCTATTTGTA
Source organism: Eleginops maclovinus (assembly GCF_036324505.1). NCBI lineage: Eukaryota > Metazoa > Chordata > Actinopteri > Perciformes > Eleginopidae > Eleginops > Eleginops maclovinus. The sequence goes on along the minus strand of NC_086366.1, from coordinate 13,376,131 downwards.
CTCAAGTACAAGATCTGAATACCTCTCCCACATCATCATCTCATTACACCTCAGATTTATCTGGTGACTAAAAAAAGGGATCAAGAATCATGACCCATAGGTGGGGAACCACTGGTGTAGCGTGAATTCAGAAAAGAAGACTCCCTGTCAGCACTGATTTCTTCTTGCTTTATTACTGTATGTACAGTACGGTGCACTACAATTTGTGCATATAGAAAGAAAAAAAAAGGAAACAAAGTGAACCCGATTGTTGCACACCATTCAGTATCATCAACTCTCAACCATACTTCACATCCATTACAACAGCAATTGCAGTAATCAGCAGATGGTGTAAAATCAACTCATAAGTTAAACTCGTTTGTTTATTTTTAGGTACAGTACATGAATGTACAAACTGTATAACCTCAGGAAAAGGCTGTGGTAAAAATACCCTTTCACTAAAAGTGTAAAGTTTCTATACAGCGGCAAACAAACTGACAAAAGTGCTTTTGCCCTATCAAAACAATTGATAAAAAGAATTCACCTTTAAACCTCTGTAAAATAATATTGTAAGCCACCATTGAAGACAGACCTGAAATGAGCATTATGACCCATTCTTTTTAGATAACATAGCATATCACAACCACCTTGCTTTATTTCAGTACTTTTATGAAGACTTCAAGTATTCAGCAGTCAGAGTTAATTAGGTTGAACAAGTTGATAAGACAAAACGGCCAAAGAAATGGCCCAAAAAATATTGTATACAGTGCAGTGAAAACTATGAACAGATCTATAATGTTCTCATTAAGTCTCTGAATTGATGATGAAACCGAAGCATCTTTGAATATATCTGATTATAAGAAAATGTACAAAAGGCTGATTTATTCAGCAGAAATCAATGTAGTCAACCCATTAAGATTTCAGCCTTTTATGACCAGTTTTCTTAAAGGTGTTAAAGGATTTCTTCATCCAAACAATATTCTTTCCATCAAAATGACAATACACAAGAGTCTGTATTGATAGAGACTCACACAGCCAACATGTGGATATGTAGGCTGCTCGCATGCACACACACATACGGATAAGGGGAAGCCCTGAATCATAGCAACACACTAACACACTTGCTCCATCCAAATGTCTACTTATTTGGCCCCTTGCTGTCATTGTCCTCACTGTTGTGATGTCTGCCGTCATGGGAGCCGCGGTAACCCCTGTGTTCGCGCCTCTCGCGGCACTCCCGGCATTCCTCCTCATCCTCTTCCTCCTCTTCCCCCTCGTGGATGATCTCCACCTCCAGACGGCCGATGTAGAGCGATACCGCACAGAGCCAGAAGAGGGCAACGCTGCCCACCGCAGCGCTCTGGAGCAGCAGAGCTGGCACAGACAGCAGCATCATCCTCCGCAGGGAAAAAAGGCTGCCAATGTACGAGGCGCCGCCAAACGACACACACACCCCTCCCAGAATAAAGAAGGCTGGGGGAAAACGGGTTTAAATGGTATTATTGTAAATATTCATTTTCTCACTCTAATTAAATATTGTATGGAGGCAAGCTGGATCTACACACTTTCTTTAAACAAGTAAACGATATAAAATATTTTCTAATCTACACAATTATTGAAATAAAACACAAGTAGGCTACATAAGACCTCATCTCAACTGTTGTGCTTCTTCAAGAGCGGTCATACTTTTATTCTAACATGATGAATGTTAACCTCATGATTTAATTTACTTCCACAGACGGTCTATTTTTTCATTCAGCAAATAAATGATTTATGCAAAATTGTTTATTTGCTGAATGAAAAATGAAATTCCATTACAAGGTTCTCTTACAAAATGTATTTATCAAGGACAAAATGAGCTAAGGAACATTGTTCCAGACACTATAGTTTAATACATATTTCATTGACATTCATTTATTTTCAAGCCTTTTTAGTTTTCATGAATCCAATAGTTCAGAAGAATTTAGCCCTAGAGCCACCCTTTACTAAGCTGTCTTCTATCTAATCTATTTCAACTATTTATTTAGGGCATGAATTGATGGAACTGATGGGATTGAATAAATGTTTTAAATAAATTGAATCACAAGCTGATGTTTGTTATTGCACTACCATAGAGCCTTGGCTACAAGTGTGCTGATTTGCATTCAAACAGTGTGAGGCCTGTACCATATCCTGCTTCTCGCCCCACTTCGCTCTGGACAAATGCGATGACTCCGATTCCAGTCGCTAGCAGACCGTTCCTGAACCACGAGAGGAATCCTGCAAAACAGACAAAGTCAGAAAAAAATCAGCTGACACATTTCAGCCTGACCAGAAAACTGCCACACTTCAGATGCATGCAAGAATTAAATTACTGCCAGAATACATTTCTCTGTTTGATAAAACCTTAAGCACAGTGTTGATGTATGCGACTGTTTCACAATACACTGAAATGTAACATTATAGCAATGAACAACTGGAGCATTGCTAGATTCAGCTACATTGAGAGGCAATGATATAGATATGTTTGATCTCTTTTCTTTTGAAACTATGACATTTAATGTACTGTATATATGATTGAATGAAATGCAGTCGGTCGTTCAAAGGCCCTGCACACATTCACAGGATTTTTCGCTTTGATGATTAGATCCCTGCTCAGGGCGTAGTTGGTTTCTGTCAATAATATCAATCAACATGCTGATGAGTTAATTACGTAAAAACATAATGTAAGTTACCAAACCTTTAACACACAAAACTTGCAGTACATTTTAAATAAATACCTAAACAATAAAGACACACCTTCCATATCATACCATTTCCCCATATATAATTTAAATCTCAGGGTTATAAATAAAGAAGAAAACACAGTCATCCAGTATTAGATTTATCTGAGGTGCTGGAACTAAAGGACACATCATACTTATTGAAAAAAAAAAACATCCATACTGCTGCTTCCTCAGAGCTTTAACGTTTTACTGCTGGCGTTAAATACATGTCCCATTTCTGTGACAGACTTCACATTCAAGTAAGAGCTCAATCATTCCCTCGACTAAATACTGTGCAGTAATTTTTTACTTTATCCCCCCTGACCTTTCTGTCAGTACAACCTTTTAATTGATTGGATATTGTCATTGTATAATTTAATTTAAAACCTAATCGGTTCACTAAATGTATTTGATATCTGGCTGCAGCCCAAATAATGATGTGAAATGAGTTGTCTTTACCAGCTGTCAGGGAAACACCTGCTTTATCTTCACTGTGTGGGATTTTTCCAAAAAGGCAACATACTTTTTCAGGCCAGGGCTAGTTGTTAATCTTAAAAGTGTACCACACCGGCCCCGGCCGTGGCGCAACTGGCTGGGGAACCTGCACCATACGCCGGCGACCCGGGTTCGATTCCCGACCTGTGGTCCTTTCCGGATCCCATCCCAACTCTCTCTCCCACTTTCCTGTCACTCTCCACTGTCCTATCCGATTAAAGGCAAAAAGCCCTCAAAAAATATCTTTAAAAAAAATAAGTGTACCACACCTACAGACAATTACTATATTGTCAACAATGATGTACAGCCTAAGGTTCGGGGTTGAATCCAAGATGGTGACAAAAGTTCCAGCATGGATTAGGTCAGTTACCTGTCTCATGGGACTTTCGCAGCATCTGGAAAAAAAATGGAAATAGAACAATATTAGGATCACTAACCTTTAATTAAACCATGTCATTGTGAATTGCAGAGGTGGAATAAGTACTCGGATATTGTATTTAAGTAAAAGTATTACAGTGGGTGCAAAAGTATTAGCATCAAAATATACTTAAATTAAAATAAAAACGTATCATTCTGCAGATTGGTCCATTTCATAATAATATATTATGTTTTGATTATAATTATTGATGCATTATTAAGTTTATCACAGCTGATAAACGTGGAGCTAGTTAATTACTTTGTATACTGCAGGGGGCTGGTAATTTACTCGAGGTGTAATTCAAAGTCTTATTTAGCCTAAAATGTTGATTATATTCCACATAATTAATCCAAATCTGCAACTAAAGGCATTACAATTAATGTAGTGGAGTAAAAAAGTACACTTTTTCTGAATTGTACTGGGGTAGAAGTAAGAAATGGGCAAATTATGTAAATACTCAAGTAAAGTACTTGGGGAAATTTAGTGACTTTACACCACTAGTGAATTGTAAAAACGAATCTATTGAGGATTTACAGTGACTGATTGTCAACAGGAAAGAAGAAACAAAAGTAAAACCAGCTTTGACATTTCACACTTTAAGACAAAGCAGACTTATTTACTGACTAGACAACATTTCCTACCAAAGCGTCCGCCTTGTCTAGGTCTGAGAGTTGGTACTGCTGCTCTGGCCCCCGGGTCTTCAGCCAAGGTTCCTTCTCTCCGAGCCTCAGCCGGGGGGAGCCGTGCAGCCTCCTCCGCAGCAGCGGTGCTCTGGCGGAGGGAGGCCGAACCAGCTTCACTGTCCGGGCGAAGTGGGACAAGGCCGGCGGCAACTGCCTTCTCATGAACAAAGTGAGAAAGCCATCACATCACGAGTTAAAAGCAAAAGAACAACACGACCTTTGCATGCCCTGTGAACTCTCACACGAACAACGAAAAACCCGGAAGAGACTCTCCCATGCGTAAAGCACGATGGCGAGAAAAGGTAAGAGGAATTAACTCAGCGCCATCATGCGACTCGACTGACGGGAAATAAACCAAACATACTTCATAACAGTGTAAATGTATGGATTTGAAGCCACAGCTAACTGTTCGTTTTATTGTATTTTTTGTACTTTCGTTTAAATAGCGAATATCGATATTTCCTCTTCAATATTAAACAACATGCAATTGTATGTGTACGGCACACGAGGGCGACATAGCACAGGCTGTGTTTGGTGAAATGTTCAGATTTGTTATATGTAATTTATTTTATTACAAAAAGTAGAATAAAATGAAAAAAACAACAACCAATACAAATGTTTTAACGTAAACATGAACTCAGAAAAACGCAGAGGCAAAAAAAGAGGTTGTAAAAAAAAAATCACATCAGATACACACCTACAATACTTAATACCCCTTAGCATACACAATTAACTTTGTTTGTCCGTGACATGTGTGTCCCCGTCAGTGAAGATTAAAGAACAGGCTCTCCCTGAGTTTCTTTTGTCTTTGGTCTACCCAGTAAGGTTACGCCTGTAATATATAATGTGTGTGTGTGTGTGTGTGTGTGTGTGTGTGTGTGTGTGTGTGTGTGTGTGTGTGTGTGTGTGTGTGTGTGTGTGTGTGTGTGTGTGTGTGTGTGTGTGTGTGTGTGTGTGTTTTGACAGTGGGGTCTTTTAGAAACAGCTAAATCTTTGATGTGATGTGCAGCTGACCCTGTGGTCGCTCTCACGCTACTGTCCCCAACACAATGGGAGAATGGGAGACTGATCTTTACACACACACACACACACAGACACACAGACACAGACACACAGACACAGACACACACATACACACACACACACACACACACACACACTGTTCTTAAACCCTGTTTAGTCAGTCCTGTGCTGCTGCTTTGTGACCGGGTTTGGCTAAACACTGACTCGCTGATGTTGCTTCCTGAACAGATAAAAAAAAAGTATCACAATTAATAACAGAAGTAAGACACACCTCTCTAAAGGCCAACAGATCGTGGGGTGTAAAAATAGAAAAAAAACACTTCCATTCCATGCTGTGTGGTATGAGCTGTGTGTGAGGTCCTGTCACACATCTTCCATGTGAACTTTGAGACTCTCTAAAATCTACGTATAGTTGTTAGTTCTTCTCTTCAACTCTGTCACCAAGATAAATCAGGCTTGAAATTACACTGCAGTGCTTAAAAAAAGTACATTTAGATTTTTAGACTTTACATTTACATGTAGACTTTTCTGAAGTATAGGCTAGATGTTCTAAATGAATGAGCTGCCCTTTACTTCTGCTGAACTACAAACAGCAAAAAGATCAGTGTAGTGGTTCTTATAAATAAATTAACAAAACGATTACTGAAATATTTCATATACTGAAAAATGCATGAATGTGTGTGGCACCATCTAGGGGAATAAAACCCCATCAAATGATTAGGATTAGGAATTTCAAAGTATTGTCTTACAGCCAAACACCCCAAATGCGTTCCTGGAAATCTATGCGATTGCCTTTATGTACCAAAATACATACTTTTTTTCAACCTGTGGTAGTAAAATAGATTTTTTCAACTTACTTGAATCAAATTCACCAACACGGGCTGTAAAAAGATTGCTTTAAGGAGGCAATTGATATGTTGAAAAGAAAAAACAATACCCTGCACAAAAGATTGCAAAATGTAATGAAGAGATGGTCCTTGTGTTCAAACATATGACGTACAAACATTAATGTAATTAACTGGATAAGATTACTGAAATACACAAGCATGCTTGTCCACACACACACACACACCCATGCACACACAAAAACACAAACAGATTCACTGGGTTGGGTCCATGCTTCCCAGGATGCTGTCAAGGACAAACTAAATGTGGCAATGTATAGGTTCAATGAGTCTTTTTGCATATTGTGTTTTTTTTTATTGTGCGTCTGTTCTGCACGCTCATGCATGAGGAGGCAGTGTATCTTCATTAATATCTACGTTATTTGGATCCAAAGATAAATAAAATATGTATCGATTTTTTTACTGCAGACAGGCAATTCCTCTATATCTGTAAGCTATGTTAAGGATTGTGAGCATCACAGTTATCTTCTAATGGTTATTGTGTAGGTCTGAATCACTAGGCTTTGTCATATTGATACTATTATGTTTTTTTTGTGATTTTATTAATTTACTTTAGTTTTATGGGCAAATAGTGATTCCATTCTTCATTGAATCAGTTTTGCAGAGCTTTTATGATTCAAACATATCTCTAAGGGCTACTCTATATTTTTGATGTTTTTAAATATTGAGAATCTAAATTCTCGTCGAAACGGGAAAAAACGTACATTAAGATCAGAATTGTTGAATGATTCAGGCTATATTGGGCTTTTCAAAACATAAAAACCATGGTAAACACAAAGTAACCAAGTGTTCTTATAGGCCTCAACTGTCTGTTAACAAGTAGTAGATTAGTAAATATGTCTTATCCTCTCTGTGTCTCTGATTCCTGCAACGTCAACAGAAAAGAGGGAGGAGTGAGACAGAGATAGATAGAGAGGAGGAGGAGGAGGAGGAGGAGGAGATGTGTATACGTGCAGAACTGCACTAGTCTGTATTACATAGTCTGGGGGATCCCAGCCAGCTGTGTTGTGAGCATTGACCTTGGCAAAGTGTACACTGTTTTTCAGTCTCTGGGACAAACAAGTGTTTAAAACACGTGTCAACTGTTCAGCAGACAAATTATGTACAGACATTAATTAATGGAGAGGTGTTACTGCTAAAGAGTGAAAAATGCAAATATTAAATCATCTAAAATAAGCACAGATATGGTGTTTTATGTAAGTTATGTCATGCTGTATTATGTAAACTGTGCTTTGAAAGTTATTTTGAGGGACGACACCATAATCTACAACCAGTACAGGATACAGGATGGAAAGCTGTCGGGGTTATTGAATGTTGCAGGTGCGCGCGTGTGTGTGTGTGTGTGCCTCCAAGTTTGTTTTTTCCTTTCATTATGGTACAGCTTTTGTTTTCATCTCCTAGTATCTGGGAGCCCCTCATTTATTTTGAGGCGCCTTGTTTTTTATGACCATAAATTATGTCCTTTAGATCGTTGGAGCATACATCGCAGGCCAATGGTTTGATTTGTTTATGCCTGAAGTTTTATCTCCACCTATGTCTGCTGTTTTTCTTTTTTTTTTCCAGGCACTTATTATGTTCGGGGTGCCTATTGGTGGGGCAATGTGGAAACTTGATACATTCCCCACTGTAGTCAAAGCCAAACAATGAATCATGTTTTATATCTCATTGTATTAAAACAATGGTATCTTTCTTATAGTAGTATTTGACCATCTGGTTGCTTGGCATTGGCAAAACATTGGGGGCTTGTGTTATTTCTTGTCAGTCAACTCATTTGGTAAGCTGTATGACTTCAGAATGAACTCATTTGCCCATTGGTGATGACAATGTTCTATATTTTCTTTAAGCACACTGCCTTCCCTCATTTCTTTGCTGTTAATTAAAGGTCAGCCTTAGGGCATTTGTGAACTCTCCATGCAGTCACAACTTGTGTGTTTTTGTTCATGCCAATTAGCAAAAAGTGTGTGTAAGAGTGGCCTAATACAGAAAAGGTAGGGAACTTCTCAATCGAATAACACAAGTTGGCCAAACTCATAAACCATTTGTTGTACACTCTTGTGGAAGGTGTATCATTGTCACAAGCAGAGAGTGTTTGTGAGGTTGTGTGTGGTAATGCTGGCAAGCGTGGAATCGTATGTGTGTGTAGCTATTTGACATTTTTGCTCTTGTTTAGTGTAAAGATTTTCACAATGTCAAGATCAATCAAAATCAGCAATCAGCATTAAACATACAATTGATGCTACATATAACCAAACTACTGCTTGAATTGCATGATGATTGCAGCCTTTATTAAAGTTGCCTGTGTACGTCTTGTGACTACTGACCATCGATTTCCCAAACAAGTTTCCTATTCTCTGAAGCAATATGTTATTCTTCTTTTCTGACCCATCTATCTTTACATACATTGTACAAAATTATACTTTTGATCTCTGACTGATAACTGACCTTTGCTTGGTTGAGTTCAATGACCCGACAAGCATCCAGGTCTGGAATAAACCTCAACACATTTATTCCCATTTTCTCTTCAGCTCAACTAAAAGGAAATTTTGTTCCTTTGTTTCTTGCCGAGAGTTAAAAAGAGTGACTCAGCTCTTATACAGTAAATATGAAGGTAATACTGATAAGCAGCATAAGCCTAGTTCTGTCAAGAAGTAACACATTCTGCTTACCTGTCAGGGTTTGGGGAAACAGGACCCAATTGCAGTAAAATGAACAGGAGGCAGGTATGGGTCCAAACAAACGGCGAGCTTTATTTAAATTAAAGCTGTACTTTCAACGGAAAATAACCACACCAACACTAACCAGGGACCCCCATCGGAACAGGTGACGGCAGGGCCCACAACGGAGCAGGTGCAGGTGTTGGCGGGACCCCCATCGGAACAGGTGACGGCGGGACCCCCATCGGAACAGTCGACGACACGGCCCCCAACGGAGCAGGTAGGCAGAGGCTGTGAGGCCCCAGAAACAGGGGCGTAGGTCACGGCGAGGGAACACTGGGGGATGGAGACAGGGGCGAAAACCTAGGCTAGGCAACTCTGGGGGGCAGAGACAGGGGTGGAGACAGGGCCGGCGAGGGTTAAGGTTAGGGTTAGGGTTAGGCCGAAAAGCCTCTGGAAGATGGGCTGGAAGACGGCGAGACGCCTCTGGAGGACGGGCTGGAAGACGACGAGACGCCTCCGGAGGACGGCCTGGAAGATGGCGAGACAGCTCGGGAGGACAGCCTGGAAGGCGACGAGACAGCTCCGGAGGACGGCCTGTAGGATGGCGAGACAGCTCCAGAGGATGGCTTGGAAGGCGACGAGACAGCTCCAGAGGACGGCCTGTAGGACGGCGAGGCAGCTCCAGAGGACGGTCTGTAGGACGGCGAGGCAGCTCCAGAGGACGGCCTGTAGGACGGCGAGGCAGATCCGGAAGACGGCCTGGAGGACGACCTGGAGGACTGTGGGATAGCTCCGGAGGGTGGCGAGACAGTTCCGGAGGACGGCCTGGGAGGTGGGGTGACAGCTCCGGAGGGTGGCCTGGAGGAGGAACAGGTTATGGCGGGCCCCCCATCGGAACAGGCGATGGCAGGGCCCTCAACGGAGCAGGTGCAGGTGTTGGCGGGACCCCCATCAGACCAGGTGACGGCGGGACCCCCAATGGCGCAGGATTGGGTGTTGGCGGGACCCCCATCGGAACAGGTGTTGGCGGGACCCCCATCGGAACAGGTGACGGCAGGACCCCCAACGGAACTGGTGAAGGTGTTGGCGGGACCCCCATCAGAACAGGTGATGGCAGGACCCCAAACGGAGCACAAACGGTTCTTGGCGGGACCCCCATCAGAACAGGTGAAGGCGGGACCCCCAACGGCGCAGGAACAGGTGTTGGCGGGACCCCCATTGGAACAAGTGACGGTGGGACCCCCAATGGGAACGGAGCAGGTGTGGCCGGAGACGACAGGACAGGCGGGCCGGAGTCGACTGGACAGGCGAGGCCGGAGTCGAGGCCGGCGTCGAGGCTGGAGTCGACTGGACAGGCGGGGCCGGAGTCGACTGGACAGGCCGGGCCGGAATCGACTGGACAGGCTGGGCTGGAGTCGACAGGACAGGCCGGGCCGGAGTCGACAGGACAGGCCAGGCCGGAGACGACAGGACAGGAGAGGCTGGAGTCGGCCAGGCCGCCGAAAGGAAAGCAGGGGCTGGAGTCGGCCAGGCCGCCGACAGGACAGCCGGTGCTGGAGTCGGCCGGGCTGCCAACAGGACAGCAGGGGCTGGAGTCGGCCGAGTCGACTTGACAGGCGAGGCTGGAGTCGGCCGGAGTCGACTGGACAGGCCAGGCTGGAGTCGACTGGACAGGCCAGGCTGGAGTCGACTGGAAAGGCCAGGCCGGAGACGACAGGACAGGATAGGCTGGAGTTGGCCAGGCCGCCGAAAGGACAGGCGGGGCTGGAGTTGGCCGGGCAGCCGACAGGGCAGCAGGGGCTGGAGTCGGCCGGGCCGCCGACAGGGCAGCAGGGGCTGGAGTCGGCCGGGCCGCAGCTGGAAACATGGCGGCTAGGGCCAAAACATGAGCCGGAAGCTTGGCTGCAGGAGAATTGGCTGCAGCTTGAGCCGGAAGCGTCACTGCTGTGACCCGAGGTTTCAGCATAGGGTGCAGGCTTTCTGGGGAAATGACAAATGTCCGTAAATATTCCGGCAGTGAGCTCACGAACCATGGCTTCTCTGTCACTTCCCGGCGTGCACGAAGGAGAGCTGCATCTTGAGCCTCTTTAGACACTGCTTTCCTCCATTCTCCCAAAATACACAAAATTTGGTAGGAAAACTCCACCAGCGCATCGTCCAAACATACTGCTGGGTCCATCTTTGGTTCGGTCATTCTATCAGGGTTTTGGGAAACAGAACCCAAGTGCAGTAAATTGAACGGGAGGCAGGTATGGGTCCAAACAAAAGGCGAACTTTATTTAAATTAAAGCTGTATTTTCAACGAAAAATAACCACACCAACACTAACCAGGGGATACAGGGACACTGGGAACAGGAGCAGACAGACGGACGAGCAAGAACAGGCAGGTAGCAGGTACAGGATCAGGTAGGAAACGACGACGACCGAACAAGAGAAAAAAGGGGAACCAAGACTAAATACACAAGGCTAATCCCCAAACAACACACAGCTGGAGAGGGGAGGAGAAACACAGGGGCAACAGGTGAACACAATGACACAATCGGGGGAAGGAGGGAAACTAAAGACAGGGAGTGAAACTCAACCTGACCCAAGAGGGGAAAACCTTTCAAAATAAAACACACAACCCAAAGACATGACAGACGAAACCAGGATCCTGACATTACCATCCCCTCTAAAGCTCACTAATTTACCTGATTTTTCTCATATTCTTTTTGTTGAAACTGCTTATGTTGAATATGATGACCTCTCAACCTTTTTCAGCTGTTATGTGCATAGCCATACTTTTATAATGAGTGGTATGCCCCCAGCACTTCACATGCTGCTATTCAGGTCTATATACAGGCTGTACTACAAAGTAGTAGGACACCAGGCAAAAAGCTTTGGTGTTAAAACAAAAACACACAAAAAGTGTCAATTATTTCACAGACAGGGCTGCCCTGGAAGCAGCAGATGGATGTGGCATGCTAGTGTAATGTCAATACACTCTGTCCCTAATCCCTCAGGGTGAGTAGCTAATTCCACCACCCTAACCCCAGGCCTGGCTTTATAAAAGCACATTACCTCACTTCCTCCTGCTACACAAACACAGAAGTGGACAATAATGGCAAGCAGAGAAATGCAAAGTGTAGCAAGACTACAGTCTACTGTATCATGGGTCAGCAACATGATCTCAGTCAGTTCCAATACAGATATGAAAGGCTACAAACTATACAACAGCTGACTATCACTCTAATATCCTATAGGATGGGGTATTGAGGCAATATGAGACAATATATGTTGTGAACTGTCAGACATTCATAGAATTATCAGTACAAATTCACGATTTACTTTAAAAACAAAATGCAATGTTAACTGTAGCTATCTACACTATAGATACAACAAGTTACACAGCCAGAAGAAAATGCAACAGATTAAGTTAAATATAAATCATCTAGTTGGGAATACTTTGGTAGTTCACTGCACGACTTTTACTACTAGACATTACTTAATTGCAATTTTACCAAAGTAAAGGGTGTTATTAGTTTCTTAATGGCAAAAAACAACAGAAATAGCTTTTGTTATAGGGGGACAGATGGATACGTATATTGGGTAGGTTCAAACTTGAATATATTCAATTTTGTGTCTTATTCACAGACACATACTGGTAAGGGAGCCCTTTATGTAGCCTAAGTTATATTTATAGTAAAGTTATACATTTTTAAAAACAAGACTGTCAATTAAAAACTAAAAACTGAAAGGACTGTTTCATGAATGCTGTCACTGTAAATATGTTTATTGATGATACTTGATAGGAATATCCAAGCAATACTACAACGTATATTTCTTTTTAAATAAGTTGTATTATGTCAGTGCAGCTGAAAGTTGTATAGTAACTGGCACATGGCTTTTTGTGCATCATAATGACAGCAAAAGAGAGAGAGTGAGCGAGAGGGAGAGAGAGAGAGAGAAAGGAGATAGAGAAAAGAGAGAGAGGAGGAGGAGGAGCGGAGGGTTGACAGGCTGGAAGTGGGTGTACTCCCAGAGCACTTTTTAGGAGGTTTATGGAACCTCGTGCGACTCCGAGCATCCCCCTCTGTCAATCGGTTGAGTCTAATGTGTCATACCGGCGATGTTATTCTTAACCCCGCTTTATTTTATTTTTAACTGACAAGAAAATTGGATGGGACCGGCACCAGGGCAAGACAATCCCGGAAATAACATGCGTACTCACAGCCTGTCACGTACGCTCACTGGAATGCATTGCTGTTGACTGCCGAAGGTAAGCTGTGGACTACTGCAGGGATATTATACAATACATGTAGTTACTGATCTTTACACTGCGAAATGTGTTGCTACATTTTAAGAAAGGGACATGAACCCTAGGCTGCTCAATGGGTAATCAATTAAAACGAAGCCTTTATGTATTTGAAGGGTGTTTCTTAGCAGCCGGATATTCTTCTAATTTTAGAAGCAAAAAGAACACCTTTTTAATTACACACATTTCATAATTGAGTCTAATTCAGTGTAAATGACAGTAATATGTGTGTTTCTGTTAGCGTTTATTCCTTAGCATTTCTTTTTAGGGAATACAACTCAGTTAATAGCTCTGCAATATCATATCGTCATGAAGAGACGTGCGATTTATTATGTTATTTTGTTTATTGTCCTACTTTAAATGTTATGGCTGCATAAATAGTGCAGCATGTAAAAATAGCTTAATTTAACGCTACTTCATCTAAGTCTGCAATGTGCTATTTATAGGACTAAAGTATCATTTTCACTCTCCATAGATATCTTACACAATCAAAATGTGAATAAAACGGATACGATCAAGTTCGCAGTTTGACAGTATTAAATGAGAGTTATTGGTGAAATCATAACAAGGAGAAGAGGACTTGGACATGAAACTTCTGGTGGCTGTGGCAAAAATCCTCTCCGTCAGGGAAAGCAGAGGCTCAGCTGGAAAATGAAGCGAGGACGTGAGCTACGTGCGCATCCAGCAGATGACGAGGTGAAATGGAGAGCTTGGGACATACGGACCTTTTAAAAAGCTCTTCCCGCGGATGCGTCGCTGTTTCAGCATCACAAGAGAGGAGGACGACCTGCCAGCAGCTGGGCTTTGGAGAGGCAGAGATTCATCACACCTACCGGGCAGACATGGGGCTAGACTGCTTCTGCGCGGCCCCAGTCGGTAGTCCAACGGCGGCAGAGTTACTCGCGGGTCTGGCCTCTCAGACCGACTCCCCTGCAATCACAACCCCGACTAAGCAGTCCAAAACCGGCGTGCCGCTGTACAACGCCGGGTTGGTATCTCCATCAGCCACGGTGGAGGGGAGCCACGCAGGCATTTTGGCTCAAACACCAAACGGTTACCCGGCACATACAAAGGGGGTGGCGGGGGTAGGAGACCCTGTGCACCAGCACACCAGCAGAGCGTGTCTGGTGGAGAGCGGGCACCAGACAGATCATGAGAAATGCCCTTTAGTGTTGAGGAGGATCAATTGTGACCTGAGAGCCAGACAGGTGCAGCAACAGAAAAGGAGATGTGGGGAGAACCGGGGCACGGGGTCGGGAACTCTTAACACTCACACAATGGGATCGCCAGGCTCAGGAAGTTCTGTTGAACAGGTTTTTGCTCCCGGGGACTCAGACTTCAAGCGGAGAAGGCTGGTGGATGAAAGTGTTGCTCACAAACCTTCAGAGGCCTCCAGATTGGCCCCAGCAGTCGCCCCGCTCACACTCACAGCCAACTGCAGCAACAGTTCCCATAGCAACCAAATGACTATCAATAATGTGCACTGTGCCCAATTTCCCTTTACTCCTCATACTAACCAGCACAACGGACATCAAGTGGCCTCCTCAGACCGGCCAGAGGCACCCTGCCAGACCACCCCTGTCGTGGCTAACTGCATCCCGACCCCTGAACCTGCAGGGGCAGGCTGGTCAGCAGAGCACATAGCCCAGCAGTACATTGTCCCCTGCATGAAATACTATGGCATCTGTGTAAAGGACAACTTCCTGGGCCTTCAGCTGGGCAACAGGGTACTAGAGGAGGTGGAAGTCCTAAACCGCAGTGGGAAATTTCGGGGCGGTCAGCTGGTGAGCCAGAAAAACATTCCCTCTAGAAGCATACGGGGCGACCAGATTGCCTGGGTGGAGGGACGAGAGCCGGACTGCGAGGGCATCGGGACGCTGATGGCTTACATTGATGAGGCCGTCATGTACAGCGCCGCCAATGGAAAGCTGGGGGACTGTGTCATCAATGGACGCACTAAGGTGAGAAGGAGGGACGGGGTAAGGAAGAAAAACACAGGCAACCAACAAGCCTGATGACATAACATTTTGTGGTTGGTTGTGTCATATCTGCTCTGCTGTGTCTTGCTGACATGCAGGCTGGCCAACAGCTTCAGGTAGGATGTTAGGATGGGCCCTGCTGGGTTTCTGGCCCATGTGAGCTTGATAAGGTGGGATGTGGGCCGAGCTTTCCCCCTAAACTGGCTGTGTACCTAGGTCTAGATCTTGCATTGGTGTGCCCCTGTCCCTGCCTTCATACCATTTGGTATCCACAAGGAAAATAACTCTTTATCTGTTCTGCCATCACTTTCTGCCTTTTGAAGTCAATTTGTTGTATAACCACTTTCACCCATGCAAACACGGTGCTGATGTTGTAGCAGGGTTATGGTGCCTGTTTCCTTTGTGTCTAATCTCGTGACAAATTCAATCGCCTGGTTTCTTTTACATTTTCTGTGACTACACTGCATGCCCCATCTTCCCTTTTCCATTGATATTTTTCAGATGCCATGCACATTTACCAAAGAACAACACTGAGTGTTGTTAGTTTTCTAAACACCAAAAACGTTTACTTTACTTTACAGCAACCTTCACTTAAATTATTTTCATAGTCAATCCACAGAGGGAGCTTCTGCCTACTGCTGAGTTACTTTATACTGTGCAATAACACTGTCTAAGTTACCAAAAGATTTAAAAACTCTCTTTATCTCTTGACATTTCAAGCTCTAATTTCCTTTTATGAAATGAAGTGTTTTTTTCTTGGTGAAAGCAACAACACATCAAATCTGTTCCATTGATTCACCTGCTGTACCTGCTCTTAGGAAGAGGCAGCCTCATTTAACCTTACAAAAACTTGGAGTGTTGCAGCACATTCCATTTACTCTATGTACAGTACAAATTCTTTCTATTATTTGGCATGGTGATGACTAAGTGATTCCCAGGTAATAAAATGCAAAATGTCAACTGTTCCCTGGCCAGGTCCCTCTTTACCCTTGGTAGAGTAAAAAAAAAAGAGTTCAATGGTGCACTGTACAAAATGTCCCAGGTGGATGTTCTTGCAATGGGGTGGTGGAGTAAGCAATGATGGAGGAGGATCAGGAAGGAGTATCCAGATAGAAGGTCACTGCTTCATTTCCCTCCTCCTTATCCACAAAAATGTGAATTTTTCTACCCGCTCCTTCATTTTGTCTTTTTTCCTTTGTATGTTTTATCCTGACCTTTCCCCTGTCCTTAACTTCACTCCACATCTCCTTAAAACCTCTTGTTTGCCTCATGGACAAAATATTTCCTAGCTGTTACCTTAGTAACCGGCCCATACAGAGTAAAGCTCTGCATTGTGTATGAAAGAGATGAAGAGAGTGTGAGAGATATTAACGGCTCAACAGCAGTGGGTAATATCTCTGAGTCCTGTTAGTCAGCAGGAGCTGCCGGTAAGACTTAGACAACGGTAGGGATAACAGTTTTATCAATGGGATGGCTTTTCAGTTAGCAATGTCGGGATGAGACTAAACAACTCAGTGCAAGGAACGGGGTCTAATGAAGGGGGAGGGGATAGACTGGAAGTGAGAGTGGAAGGAGGGGGGGGGGGGGGGGCGGATTGGGAGCAAGAGTGTGGGAGGATAGCGTTGAGCGAGTTATAAGGGGCAATGCAGCACAAGCTTCGGCATAATGAAAACGTCTGCTGCAGCAGTGTGTCCTCAAACGCCCCTCCTAGAGTTTAGCAGTGCCACCATGCAGGCAGCTATTGACCATCCCCCTAGCTTTTCAGATGGATGGATAGACAGATACATTTGCAATTTTAGTATTCATTTGGTCTCTTTTCAGACATACCAAGATAATCATAATCTTTACCAGATAATATTTGCTTCATGGTAATTGGTATATTTCACGTCAGTTGTTTTTATGTGGTGTTCCCTTGCTGCAGCACCAACCTGTGATTTAAAATGTAACGTATAGCAGCAATCATGATGGTTTAAGCTGATATATAAGGGTCCACTTTGCGATATCTTGATCATTTAAAATTGTGAAAGACATTAACTATTTTCGGACATTTTAAAGACAAAATAATTTATCAATCATTGTCAGATAATCAATAATTAGTTGCAGCCCCAAAAATTACTTTAGGTTAGAATACGTATGAAAGCATGGTCACACCAACATTAACTTTCTCTCCATCTCACACACACACACACACACACACACACACACACACACACACACACACACACACACACACACACACACACACACACACACACACACACACACACACACACACACACATACAGCCACCAACTTTTACAAAGGTCCTCTTCGAACATTCAGAGGTGACTCATGCATAATGAGTGCCATTGGGTCCAGTTTATTATATTTTTGTTGATTTCACCCACATCTGTACCCTTCATTTTTCCAATCAAATCCAATTGGGTAGAAACTAGTGGTAATAGCTCATTCTTATTTTCATCATGTACTATGTCACCAAGGGTGTGTTCTAGAAATCAGCTTTGGAAATTAAGATTACATTTAAGAAGGAAGGAAACTAAGAATAATCAAGATGGCAGTGCTGCTTAACAGTTTGTGAGTCAAGTGGTTTCAACCCAGTGATTGACAATATTTGTTGTGCTGAAGTGTCCTTGAGAATTACCCTGGCCCACTCCCAAACATGGAGTCACATACTGTAATGTGCATTTTGATAAGGGCTCAAGGATACAGGACTGTGAAATTTAGAGGACTCGATAGACTGTTTAAAAGTAGAGTATTCATTTTTTGTGTAGTTCTTCTTCTGGTATTATCATGTTGATTTGTGATCAAACAATACAGCTTATACGGTGTTATATTTAAGAAAGAGCCATTAACACTCTTAAAACTATATTAATGTGGACACTGGAATGAATCTATACCAGCTTTAGAGCAGCTGGCCTGTAGCTGATCCTGCGCTTTAAGATAAGGATAGATTGGAAGATAATGTAGGCTAACTATAAAAGTTAGTATTCGTATTGCAACATTTAAATACTATGTCCATAGAAATCATGGTTAATCATGAAAGATATTGCGAGTAACCAAATGGTATGATGTGTACATCAAGTCCCCTCTCCTTTTCTCTCTTTCAATGTTTGCATTTCTTACATTAAGAGGATTATTTTCCCTCTACTTAGAGCACATGTAAAGCTAGCACACATGTTATACATTAAATATAGCCTCTTTTTCATTGTAATTACAACATGTATTTGCTTTAGGTCATCTTAATTATGTCATGGCAATCCCTGGCTTCACACGCATAAAAATGGTGCCAATGGGTTTAACACAAATCAACATAGAGATGTTTGTGTACACCATAAAGAGCACTCATCTCAGACTGGAGATTGGATATCCATAAAGGCATTAGAATTGTTAGGAGAAAAATAAGTACCCCAAATTCCCGCACTGTGAATGATGATCACAGTGTACCAGAAACATACTCCTCTCTGTTTTAATCCCTGCTACCACCATCACAAACATACCTATGCTGTTCCCCTCACTCTTTCTGCTTTACAGCCAGTACTCTCAGTGTTTGTTCAAGCTTATCTATCCCCCCAGCCCTCTTTCCACCACCACTCCTCTTATCAGAATTTGCGTGCAGCATTGGAGTTTATTTTTGTCCTTGTCCATGGCGGCCTGTTCTGCCCATCCAGCCGTCACCTTGACATCTACGCAGTGATGCCATTAGGAGGTTAAACTAATGTGTGTGGTTGTGTTGCCATTTCGAAGTTAAGTCACTGTTGGCACAGATCTTGGCAGAGATGAAGGATCGAAAGGTTCTGCGTCATGTTTTAAACCCTGAAGATTTATTTTAAACTGGTTTTAATAGTAGTTAATTTTCTATAATGTCTGTGGTAAGTTTAGAATAAATAAAATAATCCTCCTCCTTAATTATACGCCTGTCTTGTGAAAGCTTTAATGTAGACATTGTGTGTTTATTCGTGTGTGATGTTTATGCTGCAGTCTAGGGCTGAGCTGGCTTGTGTGGCATATGAAATGTTAATAATGGTTAATTACAGTTGTTAAGATTATTACCAGTTTGATAATAACTGTGTACAGGAAAGACACACTTCCTTGGGCTACATGCACACCCAAAATGATCAATCTCATCCTAATCTTGAGAGAAAATCCATCCTTTGAAACATTTATTTGTTTTCATAAAAGACTTCAGAATCAGAATTCATTTTATTACCAGGTACGTTTACACATACAAGGAATTTGATTTATTCACTATTTATTACTTGATTCTGACTTATGTACATGCATGTGCGTTCCTCTTTCCCATGCCTGAGATACAAACATATGAGATCCACTTATGACATTGCTCAATAGATGTTGGTCAAAGTCTTAATTACTCTAGATCACATACTGTTTAGATTCCTGTTTGTAATAATCATAATCAACACATATTTGATCATGTTCATCTTGACGCAGCAGGTCTGCTTGTCATTTTGAGCCCAGTAGTAAAAGGTCCGGAGGTTAATGAGCTCTGACTGTGAGAGTTGGTCGGTAATGAGTGCTGACAATGGTCCGATTAACAGACAGAAACAAGGCAGCCAAACTTTCTTGGCTGCGAATGTTGGGGGGACAATTGGATCATGAGGAGTGTGCTCTCTGACTGAAAACCCTCTTCACACAAAATGTCACTTATATACTATACTATACATTAACCCTATGAGTATCACAATCAACAAAAGAAAAGGTGTTTGTCCTAGAAATGTATTTGAGTGCTGTTTGAGTTCCTCAGCGTTAAGACTCTCGTTCTGTTGTACGAGAGCTTAAATGATAGCGTCAGGTGAGTTAAATCGATATTTCAGCAGCGCAGAACCCGCTAGTCATGAAAGATAGTGTCCCAGAACAGAGCTGAAGTAAAGCACTGACTCCTGATATTGTAACGTTCGCGTCCCATGCAGAACAATATAAGTCAAGACAGTGACAGTATCTTCATAGTACTCAGCCTGGAGAGATAAAAGAGAAGTTATTACTCTACATGCCGCCAACTATCATCACCTAGAATGTCTCTCTGCGAGCAAAGGCTGATGTCAGTCTGTGAAATAGCTGAAGATGTTTCTTTATCCTCCTCAGTAGAGCAGACAAAGACAGAGCGTTTGCTAAAGCTACTGGGGACAGTTTGGAAATTATTCACACGGCCTGAAACATGAGCTGATATGTCATATTGACGCAGGCTCCGCTCAGTTTCACCCTGAATCAGTGCATATACAGTCCTATGGTCCTGTTGCGGTCCTGGTCTGGAATGCTCATTGATTGTAGGGCTCTCACGCAGGTCTCTGTTCCCTCAAACTCCCCAGAAAAAAAGAGCGCTCGCCTGCTTCATAGCCTCTAACACATAGACGTCAAGCAGGGGAAATACCAGCGCAAGACCATTGTTTTAGCGTAGAGGCTATATCTGCAGATAATTTGCTGGGAACAACAGCTGAACTCTGACACATGCCACTGATCCTTCTCCCTCTCATGACTGTGTGTTTCACAAATCACATCATTAGCAAATAGTCCACCTGGAAAACAATTTAGGAGGGAGCAGTGTGAGAGCCAAATGGCGAGAGAGGATAATAACACTAAGTCACTGCCTTCTTAACCAGCATGATTTTTATCAAGAAGTACATTTTCAGTTTATTGTTTAAGGTGGATGCTAATGCACAGCTAACGGTCTTAATTTCTTCTGTTTCAGGCAATGGTTGCATGTTACCCTGGGAACGGGGCGGGGTATGTCCGTCATGTGGACAACCCTAACGGTGACGGACGCTGCATCACGTGTATCTACTATCTCAACAAGGACTGGGATGTCAAGGTACATTCATAATTGAGCTGCAAAGATTATTACATTAATCGAATAGTTGTAATCTACAGAATTGTGTTATTTTGACTATCAATTATTCAACTTCAGTTATATGTTCTGGTTTCTTTACTCTTTCATGATATTCAATCATTTATATTTTAATTCGGCCAAAGCACAACATTTGAAAATGTTATTGTTCACCATTTTCAGATTTTTAGAGAACAAAAACTGATAATAATAATGAAAATATGTATAATGTCTACACCTTGTATGACTGTGGTGTGTGTGCTCTGTATGTGCGTAGAAACAAGGAGGGTTGCTGCAGATTTACCCTGAAGGAAAAAATGTGGTAGCCAACATCAAACCTCTGTTTGACCGGCTGCTCATATTCTGGTCCGACCGCAGGAACCCACATGAAGTCAAGCCAGCCTATGCTACTCGGTCAGTAAAATGCTGCTAAACACAAACTCATGTATAGTTCTGTCCAGTGGCGGCTGGCAAATAGAGGGCGCTAGGGCGCCGCCCCACCACTCACCTCTCACCACATTTCCTTGAATAAGACATAAAAAAAATGAAATAAAAATGAAATAATAAAATAGAAATATTTTGAAATATATGTATATATTTTTTTAGATGTGCAAGATAAATATTTCTTAGTTAATGATGAGTAAAGTTGTTTCGTTCGTTGACATTGTCTGATTGGTGACGTATTTCGGCCCTGGGGCGCAGGAATCTTTGCCCATAGACTCTCGTTAAAAGTTGTACATGCGCAGTAGCTCCTCTTCAATACAAGAGATAGGACGATGTTGGGGCGCACCTCTCCTGCGCCCCGAGCTGAATGCAGCTGGATTTGGCGGCGGGGCTGACGTCACAGCCTTCTGTCATAAAGTATGTGTATTGTCCATGTTATATATGATATATATTATTTAAATATATAGATATAGAGATATATCTAGAGATAGATAGAGAGATATATCTAGAGATAGATGGAGAGATAGATATAGAGATAGATAGATAGATATTTATTATATATGTATATTGACCCTCTGTATAGTAATATAGCACATCTGTATATTTGTTCATACTACATCTGTTTATACTATGCCAATTATTCCCACCTCTTTATACTGCCCTTATCTTTACATAATCACTCTTAACTGCATATACTGTACATACTCTATATATCGCACTTGTTTCTCTTTGCACTTCTATCTATCTATCTATAATGTTGTTTTTGTTGTTTTCATTTATGTAAATACACTCGTTTGATACCTTAGTACATGTATGCATGCTTTTTAAACATTTTTATACATTTTGGAGTTATAGCCCCCCCTGGAGAAAACTCCACCAGCCGCCACTGGTTCTGTCACTACTAATAATGTATTGGAAGAGACAGGGCACACTTATGTATAATCTGTATAACAATACCATTAACAACATTTTATTGTATTAACTAAAAATGAGTTGATGACTTACTTTTTATTGGTTTCTTTCCTTTGTAATGGGAGGTTTGTCTTAAAATGTATTTAAATCAGTTGAAAGCGACTTAAGTAAATGATGCTGACACAATTAGACACACATACAGTTATTTACATAGTACCACCAAGTAGTTGCTTCCATCGAGGGAACATGATACTCTTTCACTCCTCTCTCTCCTCTCCTCTCCTCTCCATCTGACTGCTGGGGGGCGAGATGAAGGCAGGAAGTATGTATTTCCTGAGGGGGTCGGTGGGAGGGAAGGGGAGGAAGGTTCGATTGCAGGACTCGTGCTGAAGAGGCACAGACACAAGAGACAGGAATAAACAAAACAGCCCCACCGGAGGGGCTTAAAACTGTAGAAATTAACCCTTTGCTGCCTTGGACATCTGCTGCAGTGTGCTGTTCTCGTTCATACAAGATGTTTGTTTTGTTATCAGTTGGTTCTTCTGTTTTTATTATTAAGATCTCTTTTTCCCTCTTGTGTTTTACAGCTATGCCATCACAGTCTGGTACTTTGATGCCAAAGAGAGAGCTGAAGCTAAAGAGAAGTACAGATTGGGTATGCTTCTTTACAGTCGTAGATTTTCTGTGCACTGGATCACCTTGTGTTGCATTTTGTACGACTTTATATTGTATGTGACTAATATGCCACTTCTCTATCTCACTTGTGTAGCAACAGGACAGAAAGGTGTTCAAGTGCCTGTAACCCAAAACAGCAGGACATAAAACTCAGCGTATCGCTGGAGAGAACTCTGAAAGTATTATGTGCCTTCTTGAACTGCTAATGGACGTTGCAATCAAAAAGGGAGACACCGTTAAATTGTCAGCCATCATTGCAGCTCCATGCCAGTCTACAGTGTCAGCTGTCAGACTGACACCACAGGCTGCGATGTGATCGGGCTGCAGGACAGAGACATGGCAGATATGGAGCACAAAAGGAGAAGAGAAAAACGTTGATGTCTTGCGGAATTTTGTATAAAGAAAACAAACTGGAAGAAAAGAACAGACTCCCTTAATTTTATTTTTCATTTTTCCCGTTTGGTTTTCTGTGTTGTTTTGAAAAAATCAATAGCTTTTCCCTGTTTTAATGTCAATTTTAAACAAAAGATAATGAATCAATGGGGAGAAGAAGGGGCCCAAGGAGTTGTCCCTGGATTCTTTCCCCCTTGCCTGGGTTTCATCCACTTGTCTCAAGATGTTGGCAAGTGTGTATGTGTCAGTGTAAAAACAGAGGCACGGGAAAAGGAAAACAGTGAGAAGATTCCCTTTGCTTCTCATTCAGTCAGACCAGCTTAAAGCACCAACATTACAGGGATGCACATAAAAACAGCATGAAGACACTGTAGTTTTACCCTCTATAGCACACTCAGTACAGTTCAAGTATTTCTGGACATTACTGCAATATCAGGCTGGGAATTAAGAATACTTTGCCTCAAAATCTTAGTGCAACAAAATCACTGAATTACCCAGCATGAACGATTATTTTTTTGAAGTTGCAATGTGTGAAGGTGATTGTCTAGACACCTAGACAATACAGTGAGTTTTCTATATGACTGATGTGAAATATTAAGAGAGGAGGAAAGCTCAACTGTGGTTAGGGGCAAAACAGGGTTATGATGAAAGGGTGTTTTGTGTGTGTGTGTGTGTGTGTGTGTGTGTGTGTGTGTGTGTGTGTGTGTGTGTGTGTGTGTGTGTGTGTGTGTGTGTGTGTGTGTGTGTGTGTGTGTGTGTGTGTGTGTGTGTGTGTGTGTGTGTGTGTGTGTGTGTGTGTGTGTGTGTGTGCGCTCATAGCTAGCCTGAATGCGAATCCAGCTTGACTATTAACTGTTCTTAACAAGACTGAAACAGTATGTACCTGCAGTGTGGACATTTACAGTATAAAGCACAGAGTTAAGCACACACACTGTTTGGTAACTGCAGGGTCAAACTACTGCCTGCATGTGTGGGATCAACTGTTTGTGTGTAAAAAATGTACCTGCACATGTATGTGGCAATTTCCTGTGTATTTTAGATTGGTTAAAGAGAAGGTTATATTAAAATGCACTTTATTGTTTGAAATGCTATGCGTGAATGATAGATAAAGTATTCTTAAATATCTAGATGAATGCCTTTATTCTGTGGATAATATGGTAATTTTAATGCAATAGAAACTAAAATGATGAGAACAAATTGAAATTGTTTGCAGTTTTTTTTATTTTGAAATAATTAATTAAAAACTGTCTGTTTTGTACACAAAGACTTTTGTATTGATTTACTTAAAAAATCCCAGTTTTTGTTAAAATAGTGGAAAACAAGTAAGCAGCTACATACACATTTTCAAAGTAAAGAAATATCCATCTTATGAGGGAATCACAATACAGTAAACTTTAGGTGTACTGTAAAAAAGTACATATGCCTAAATAAACATGGACAGCGCCTTCAAAAGTCTGTCAGATGAATTTACAGATTGTCAAACATGGTGAACTATTACAGTTTCAAAAAATGTTTTGTCTCCTCGTGAAAGGAAGTTCACCAAAGGTTCTGTGTAATTAAATTCACCTTTCAGAGACTAGAAGCGAGTTTGTTTTTAATTGCTGCAACAACAATAATTTATGGTTATTATTAAACTGTCTGCTTTGCGAGTACACAGATACACTTGGGAAGAAGCATGTTAAACATCATCACAATCAAATACTGTCATACAAGACGATTTTTTCTCTCTTAAATTACATCAATTACACCATAAATGCCATTAACATTTTTTACAGCATGTACTGTACATATTGTGCTCTTTGTGGTTAAAGGGGTGTCGCAATATTTTGTCAGTGTGCTTGTGAAATTTAAAAATCACACATGTAATCGTTGTGTAAATGATCTGGTGCCTCATAAATAATTTATGTTCACTTATTTGTGTACACTTTTTACAGCCTAGCTCACTGTCATTCATCAGCCATGTCAACGCTACAGACAACTCTGCAACACAAAAAGACCCATCAGAACACATGCTGAGAAGCACAGATGTTGTTTATTGGTGTATTTACATACACACTGAACACATAAACAAATCCCAAAGGAGTAAATTCCCTCAGTGTAACATAGTCTCCCTTTCTCTCTAAACAAAAACTCATGTATGAATTAACAAAAAACAGTCTAAAAACAATTGTAAATATAAACTACACTGTGAGAAAAATAAACACGGTTTGAGGCACCTTGTTACTGGCTGCTGTTTTGTTTTGGCAGCACTCTTCAAACTTCCTTCTCTACTTTGCACACTCCTGGAGTATGACCGGAAATATGACCCATACAAAAATGCTTTGTCATAGTCCAAAGGGAATTCAAATGTCACCTGAGAGACTTATATGCCCCTGTGTTATGCTTGGTTGTAGTTCCTATAATGTGATCCTTTGTGTGTTGGTTTGTTTGAGTACAGTATAATCAAGGTTTTACAAAGCTAGTGAAGTATATCTTGCAGCGATGTAATACACCACACTAGGTCTGAATATAAACACTAGTGTTTAATACTGAAACAATACTTTTTGAATACCTTACTTTGGAAATTGTCCTTGATTGAACAAACAGGATCAAACGTCTCAAGCACCGTACGAGAGTTTTGCCTAATAAAATTTCTACAATTTGGTAAAACCTTGACGCAAATCCTGAGTTACTGTGTCATAAAGAACACATAAACAATACCTGTCAGCGCTTAACAATTTCAGATACTCAATAGCTATGGACTAATTTCTGTATCCACCCAAAAATCTATTTAGGCCCAAAAGCCGGCCCTAACAATGGCTGGCTCTCCTTTATATTCCACAATCAAAATGTTCCACATCAACTGATGAAACAAGTTTAATTGTGCTGAATAAATATCATAATGATTATGCACCTGACTTCTTAGAAGTGCCTTTATACTTTGTCTTTTCACATAAACAGCAATGTCAGCATAGTATGAAACCCTGGCTCCTGGTCTGCCAATGCAAAGACTCACTCACAGTAATAAGAGAGATGTACGATGATGAGACTTTGCTCTTACATTTGTTGAGATTGAGGTTTCCTTTTATTGGCTGAACATTTAAATGACCTCAAGCTATTTTGGTTTTAGTAGCATTAACCATATAAAACCCGTCATGATCTGTTTTAAGGATATGTATTTGACTAGAGGGTTTTCAAACAGCTACATGGCAAAATATCTTGCTGTCATCTCACTCCACCTTGTGGTTTCTTTCCGTCATAACCGTTTGGGTCTAATCCTTCCTGTACTGTCATTTGCAACCCCCAGAGGTCAGAACATTATATAAAAAGGCTCCACGTGTGAAATACTGTTTGTGAATGGTGCTCATTGTACGGTTTGTCTGGATGTCAACTTTGCACGCCATGTCTTCCTCTCTCTGCCTCTATTTTTTCCTGTACTGGATGTACACAGATTTTTCATCAAACTGGTAGTCTTAACTACTGTAATTAACAACAATTAACATGTCATACGCCACACCAGACAGCTCAGCCCTACCCTACGGTATAAACATCACACATAAACAAACACACAAATAAACACACAACATTTCTACATCAAAGCTTGCACAAGCGGGCGTTTAGGAGGGGGGTTATGTTATGTAACCTTAACTAACCCCAGAACACATCACTTACTTTATATTAAGAACAGTTTAACATACGGTACATGTTCAGGGTTAAAAATTTACTTTTGTCAGTAGCTTACACACACACACACACACACACACACACACACACACACACACACACACACACACACACACACACACACACACACACACACACACACCAGCACGTGAGATGCAGCAGGTGCAGTCAAAGTATGTGCGCTCATATATTGGAAACATGCGCCCTTTAACTTTACAGTGTATGATATTTTTGGCATCTTACCTTCTCAGTCAACATGCATGTCATCACTAAAACAAGTGTTGTTTCACCCTTTTGCAACAATTTACCTATAAATGTAAACTCTTTTCTCTGTTTCTTCGATTCTATAGTGCTTAACTTAAGCTTCTCCCTTACAAAACCAATTTCCATCATCTCTCTGTTAGATCACATGTTTGCTCTCTAGTCACAATGATGCAACCCTACCAAGTGTTACTTTTACTAAATTGTTGAGTTTCCAAATGACATCCTTTGACTCATCACCATTTTGTGTTAGCCTCAATGTCATTTTATAAGTTTCATTATGTCTTTTCTTCATCCTTTTCCTTTTTTGTTATTTGGCCGTATAATACACTTCGTTTCATGTAAATAGACACACAAGGATGGTGCCTAGCAACAAAAAAGCTCATACAAACAAAACCAACTAAATCATGAGCTATAATGCTTTTTACCAAAACTGCAAGGCCGAGCTGCCACATTACAACATTTAAAAAAGGGTAAATAATTCCTAACTGCAACTTCTTTAGTTCCTCACTTAGAAAACCAAGTTCTACCATCTCTATGTTTGAGAAACTCATGAAAGGTCACAGTTTTAGAGATACCCTGACAGAACGACCAAACCCAAAGAAGGACCCAGCAGTATGTTTTGAAGATGCGCTGGTGGAGTTTTCATACCAAATGTTGTGTATTTTGGGAGAATGGAGGAAAGTAGTGTCTAAAGAGACTCAAGATGCAGCTCTCCTTTGTGCACGCCGGGAAGTGGCATAGAAGCCATGGTTCGTGAGCTCACTGCCGGAGTATTTGAGGACATTTGGCACTTCCCCAGAAAGCCTGCACCCTATCCTGAAACCTCGGGTCACAGCAGTGACGCTTCCGGCTCAAGCTGCAGCCAAGCCTCCTGCAGCCAAGCCTCTTGCAGCCAAGTCTCCTGCAGCCAAGCTTCCGGCTCAAGTTTCGGCCCTAGCCGCCATGTTTCCAGCTGCAGCCTGGCCGACTCCAGCCCCTGCTGCCCTGTCGGTGGCCCGGCCGACTCCAGCCCCTGCTGCCCTGTCGGTGGCCCGGCCGACTCCAGCCCCTGCTGCCCTGTCGGTGGCCCGGCCGACTCCAGCCCCTGCTGCCCTGTTGACGGCCCGGCCGACTCCAGCCCGGCCGACTCCGGCCTGGCCTGTCCAGTCGACTCCGGCCTGGCCTGTCCTGTCGACTCCAGCCTTGTCTGACCTGCTGACTCCAGTCTCGCCTGTCCAGTCGACTCCAGCCTCGTCTGTCCTGTTGACTCCAGCCTCGCCTGTCCAGTCGACTCCAGCCTTGCATCCAGTCTCACCTGCACCTGCTCCGTTGGGGACCCCGCTGTCACCTGTTCCGATGGGGGTCCCGCCAACACCTGTTCCTCCTCCAGGCCGTCCTCCGGAGGCGTCTCGCCGTCTTCCAGCCCGTCCTCCAGAGGCGTCCCGCTGCCTTCCTGCCCGTCCTCCAGAGGCGTCTCGCCCAGCCCCCAATGTGTCCCCATCGCAGCCTCAGGCCCCGTCTTTGGCCCCGTCTTCGTCGCCGGCCCCGTCTTTGGTCCCGTCTTTGTCGCCGCCCCTGTCTCCGCCCCTGTCTCCGCCCTGTCTCCGCCCCTGTCTCTGACCCCCAGAGTTCCCTAGCCTCGGCCTTCGCCCCTGTCTCTGGGGCCTCACGGACTCTGCCTTGCCCCCGGGTCATCCGCCCGACCATGACCATACGGTTCAGCGCCTGTACCATCGCTCTGTGATTTCTAATACCGGCTTTGTATGAGTCATTCACATTTTGCAACAATTTTCCTATAAATGTAAACCTTTTCCTCTTTTTGGTAAGTTTCTAAATGACATCCTTTGACTCATCACCATTTTGTTAGCCTCAATGTTTGAAACAAACTAGTCATGTTCCAGATACTCTCATACACTATTTCTGTTCATTTTATAAGTTTCATTATGTCTTTTCTTCATCCTTTTCTTTTCTTGTTATTTGGCCGTATAATACACTTCGTTTCATGTAAATAGACACACAAGGATGGTGCCTAGCAACAAAAAAACCCATACAAACAAAACCAACTAAATCATGAGCTATAATGCTTTTTACCAAAACTGCAAGGCCAAGCTGCCACATTACAACATTTAAAAAAGGGTAAATAATTCCTAACTGCAACTTCTTTAGTTCCTCACTTAGAAAACCAAGTTCTACCATCTCTATGTTGGATCGAGTTTTTGCACTCAATGATTCAACTCTTCCAATTGTTACTCCTATTAATAGTTGACCATGACCATACGGTTCAGAGCCTGTACCATCGATCTGTGATTTCTAATACCAGTTTTGTATGACTCTTTTGCAACAATTTTCCTATAAATGTAAACCTTTTTCTCTTTTTGGTAAGTTTCTAAATGACATCCTTTGACTTATCACCAAGCTGTGGTAGCCTGAGTGTTTCAAAAAAAGGAAAGACAATCAAGGCATGAGCTTTAATGCTTGTTACAACAGCAACATCTATAATGGTAAATACTTCCTAACTGCAACTTATTTAGTTCCTCACTTACAAAACCAAGTTCTACCATCTCTATGTTAGATTGAATTTTTACACTCAAGTCACAATGATGCAACCCTCACAAATGATTAATGGTTAGTGAGTAACAGTAAAAATGCCTTCATTAATATCATGGCCATTTGGCTGTGAAAAACTGTCAGGCAAGAGATCAGGAAGTTGGTAATTGTTCTGCCATTCTCACTGGGTAGACAGGTCCTCATTGTAGCTGTCCTGTGCACAATGTCTTCTCTGTTTGTTCCACTTTTGCTCGCCCCCTACACATTTAGGTTGGATCTGTACTGTGCATGTAGTGTGATACCTCTAAAGCTGTAAGTATCACTGAGAAAAATAATGACAGTGCTCAAAGAACAACCAAGAAGTTTGAAAGTGAAACGTGTTTTGAATTTAAATTATTTTGAATGGTATATTATTTGAAGACCAAATTATGGATTACTTATGGATGCCTCAAATTAACCACAGCTTAGTCTTAATGTGAACCCAAATGTGACACTCACATTGCCATTTCTGTAATCTTACAACCGTCTTGATGCTGTGAATGCTCACCAGTTTGTAACATAGGAAACCTTTCCGTGTCCGCCATCCGTCCATATGTACATACATGCCATTATTATTGGTTACAACTTAGTTTGCCTTCAAACACCCTGCAGCAGAAAATGGCTGGCTTGGCATTCCTGTTTGGCATCTTTATGTCTGTAAGACCATTTTTGTGTTTTGGCTTTGGGCTATATTCTCATAAATATCTAGTGCTTAGTTTGTGTTGTGTTAAATAAACTCTTAAAAACACTCACATGCACACACATGAAAGCAAACCACTTGTGCAGGAAATTTGATGTCTGGCTTCAAATTCACTTTGATGAGATCGCAGTATGAGTGCGTGCCTTTGCCGGTATGCTTCAGTGCTTGGCACTTGGCTCAAGTGGCCACAACAAAAGGTAGAAAGAGCATGACATTATTAAATTAAGCCCATTGAAAAAAGGTTAACTTGAGTTATTCAATTGTTGAGGACTTCAGTAAAGTCTGCAGTGTGAGATGGAAGATGTGGGATGCTAAACCAAATCATCACCGGCTAATTGTGACTGATCTTTTCACCCTACTGATTTGTTTCCTTCTATGCTTTAATGGTGCTGTTTTCATACATGTCTTGCTTTTATTATCTGTTTTTGACAGATTTTAATATAATGCATATCTGTCAACCTCTTCCATGACTTCCATTCACTATTTGGGATTCACAATGCGACAACAGTGAAAGTTTAAAACCAATGTCTTTTATTACTTGTTTTCATGGCTCCTGACAACTGACCTTTATGCCAAGGAACACTGGGTTCTCCTGATAATGACACTTTCACTCCTCTTCCCACAAACACATCTCAAATGTCATGATTTGTTCTTCTCTGTCTTAGGTTTTGGAAAAATAAACAAGATAAAACAACGCTTTCCAGGTGTAACCTTGGGCTTGAAGAAAATAATATGCAGGTGAATGAACAGACCACAGCACAAGGACGGCTGACTGTGTGTTTGCCACGCATCTGCTTGATGCTGAAACGTAGTCAAAGTTTATGGACATTGTTTCTTTGATGCCACATTTTTTGTGTTAAGAAGTCAACCACATTATCTACTTAGGGAATTCACAAAGGTTATTGTTGCTGCTGTGTGCATTCCTCCTTATGCAAAAAAAAGAAAAATGCACCACAGGAATGTGATCCTGTTCTATTGTTTTTTTTGTTTTTCTAGAGTAGCATAAAGATACAACTGACCTTAGTCCTAAAAGTCCTAAGTAGAAACTCTGCTAAAACCACTATCGGTTACCAGCAAATTAACACTCACTATACCTGGCTATACCCTACTTTAGTTGGGTAACTTTAGTTTTTGTCCATAGAGTACATTGTGTGCTTTGTTGACTCTTCAGGGGGTTTGTTGCCAGCTCATTCTGGAGATGTAATATCATAGCTATAATTCAAATCTCAGTTTTATAAGATGGTAAATGAAGGACGTTGGGAGATAAACTGTATTGAGATCAGAGAGCTGGACAAAAAGGTGAAACTGTATCAGCATTGCAAACTAGGTTGGTGTCAGCGTACACTCTAAAGTGCCAAAAGGGGGTATGTGTCTGTCTTTCCTGGTCTTTCTCTTCTTTGTCCTCCCTGTTGCAGATTGTTTCCAAGCTGGTTCACCTGGGCCAAGGAGAGCAAGATTAGGTTTATTATCTTTGCGCCTGCATAGTTGTTTTGGTTTATGCAGAATTTTGGAACTGTTGCCTGAACCACTAGCAGAAAATAATGTTCACTCACCCCAGCACATGCATCACTGAAACTGATAGCTACTGATTTGACACACTTGATTATTTGTTTGTTAAATAATATTTGTATTACATTATTTTCCATTTTATTCAGTAGCCAATTCATGACAAAATGGAGAAGTTGATTGAGTCTCGTTCTGAGAAATTGTTTGAAAAGTGTGGAAAAGAACAACAAAAATAAACCATTGCTGAGCACTGTGGAATTGACAAAAGGTTGAAAGACAATTATTTGTGACTCTAAAATGCGGATGTGGAAACTCCTTCAGATTTACATTAAATTGCATTTTGCGATACTGGTTTTGAACCATCACTGGCAATGGACAACACAATTGTTTTTTTGTTTTCGTTTTTCTTTGCTCTGCTTTTTGTGCCAAAGGAACACTGGGTACTTCTGGCCACATAGCAAAAATGTGTAATCATGGTTGCCTTTCATCACTTCAAAACAAACAATATTGAAATCCTATCCTCCTGTAGAGAGAAACAGGTAGTGAATCCATGCTCAGAAACACTCATAAACATCCAATGTTAATAATGGTCGGGCTGAAATAGCCGGATTATTCCTTTCACGCTCAGAATACACAGCGCTGCCTTTCACATGCCCTCTACTCCTGTAAGGTCACATCTGTAGTTGCCATGGTGATGGTTCTCGCACACTGCACACCTCAGAATAATTAAGTGATTTCTGATGGTTGTTACCATCGCTCCTGGCCTGGATATATGTTATAGATCAATCAATAAACTGTTTCTTCACATATTCGCATATGTGGAGCACACACAATATGGATGTGTATACTAAGACTGTATTTATAGAGCATGTGTGTGTTTTAGCATGTCTCTGTGCGTAGTGACACATTTGACTGTGTGTGTGTGTGTGTGTGTGTGTGTGTGTGTGTGTGTGTGTGTGTGTGTGTGTGTGTGTGTGTGTGTGTGTGTATGTGTGTGTGTGTGTGTGTGTGTGTGTGTGTGTGTGTGTGTGTGTGTGTGTGTGTGTGTGTGTGTGTGTGTGTGTGTGTGTGTGTGTGTGTGTGTGTGTGTGTGTGTGTGTGTAAAATGACAGATGTAGTTAAGAATGGTTGGCCAGTCAGACTTTCAACATGGATGTGGATGTGTCTCTGTGTCCCAGGGGAGCAACACAGGGTGGCTGTTCTCACGAGAGCACCTTTCCCAGGGGCATCTCCAACACAGTGGAAGGCTTAGACCGTCTGACCCCTCTGTCTGACCTCCGCCCAGTTCTCCACCGGGCCCCACGAGCTCCGCCTCTGCTGGCGTCTGTCTGTTCAAGCCCCCTCAGCAAGTTTCTTTCAGGTCTGGTGTATAAAGAAGCAGTAGTTATTTTGCTGTTTCTGAAAGATTGCAATATCAGCCAAGACAGAAGCTAGTATTGTCCAAACTAAATCCTAGTAGGTGTAGACTGAGACAGATGTGCAACACGGCTCTGTGGCTCTGAAACCAGTTCAGGTGTGTGCAATTAACCTTGTCCTCAGCAGATGGAGAAACTTGCAAAGGGGAAACAGAAAGTTAAGGCTTTTTGAAAACATTTTTTTTTTTTTTGGCATGGCTTTGCAGGGTAAACACAGGTGTAATTTATTATATGAAATACGGTATTTTTCGTTTTTCGAATCGTTTGACTCATTTGGAAAATGGAAAAATTAGCTGCTGTCTTCCATAACTCAACAACTATCAAATTGATAGCCATGGAATTTAGTAACCACATTCCTTTACCCCTCATAAATTGTAAATACCTGTGTGATCCTTTATCTTTTACATTTCAATTGTGTGGTTAATAACAAAATATAATCAGTCTTAACTATTAGGATCAGAATCAGTTGTACTTAGTTTTTGGGGCTAAGAGCAAATCTGATAATGCTAGATAGCTAAACTGAGACAGTGAACATGGTAAACAATAAACCTGCTAAGCATCAGCATATTAGCATCTGGGTTCATGACAAATAGCTCCATTAAATTCCTACTGTATCATCTTATGGTTATAAGCATGTGGTTAGGCAGCAGTTTTCTGTGTAAGGCACACAAGGAGGATGAGGCACAAAGTAACCGGGAAAGAAGAAGAACATAATTTAGTCAAAGTGACTATCTGAACACTGTCTAATAAATCTGATGTCTTATACAAAGAAGCATTTTCATGCCATCTCTAAAGATCCGGCGGAAACACAGGTGACAGTTAGAGATTTTGGGAGCAGCAGCAGTTCATCTTACCAACATGGCAGCCCTGCGCTTCATCCTATCTACTAGTGCAGCTAACAGCAAGAGCCAGTAGGCATTATCCGCTACAGTGAGGGGATTATGTTGCCATGTGGGTCTGAAGTGAGAGGAGAGAGGGAGTAAAAAGTATGGGGGAGGAGCAGCGGTAAATCTGCAGGTCGAGGGAGAAGAGATTAAGAGATTTTTTTCCTTTTGCATGCTCACTGTAGTCTCTATTAAAGCTGTGATAACAAGCACAGAGTGAATCCAGATTTAATTTCATAACTGGACAAATGACAGCTACTGATTTTGTTCCATATCAGCATTAAATACCTCCAACTGTGTTTTCATTAAGAGCAGAATCCTTTAATAGCGCTGACTACTGAAATTATATTAAACTGACTCAGCCGTCGCCATCAGGGTATTGGTTTACAGCCTTCCATCCTCAATATTGAAGGACTAAGATGCTGGTGATATATGAGAAAGGTATCTGTGGATGTAGTGAGGAATTATGAAGGGGAATAAGCAAAAATGAGAAAAGAATCCTATTATTAAGGATTCAGGGGCAGGAAGAGAGGAGATAATCACATATAAAACCTCACTGACCCCAACCCTGGCTTCCACCCTGGCTACCCCTTACAACGCAATATATGAGACAATGTATTCAAAACACCTAGCGAATCCTGTTGTTATGGCAACATGTAACCTCTTCTCTACAACCAGTAGCTTTTCTAAGAGGTTCTTATGAAAAACATCATTGTCATGGAAGTACTGACCTTTGCACCTCAGGGTCAACCACTTCCTTCTGCACTTTCCACCCTGCTGCTGAAGAAATTGTAAGTCACCAGTTCCCTAAATCATAGTCAAGGTATTCCAATTAGTTTATTTTACCACAGCATTGGTAGCACTTAATGTTTTTTACAGTCCTCTATTTGCGCCAATACCTTTGTGAAAGCTAGGTGAAGGACAACAGCCCGACAAACAAGGCAGCACTAACCCTTTTAACAGAAAGAGTAAACAGTGTGCTCACACCTCTAAATCTCTTTTACATCTTGAGTAAACTTTTGAGCAACCTCTAATCTTGACAGGACCAGTATTAGCCAGCTTCTTCTCATGTACACAGAGCTATGAATATAAACATTACATGCTCATATACTCGCAGAACACATTGTGTTCATAGAGCACATAACACACAGGTACTTTACATATGTACATCTTATTTGTATATCTTTTTCATATTACTAGAATGTACTTTTGAGTTAGTTTAAACAAATAAGCTTGAATAAATGAGGACTGTGGTAGACAGAAACTCAAGTGCTGGATTTTTAAGCTCCTTCTACTCTTCTTGAGTATTTTATTTTCCTGCTACAACATACATAAGCATCATTGCAATGCATAGGAAAATAATTAATATATAAATCTGATTGACATTTAGCTTTAGATTTGACTATTGAGATTAAAATTAATAATGCAGATCACCATCAGCATACAATTTATTAGGATTGATAAAACGTTTTTTATCCCTTCACAAGAAATTCCCATGCTTTAATTGTAGCATGCAAAGAAAAAAAGATCTCTACCCTTACCAGATTCAAGTGAATTAATGCATCCCTCTTTTTCATTTTGTAATGTAACTAATATTATTCTAGGATGCTGAGTAACTGCCTTAAATGTTTGTAATTGAATTACATTTTGATGCTAATACTTAGTATATACTGTATATGCAGTACATATTATTTCTTAACTATGGTACAAGTACTGTTACTTAGGTAAAACATCTTAGTACTTTGTTCTCTGCATGAGGAGTAGTTAGTTAATCTTCACACATGTAAAGTTTTCAATGCATTTTGAAGGTGGGGGGTGGGGTGCTCCATAACACCCCTGAGCCTTTTGACTAATCTGCACTCACTGAACCTGACTTGTTAATCACACTACAGTTACACCTCACTCCTTTCAGATGTTTTTTTCTCTAGAAGCCATATCCCATATCATATCAGCAAAGGTC
The DNA here is from genome assembly GCF_036324505.1 of Eleginops maclovinus. Taxonomy (NCBI): domain Eukaryota; kingdom Metazoa; phylum Chordata; class Actinopteri; order Perciformes; family Eleginopidae; genus Eleginops; species Eleginops maclovinus. Next base: position 13,339,734 of record NC_086366.1, on the reverse strand, counting down.
AGTTGGCAGGCTCCATGGAAACGTATTTACTGAAACTTCATCTAATAAGTAAACTTCTTAAACTGTGTTCACTGAAAGCATGTTGAAATCAATAATACTTTTTTTTTTTTGTTTAATCTTAAATGTTTTTGACAAAAATCTAAACACCTAAAACTCTAGTATCCTTAAGCCATCTGCAGTCCATTTGGAAAACTCTTCTTCTCTAATGGAATTTGTTATAGTTGTCTTGTTTTAAATGGGCAAACCACTGGTACACTGCTTGATTAGGGAAGAGTCCCCCCCCAACATGCATCCCATATTTTTGTTTCCTTCTAGTAGCCCCCAATTTTATGAACAACCTAAAACAGGACAGAGGACAACAAAATCCTGTGTTCTGCAACCTGTATACACACAAACTATTCATGACTGGCTTAGGTATGTGCCCTCTGCACATGAAGAAGGCCAGGGTCCTTAAGTTTTGGAAATATACAGGTTGTCCTTTTATTATTCCGGTCTCTGGTCTCTTTTTGAACACTTTTTGCAACTCTAGTAGTGACTCAGCAACATATGAGGGTGGGCACAATCATGTGGGCGCAATCCCTAGCATTAAACCTTTAAAACCTTAAAAGTTCAGTCTTTCTCTGAACTAATGTGTTTTTATGAGACTTTCTTGACATCTAAGTCTTATAAGAAGCAAGAACAATCATGCTCTTTCCTTCTTCTTTTTGTTCTTTAGACCCATTCCTTATCTACACAAAGAAAGCCAGTGAACGAGAACAGAGTGGGTGGTGGAAAACAGGAGACGGAGAGAGGGTGGGCTGGTGAAAAGAAGAAATTCTGAGCCCCTCCATGGCATACAGTATCATATGACTTCCAAAGCAGGACTGCAATGAAAGGAGCGGGGAAGTGGGGGAGGCGTTGTGAGAAGGGCGTGCGGATCTCAGCAAATCAGAGCCCTTGTGGCTTTTCGTGCTCAGGCCTGAATGTTCCCTGCACATGTCCCAGGGAAGATTGTGTTCTTTTGGCACTTAAATCTATTGTTGCAGGAGTAAAATCCTCTTCTTCTATGATAAATGCAATGCAAAAAAGATATAAACATGAATAGATGAGAAGAAATTAAGTAAATAAGTAAGTATCATAAGAAATACAAGTAAAAGTAAAATGTTTAGAACTATTAAAATGTTTGAGTGTTGTTACAGTACTGGACTGCCACATGAGAGACTAGCTCATACAAACCATATGACAGGAGAGGTGTTTCAGGGCGTGACAGTAATGCCACAAACTGGCCAGACTGGAAAAATAACTTCAGTGAGCACATAATTTCATGACAGTAACATTTTCTGCACATTTTTCTTTGTTTCTCTGTTTAAGAACAATGTTCCTTAGTGTAATGTTTCCTAGCCTGAAGGTGGACAAATGACAATACCTGAGCTAGAATTGAAGCACTGTTTCCTTATCTTGTGTTTGCTTACATGTGAGGAATATTAAAATCCTTTGCATCTCACCACTGTCTCTGACCCTTAGTGTGACAGTATTTCAGGAGAAAGGTTTGACTCAGAGGGAGGGGAAAAGTGAGTCATTTGATTTTCGATTTACTGGAAATTATGAGTGCTGAGTTTACTATATTTTCTATCAAATTTAAAATAACATTAAGTGTTAACGCCTTGTTACAAGAACTAGCAGTGCACATAACTACTCAGTTAAGTAAAAAGGAAAACAAAAGCCAGCAGATTGCTCTCCTCTCTTTGTTATTGATTGACCTTGTCTAGGTCATTAATTCAGATACACACAGCGACACACACATCAGTACATGTACAGATTTACACAGAGTTGTAATGACATGCATGCACAAGAGCTGCATGTATTGTTAATTGTTGTCCTTAAACAGCTGTGTAGAGTGAATGTTAATGGCCATCTGTTTTTCGTGTTCTTACGAGGGCTGCCATGGTAAAGCAACATGCTGCTCTTCGTTTTCTGTTATAACAGGTCAATGAAATGTTACAAGCATAACAAACACAAACCTGATTATTAGCTATGTAGAATGTCGGGAAAAAGAACGGTGATAGTCTGTAGAGTGTGGGAACAGTTTTATTTTGGTTCACATGGGTGCTAGCGACAGTACGCTAATGGACGCTACTCAGTGTAGCGCTGATAGTGTATGTGTGAACTCCCGTTTTGTTTAAATTACATGATACCTCCCGTGCCAGCATTATTCTTTTTGTGTGTTATGTTTATTGTCAAATATATTGCATCTCCTATGTTTCAGGGTGTAATGTGTTGAGTTAAACTTTCACTTTCACTAGCTCTCAAGAAGTTGCCTGTGAGGCCCATTTTGGGTTGAGTTAAAACTTTCACTCAAAAAGTTGCCGGTGAGGCTCATTGTTCGAGATATGTGTATATGTATAGTCATAGTAAAGTCATCAATATGGGATTCATATTCCTCGTGAAACATGCTATATGTGCATTTGAAACATTTTTGTAATGAGAAGAAGGATAAATACTGTATGTGTTTTATTCTCAATAAATTCTTAAGAGGGCTGCCATGGTAAAGCAACATTCTGCTCTTCGTTTTCTGTTATAACAGCAATCTGCCCGCTGGTCCCTTCACTTGGGACCTGTAACAAATGCACCTATAACAGACAGAGAGGGAGGGAGTCTGCATGAATATCAAATGACAAACAGTGCAGAGAGATGGGGGAAAGGAATAGTAATTTCCATGTTGCACTGGTCCTTTATATTTATGAGAAGGATCCAAGACTGACCAAGGGGGGGAGGATTTTCTGTGGATATAATTGATTAATTAAAATGTCAATGCATCATTAAAGCGGTTAAGTAGTGTTAGCTGCTAAAAAATACAAGACAAGACAATAATGATTAACTTCCATTTGCTAGACACATTTAAAATACATTACCCAAGGGCAAAAAACATCTTGTCAGCATTTCACAGTAAGCAAGACTTTGAGGAAAAACAAGTCAAAGGAAAATGGTGCTGTGGTAGAAGGGGAGAGGGAGGAGCAGTCCAGGGTTAAACATTTAAAGCTAGCACAAAAACAGCTCTCCAATATACGGTGCGGTTTAAACAGGTTTATCCCAAATAGATGACTTGTTGCGGATATACAGCGTGTGGATAATTTACCCAAAGTGTTTGTGAATGGGGGAGGGTCATGTGAGTAGCAAAGTAGGTCGGTTGTGGGGATGATAAAAAAAGATGTACAGCTATATAAAGCTTAGAACCTGACTTGTTCTATAAGAATGAACAACTTCAGACATGTATCTTCTCAATCATCCCCTTCTTAAATGAAACCCAACATATTTAGGCATTCTTTCCTAGATGTAACAAAGATTATTATCATCAGGAATTGCTTGTATGCTTCTTGCTTTGTTCGGTTTTTGTGATCCAGTAACTGTATACACTTTTGGACGTTTGTACCCTACAACCTACACCTGCCCTTTTGCCAGGTGGGCTAAAAGAGAAGCTTCACTGAGGTTTTAGCAGCATGTTCTATACTTAATTATTCTAGATTAAAAGGGCAGAAAATCATTTATAAAATAATTGTAGATTATTTAAATAGCAATATTCTTTAAGACAAGTAGTAAGTCTGCCTATGAAAAGTCGACTGTAACAGACACAGAAGGAAGGTTGTAGGCAGTGCATGTGAGTCTGACTACACAGTGTAAATCTGTGAATCATTTCAGAGGCCACTCCTGGTCACACAAGGCTCTACAAGATAAGACAGGGTTTAGGGGCCTTTCTATCACTTCTGGACAGCAGCGATGGAGCTGAAGACTTGCTGTGTTTTCATGACTCAGCACATTCCTTGCCTAACATGTGGTTTATGGACACACATTCTAATGATTATATCTTCTATGGACGCTTTTTTTGTAGGATTCTTACAAAATACAAGGTCCCTTAGAGGAGAGCCTAGTGAAAGCCTTTCTGTATTACCCCTGGGTCGTGCTACATGACAAAAGTAGAATTCCATTACTTTATGGCACATTAAGACTTAGTATTATGTTTACTTTCTGTCTCCACCTATCTAATTTCTTAATTGGCTCTCACTTATTGTTCTCAGGATACCTGAGATGGCTGTATTTTGCTGTCCAACATGTCCTTTTGTCTGTGTCCTGGTTTCCTAAGTCACATGGTGCTTGTGCTTGTGACTTTGTTCAGATATCCTCAAGCAGGTACATCATCAAACACTCTAAGGCAGTGTTTTCAGCTACGGTTGGAGCTACATGCTAACACACTACATACACATACATTAACCAGTCTAAAATGCTGAGTTTAGGCATGTTTTATGTTTATGAGTTTAGTTAAGTGTGTTAGCATGGATAACATTTGCATTAGCACTTATATAATATTTGATCAGAAAGAAAAGTATTGAACTTTTAGCTGTGAGGCATGATCACCAAATTTAGTTGTTTTGCTTGTATCTAATTTTGTGAAAGGTTCTTAAGTGTATAACTTCAAAACTAAAAAGTAAAGCTTCACAAGAGGTGTACAGTATACTAAAGGACTATTCCGACGTACAGTGAAATAGAAACAGAGTGTTCAGATTGACTGAGGCCCAGGTTTCATGATAAATGTAGAATATTTAAAACCAAAAATCAAACATGCTTTCATGGAAGCGATAATGTTTATTATCGATACTGTAAATAGAGTAATAGATAGATAATGATAGATAGATACTTCATCTCAAAATTGGGAAATTATTTGGTTCCAGCAGCATTACACAAGTTAAACATGTTTAAAAGATACAATAAGGTACAAATATAATAAACATTTTAATTATCATTAGCATCAAGTATATATAGTAAGAATACAATAAAACATAAAAAAATGTAAATGAATATTAGTAACAAGTATATACAAATTCACAATAGAAAGGACATATATCCCTTGATTATCTCAATAATACACAATATAATGAAATATTGAATAAATTGAGTACTCCAAAATAAACAGTCTCACTAGGCTACAGGAATATATACAAATATACTACAGACACATAATGGCATTGGATTCAACATATAATTGATTTACATTTATTTTCTGTATTGTTTTGTATTTGTTGTTGTTGTAAGCAATCTGCATTTGGAATTGCATTTAAAATGTTAGATGTTAATTAACAGCAGAAACTCATCTTGTCAGGTATGCGTTGTGTAGATTGTGTGTACAGTGTGTGTTTTTATAGACAGGGGCTACTCTAGAAAAACTCTCGGCTCTAATGTGCAAACGGGTTTCACTATTGAAGTTGTCCTTTCTCACAGAGTAATGCTCTATTTCACAGAATCCCAGTGGTTCCTCCAATCATTCCCACAGTCAGAGTGAACAAAGAACAGGCTTGAGATAACACACTGATCAGTGGGAGCGGACGGCTTCGTATCAGCCGGAGTGCTGGTCCTGTGGGTTTTATTTGGTGTTGAAGGTGTTTTTCCCACAAATGTATACCAGTGGGACACTGTTTAAAAGGGGCTTGAATTGTTGTTTGAGTGTAAGCTAACCCCATGCTTTCTTGGACCCCTACACACATTTGAACCAGAAACCAGTTTTTAATTGTTTCCATCACAAACTTTCCCTCTCACTATTGTTATTATATTTTGCCTGCATTTGCTCCTGAAAGATATCTGAAGAAAAGGTGAAGGATGTAGTTTGTTGCCATGCTTTTCAGAAATTGGTTAAGTTCCAGTGCAGTTGAAATTGTGCAACATAACCCGTGATTCTCAATTATCATTAATTGTCATTAAAACCATTGATTAAATTCTTTATTTTTGTTTTGATGTGCTTGTGGTTCCACATGCCTCACCCTTTCATGAAATTACTATAACAATAATGATATTCTTTTAGGAATTGATTATTGGGCAGAGAAAAAATAAACACACAAAGGAGGGAGGTCTCATCAAAGTCCAGTGGCAGTCTCTATAGCTATGGAAGCAAAGCTTCCCTGTTGATGTGCTTTATTAACACTGGCAGTTTTTTTAATTGTAAGACTGGGTGTAATCCTCTTAATAAACTTCCCTAATGTTGAAATATTTTTTAAATTCTCATTCAGCTCCATGATTTGAAAATGTATGTTTAAGGACATGTGCATGCTGTCATGCTAAGCAATACTTAGTTTCTTACATCAAAATGCTAAATTTTACTTTTGTATACACAGCTTATGCCACATCTATAATTTTTTACTTATTAGGCCCAGAACAGCTGCTGTTCTAGATGTAATACAACTACGAAAGAAACTCTACCAACGTCTTCCTATTCAAACTGCCTTTTCAGCCTGAAGCATTTGATGAAATTGACAGGATTACTATTCACTATAATCGTCCCTTATAAGTTTAGCCTATATGTGACAAATAGCCTTCTTTGATTATTTGATTGATTCATCAACAATCTTGTGTTAATAGCGTATGTATGACCATACATTTGATTGCAACATCAACAACTATATAAATACAACTCAATGAACTAGTAGGGGTTTGCTTTTGTTGAACATGGAACTTTTGATCACGCATTTGATAATTAGGTTAATTGACAGCTGCCAGCTTCTCTATTCAAACCATTCACCACTGTGACGGTGACCTAAAAACACGCCCACACTGGACGTCACATAGTGGGTGTTGCCTTTCCGGATGTGGGCGTGTTTTAGGTCATATGGTGCATGTTGCCTTTCACTGAGAAACAGTCTCAGTGAAGCTGCAGTGTCGCGTGTAAGTGTTAAGGGAACCCGGTAGATAGTGCTTATAATATTAAAAGGATATTGTCAGGGTCACTTCCAAAGAGCACAATGGCTGAGAAGATGGACATGGAGGAGGGGAAGGCATCCAACGGCGAAGCACATTTCGACGAGACGCCGGCTAATGGAATGAAAAGCCCGAATAAAGGCGGTCAACAGCCCCTTTCCCAGCGGGTCAAGAGAATAGTGATGGCCAACTTGCTGGTGATTCTCACCGTGGCCGGGGTCATCGTTGGTGTTTTAATAGGACTTGGTGTGCGCAACGTGGCGCTGTCCAGGACACAGATCATCTACATCGGGTTCCCAGGCGAGCTACTGATCCGGCTGCTGAAAATGATTATCATTCCTCTGGTGGTGTGCAGTCTAGTGTCCGGGGCGGCCAGCATCGACCCTAAAGCCCTGGGCAAACTGGGCGGCTGGGCTATGCTCTTCTTCCTGGTCACCACCTTAATTGCGTCCTCCATCGGGGTTATAATGTGTTACATCGTAAACCCCGGGTCCGGGTCGATAGCCAAACCCAAGGTGCAAGGCTTGGATGAAAACGTACCTGCGGCTAAAGAAGTGATAGACTCCTTCTTAGATTTGATTAGGTAAGTGAACACTTCCTACACACTAAGCTGGCGTTATCTTTCAGTAAAGTACAGGACTCTTGTTTAAAGCAACAAAGACATATTACGTCTAGCCACTGGGTGGTAGCCAAATTAAACGTTTAGCTTGATGTATCCTCAGCTAGGTGTGCTGTAATAACATCTCCAGTTGCATCAGCTAAGCTGTGCCACAGTAAGTCCCCAGGACAGAGTGCCTGTTGTCACGGTCTGTTCAATACAACGACCACAGGTCCTTATCCCCACATGTTTTCATTTTGTAATCACAAGTTCACTCAATTATCTATTTATTAAAAAACATTTTGTGTGTATACTATTGACCCGTGGAGTCTAAGGAAGTGGGTGACACATGGGAGACTTCGGTGTAGCCATGATGTGACACTTCCTGTGGTATGTTGTAAAGTTAAAACCAGCACACCTCTGCTCTTCTAATTTTACTCTAAGGGAACGCGTCACAAAATGTCAGAGTATGTCCTTTCCACTTAATTTACTACCATACGTGTGAAGCCGGCTGTATTTTTAAGACCATTTAAAGACCAACGCTTTAACGTGTGACACGTGGTAAAGATAACTGTGGTTTAACATGTATCTGATGTCGGAAGGCTGGCTCAGTGCCCTGTACCCTGCAGCCTTTAATTTGGTGACCATGTTTGCACTTGCATGTCACTGTCCATTTTTCACCACTGTCTTTTTTCTTTTTTTTCTTCAATGTGTCGCATTCATGGGACATTCACCAGACCTGTGCTACATCTTCTGTTGAGGAACAAGGGAAAACACAATTGTCAAAAAGTTGACTAAAATGGTTAACATTTCTGACACACAATCTTGTATTGAATTTGAAGTAACACATTATACGATGTTGTTGTTGTTGAAAGTTATAAAAGGAGTGTTTAATAATAGGATGCAGTAGTAGGTTTTACAAAAGCTTCACAGCTGTGGCTCAATAGCCCGGGACACGCGTCCACAGGCCACTGACTGAGTGGAGCTCATCAGTACTTACTGTCTGGTGTGTTTAGTATGTAACTCCACTGGTCCTTCTCCCTCTACTCGTATATACAATACAATATTAGCTTTATGCTATCTGAGGCTAAAAACAACATCCTGTGTTACTACCGGAAGTGGACAAATATGATCCGTCCAGAAACAGTGAATTATCTTTTAAAAGTTCCGCTCCAATATATTGATTATTTCTAACAATCCCTTCTTACACACCTTTCAAAGGTGTGTATACTATAATATAATCAATATGTTCTCCATTTGAATATTGCATAATACAGAATTGTATAGTTAAAAGTTATACATGATCATACAATCTTTTATTATTGAATACTAGTGGCTGAAATCCTGGAATGGCACCTAGAACAATAGCAGCAATTTCCTAAATGCGTAAAATCTTCAATTCCCTCCTTTCATATCTTCTGATGAGGTAAACAGATCATTTTCGATTCTAGTCCTGTGTAAATGCACTTATTCAATATGATCATGTAAAAAAATAAATGAACTGTGTGTAAATCATAACAGGAATCAACTCTACTATAATACCAAGTTGTATTAAGTGATTAATCACATCCTAGGAGTAGTTTATAGAGCATTTCATGTATGCAGTAATAAGAACTTATAAGGCACTTCCTTCAGACAAACTCATCTTGCTCATGGTCTGAATAAGGGACCGGATCATCCTGCTTTTCAATTAACTGTTCTCTAAAGAGAAATTGACCTTTATTTTTGCTCACTAGAGAGGACCGTGGTGATCAATCGGTCCGCTAAAGTGCGAATACATGGAATGTAACAACATCCACATAGTACCAAGATTGTATCCATTCCTGCATTGAATAACATTGCATTCATTATCGGAGTCTAATATTTACTGAACATTCTTTCTAACGTTCCTACAAAGGGGTCCTCTACTCCACTATTGTCTGCTAGCTCGATGATCAGGGCGGTAAGTCCTTCTAACGCTCTGGTTACTGATCCATCTGGGGAAGTGTTATTTGGGATGAAAACACAGCACAAGATTCCAAATAGTCTGCAAACTCCCCTTTTTATTAGCCAAAAACATATCTAAGGCCACCCTTTTCGCCAGGCCATCAGACTGGTTCCGTCCAACTGTACGTGCAGTCCCCTTACTGCATCATGGGTGTAATTTATGAATCTCTGCTGGTCATAACCCATTCAACATTCTTCTTGATTGTAGACCAGAGAAATATCAATTCGAACCCTGCGGTTATCTGATTTCTTGCTTTAAACTCGACCTCCCCGGAGCACCCCAATATAGTTAAAATAAACTGTATAAATAAAACTCCCTCCTGGAATTGACCTTTTCATTCTGCTGGTCTTGGGGTGCTGTGCAAGCTTTATTAGCAGCCTGGCTGTCATTGGTACTGCATAGAAAAGTATCACCAACTACACCAGTGCAAATGTTCCAGGCCACTCATGTGGAATGACTGGACACAAAATTTTAGTACCACTGTACCACCAAACATCTGCCCTGGGGTATTGCATGTTAGCCACAGCAATTCCTGAAGGAAGGTCCTGGTTGGTTACTGCTGTTGTGGAATTTCACCATCGTAACGTTCCCATATTGCCTTTTGTGTGGTTCGTCACAATGCAATCATAAAGTCCCTTATAGGGAGTGAAAACAGGTGGAATGTCGTTTTCCTTTATGATGGGGTACATTAATGCAATATCAGTAGAGCCTGCTTTGTTCTACCGCATACACAACCCAATCTAACCATGCATTAGTGCCTTCATACCATATTTCCACCGCTATAACCTTCTGCACAGTCGATGTACTCAAATATGTCACCAGTCTATTATTATCCAGTATATAAGCCTGCGCTGTTCCTATATTAGGGACTGCATTCAGGGAAAACTTCGAATCTGCCGTTTCTTCCCTTGCTTTGAATAGATCATCCAATACCATTTCATGCTTTCACCGTACCAAACACACACTCTGTCATTTACCCTTTCCTCTTATTTCATGTCTCTCAGGGGATAACACTTTCTTTTACCCAACTTTGTAACTGCAACTCGACCACTCATTCAAACCATCCTGTAGATCGTTGAAACAACCTGTTTCTTATCTGTTTCAAAACACTAAATAAGTAAATTATGTAAGTTATGCTCATCTTTTCCAACTCCCATCTGGTATTATCTGTTATGCAACATTTGTTCCCGTCATTGAAAATTCCGTATCTCTTCCTTATGTCTAACGTGACTTCAAAACGTTATTGGCTTGTGCCATAATTACAAACAAAATGAAATACCCAACTTCCTTCGGTAAATTATGTTACATATTGCAATTAGCTTTGAATTTCCAATGAATATCCAAATTATTCCTACATTTTAAAATCCCCATTTCAAGTCAAAATGCAATATGTCAACAACTCCTAATCTCTGGAGAAGGAAACACTGACTGTGTAGATAGAATAAGACCCAGTGACGCAGCCAGAATGAATGAATTTCCTGGCTGTTGTTCCTGAAAAGGTGTGTATGAGATATACTTCTGTATCAGAATCAATTACCCAAGGCTTCCGTTCCTGTCAATCACTTAACCTCTTTAGATGTATCAGCTTTCTCCTGTGCCAAACTCCATGTCGATCTCTGCCTGAATCGTGTGCAGAAATCCCTCCTTAGGCACCAGACAAACTGCTTCTACCTGTTAGTGTTTAGAAGTTAGAGAGCTGGGACATGAAATCAGAATTCCAACATAATGTCATCACATTTTTCCTAGGAACTTAGATTACTTCTGTGAAATTATTGTTGTGTTTATCACCCTCCTTATACTCATAATCTCAACCTGTCTGTAGTTGAGCCTCACCCTTTGTTCCACTATTTTATTCATCTTACCTGGACCATGTATATCGAGTAGCTGGAGGAGCCTGGGATATACGATTTACATTGACAACCTATATGCTGTATCTGTGCATATTACAAACAAAACCTCTGAACCTTTGATACTTCTCAATCTCTACTAGAGAAAGGGCGCTGACTAACTTAGTTCCCATTTCATCACATGATATGTTTAGCTCAACTTTAACTATCCTTGTTATCTACTAACCCCAGGTATCATATCTGTTAAAAAAAAACCCATTTACAAATTCAATATCATTATCACAGGTGAACTTCTTTCATAGGTTCCACTCTGGAATTGTATCTGTCAGCAGCCTCTCGGCAACTGATTCTGCTTTTCCTGTAAAAAATGTAAAGAAATGGAAACAACAACATCATCATTTATAAAAAATTGAATTGTAATTTAAACAATCATGTTGAGCAAACATGTTGCCACTCAACAATCATGTTGAGCAAACCTGTTGCCACTCCCCCTTTTTACACATCTTAACAAAGAGGTGTAACAAAAACCTGGTTGAGAAAAAGAACTTCAGTTAAGCAAAAGTTAAAAAACACATCACTCATTATTCAGACACTTCAAATCATTATTGTTTAAACATCAAACTCTCCCGTTAAAGAGTGTCTCTCTCCATCCATCAGTCCTGAAAGAAACAAAATCTCTGGATTTAGCTTGTGTTAGTTCAGAACATGCTCAGTTAGTCTCTGTTCCTCTCTAAACTCATGCAATTGCATTGATCAGATGCAAGCATTCATTCTCACTCACACAGTCGGGTCTGGTCAGGTTCAACCCAGAGTCAGTCATCAACAGTGCTGCTGTAAAATAACACCTGTCAGCCCCGGTCGAAAGGTCATTCGGTCTCAGTCTTCTGGCCACGTCATGCTCTGCAGAGTCTTTAATTATTCCGTCATACTCTTCATTTACAAAAAGACTTATAAGTTTCCTTTTAATTAGTACTGTTTTTAAAATATGTCTTATCATTCTATTAGGACAGCGTCGTGGTTATGTAGAGAGACGTCCCGGACGTATGCACATTCCAATCTACTTGTATTAACCTGTCCAATGAACATATGCCAGATGTGTAGGTCACTGCCTTTTGACCTCCTAAAGCGACAGCTTTATTCCCACAATATATAATGTCAAAACTGTTGAGATATTGCACACATCTGGTGTCGCATCTTGTGTGAAACCTTCTAAAGAATCTCAGTCCCTGCTTACTTCAATATACTTTACTTAGATTACATTAACAAAAACTGCTTCCCTCATGTTAAATTAAGTAATTGTTAAGCCATCACTTCCTTTTTAAACTACTGGATCTTTATCACCACCGAATTCATACAATAATCTCTAATAGATCTTATTTCCAATACTCTTCACATACCCACTATCTTAAATCAAAACATTATTAGGATCTGTATGACTCTGCTCGATTCTCTTAATATACTCCATTATTTATTATCAATTTCAGTCTTCTTGAAAAATATTTCAAGTCTTTAATCAGGAAAATAATGTGTGGAACTATGAGAGCTTTGACATGTTATAACTACAACTTCAATCCATAAGAATGTTTAAAGTAGGAGTGACTTTAATATTGGTTTCCATTCACGTGGTTAATTATATTTGACATGGTCTGTTATCTAATGTTGGAGTTATCACTATAACAAGTTTATTTCATTTAAGTATCAGATCTGAGATCAAGTGTGTACTAAATCTCTCCCTCCTTCTGTAGATCAAAACTCCCACAATTTAACTTTTACCAAAGTCACACCTCGATATAGGCTCTGAAATAATAATAATAGGTTAACATGATTAAAATGTTCCTACCCTGTTCTCCTGACTCCTGAACAGGTTCTACCAAAAGTGTAGTGGATCTTGCTTATATCTATAATTTCCCCCTATAATAATGTGTTTCAGATTTATTTACTCCTTCACTTTAAAAACTTCCCTTTTTCAATTATCATTTACCAATCTATAAAATCTTATGTAACAAAACATTTGATATTTGATCTTAAATTTAAAAAGTCAATTCAAATTCTTTAATGTGTTCCTCCGCTCTGAATCAACCCTTGTTGCTCTGGACCTCTGTGCTCTTATCAGAGGGACTGGTGATGAGTAGATCTCTGTAAGTCAGCATGATGCATGTTTGTAGCTGAGCCAGGTGGAGATGCAGACGGATGCAGTTCGAGACAAAGCCCTGCTTTTGCCTTCCTTTTCTGTCGAATAGTTAGGAAATCTCCGTGGGGGATGGTCTTTCGCATTATTTCAGGAGGATATGGGTCTGTCACCAGATTGCAGAGGCTGCAGTCCAGGTTGCAGCTCATTTTAACCTATGAATCTCAACACACTGGTTAAATAAATCCACTTAATTTTCACTTTTTCAACTAAGCATGTGTTCTGTCTTGTGTATTAAATGCCATCTACTGTAATCAACTAAATTAATGTCGTCACAACTCTCAACGTAATTCTGTCGCAAAGCTTACGTTTACTGACCCACTCACTAATCACTCTATCGATCAGGCCTTAACCTGACTTTTTTAACTTACTTTCTCACAAAATTATACTATCAATGTCGAAATACGCTCCAGAACCTTAATCTGGATCTACGCTGCCAAATTTAATTAGCACTACGTTACCAAACTTTAATCGGTATTTACGTATTAATTTACCTAAATGTCTTTCTAATTCCGGCGTAAAAAGGACAAACAAAGACAAACAAAACAAACGAACAAAAAAACTTTGCAAAATCCAGGACCGCACCCCGGTTAATTTCAATATATTCACTTCTTAACTTTAAATAGACAGTTCATGATTAACGACTCACCTCCAGACACTCGCATATCAAAATGCTATATAAACTATGCAGATTTTGAAATAAACTGGCCCTGCTTACCATATTGTAATGGCGCCTGTGAGTGCCTTGAGGATGCGTCGTCTCTCTCTCTCCAATCCCCGTCTTTCCTGGCACTTCAAATCACGTCCGGGGTCACCAATTGTAAGAAATGTTCGTTTATTTGAAGCCCAGGAGTCGGTTTAAAAGAAAGAAAGCAAACCTCCCTTAAAAGTTATAAAAGGAGTGTTTAATAATAGGATGCAGTAGTAGGTTTTACAAAAGCTTCACAGCTGTGGCTCAATAGCCCGGGACACGCGTCCACAGGCCACTGAGTGGATTTCATCAGTAATTACTGTCTGGCGGTCCGGAACAAAAGAGAGCTCGATTCTACAATACAAACATGTTTTATAGAACCACCCCTTTCCGACCATACAATAAACAACTTCAAAATAAGACGCTCTCCGCTCTCGTGCTCTCATTGGTTGGTAGCGCGGGTCTGGATCCTGTTGGCCGCTTGTCCCATTGCAGCATCAATGAGTGAGAGGTAGAGGCGGTGTGTTTAGTATGTAACTCCACTGGTGCTTCTCCCTCTACTCATAGATACAATACAATATTAGCTTTATGCTATCTGAGGCTAAAAACAACATCCTGTGTTACTACCGGAAGTGGACAAATATGATCCGTCCAGAAACAGTGAATTATCTTTTAAAGTTCCGCTCCAATATATTGATTATTTCTAACATGGTTTTCTCTGACACATCTCCCGTTTACCCAAAATATGATAGATCCCCAGATGGCATTGCTTATATGAACCAGCAGCTATTCAGTAGTAGATTAGTTTACTATAAGGTTAAAGGGTTTTGAACCTCAGCCTTTTTATAAACACATTGCCACACACTACACCACAATGTACTGCTTGTGACTGGAAAAGGCCTGTGGAGTTTTTCGTTATAGAAACAGTACTGTTTTAAACACTCTTTTGAGTTTTCGGCTATGTGATGTGCTGTCTTCAACCATTTTTAGAGAGATAGAGAGATATAAACCTGTTTCATAATAACGGAAAGTCACTGTTTATATGCAGTCTTTATAGACTTGGGAGTTGTATACTTTTGTCTAGTTAGTTTGAGCATTCAGTGCTGCTTTCCATGAATTATGGAATTGTGTACTATAAAAGCCAGAATGTTCCACTCTCTCTACCACACCAGCAGTGTGACCTTGCCCGGGCAACACCTCTTAAATACATTTCATACTGCCAACAGCCTGATTACACATGCAAGACTAACAGAACAAAATGTAACCACTTGTAGTTTAACACTGTTATCCTGATGAGTTTTATCAAGAGGCCCTTGCATAACCGTATATAAATTGCAACACAATGATGTGGTTTACAAATAGATGGACTATCTATTTACCATTATATTTTACTCTGTGTAGTTTAACAGCAAAGATGAAAAGGGATTTACTGCGGTTGGCTGCTGTTCATAAAGTAATGTTTAGCTTGTGCAGGACCCATGCCAACAACACACACATGCACACATTATCCTATTATGAAAGCTAACAAAACCCGTGCCTCTCATTACAGTGATCCTTCTCAGTTGGTGTCCTAGTTAGTTTTGACAACAAAGAAAAAAAGACTTTACCAGAGGGCTGCTCATCAAAGTATAAACATGGCCTAGTCATTGTTCCAAGACTCTGACGCTCATAAAAGCTTATCAGTCATTGTCCATGCAGTACAGCAGAATACCAAATGTTAGCTTACGGATGTTTGTGATAGGTTCAACTCTGACTGGAGCCACTCCTACATCTCCTTATTGACATTTCCTATGTGCCTGAAGTTGTTTGGTTTCCCACTTTAAACAATATGACATACATTCACAGGTGACCACTATCAGTGGCTGCTGGTGACACCTGTCAACATTATTTGCCTGAAGTGACGAGTTTCAATGTTTTCTTTTTCAGAGTACTAAAAATAGTATGAGTGTCATTATCTTAAGGAAGAAGTTTTCCCTTTTTAAATAAGCAATTGACTTAATGTGGAAAGAGTAGGAGCTACTCTGTCATCTGTCCTAACAAGAACCTAGAATAATTGTTTGGTAATAAACTTAACATTAACATTTCCACGTCGACCTTCACTAGATGTTCCCTGATTATTGCCAGATCCTGGTGTAATGAGATGCTAGTAAGACGTCACAACAATTTGCCTCAAACAAACCGAGGCCTGACACAAAAGAAACACACCCACCAAATGGCATTTGAACTTGTGTGGATTGATGTCATACCACTAGTCTTTGTCATCTCTGGTTGTGCAATAGCCAGGTTTATTTACATACAGCCTGTCTCTTAAAGCCCGAAAGGGTAGTCCAAAGTGGTGGGTGGAGATGGGGCGGGGTATATTGTAATGAATAATGCATTTTATTGGAAGGGTTTTGTACCTGTAGCAGGAATTAAGTTTCCGAAACAAGGAAGTGGATAAATTCAGGTTTAATCTCTGCAGGATCAATTCCTAAGCAAAGTTAGACTAAAACAGTATTATTTTATCATCTGATGTTCTTCTAACATCCATTAGGCCTAATGATTAGGGCTGTCACTGTATTCATTTGTAAATAAAACATCTATTGAAATTAGCTCTTGATTTTGATTATTGTATTCAAAAGCAGGTTCTGGAAAGTGTTTTCTAAAAGAAAATCAAAAGTCTAACTTATCATTTGGAGATGATGCTAAACTTACAGATATTGTACTGATGCCCCTTTGCTAGATTTACAAATCCGTTGGAAGAACTAAGTATAATGCACAACCATTGAAAATCCAAATAAAGTTGAATATTTGCTTGAAAGCCTGGCAGCCATGGCTAGCCTGTGTTCCTGTTGCATAGTGTTTCATGTTGCCGTGCCACATCACATGATGTTTTAATTCTAATGCATTATGGTTCCAATTTAAGGGAATGAATGGTTTGAAAGAGCCTGTGAAGTTAATGCCTTGATTATATGCTAAATCCAATACATATAGAACTATCTGGGACACATTTAATGAGTGCTTAGAGATTTAACATACACAGGCGTGTGTGTACTTGTTAGCAGAGATTGAATAGCTAAATGGCAATGAGAAGTAGGGGCAAAGGGGGAAAATGGGCTTAATAGGTAAATTCTCCCAGCTATTTCCACATGATCAATCTTGTGATTCCATTTGCTCCAAGTATCAGTGACGCCCAGAGGGTTAATATTGCTGCTGTCTCTACAACAGAAGGAGTTTGTAGTCGATTTGAAATTATTTAATGTGCTGTGAAAAAAAGTATTCACCAGGAACAGTTATAAACTCAACAATGGCCACTCTATGGCTTTACGATGTGTTTGCCTTGTGTCTCAATTCAGATAAGAGGTCAGGGTTCTTTTTTTTTTTACTGTTGTGTGTATGCAAATGGGAAAAACAAACAAACAACATCCACGCTTTATATTGTTTTCTGCTCTTCAGTTTCCAAACATGTAATTTAGCTTCCTCCAATTACAGCTACATTGTTTTCATTGGAGTTCTCCTGAGACATCTGGTGTAGACACTGAGGAATTATAAAGTGTTTTTGTTTTTCTCTCTCCACAGAAACATATTTCCATCCAACCTGGTGTCTGCTGCCTTTCAATCAGTAAGTACTGTAATCATTTCTAGAACTACAAAACTGACCATCTGAAATTGTTTAAAGGATGTATTTAGATTATTTATTTAACTGACTAAACTTTCTTTCCCATCCAGTATGCAACAAGCTACAAGCTGGTTAGCAGGAATGGTACTGATGGAAACCCCAATATCACAGTTGAAAAGGTAAATGGACATGACATTTACCAAATATACCCAACACATCATAATCCAACATCTTGTTGTGTCTGGTGTGGATCTGTGTCCTGACGTTTGTTGTCTTTGCATATCTCTAGGTGCCTTTTGGTACAGACCAGGATGGCATGAATATTCTTGGTCTGGTTGTGTTTGCCATTGTTTTTGGTGTGGCTTTGAGGAAACTGGGAGAGGAAGGTGAAATCCTGATCAAGTTCTTCAACTCTTTCAATGAAGCCACAATGGTGCTGGTCTCCTGGATCATGTGGTAAGAAACTTGCATAAGTGTGAGAGGCTTGTTCTTTGTGTAAGTTCCAGAACTATAATTATTTAATGATCTGTTCATTTCTTTGTCTTTCCTGCACTCACCTAAATGTCTCTCTTCAGGTATGCCCCTCTTGGTATCATGTTTCTCGTGGCTGGCAAGATTGTCGAGATGGAGGATGTTGGCACACTATTTGCTAGTCTGGGCAAATACATAGCCTGCTGTATAATTGGACATGCCATCCATGGCCTTCTCGTGCTGCCTGCCATTTACTTCATCATTACAAGGAAGAACCCGTACACCTTCCTCTGGGGGATATTCACAGCTCTGGCAACGGCTTTCGGAACAAGCTCCAGGTTATAAACTGCACATTGCGCCCTTCTGTCACAGTCTCATGAAAACACACACACTTATTTGCTCCCTCTGTTTGTTAAAACTGAGATCTTACGTTCTTAAACACACAATTCTCTCTCAACAAACACACATGCAAATACCTTTCGCCTCTATACGCTCACACATTCCTTGTTTCCTAGCTCTGCCACTTTGCCCCTGATGATGAAGTGTGTGGAGGAAAATAACGGTGTATCCAAGCACATCAGCCGTTTCATCCTACCCATCGGCGCAACGGTCAACATGGACGGAGCTGCTCTCTTCCAGTGTGTGGCTGCTGTTTTCATCGCTCAGCTGAACAACTATTCACTTAACTTTATCCAAGTCATCACCATCCTGTAAGTCCCAAACCACACACAACTGGAGTTACACTGCTGAATACATTTTATATCAAACTGTACAATTCCTTTACTTAACTTAATGTGTGTGACGATGTTGTTTGAAGGTGAATCTGTGTCTAACTGATCATGTTCCCTTTTGATTTGTTAGTGTGACGGCCACAGCATCCAGTGTTGGAGCAGCGGGTATACCAGCTGGTGGTGTGTTGACCCTCGCCATTATCCTGGAGGCAGTAGGACTGCCCACCAATGACATCTCTCTCATCCTGGCTGTTGACTGGCTTGTGTAAGTACACAACTTTTTGTATTTTATGAAAAATGCATAACATATCAACCAAGCAACAGTTATGAATTATTTCACATAATCTAATTCAAATGTACTGTTACCTGCCAAAATTCTAAGTCTGAGATGGTTATTTACAGGGCTTCTTCAAGGCCCTAAAATGTCTTGAATTACTTTTTCTGAAATGTGGGTCTCTTAACCTAACATTACTTGATAGGTCTTTATAATGTTAAACTGTTTTCCCCGCTGTGGGACTAATGAAGGATTTCTGATGTGTTGGTGATATTCAAAAAAGGAATCTTCATTTATTCATGGTTTGCGCAGCTGAAAAGTTGGATCACAATTTAAAAATGTGCCACCTTGCAGAATTGACTATCTCCATGGTGGCCATCATGCGTTGAGTTTTTGTAAATATTGTGTAGTTGTATTAAATCCATGTTTTTCTATGCATTCAAGGTCTAGGACATTTATTTTTTCTAACTTACTGTTAATTCATACATGCACAGTATGATATCAAAACACAGATGGGTATTCATTTTAATTCTATTTGGTCTTAAAAAGTCCTAAATGTAACCTGCATAAACAATGAATTTAAATATCATAGCATTAAAATTGTTTGCCATCCCTTCGGTGTCTTCAGTGACCGCACCTGCACAGTTCTGAATGTGGAGGGCGATGCCTTCGGCGCTGGGCTCTTGCAGCATTTTGTGGACCGCACGGCCAAACGAGAGGAGGGAGCAGAGCTGAGCGAGGTCAGGCTGGAGGGAGTCCCGTCAACTCCGGCCCCAGAGAACTCACCGCTCATTGAGAAGCGAGGTGGGAGGGACAGTGCACAAGATGCCAAGAAGTTTGGTGAAAGAGAGTCTGCCATGTAATCAGCTGCTGAAACCATCAATGATACACTCCCTTATTTCACACTCCTGCAAAACCTGAGGTTCTTAACCCCTTTTTTTAATGCCCAGGCCTGTCGCAAAGAGAGGATGGACATGCATAATATCATGCAATGAAACTGTCTTAGCTCTACACTATTTCGTGCAGAAAAGTTTAGGCGGACATTACAAATCCGTAATATGTAGAGGGACTTTTGTGTCCTTGTTGAGCGGGAGAACTGTACATTAGGCTGGCTACTAATGTTGTGTAGCGTCGGTCCTCTTCAACTTCTAATGTCAGAATTTTTCACGTGGCCAAGTTGTATACAACAGGCGTTCCCCAATACACTGTGTACCTCCACTAGGATGTCAAGGGGTTTTTCCAGTGACCCTCTGCTATCTAATAAGATAAATGCTACATTTTTACCAATTTCTAGACTACTGGGTTGACTGTTATTGGCTTTGTGGTGGTGTCTGACTTTAAAAGTTGAAAGGGACCACATAACTGGTTGCTGTTTGTTTTCTCAAGAAAAAGTGTGCGTATTCTCCATCTGAAATCCAATACCTTTTTTTTAGTTTTTTTTAGTCACCCTTCTTTTCTTACTGTGTATTTTATTTTAAATCATTATGGCCCCTTTTTTAATGCAGATATCAAGTTATGTATTTAAACTCTATATCTTGTATTTAGATGTGTCATTTTTAAAGCATATGAGCACACTATTTATACTATGATATATTCCATATAACCTGCTTTGAAATGGCAGAGAAAGACATCAAGACAAAATGCACTAGCATTAGTTGTTATAATAGTTTTTTTTAACTGTTTATCTGTTATACCAGGCAAATGGTTCTTCTGTGCAATGCCTCTCTCATGGTTAAAAGCATCAGTACACAAAGGAAATAATATCCTCTTCAGCAGCACAAAAGCAAATGCTATTTCAATACCCCTATGCTTAATGAAGGAACTTTTTACTCAAGGACTTAAACTATGTCAATATGAATGGAAACAGATCGACCTCCAATCATTTCTGCCTCTTCTAATGGACGTTGGTGTGAAGGCCGGCAACACAACCTCAGGTTTAACTATGGCTTGAAGACTGACCTTAATATTCTGAGACCAAAAATCACACAAACTCTGCAAACAAGGAGAACGTTCAACACCCGATAAGATTGAATGTCATTTCCAAGGAGATTTTTTCTATTTATTTTTTAACCAAAGCCTACACTTTACTTACTGCTGCTCTGTTTAGGTACCATCATCTTACCAAGGCACAGATGCATTTTAAACCACAGACTGTTCTATGGACACCTTTTTGATGTTATGTAAAGCGAGACTTAATGCGATGTCCTTTCACTACAAGAATTTGGATTCATTGATAAAATAACAGCAATGGACTGCTGGTTTGTTTTGATTGTTGAGCCCTGAAAACTAGAAGACTTTAAGTCAAAGTTAGCATGTCTCAACATAAACCTGTTTGCCTTTGATGGCCATCATCATTAAACACTAGTTATATATGGGTTTCAAGCCTTCTTGTATGTCATCGGTAATGCCTCAGCTAATTTGTTCAATTTCTATTTATTTACCTAATCAAAATCCAAAGACTTTCTTAGCATTTGTTTTGAAATGTTAGTTACTCCAAAATACTGTTACATGTTGTGGGTTTGATTGTAGGTTTTAGACGGTTTGTAAAAGGTGACTATTTTTGGAATCTTCTTTTTTATAATGGCAGTGGTAAACTTGGGAGACTGTGTTGTGCGGAACTGATGGTATGAATTGCATTGGTGGCACCCTATAGCTACAGGACTATATTTAAATGCGACATGCATATGCAATACCATGTGTGCACCATATGCCCTGTATGTATGATTAACTGCATATGCACTATTGAATGTTTATTTCTTCCATCCATATCATTAACTGTTAATAGCAACCAAATGTCTGGGATATATTGTGTCCAATACAAATTCCTCAAGTCTGTATTCTTTATCATCTTTTATACTGTTATAGCTTTGCAGTATTTCCCATGATGGTCCTCTGATATCACAGTCATGAGGTCATTTCGCCAGTCAAATGTATAATATGTTAAGCATTTGGTGGAAGGTTGCAAAGATGTTATCATTCCCTGCTGAGATCTTTTACCATATGGACATCTCTCGTCCAAACATATTATTTGTATGGTGTGTATGCAAATGGTACTTGTACATTTATTAGTGTTTCAAAAATCCTCCCATGTTAGTCTGAATTTAATGTCTTTCGGTTGTAGACAATAAAGGCCTTTTTTTTAATTATTATTTGGTCTCCTGGCCATTGTTTTGTTACTTCGGTCAAGTACGTAATGTTTTTGATTTGTTTGTCGGCAGGATTATAGGAAGGAATCCTGGCCCTATTTTTATGAAACTTCTGTAGTCTGTTTGTTTAGCAGAGATGAATTGCAATAATTACAGTTTTGCAAAGCAAAATACATTTGTTGCCTTGCAAAAAAATTCATTAGTTATTTAATATGTGCTGAGATTCAGTTTTTTTAATCCAAAAATAATCACACATGAAAAATGTTGGTTATCCCATAGCAAGTTAGAGTAATGCGAACACAGATTTTGCACTGATAAACAAGCAGCCTGCATTCCTGTGTGTCCTGTTATAAACGCCCCCCATCTCCCTGGGCTCATGCCATATGGCTGAAGAACTCCCATAATGCTGTTCACAGTTTGGTTAACACAACTTAGTGCAGAAGCTTAGTAGTTTTAAAGGCCATAGAATAATTGGGTGTGTTGTGCCACCTGGTGTGGCTGCAAAGAATTACAACCATCCTTCATACTGTATTTAGTATATTACCATCAACCCTTAAAACAAATTAATAAAACATTCATTTATTTTACTAGTTCATCACCTTAATACATCACACACAAGCAACAACATTATAGGAAACATGTTGTACCTAGAGGGGTTGGTAAGTTTGTACATCCAACTTCACATTTAAAATATTAACTTTGATTAATCTCCTGAATTGGAGATCCATTTCGGCAAATAAATAATGAGACCTCAGTAGTAACACATAACTGAGCTATGGATTAATAATTTAGGAAATTCCAGTTTAATGTTTTTTTTACTGAATACTAAGGCCTGGTAGACCAATATTTTATCCTCTCCTATTGCCAACAATAACAGGGTTAATGATTTGTTTGTCATTTCACAACATGGTGATGTAATGGCCAAATGGCATAAATATACACTAACATATTCACAAACTGCAAAATTGAAAGTACAAGTGCATAAATTATTCTGTACATAATCTTAAATCCTGTTTAAGATAAAACACTTTGCACCTATTAACAACACAATATAATTTATTTATAGTATGTTTCATCTTTACAGCGGTCATATGTGTACTTTACAGTACAACACATACAGATTAAGTGCACCATGTAGTAAAACCAGTCTTAGACCCTTTTGGATTTGCCTGATGTAAATGCGCTATTACATGGAACTAGGAAAGGCATACATATTTCTGATTATACATCCAAATACTGATAATGAATAATCTTGACCAGGCAGTAGATAATAGTGGTGATATATCTGTGGTATAATAGGAAGCGAATACAGTTTTTTGGGTACCATATTAGTTTTCAGGCATCATCTTTGTTTCTAAATAAATTCAATTGAGGCAACATTTTCTGGGTTTTTCAGTAAACAATTGTAATAAGACATAAACAGGCTTTCGAGTCTTTATCATAATTTGCTTCTGTCCAGCCTCTTTTTTGTGGGGTTGGGATACTGTGGGTTCTCAATAACACCCTCTCCAAACTTGAGCTCCAAGAAGGCTCGGTGGTTGTTGGGGCCGTAGGCAGTGACGCCGGCAAAGGACATGGGCACCAGCGGCTGCAGAAAGTGCTCTGGGAACTCAACGTCCTGCTTATGCTCTGTCCATGTGTCTTTAGTCATGACGCCATTACGCGGATAGAACGGCCACAGGTCAACATGCAGGTGGTTGGCCTCGCTGTATTGGACCCTGTAGAAGTCTCCTTCAACTGCACGCTCCCACACATAACCGTTAGCATCCACAAGAGAGCCTGAGTCAAGGTTCTTCAAGTGATCACAGTTGGGAATATCTTCTAGGTAGATGCCCAGGTCCACATCATAATCCCATGGGATGATGTCCTGATGACGGACAGCACCAAGAAGAGTCCCCCCTTCAAGCCAGTAGCGCACACCTGAAGTCTCCAAGATGTTGATAACATATTTGGTGGTTTCCCTGAGAGCCCGCAGACAGCAGGGAGGTGTCCAGCGATCTAGATAAAGGTACTCTGGAGTGTCGTCCTGCACAGTGCCAAAGCAGCGAGACGTCTCTTTACTGCACCCATACCACTGTTCCTTCCCATCAGGCAGCAGGAGTCGCTTTAGACCAAAGCTCCTCATGAGCTTCCCAGTTGTCTCCTTTAATCTTGTGTCGGCCTTCCACTGGTTGTGAGCGGAGCTGAAAAGGGGCCGGTGGTTTGCTGCGAAACAAGGGCTCTCCAGCAGCTTGACCTTCCAACCTCTCAAGGCAGTCTGGACGAAGAGTGAGGAAAAAAGGGGCCGGCCCAGAGGAACAGAGAGGTTAAATAGATCCTCAGTGCGAATGAGGACAACTGCATCTCCTTGTAAAGCTGTACACACACTCCCACTGCTCCCAGATGCAGCTGGCGAGTACGTGGCTGTCCACTCTCTGAGATTCACCCGCAGGTGGAGACACTGTACAGCAGATCGAGCCAGCACAGGGGAAGCTACCAGCCTCACAGGCCCCCCACCCTCACCTTCCAGCTCCCTGATGAGCCTTTCAATAGCCCGAGGTTGTTCCAACTCTACTCCATCAGGCACCAGTAGCACAAACTCTGTCTGGACATGAAACTCAGGCCTGTGAGCTTGTGGTGGCTGGTCCGGGCTGGGGGAGAGCACTAGAAGGCGCGCCCCCTCTGGGAGCAGCAGGGGTGGGTACGGAGACGCGTCAGCTACAGCCAAGAAAGGAAGCTCGGGTCTCTGGTGGAGGAAGGAGTTAGCCACATCCCCAACATAATTCTCAAAGTTTTCAAACTCCCGAAGAAGAACCGTCACGCGTTGGCCACGACTGTGACCCTCTCCACCGCCCACTCCAAGGTCACCTCCAGCTCCTACAAGAACCCCTAGGCCTCCCCCAAGACCTGACGCTGGTAGGGCAGACCTTCTCGTGCCCCTGCCAAGCTCCTTCCTCTTTTCCATCATTTGCTGCTGGGCCCGGGACACGAAGTAGAGAATAAGGAGGTTGAGGACGATGGCGCCAGTTAACAGGCCCTGGCAGAGACTGACACGCATGGCAACTGATGTCTACTCTGCAGTTCCTCTCAGGAGAAGTATGAGATTAGTCCAATGGTGGGTCCTAAGTCCCCATAAGTGTAACAGTAAAGGGATACTGGTGAGGACAACCTGTGAAAGACAGCAAATATATATAAATACAGTAATTGTAACTGTTTTTCCCTCACCATCCGTGGGCGTATATGTACAATTCTAAGGAGATACCTTGCCTGTATGGTACAACCATATGCTAATAAAAATTTAAAAAAACAGAGGATTGCTTTAATTTGAAAGACAGCAGTGCACTGAATTATGCTAGCAATAATCTGTTATATTAAATATAAAAGTAGGACAGCCATAGCTTCATGCAAAGGTAACTTTCATATATAAACTAGCAGCATTTCCAATCTTTAAAAGCATACTGGTAAAATAACAATTTACCTTAATTTGGATGCATCATTTATCCTTTAAAATGTAAATAAACTGCAGTCCACCCCATCATTCATTGGCCATGTTATCAGAAACATTGATAACGTTAAGCCTATTAACTTTGTTGTACTATATTGGTATTCATGATGGTCCATCTTAGCAGGCTCTGGTAGCAGAGGTGGAAACCAGGCTTGATCGGTGGCAGACAACACAAAAATACATATTCATTTTTCGCTAGGTTTGATTAAAATACAGTCTCTAACATTTTATCAAGAAATCGACAGCTAAGTGCACGCAAATTGCATCAGAAAGTGCCATTATTATGTAGCCTGACCCAAACACAACCGTGAAACCCATCTGCACGAATCACGCTTGCCGAATGCCCAATGTCCGCAGCAACAACAGAAACACTTCCGCCTCAAAACCATCAAAATAAAAGTGGCATCTTTTAAATTGTAACGTAAACCTAATGTTTTGCACAAAAAGTAATCAGAATACATATCAAACTGTATTACTGGGCCAAGGGTTATTTTCACCTATAAATAAAAACACAACTATGTACGGCACAACATTACACTGCTACACCCTCTCTCTCTCTCTCTCTCTCTCTCTCTCTCTCTCTGCAACTGCATGTAAAAAACGATGAATTAGAAACATTTCAGGAGATCTTAACACTACTGTAAATACAATTATGAGGATGAACATTGCCGATTGTATTTGCTTTCTTGGAGATATCCATCTGGTTAAAATGATAAATCAAAAGTTGTGTCCACAAAGTTTATTGGATATCATTCCAGTTGATTATGGATCCGTAATACAACTATTGGGATTTTATGGCACACACAATAGCGGTCGACATGTACAGTGCGTGGTTTCGTGAACATGTTTTAATGCAACTTCAAACAGGAAACAGTTGTGGATAATGTTGGCAAACTTCACTGTCCTCAAACATTCCTGCTCACAAAATGGCAGGAAATGAACTCCCCTAGCGACATGTTCAGTGTGTGTTACTGCAAACATGGCCCTTTATTTGTCACCCACATTGGGTAGTTCCAAAAGCAAACACAAGGAGGGGGAAAAAATCCGGGATTTACAGAGTAAAAGTCGCAAACAACATTTTAACACTTGTCTTGAGTGGTAGGCATATTAAAAGCCATATTTTGAGTAATTTTAGTATATCTTTTCTAATAAGAATTCATGATATATAGGGCCAATCGGTAACTAAACAGGCCACCATTTTACAAATATTTATCTTCATTGTCGTGTTTTATTTTGAAGGTTTTGAAAGCGGAAGTGTAGTATATTGCTAACTGAATAGTAATTTTGCTCTGTGCTTGTGAGAAAAGGAAGAAAAGAGGGTCGACCATAGCCGAGTGCTGCTGGGCTGGAAGAAGGGTACGAGGTACTTTTCTACATTACTGTTCGTACACTCTGCCCGTTTCCACCTCCTTATACTGGCGAAAGGTTGAACGGTTAAAATGGAGGCGGATAGATCCGGCGGAGGACCAAACCCGAACTCCGGAGGCAGCAGCGGAGCGGGGCGCAACCCAAACGGGCCCAAAGCAGCACCGGGCCAGGCGACATCAGCTGCGGCAGCCGGGGTGATGGCAGCAGCAGCGGCGGCGGCAGCAGCAGCCGGGGCAATGCCCGGATCATCGCAGGCTAGGGAGCTACAGGACGGGGACTCGGGCATGACGCTTCCCGGGATCCTACACTTCATCCAGTACGAGTGGGGACGCTTCCAGGCCGAGAAATACCGCTGGGAGGCAGAGAGAGACGAACTCAGGGTAAATTTGTTTATAATTTAGCCTGCGTTTGCAAATCCGAATAAAGGCCAGAGCGGATATGGCAGGAGCTCATTTAGTGTCGCTTTGTGACAGCACACATGCACGACAATCAATCAGTTTCGGGATGCCACAATGCTAACTGGCTAACATTACACCCTATCATATTGTATTGTGTTGACCAGGATGTATTATTACTAGACAGTACATGGCAATGAAGGGAATCTATGACCTCCACCAGATGATCTCCTATAACCAAACGGCCACTCATACATTTTAAGCATAAAAAAACCACATGTTTTCAGAAAGCATCATTATACGCCTTTTGGCCATATAATCAGTTAAGTTACATTTCACTCACAAAGAGTTCCACTACCGAGTTGGATTATAAAGGTTAGCCTTGTTCAGTTTACTATAACTGAACAAAGTGTTGTCCAGCAAATAAAAAAAGGTAGGTAAACAGTGTTTAGGTGTGGCTACTTGCAGTGTATCCTTGTTATTAATGCATATGCACCAAAACATGCCTGTACCAGACTATTTTGAAAGATGCATTGTATTTTGCAGGTCATTTTGAAAACTACCCACTTATTTCACTACAAAACATCTTCAGATAAAGTTCCTTGAGGCCATACTATTTCATATCGTATAGTGGTTTGTAGTAAAGGTGTATTTGGTGGCATTGTAATGATATCCTAATTTTGAATAAGGGTATTTTGTACTTAAGAGTCAGTTCTGTGGTAGATGGACATAGTTGATAAGTATGTAATGCAGTTGCTTTTTTTAAGTCAATCATACTTCTTTTAACTGTCTTGGATTATCATTGGTTCATTAACCTCATACCACAACTAAACTATAAAAAAGTATGAAGATGCTATGACCTGCTACTAACAAACACATGCTGGATGCCTTCATTGCTATAAGTGAACTTGTGTCATTAAAGGTTTTCAGTTTTAGTCTTTAAATGGCAAGACAAATCGATGTTGAACGTGTGAGTCAATGCTATAGAAAGGCTCTTGAGCAAAGCATGGGTTCCCTAATGGTCCTAGTTATTTAGAGACTGGCAGCAGAAGACAGAGGTTGTGCTTTGCAACGTCCCAGAATGCATGCAGGTATAACTTTGTGAGGCAGAAAAATGCTGGGTAAGATTGTGCCTACACATCAAATTGTTCCATGATTAAGGCAGGTTTGGTAAACATGCACACATTCAAGATGTTTTTGCTCGGAATGAAGGGATGAACAGTTCATCTTTTCATTCCTACCCATTTGTGGTGTCTCTATCCTGTAGCCACCGTTTGCTTCTAATTACGATGATATATCTTCTGGAGTTTATGAGCTTGACAAAACCACAGATAAAATAAACATATCATAGGCTCTCTTCTGACACTCTGCATCCCACTTTGCCCCTGACTCAAACCCATGTAGTTATAAATAGGATCTGTGATAAAATATGGATGACCAATAACAAACTGGTTGTGCTCGCTGCTTTTAAAGTCGTGTGTGGGAAAGAGTGGGAATGGAAGGCAGAAGCGGACCATGGCTATGTCCAACAAGCCATTAGTGCTGGTTATGGAACTTTGTTTGCGTGTGCGTATTTGCTACACATGGTCTGGTTTCATGGGTACAATTAGCACCACGTCCTGTGCTGAGAGAAAGAAGGGATTGCGAGAGTGCCAGGCTGAAGAAATTGACCTAGCTTACATTTTACCACCCACAGGCCACAGTCCACAGGCCTTTGGCTTTTGTTGCCAGCATGCTGGCAGGGCTATCAACATGCCAGTTATGAGGCCCCCCTGGGCCATATCCTGTGCAGTAAGCACCATACTGTACATGTATGCTACTCACATGGCGACTATACATGGCATTTTGAGCTTTTATGGCATTTGTAAGGCTAACGGGACATGGAAACTAGACTATATGCGAAATGTTACCAACGGCAGCAAAACCATCACCATTATTTGAGATTAACACTATTTGACCATGTGAGTCTCTGTGCAGCTGCGTGGATGGCTGTGTCTGTAGCAAAGCACGTCTCAGTGAGACTGTAACACGTGCTGTCTCCCTGAATGGGTTTTTTTCGTCGTGAAAGGCCACCTGTGCTGTCGCGTCTCATGTCACATTCCAGGAATGAAGACCCTCCCCGCACTGGGCCAGGTGGGACGTCCCATCGCAACTATAGGACAGCAGTAAAGGGGACAGGTGGCAGTGGCCTTGTCCCTCTGTTCTTCAGACATACAAGACGCTTCTTCCGAATGTGTTCAATCAAATTACATTACTACTGCCCTGCCTGAGCAGACTTGTTTTAACCTCATACTCATTATCATTTAATAGATTAACAAATTGGGCAGCAAACATCTCATCAAAACATCACCTTATTCTGCAGAGAACACAGGACACCTTTACCTGTTACTACCTCTTTCTATTATACTCATTGTCAGCTACTTAATTTTATTAACCAGTCAGTGTGAGTAGTTGTATAGAATAGATTACTGGTGACCCAGTTGACATCACTTCCTGTTGATTGTGGGCCAGGGAGGCCCCTGGGTACACATCTCTAATTAATAGCTCTGCACTCTCAGCTATGACACAAATATGACATCCATATGTACCATATGATTACAGTGTATGCCACCCTTGTTCACTTACAGAGCTCCTGTTTTAAACGCAGTGGTGTGTTTATCCCCCTTATTTTACCCATCTTGTTGATCTGTTTGTAATTCTCTCCTATTTGTTGTATTTCTTTCTCTGCTCTTCCCCTGAAATCTTAAAAATTACGATAAGATTGTTCCTCTTTTTATTTAACAAAAGGTTCATTACATGCAGTTTATTTGCTTCCCATTGCTTTTCAATCATCTTCAAATCAAACTTAGGCAGCAAGCCCAACTTTTTATGTTGCCATTCTCACGCTGAATACCACACACTATGATATGCTCCGTCAAACCACACTGTCCCAGAAAAGTTCATTGCTCTACTTGCTGTCTCCTTGATGCTCTTATGGGGATGAAGGGATGAGAAGATGGAGGGTGACCAGTGGAGGAGGAAAGCTGCCCTTGACCCTGTTCTGTAGTAAAGGGAGACTGACAGAAAAGGCTAAATGTGTCAGCGCTCCATGCTACAACAAACTCTGGAAAGGTCAGCAGCAGTTGGTCATACTGAGGAAAACCCCCCCACAGGAAAGAGAGATCAGATGGCACGAAAGGATTGCCCTCAACAAGGTTCCTTTGTATGTTGTTAGAATACCAACACAATACAGTGAATAAAACAGCAGTATCAGTGTTGGCAGGACTATATCAAATGACACAAAAAAGTATAACTAGTGAATTTGTTACTCCTCAACATGGAACAATATTTAGAAATCAGATTCAGAAATCCTTTATTAGTCCCACAGCCGGATTTTTAAAAACTCGAGTACATCTGTCTCTAGAATACCTTGATAACCTGACATTCTCCATTTTGGCTCCTATATAAAGGGTCAATAAGAACTCCTTTAACAACTAATAAATGGAGTTCTTTGTCTCACCTCTGTTGGACCAGGTCCCACATACGAGTAAAAGCAAGCATGTCCCAATCTGAACCAGACAAAGGGGAAAGAACAAAACAAAACCAGAAAAAGCTAAAACAACACAATGCCATGCATGTTTTTGTTAATGGCTTCACACACTTTAATAGGGGTATTGGTTTTGTGATCTTGTTTTCCTTCTCAAGCTAAACTGCATTTGTTCTTGTCCCAATGTCTACCAGGAAAATCATCTACTCTTTACCACTGAATTCCATTACCCTACCACTTTCAAAGATACATCTTGTAGGGAGAGCCAGTAAAACCAGGTCAGAGCCAAAGTAATAGATGGAGAATGGCATACAATTAACCCTTTGACAGACTTATCCCTGTGTTTTGCCTTTATGATTCAGAAAAAGGGCAGTTCTTAGAGTCTGGGTTCATTGTCATCTTAATAATTGAGTGCGGGGGTGTACACATGCAGCCAGGGCTTTATCTTGGACATATAAGCAGAGTCAGGGATTTAAAGTTTTGGACACTCCTGTGAACCTGTCCTTCTGAGATCACCGGCGCACAGGGGTGTGATGGTTATCTCTGTGTGTGAGCAGGTTGTAGCTCGTCCGTGTGTATGAGTAAGAGTTAAAGTTGTGTGCCTTACCCCTGAAGGATGAAGTACACACATTCCTTCTGGAGGTGGAAATTACAAAGATCGTTGATGCTTTGAATAATTTAGTTTCTTAGTCACCAACTATTGTCTTAGCACTTACACTTACAACACATACAAATGAACAGAAGTAAATGATCAAATGATTTTTCATGGTAGGGTGACATTACTATGACTGTTGTTAGTTATCTGCTGTTGGTTTAGGCCTAAGTTATTTGTTCAGTTCAGTAAATAGGATCTAGCCCTTAATAACATATGTTAACTATAGGTGAAGTGCGCAGCATCCACCTATCTGCAGCTAGTTGTCACTCGGATGGTTTTAGGTCATGGTGTTTCACTACTGAGTAAAAGCTCCGTAAAAGATGTGTCTATTTGTGTACAGACTACCTCATATCTTACCCCGCTTACTCTTGAACTGAATTGGTTTTACACGATACAAGCGAAAGTATCAGAACAGAGCTTAACAGAATTTTATTTAAATTTTTTCATGCAAAAATACTGTTTTCCAGTCTCTTAAACATGGAGATTTGTTTGCTTTTTTCTGTTTTAAATAACATTAAAATGATTGTCTGTGGGTTTTTTTCTGAAAAAACAAGACATCACTTGGAACTAGAGAAATGTTGAAGTACATTTTTCACAATTTTCTGAAGCAAAAGATTCAACTAAACCATAATCTGCATATTTATTAATACATAAAATAATTGTTTTTGCAGCCCAAACATCTGATTATTAATTTCATAAATAATAAATCATATTGTATTTGTTATTAATCACATTGTAAGTATAGTACACCTGCTCCTTGGAATGACCAAATGTAAACTCCATAACGTTATCTGTATTTCACACCTCTTAGATCTAGCCTGCAGTATTGACATGGTAGCTTTGACAATTATCTCCCAAATTCTCAGCTAAGTATATAAAATCACATCGCATTAATCAGGATTACGCAGCAGTAGTAGTAAGGTTTGCTTGGCAGATTATCCGGTGTTACAATCGCCCTCCTAGCCAGTTATATGACTGTGTGTGTGTGTGTGTGTGTCTGTGTGTGTGCGTCTGTGTATGTGCATGCACTTTCCTGGGTGATTGACTACCCTCTCAAGTAGACCGATTGCCTGCCCCATGAGATAGTGTTTTTAGACTGTTCTAGTTATACCGAACAGTGTATGCACGTGGGAGCAGACTCATGGACACAGACAGAGACATCCAGAGGAGAGATGGACTGTAAAACAACCGGTATTACTGCTCCAGCAGCACTTGACACAGTGAGAGAATGAAAAAGACAGGGTGATGGTGAAAATGCAAAACAATTGTCCCTACAATCATCTGTATGCAAATCCTGAGAGTAGAAACATGCCTTTTAACCTACTTCTTACTAGGGTAGTTACGGAAGGACATCTTCATATCTTATAGTTGTACATAATATAGTACTTTTTCAAATTGTTCTAATTTTCTTACTATTATGACCCTTAAAGGGATGAAACCTGAATTATATTAATAAACCGAATTGTAAACCTGTTAAAAGATAGCATGTGACGATAATTAGTACATAAATAGTTATGTAACTAAAACATATTAGTTTGGATGTCAGCAGCACTAATATGTATATTTGGTGATAATTAAGAGCTTTAAAAAAAAAAGTGTTTTCCTGTTAACCTGTGCTCACACACATGCACTTATTTTAGTTTTTCGATACAGTTTAAAAGCAAATTTGCACATTTTGATATTTTGAGTGTTATCTCGCAGTGGCATTAAAACCCTATTTCTAACTGGGATCTTGTTTGTTTTTTTGTACCAATTTTTCATTTCTAACAGAGGCCAGATACTGCCCAGTGTGAAGCATCCTTTGCTGCTAAACACAGCATATTTAAAAATGTGTTATAAACTTTCTCCTCCACTCCGGGAATCCTTTCACACCTTTGTCAAGTTGTCCATTATGATGCAGTACCCAGAGGAAGATCCTGTCCAAACATAGTCCTAGTCAAGTCTTGACAGTGTTATCACCCTTAATTCTTTCATTTTCACATGTTTTCTTCTTTTCACAAACACTCTGATTGTTTGCCTTATGGCAAGAATGGGCAGTGAATATTTTCGTTCCTTAAGGTGAGACTTTTATCTGCTCAGTGAGGAAGGAAACGGAAGGAAAATGAGAGGGGAAGCACACAAAGGAAGGATGTGTTTTAAACGAGGGTTTTGAATTTGGCCGTTGTGTGTCTTGTTTTTCCTCTTCTGCAGATGCGCACTGAGGCCTTGGTTAGGAGAAGTTAAAAATAAGAGCCCTGTTCCACAACCCTCTACTTATTCCTCTGGGTTTTCAGAAGTCATGTTTGCTATGCCTGTCACATCAAACTTTTTCCTTCCCATTCAAGGACTTTGTTGATCTAATAGTTTCTAGATTAAAATAATATATTGATGCAGTTATAGTGTTGATTGACATTGATTTAATGATTTTATGCTTGTGAGTGGTTGTTGTTGAATGTGTGCGCCTTTTTTAAAGGTCCCTTACCCTCCTGTATGTGTGTTTCAGGCTCAGGTGGCGTTCCTTCAGGGTGAGAGGAAAGGGCAGGAGAATATGAAACAGGACCTGGTGAGGCGGATCAAAATGCTGGAGTACGCCCTCAAACAAGAGAGGTCAGACAAATGGCAGGAATCTCCTTCTTTCTGTCCCTCATGTGTTTTATCCACTCAGACAGCTGTCTGTCATTTGATCGTTAAAGGTCTTCCTATATTTGCTTGTTGTACTGCCTTCATGTGGTATTTTGTGGGGTTGCAGGGCTAAACACCAGAAGCTTAAGACGGGAAATGACCAGAGTCCCGGAGACAAGAAACCAGAGACAGAGGCTGACCAACGTATGTGATTACATTATCTGTTACTTTGGCTTTACTTTTAGTAAAGTTGCTGCTTTTCTCATTTACTTCTCATTGCTGTTGCCTCACTATTGACCAATCCTTTTTCTGTAGTTCCCAACGGGCCTGCTGAGTCAGACTCTGAGCCAGCAAATCAGATGTCCTGGAAGGAGGGACGTCAGCTACTACGCAAGTAAGGCCTCTCTTTCATCAGCTCCTGTTGATCTCAGTGCTATACTAATGTGTTTCATGAGTTCTTTATCATTAGTGTTATACTTGTGATCTAGACTGGAATGATTAGATCATTTGAATGTGGTTATATATTCATATGTGGTTTTCCCTGTGTAGATATCTTGAGGAAGTGGGTTATTCAGACACCATCCTGGACATGCGGTCTAAGCGTGTGCGGTCGCTGCTCGGGCGGAGCAGCCCAGAGGCTAACGGGCCTCCACCTATTGAATCCTGTCCTGAGCCCGAGCCCCGGGCGGGGGGAGAGTCGTTGTTAGTCAGACAGATAGAAGAACAAATCAAGAGGTGAGACTGTGGAAGCGGACACAAGTGTTAATTAAGGGTTTCTCCACTCATCAGATAAATAACACCCACAGTTTGCAATACTAAATGATACATACATTTTCTTCAGTTTAGTTAAATCGCTATATTCATCTTAAATATCTGGTGTAAAAACGCCCAAACATGTTATACCTTATCAAACTAATGCAAATACTGATGTCCTAATTTACTCATCATCCCATAATAGGATCGTCTATTCACAGACATGACCTCGAAATATGATGGTATGCTTTTTTGGCAGTGCACACACTGCTCCTCTTCAGATCATCTGACCAAGACCCATTACAAAAATCTATGTATTAGTTTGTGCAAAATCACTATAAACAGTTCTATGCTAGAAACTACAAAAAGGTCTACCATACGGAAAACATACAGATGACTAAAGTGCAGTAAGGTTATTATTGGTAGGAAAACTTACTTACTCCAGGTGAGACAGAACATGAGTCATCATTGTATCTTAAGGCATCTCTGTGAGCATTATTCTGTAGCAGAAATGTGAAGATAGTGAAACAAAAAGCACACCCTGATCTCAAAAGCCAACAGAACAAGATGCAGAAAGGATGTCTAAAACGGAGGGCATCCTCCACCATGACAACATGGTAAGATTTATAAGAAAAAAATAGCTGAAATCTATTCAAAAAATGGTTATGTACAAGTAGAAAACTAGATGAAAAAGCACATGCATCCATAAAACTCAAGAGTTGTTGATCTAATAAAACCTTTCTACCATAATAATTAGAAAAGCTAAACTGTTATGTAGACTGCTGTAGCCAAACTTCTTATACTATGGTATTATTTATACATAAGTATAATTGAGGTCAACCTGTAGTGTCCTAAATGATCTTTTTGTCCTTTTTGAATTGGAATGAACATAGCAATTGTGTGTGCATTTGTAGGAATGCGGGCAAGGAAAGCTCGAAGGAAAATCTGGGAAGCTCGGTGCTCGATAAAATCCCCTTCCTGCATGGCTGCGAGGATGACGATGAAGACGACAGTGACGAGGAAGATGACTTCCAAGGCATGGCCACGGACTGCATTGACGGACCGCGCAAGAACAAGAAGTCTCGTGTAAAGGTATGATGTTAGATTTGAAAGGAAGTTGGGAAGACAAAGAACATCTGAATGACTCAACACAAATTGTAAACTTGATTGATGACTCGTCACATTATGAACGCTCTTCTCTGCTCTGTTCTCTTGTCCAGATGGGTTCGGAGCCCATGACCACAGACCTGGACCCGGAGGACGAGGAGGACGAAGATGACTCAGAAGATGCCCTCAGTGAATTTGACTTCCTGGGCTCGGGGGAGGATGGGGAGGGGGCGGGAGAGGCCCGGATCTCGGGGGACGGACGGGAGCTAGGTACGCTGTTGCCATAGCAACATCATCAGCACTGCCAGAATCACTGCCACCAGTGTATCTGTCTTTTTTGCCCCCCCACCCCTCCCCCTCCCTGCTCACTTTTTTATCTTT
Organism: Eleginops maclovinus; assembly: GCF_036324505.1. Lineage (NCBI taxonomy): Eukaryota > Metazoa > Chordata > Actinopteri > Perciformes > Eleginopidae > Eleginops > Eleginops maclovinus. The sequence continues at coordinate 13,303,216 of NC_086366.1, read as the reverse complement.
TACTTCTCATTGTGTCCTGGCATCTCTTCTTGTCAATAAAACCAACCTCTTTTCCCAACCACCTGTCTCTCTGTCCTGTTTCACGAGCTGTCAGTCTGTGACTCTTTAGAGTTGTGTAGCTGTCACCTTTGTGCTTAGATGTATTTTCTGTGGTGCAGGGTGGGGTCATTTCAAAGGTAATCACGCATGCTGCCCTTTCTTCTATGTGCGCATTTCATTATTTGAGTCATGTTTACACTGTGACCCTGTGCTCTTTTTAAATTCATTCTTATTGAAGAGTCATTCAAATTGTATGGGTGTTTGTTTTGCATTTAAAGAATGAAGTCTATTTTTTTTGCCCTCTGTCTACATCCGTCTGTCTCTTATCTGTCCGTCTGCTGGCCTCTCCATCCTTCCTCCGCCCATCTGCATGACTGGATGTTTTGTGTCTCTCTCCTCTTGCCGGGTTCAGAGAACCGCAGGAACAAGTTACAAGGCATGATGTCGGACTTCCCCCCTAAACCCACCCCGCCCCCCTCCGTATCGGGACAAGCTCGCTCCGGGGAAGGTAAGACCCCTCCGACGATTTATGCCCCATCAAAAACCATAGACTTTCTTCTATTGCCCTACACACATGACTGTAGCTTAGACACCGGACAACAAATTTAGAGGCTGTCTTGTTCCATTTTAATACCTGCGTGGGGTGAACTTAAAAAACTGCTCCAATACCTATAAATATATCCGCTGGTACACGGTTTGGGAGTAAGGAAACAAGATTATTGGACTCTTGCCATGGAGATTTATTGCTATATTTAACATTATTTATTTCTAAGCCTGTATTTATCAGGCCGTGATGTTTTGAGGATAACTTTTGTGAACTTCCACCCCGAAACCTGCAGGTGGAGCCCTGGGTTTTTCCTCTGACGTCTTCATTATGGATGCTGTCGGAGGAGGGGACATGAACCTGGGTGAACTGGCTGATCTCACCGTTGCCAATGACAACGATCTCTCCATGGATGTAATTGCATATTTCTACTGGTCAACCAATGGGATGTAATCCAACATACATGTGCACACTCAGAATATGTGACTCTTTTCAAACGTGTGTCCCGTCAGATGCAGGATAACAGAGAGGAGTTTAAGAAGACATGGAACCCTCGTTTCACGCTACGCAGCCACTTTGATGCCATCCGTGCTTTGACCTTTCACCCCAGCCAAGCAGTTCTGCTCACAGCCTCCGAGGATGGAACACTAAAACTGTGGAACCTCAACAAGGCCATGCACTCTAAAAAGTAAGAACCCTAACCCTCACCCACTGGGAGTGAAGACAATTCAGAACAAGAAATAAATTAATATAGCACTTTTTTTTGCTGTAGGAAAAAAATGTGCAAATGGAAAATAAAACTAAAAAACAAATTTAAAAGTCTGTCCCTTCACAGGAACGCAGCATTGGATGTTGAGCCCATCTACACATTTAGAGCACACAGGTGAGTACCAAATAAAAATTCACACATTGTCTGAAAACTGTGTCACTGACACACACAGAGGCAGTGCCAACACTCTCTCTCTCTTTCTGTCCAGTGGAGCTGCTCTGTCCCTCACCATGGACGAGGACGGAGAATCCTGCTACAGCGGGGGTCTAGATGGAGCTGTCAGGTGTTGGAAGATGCCGGACCTCAATGTGGATCCTTATGATAACTATGGTCAGCCCTTCTCAACTGTAGATGGATAAGAATAATCCAATTTTAGATGTGTTTCCCTTTTTTAACATGTGCGTTTGTTTATCCAGATCCAGGCATCGAGAGCAGTGTACTAGCCGGTCACGAGGACAGCGTGTGGGGTCTCACATACTCAGCAGTTCACCATCGTCTTGCCTCATGCTCAGCCGATGGTACCATTCGCATCTGGGACCCTCAGAACTCAGCTCCCTGTCTGTCTGTCTTCAATAAAGAAAGAGGTAGACATTGATGTGCAGTTTGTAGATGTGCTTTTTAGCTTTGCATCCATGACTCACAACTTTAACCATCTCCTGCCTTCTCCCAGAGCACGGCACACCCACATCAGTAGCATTTGTGGCCACTGACCCCGACCAGGTGGTGGTGTCATTCGACGCTGGAGAGACGCTGCTCTACGACCTCAACACGGAGCAAAGCATAATTTCGCTAGAGACGCAGACCAAGGACGGTATGTTCTGGACCCTATTTGTTCTAGCACAAGTAATATATTGTTGCGACAAGTTAAAAGAGAAGTACTTAAATGAGCAAATAAAACAGATAAGAGTTCAATCGTGTTGTTTTTCTCCCTTTGCAGGCAGTGAGCTGATCAACCGTGTTGTCAGTCACCCATCTGAGCCCGTCTCCATCACTGCCCATGAGAACCGCACCATCCGTTTCCTGGACAACAAGACAGGTATCTGCAGGTCTTTTATCTGTATACTCGTCAGTTAATTTCCTTTTTCGCATTTTTTAAATTCTAGAATGTGAATAGGTCTTAATGAGCTTGCTTTGTGTGTTTGTTTAGGTAAAGTTGTCCACTCAATGGTGGCTCACCTGGATGCCGTCACCTGTCTCACTACAGACCCTAAAGGCACTTACCTCATCTCCGGCAGTGAGTACTTCTCAGTTTACTACTACACCTTAGAATCAGGCTTCAATTTACAAGTCAACCTTTTTAATTTACAAAAACATTTCCTCTCCTCCTCCGCACACTTTTTTCACAATCAAACATCATTGTACAGAGAGAGATACCAAAGTTTCTTTACATCTCCGGAGCCTTATAGGATGTGTGTGTAGAAAAGGCAACAAGCTCTAACTGATATGTGCTGGGTCCAGGCTCAAGGGCGTATGGCACTCTCAACTCTTTCCAGAAAACTGCCAGGACCCTGCCTGCCAATAGCTGTGCCGATATCTGTGTTGATAAGTTATAGATTAAGAATGGTGAATCAGCTTAGAAACAGAAAGCGCTCAACTTTTAGTGTGAATTTATCAAATGTAGCTGCGATTCCACGTCAGTCACTGCTTGTCACACAAAATCAGACTGATAGTGTTTTCAACAAGCTTAAACTTGCTTTATTAAATGTCAGATTGTTAGCATAAATACATTTTTAGTCAATGATTTTATCACCAAGCACAATATGGATTTTATGTTTTCAACTGAAACTTGGATAGACCAAAATAACAGCGCAGCTGTTCTTATCGAATCAACCCCTCCCAACTTTAGTTTTATCAGGCAAGAATGCATAAGAAAGGGGTTGGAGTTGCTATTTTGTTTAATGATTCCCTTCAATGCAAGCAGATACTGTATCTTATGGCACCCTCACATCTTTTGAATATGTGGCGCTTCAGCTGAAATGCTCCTCTTGAGCTATGTTCCTAAACATCTATAGACCCCCCCAAATACTGTGCAAGCTTTTTTGATGACTTTGCTGAACTGCTGTCTATAATGTGAATTGACTTTGACCATCTAGTCATTGTTGGCGTGTGGCAAGAAAATATCTCCATGGAGAAAGGCCATGAGCGTGAGAACAGGAAAAAGAGAGTCTAGAAAAGCTGAACGCAGGTGGTGAAAAATAAATCTCCAGGTTCACTTTGAAATCTATAAAGAAAGACTTGGTGTTTATAATTTGGAATTAAAAAAGGCACGACAGTCTTTCTTCTCTAACATCATTGCCAAAAACACGTGCCTTGTTTGCTACCGTTGAGAGACTAACAAACCCCCCAGTGTCGGTAGCCTCTGATTTTCAATCCATCAGGGCCTGCAATGATTTTGTCTCCTTCTTCACTGACAAAATTCAGAAAATCAGACATGCACCATGACACAATTCCAGCAGATTAATGATAAAGACCTAGAGGACATTATTCAACATCTGAAGTCCTCCTCCTGCTGCCTTGATATTATACCTACAAGCTTTTTCAAAAATGTTTTTCATAGCATGTCCTCAGAGCTACTTCATATAGTAAACAGGTCTCTTCACTCAGGTGTATTTGCACAGGCCCTAACGCAAATAACTGTTTGGATGTGTTCCAGTCAGGCTTTCGACCGCACCACAGCACTGAGACTGCTCTTGTTAAGGTCTTCGATGACATCCACTTAAACTCAGACAGTGGCAAAATCTCAGTGTTAGTATTATTAGATCTCAGCGCTGCATTTGACACTATTGACCACAACATATTACTAGACTGACTAGAAAACTGGTTGGGACTTTCGGCAACAGTTCTAAATTGGTTTGAATCTACTTAAAGGACAAGAACACTTTGTTTCTATAGGCAGCTACACATCAGAGTTGACAAATATGAAATGTGGGGTTCCTCAAGGCTCCATCATGGGGCCTTTTCTCTTTAACATCTACATGCTACCACTGGCTCAGATAATGAAAAGCAACAAAACAAGTTACCATAGATATGCAGATGATACACACATTTACATTACCATTTCACTAGGAGACTATGCTCCAATTCAAACACTGAGTAAGTGCATTGAACAACTCAATGACTGGATGAGTCAGAACTTTGTCCAAATAAACAAAGACAAAACCAAGGTAAATGTTTTTGGAACAAACGACGAACGACACAAACTCAGTACTGAGCTTCAGTCAGCAATGTTCAAAACAACTGCTAACGCCAGAAACCTAGCTGTAGTCATGGACTCTGACCTGAACTTCAATAGTCACATTAAAACAATCACTAAGTCCGCCTACTATCACCTGAAGAACATATCTAGGATTAAAGGACTAATGTCACAGCAGGATCTAGAAAAACTTGTCCATGCTTTTATCTTCAGTAGACTGGACTACTGTAACGGTGTCTTTACAGATCTCACTAAGAAATCCATTAGAAAGCTGCAGCTGATTCAGAACGCTGCGGCTCGAGTCCTCACTAACACTAAGAGAGTGGATCAAATCACTCCAGTTCTGAAGTCGTTGCACTGGCTTCCTGTCTGTCAAAGAATTGATTTCAAAGTTCTGCTGCTGGTTTATAAAGCCTTGAATGGTTTAGGCCCAAAATACATTTGTGATCTCCTGCTACATTATGAACCATCCAGAACTCTCAGGTCTTCTGGGACGGGTCAGCTTTCTGTCCCCAGAATTAGAACTAAACAAGGAGAAGCGGCGTTCAGTTATTATGCTCCAAATATCTGGAACAAACTTGTGTTGAAAGGTGCTATATAAAGAAACTTACCTTGCCTTACATCATTAAATCAATTTTGTTCACAATTGAGTGTTTTTAAGGAATAAATAAAAATGTATTTTCTTAAAGAGATATAAGCTGTGATTTAAAAAAAAAAAAAAGGTTATTTATACTCCACCTATACATGTATAACTCAATACATGTTTTAGATACAAAAAAACAAACAATCAGAAAGGTTCTGTACAACCTTCAATCTTGGTTCAAATTACAATGTAATGCATTGATGACTAAACTGTGCATTACGTCTACATTGTAAGACAATACTGTATAAGGGGATCCTGCACATTGCATTCCTTAGTGATCCTTGCAGGTAATAACACGGTTTCCTTTGTTTCCCCCTTTCCTCTGCCCCCTGCAGGCCATGACTGCTCTGTGCGCCTGTGGATGCTGGACAACAGGACGTGCGTGCAGGAGATCACAGCTCACAGGAAGAAGCACGACGAGGCCATCCATGACGTGGCCTTCCACTCTTCACAGCCCTTTATTGCCAGCGCCGGCGCAGATGCACTTGCCAAGATCTTTGTCTGAAAGCATTCTGCTGTCATTCTGGTGAGAGAGGGGGGTATTTTTTCTTCAAGTCTTTGACAGGAAGCCTGTATTACACACTGGTGGTGTGTAGTTTGATTGAAGCATATTCAACAGCCAGTGGGGGGGTTTAATGAAAGACTATTGTGTTACATTCTGGGAATTGTATTAAGTCTTAAATGATTGCATGTATAGCCTTATGTTCTAAGTAGAGCTGCAGTGGATCTCCAAAAATGTCCCCTTCCCCGTTTACGGTTAAATTAAAATTAAATTAAAATAACTGAACTTCACAAAATTAAAATTTAGTTATTTAAATTTTTTTTATCAATGGCTTACATTTTCCAATCTATAGTTGTTAAATTGTTACTTTCCACTTACTTTATTGATATGGTGTGACTTGATATTTGTTGTTGGAATTGTACAATTGCTAATGACCTAACTGTGGTTGTTTCTGCATTTTTAGAGTCCTACAAAAACAACTGGGCCAAAAGAGACTGAAGACGACAGTGAACACATTTCAACTGCTTACACACACATAACACTCAACACACACTTGTCCTGCACCCCACTGGCTGGGTCATCGCCACAGGACGTCACCTCCCTTCAATTCCTCACTTTTCTCTGATGCCTCAGTGACTTCTTGTTATACTAATCACACTGCTTTTTTTTATAAAATCCGTATCGCTCTGTTTTCGAATAATAATCTTTGGAGAAACACTTTTTCTACACTACAATGTTCTGTTCTTATTTTTATTTCATTCTGGCACAGCTATTACAAACTTCTGTGTGTTTGTGATCGACCTGCTGACACACTACTCACATTTCACAGAGAAACCACCAAGGATCGCTTGCACTGCACATCGCACACGATGCACAAATGCACCTCAACATTTCATTTGAGATCTTTTTTTAACAAATTGCTTGTGGCTAGCATACATATGTAGGCATGACTAATAACAGTTATCTTTCCCAGTGTGGGTGGAAAACACCTGCCCAACCTTTTCATTGGGATTCAATGTATTACATTCCAAAGACTCCAGGTAGAGCGTGTGTGGTGGCAATTTTTCGGGGTTTCAAGAATGTTAAACTGAGCTGTCTATGATGTGAGGAAACATTAGACAGTTGCTAACCAGTGTTGAACAAATAGCTTTAATTTCAGCTTTATGGCGAAGTCTCATTGTATGTCCGAGTATTATAGTATCCCCATGATTCTGCCTCTAATTATCTTTGTGTGTGTGTGTGTGTGTGTGTGTGCGTTTGCGATAAAATGACACTCTGCTGTACAAGATTAATGAACGTAATTCCACAATCATGGTACATTTCTACAGATGGTCAATGTGAACTCTGCAGCCTGATGGTCTCACACCACATTTACTTGCTACAGATGGATATCATGAAAGTGCAGTTTGAGTCCGTAGACATACAGGGGTAGTGAAGCCAGTCTGTACGCTCTCAACAAATGATGCAGTTTGTGTCATTTGGTGCTTTCCACTGAACACTGTAAGAGTGTGCGTGTTTGTATATGCACTAGCTAAATCACGGTGCTATGAAAGACCTTGTCAGTCTTGAGTCAGAATCAGGGACCTACTTTGTGTGTACATGTGAGAAAGAGAGTCTGTGTTTCTCACTCAACGGGCTAAAGAGTGAATCTGCTTTTTAATGACATTTCATTGTTAAATCATTTCAATACCTGTGGTCTGACTTCAGAATTAAAGTTCAGTGTTAATTCCTCTCATTGAAGGTATGTGAGTAAGGTTGACATTGATCGTTTCAGGTTTTTAGGAGAGCTGGTGATAGTTGCATTACTATGAGGACCACTTGGACGGAACATGTTTCCTCAGATGAGAGCTTTTCAGTTCATCTTTTTTATTTCATCCCAAAGTGTGTGCCAGTTTGTAGGCAGTGCTGGTTTCTCGCGTGCTGTAATTTAATCAGGCTTTTAAAAAACCAAGTTTGTCATTACCTTCACTTGTGTGTTGAGGTGAGGTTCCCTTGTCTTGTTTGTGACGTGCATCAGTTGCACAGTAGCACATTTCTCATGAGAGCTAATGATGTGAAGCTGGTCTCTTTCAGAAGAGGCATGCTGGGAGAAATAGCCTCAGAAGGAGAAAGAAAAATTCCCTTTTTAAAAAAAGATGAGAGAATCGTGGGTGTCAGTTTATATAAGTAACATGACTTCAAAATCAGTCTCGCCGGTCTGTTACTGTTGCTGCTGATTTTGAACAAAACTAATTTGACTTATGCGGAGAAAAGGTTCCTTTGGGACTCCTACTGTCTATCTCTGTCTGTGTCCTGTATTTATTTCTGATAACTGCAGGAAACATGTTGGTTTGCTTTAGGTAAGAGTTGCCCTTTAAGACCTGACCTGACTTCAAATGACTTGAGTCATTTTATCTTAATGTCTTTAGAGGAACAATACAATTGGATGTTCAATCAGTTGATTTAGGGGGCACCCTCCACATTTTTAAGACTACAGGGTCACACTACGGGTCAGAGTTCAGACCCAAGAGTTCAATGTTACCTAGGTAAACACTCTGTCCCTAATCACTTGGGACAAGAGCATTCATAGTTCAGATTTGTTTTCCTAAAACAGCGTGGTAGAGTGTGCTGTTCAGGATCTAGGTTTGACTATTTTATAGTACTGCTGCTGGAAATAACGTCCTGTTAACACATTAAACTACTTTGTGGCTCCACTTTGCACTACATCTAAGTATGGATGCTTCTGTTAAAGAGTGGAAACAGGCAGGGTGCATAAAATGACATTTCACAGGCAATTCCTTTACAATAAGGAGTAAATGCTACAATGGTTGAACCTGCTGTGGCTCACAGTTATTGGATAGTGAGAGTAACTGATGGACCCTTTCTGAGAATAAAGACAAATCAGTATGACACATCAAAAAAGAAATTGAAACAGAAGTTGTAAATGATGACTAGAGATGCCATTACGTGCTGTAAATGTCCATCATTTCCTTGTTTTATTTCTTGCATTTCTTTTCCTTGATTATGAATATGATTATTAAGATGTAAGAATACTGTAGTATCATAAGTGAATCATTCTTCCTTGCTAGGCATAGAATTTGCTTGTGATTGAAAATGACCATGTATAACTTGTAAAAAACCAAAAAGATTAAAAAAAAAGAAAAATTTAGAAAATAAGTTAAAAAAATCTGTTACCAGTCAGAGGCCAAGGTAAAGGACTCTCATTTCTTTGTGTTTTTATTTTTTTATTAGCAATTTATCACTGTGTGATATTTTGTACATCATATTAAGCTGTATTCAAACTATTTCCTCTAACTACAAGGGATAAGAGACCTGCTTTTTATTAATTTTGTTTTATTATATATTTTTGAACTGCATTCTAGCTTGTATCAAATGACTTTCTCTTTTTGTTTACGGGTCCCCTGTTGTATGTCATTAAGGAAGAAAAAAACAAAAAATGAAGTTTTTGTACAGTGAACTGAGAGTTGTGTTTTGTGTTGTCTTTCTTGCCTTCTAGTAAGCTTACAGTACTTTAAAAAATAACTAAACACATGGAAGTATCGCTTACACATTTGAAAATACAATGCAGAAGTAGAATAATACAACAAATGAGACTGAGATTTCCTTCAGCCCTAATAATGTACTTAAGTGGGACGGTGTTGCATTTCCCTTAATAGAAATTGATTACATCTTACATTAAATCCTACACACCTGGTTCAGATCCACATCTGTCAAACTTGAAGTCCCCCCGATGCAGTGGTACACAGGCATTAAACATTTGCATTCCAAGCCTAGATTACCCTGTGATTACCCTTTGTGACCTTATAAGACTTACCCTAAGTCTTATAATGTCCTAACCCAATTTAGGTCAATTTACTAGCTCACCAGTTGGTTTCAACCATGTATCACCTCAAACCTGTTTGAATGGTTTTAATAGGAAAATTATTTTGTTTCATTTCATAACGTTTTTCGACAGAAGAAAGTTCAGTTACCATGTTAAAACTCTTATAACATACACTAAATCCCAAGTATATAAATATGCACATATCAATAACCCCCTGAACATCCTACTGTTGTTTTCAAAGACTGAGTATCCTAATCTTGATTTGTAAAAAGGATGTTCCGCTTTAAAAGCAGCCATCCAGGATTACATTTAAAAACTGACATTACTGGGAAATTATTTCTTTAACAGTGGCCTAGTTTTTGAAGAGCCCTTATTTGCTTTGCCACTTCTTGTCACAGGTGCTGTGTCAGCTACTGAGAATCAAGAATTCAATAATCAACCCTACTCTAAATAGTGAGTTATCTATTTGTTGAGCTTTTTCTCCACTAAATGAAATGTTTATGATGCAAGAATTAAGTTTAATTCTCTGTAAAGTACTAGAGCAAGATGGCGCCGAGGATGGCTGCCGTGTCTCGAGCTCCTCGTTGTATGTTGAGTTGTTGGAGGAGCACGCGACATAAGATTTTCATTGCCAACATATACGCTGTATCTGCTGTGCATATGACAAATAAAACCTTGAAACCTTGAAACCTTGAACTAATAGATAGGCTATTAGGCAAATGATGCCCCCTAATGGAATATGCTTTCATATCACTTTTCCTTACTGTGTACCTATATCCACTTTTAAAATGAGACCAAACACCGAGTAAAAAGTAAACAAAGCAGCACTAAGCACACATTTTTATGGAACATAATTAATTACATTTCCATCTATATTAAACAGTGCCCTCTTGTGGTGGATGGTAGCAGAGCAAATATTTGCAGCTGTAGAGTTACTGAGTTTTCCTGTCAACTCCGCAGGGTGCAGTTGCACCTGGTTCATCAGTTTTTAATTAATAAAATGGAAATTGTGAGACGGTTTCCCATAAAATTATTATTAATCTGTATGCTTTTAATGTAAAATAAGATTAGTTGTTCAGAGCCACAGTCATGGTGATGATTGGTTTAACCCAGTATATTGCATATCCTGGTGTGTGCTACCAGCCCTTGCCTTGTAAGTTCCCCATTTTACTGAAACTTAGTTCAATTTTCATGAAAACACCTTTACAGTAGGTGTGGTCTCATTCTGCATAGGTGTGACAACTAAATGTGCATAGAAAAACATTTGTTACAAAAACTAAATAAGGCAAGAAATTGAGTTTTACAGTGACAGAAAGAGGCGTATGCAGTGAAAAGGAAGATGAGGAAGATGTGGGAGGGTTTGTGGGTTTCGAGCTGCCCCTCAGGCTCTGTAAGAGGATCTTTGCTGGCCTACACTGAGGGAGGGAGCAAACAAGACAAATAACCCTAAAGCAAGGAAGGGGGAGAAAAAGAGAATAAGGGAGGAGGGAGAAACCAGGAGTCAAAGGGCGGGACTCTCTGAAAGGCTATTGGCTTCAGGCTGTGTCAATCATCTCACTTCCTCCCTGGCTGTGGCAAGATCACAGATGAGAGAACAGGAGGGAGGGGGAGTGGGAGGTACCCTAGCGCGGCTCATTCTCTGTGTACTTTTTCACAAAAAAGACTGAACTGGGGCTGAAACTGAAACAGGGCAAGACTCGTAAAAGGAGTGCAGTTTCTTGCTCTCCTTCATTCTCACAGTTTCCTGTTTAAGGAGGCCATTTTGTTACTCAGCCTGGAGGAAAGGCACAACAAAGTTTGGCATTGTTTTTGTTTCTTTACTCTCCCACACCCGGGAGTTTCATAATCAAGTTTGGACTTTCTCCCCTGCAACTTCTTTGGACGAGTGAGAGGTGAAGGAGGGACAACGGTGGATGAGACTCTCACACACACTGCTCATGCCTGCCATGCCAGGACTATAACAGGAGTTTGATAATAGGAGCGCTCGGAAGAAGTGGCAGAAAGGGGGAAAAAAAACAACTTCCTGGATAAGGGTTTCTTCCTTGATCCAATAGTAAAGGAGTGCACACAGGACGCTGAGGACCGGGACTCTGCTCACTGTGTGTATGTGTGTGTGTCCATGTGTCAGCGTGTGCACCCCTCTCTCCTCCACTGAGAGACAGTTTCAAATGTGTGAGGGTTTCCTGGGAACGGAACACTGTACCTGGGCGCGTGTTTGTGAATGTGTATGTAGAGCGCTTCAGGCATTGACACAGGATGGCTAACGCTAGCCCTTGTATGTCCTCGGGTGCCATGGCCCAGGTCTTCTTTCCTCCTGGGGGCTCCTCACCTCCAGGCTCAGCCGTGATGCAGTCAGGGACCCCCATATCCATTCCCTCTTTGCCCGCTCAGGGAGGGTTTCCTATGATGGACCTGACACCCGGGCAGGGTCCTGGGGGGGCTCTGATACCCCCACTGCCTCCGACTCCAGCAGGGGTCTCCTTCATCATCCAGATTGGCCTGACCAGAGAATCTGTCCTGATGCCCCAGAGCTCTGACCTGGCCTATGTGAAACAGATTGCCTGCTCCATTGTTGACACCAAGGTAGGAAATGTGTACATGTGGGGGTAAATGTGTGCCAACTGGGGAAGGTAGCATGTCAGGTTAAACTGGGAGTACACCTTCTCCAGGTGGAAAGCTGTTTATGTTTAAGGCTGTCATAATACACACTCATTTGTCTTTTAACGGCGTGTTTGTCAGATGATCAGTTCATGTTCTTTCTTTCTCTTTCACTCTCTATCAATTTCTCCAACAAAAAACGTTGTTTACAATCTGCTATTCTCATAGGTAAATGAAAGGGTTGAAAATTGCAATTAAACAAAGTGTTTGATCAGACAGTGCTGCCAGACATTGACAAAATGTCACAGTTTGGTTTCGCTCTAATTACAGCAATTACAAATTTTCCCTCACTTAGTTGGAACATAACTTTGCCTTCAATTAGGCTTTGTTATGCCCCCACACACTAGCAGAGGGGTATTTCATGGGCTTAGTGTCTGAGAAAGATTAATCTGGCTGTTCTTGAAACAGGAAACGTAGGTGCATAATTGAAATGAACACTTTCAATGAACACTTTTACATAAATGCATGTCTCAACATGCAGCTTAACAAAAGCAAGCCATTATCCAGGTGTTGAAGAGCACCTAAACCTTCCATTAGTTAAACAGAGAAGTGTGAAGACATTAACTGATCAGTCATGAGCCAACGCAGGTCTGGTGGGATCTTTCTTATATTAATATAATCCAAATGTGCCTTTTTCTACCAGAAGACTAAAGTCCTTCATGCCTGTGACCTTTCTTTGTGATGGTCATAGGTCTTCTAAACTTCTTCTCAGTGTAATGTCAGGCTCATCACTTTTAAGTTGTAGCTTTATATTGCCTAAGATGTCAATGGACTCATAACCTTGCCTGAGGACAAGGCCATAAAAGGGCCTTACTATTTTTTCATGCTGTCCAAACTATTTGAATTATGGTCATTTATTCCGTCCCTCTGGATAGCAGTCTTTTAATGCCTGGTTTTTACGTGTCTGTGCGGGAGTTTATAATTATTCAACACTTACACTGTTTTACTTTTGTTACATTTATATCTTATCGACACAGCTGTATTTAAAATGTAGTATTCAGCATTTGAACCTAAATGATGATCACAATCATTTGTAAAAAAATGTATTTGCTTTATTAAACTGAAAAAAACCTTTCTGAACCAACATATGCAGAGGGGAGAGGGGAGAAGTACTGACATCCTCTTTGCAACAGGAAGCATCAAGTGTTATGTAAAATATAGTCAAACCAACAGGACATAATCATTCAACTATATAGAGCAGCAAAGTTTCACTATGTTTATCTATAGAAGAAACTCCCTGCGGGACATAACGTAACTCTGTTGGAGTAGTTTGAGCAGCCCAAGCGTTTTGATCCTCCAATATACTTAAAGGTGTTCAGATTAGCAGATTTCCACAGCCGGCTAAGAGCAGATTTGTAAAACTGCCCTCAACTGCAAATCTTCCAGGAAATATTGTTAGCTGTCTCCAAACAGCTGACCCACTCTGCTAATCTGTTCCTGTGCACAACAGTCTTTGTTTTCCCTTCCTCAATAATTGGTTCTCTGTCATGTATTGGGTTTAAGTTAGGTACGGTGCATATGCTTCTGGATCTCTAATCACTGCACTATGAATGTGAGCAGTAGCTGTATTCTGGCATGATTTCTAACTGTGTTTTCATGTGATATGATATGGTTGAACGAAGTGTTGCGAACCATCATAAAAATGTAAACAGCTCCGACACGCCTCTGTAAAGTTCACTTGTGGCTTCATCTTCTTCTCATCCTCTTTTTTGTGTTTACTCTGATAAACCAAAACTCTGCTGTGTGATGTATCAGAGGTTGTTGTTGTTGTTGTTGTTGTTGTTGTTGTTGTTGTTGTTGTTGTTGAGACATTTGAAACTCTAATCCTCTATGCAATACACGAGAGGACCAAAACACAATTAAAAGCTTCTATAATACTGGATGTTCTTTTTGTCAGGGAAACACTCCCATGCAAGGCGGGAAGCAGAAGGGTCAATTTGACATGCAGCCAGACCACACTAATGGTGATTAATAAACAATATAAGGGCCAAATATAACTGCCATAATCCCACAGCAGTTCTAACACGGCAAAAACCATCTAGCCTTGACTTTCTATGTGTTTTGAGACACAGAAAGGAATGTTGATGCCTCTGCAGATTTCTATATATATGTTGGGTACTATTTTGTGGTTCCTGCTGCACAGCATCACATTTAGAAGGAGATAATCAGTTTCATGTTTTGGTCCTGCTTCCTTTTCAACATTCAGGCTGTGTGTAGGCTATCCTCCTACTGTTGTGTAAAATAGGCCTACATTAAAACTTCCAACTTAAAACATCTTAAATAGGCACAATGAACTGCTGATCGCGTGAAGCAGTGTGTAGATTTGTACAGCTATAGTAAAAGTAGATCTTGGTTGAAAAAAGGTTGGGCACCCCTGCTCTAGGAAAGGAGCTCTGAAACTTCCTTTATAACCTCCTTTAGCTTAGGATACACTGGATCTTCCTTTAGGAAAGGAAATGAGAAAGTGCTTTCCCACAATGCCTTGCGGTCGCAACATGACACAATGTTCGGCCGTTCACGGAAACAGCCGATTGTGACGGATAAATGCGTTTCATGAAAGTTACGGTGCTTATTAAGCAGTTTAAAACGTATACTGTAACTTGCCAAAGTGCTTTGTTTTGAATGTTCAACACTATATTAATCAAAAGGAGAAATATGAATGTTACTTTTTTACTGAAATTACCAAATGAAGTCCACATTTCAGTGTTTAGCCTACTAAGCTGTGTGGGGTTTCTTAAACGTTTTAAAACATGTTTGAATTGTGATATACAAAGTGATAGGTTAAGGCATAACTAGTTTATAATATACACATTTGTATTTACTTTAAAATAGTTTCATATAGTCATACATATTGGGATTCATGTGGATATACGTGTGGACCGGAGGGTGAGGGGGACAAGTTTCGCTTTCCTTTTTTATTCAATTCCAACCTTTGTTATGAAGAATATATGTCTCACTGTTGTCCACGTTCATAAAGCATCAAACAACACCATCAGAAGGCACAGTGCAAAGTCTCTAGATGCGCTTTATATAAAACTGTAGTTTCCCCACAGCAGACGCACATTAACAATGTCCGCTAGCGCATCATAAATATGTGGGATAATGTAAGTGCAGTCAGATTCTCAAAGCACCGCAGTCTCTTAGCCCTAAGTCCTTTTGGATTCTCCTATCCACTATTCCTCAACCCCGTGAAGTTTCACGCAAAGGTTAAGGAGTAGTAGATAGGAATAGACGATAGGAGCTGATCTTTTGACAATTCGACCGTACCCCAGGATTCTGTCCACAAGGATTTATTTAGCATGATAATATCATTCATTTTCAGTCAGAAAGTGCCTCGTTTTTACATGTCTATTGTTTAAAAGCTGTCTAAAATGTTTTCGGACAATAATGGCTGGTTTTTCAGAATTGCTGTTGTATTAAAACTAATACATAACTTGCTGTATACAATTCAAAGTTGTTTTTGTTGAGTATGGCGTTTAGAGGAAAGGTGAAAGAGCTTTTTTTTTAGTCCTTGTCCTTTGTTGATTTGACCTTTTTACTTTTACTTTTGCTTTGAAAATCAAACGAAATACATCTGAAAAGCACCCTCATTCCTACAAAGAAAAAGACGCTTAGATCTTTCCCAAGCTAAAAACACACACACACACACACACACACACACACACACACACACACACACACACACACACACACACACACACACACACACACACACAGACTCTGCAATCCCCAAAATCCCCTAAATACAGAATTCATGCCCTGCTAGGAGCTCCAGCTTTAGGTGGGACATTTGGACAATGGACAGCTTGTCCTGGTTTGGCTAACTGAGTACGACACATGAGTTGGACTGTGTGTGAGTGTACGCATGAATGCCTACATTGGTGTGTTTAGAGGGGTATTGAAAGCAGTTTGGTACCCCGCAACCCCCGCCCATCTTTCCCATCCCAGAAAGGGTGAGTCACCGGTTCTGTTTATTCACAGGCTGCCTCCTTGTGTTCCATTGACACGTTTTTCCATTCACTTCTCAGTGGAGGAGCACACACTCTCCTGGCTTCAACTTCCAACACTAATCCAGAGTTTAGGGGGAACAACACTTACATTAAGAACAACAGTGTGTTATTTCCATGGACTAGGAAAGACTGCCCTGCTACAACTCTTGTCAATTGTCTCCTGATATGAACATTACGCTCTGTTCCTCAGCCATAATCACAAAACCCACCCTTAGTCAAAATCAGTTTGTAGACCCCACATTTTCTGCACCTTTCTAAAACAGGGCTTGGCTTTATACCTGGCTATCGTTCTTGCCAAATTCCCATTTAGCCGTCCCACCTTCAGTGGCCCCAACCCCTCCTCCTCCCAATGGAACAAGGACTAATAGTGGGACCTGGAAACCAGCGGCCTGTATCCATTCAACCATGGTGCAGCTCTGATGTATTTGTGCTTTTGTTGGACAGGCCTCACTGACCCCCTACTTTCCTCTGCTCTTCTATAGCTATAAAATAAGACCTTCATGTGACTCTTAGTTGTTATTTTCCAGTACTATGAGTAAAGATGATGTTGAAAAAAAACCCTATTTAAATCAACTACTGAATGCCTTCTCTTCTTGTTTTTCCTCACTATTATTTTCCTTTCCTTTCTCCTTTGTGTTCCTCTCCTCTACTTTCTCAGTTCTTTGGTTTCTAGCATGTTACGTTATATTTTTCCTCTTACTGTCTCTGGGAGCACTGCCTCCAACTCTTTTACCTTTCCTCTCTACCTCCCCTTCAGATCCTGTACTTCCTCTCCTTATCCGCTCATCTCCGGTCATCTCCGGTCCCTTCTGCCTGCCTTATCATCGACTTCCTCTCAAGCTCTGCGTCCTCTTCCTCCTTGCATCCCACTTCCTCCTTGCATCCCACTTCCTGTTCATCCACTTTCGTCTCTTTGCACTCATCCACCTACTGCCACTGCCTTCCCTATAAGCCCTACCTTTTCAGAAAGCCGATTACCCTCTTAAACACACTTTAAGTGAGTGACCTTAAAATCGGGAGTTTCACACCTCTGTCTTGTTGTACGAGGCAGGACAATACAGGTTTGGAGGACGTATATTTTCCTAATCAGAGATGAATAACACATTCTGTACTGTATTTGAATGATTAATGTTTTCCAGTGAATAGTAGACATTGATGACAGGTAAGCCAGGCCTTTCAATTAAAAAAAACCCCTTCACATAGTTTGCAAAAAGGTGTGTCAGCTTGTTTTTTTCTTCAACACTAACAACTTGTTGTATTTTGTCATCAGCAAGATGCACGTCAATTTTTGTTCAACGTCAGTGGGTGTGTTCAAATGTATGTGTCAGCATGTGAGAACCTGCTGAGTCCTGGCAGTGTTCCCTGTGGTCATATTACTGGATAGCTGAACATGTCCGCAGACTGATCTGTGATGAGTTACAACACATTTAACAGCCAGTGAGCTGTGTTGAATCCAGAACGACTGCACAGGGAGCATTTTATGGCATTCAGTCTTCAACTTGCACCGACAATTTAGTTAATTTCTGTATTGAAATAAGGAATCAACAAGTATAAGTAACACGGATCACTCTCTTCTCTATTCTTAGTGTTTTTAGTTACATGGTTTAAAACATAAGAAAGATCAGCAAATGTACACACCCCCTTGCACAGACAAACACACAGCTGTTTATGAGAGCCATGCCCTGGCCATTGTTTCCACCTCCGCTTTGGAAGGGTCTGTTTCTTTATCTCTCTCCCCGGAGAAGCAGTTTGGCCCTGGGAATGGGATCATACACACCACCTCCTGTTTACCTCCCTCTCGTGCAAATGTATTCTATACACACACACACACACACACACACACACACACACACACACACACACACACACACACACACACACACACACACATATTGTAAAAGAAAGTAACAGTTGGCCCTGATTTCCAGATAAAGGCCCGGTGTGACAGACAAGGTCAAATTGTTTGTATTAAAACAACAGTCAACAATCAGTTCAGCTCTAGTTGAGGACGCTGACTTAATTTGGTCTGACTAATTACAATGTACATCTTACGTACATTACAATGTTGTTCACTGTGCTGGTCACAGTAGGGGTGGTTTGTCTTGCTGCATGGATTATTAAAAACCCTCTTGTATGGGTTGCAGTGACTGGGTAAATACACTCTGCTTATCAGCCCAAACCTTTGTTGGTCAATGAATAAATGCCAGTCAATTAGCAAGACACTGGCAGATGGACATACAAGTGAAAGGACAAACCACACATTTTATCAGCCTGCTTGACATTTGATAATTGAGCAAAGATTACACATTGTCTGACCAAATGCAGCAGCTTCAGCCAAGCGCGCAAATATCACACCGGTTATATCTGCAAAAACCTTACTGCAACAGGAAATGTTGTTTATTTTCATAAGGCTATACCCACAGCAACATGTATCAGTTCTGCTTACCCAAAACTCTCTCTTACTGTGTGTGTATTTCCCTCTCCTTTCTACAATTTGCATGATAGCGGAACAGCTTTGCATGACTGACCGTGCCTGGTGTCTCCTGGCTGTTAATGGCAACCTGCAGGGGAAGTTTAGTAGGTATAAGGACATTTGATTATTAAAGCACACAGCTGGAGTCCAGTGACAGGGATGCGTATCAGCAGGGGGAGAAACATGGTGGAGGTGGTGTGAAAAATGGAGGTTAGATCACAGTTTCAACAAACTTTGGCCAAACTTATTTGGAAGATTAAAAAAAAACAACCGGTTTATTATTACTCAAAGTGTGAGATTACAGGCAGGATCACAGTTAAGAGACTGACTTCCTGTTCATCGCTAAACTTTTCTCTATTCTTCTAAAGGGATCTATTTTAGTCACCCAAATGTATTGGGTGCACCTGCCGTTCTGCTCCGTACATGTGTAGCAGTACAAAGGGCTGGGTGAAGAGGGATATAGATCAGAGGGTGTAGTGATTAATAATTACACCCAGCTTTGCATATCACAGTGATGCACGACAACACCAGCTCAACCAATGGGACAATGCTTCTGTAAAAAACTGTGGTGTGGTCTGGATTGTGCAGAGCGACACAATGTGACCACACAGCACCACAACATTTTCAGCCAGAGGAATATGGTCAGGGTTTACTTCAGGCTTTCAGGGACTTTTTTTTAGAATAATTGTTTATGTTGGTTCTGTAGCAGCATGGTGACCTTCATATGTGATTTAAAGAGGAAATTAAAATCAGTAAAAATGAGGACTAAAGCTAGTCGAAGCACAATTGTCCTTTAAGGCCAACCTGATTTTGTTGTTATTTCTGTGTTTCTAGGGCCCATTCGGCCTCTTGGACCCCTGCATTCCTTCTCTTGTCCTGAGCAAAGGAGACCTTATGATTCTAATCTGGTGATTAGCATCGGTAAAAACGCTTTTGTGCTGTAATCCATTTGGAGGCCGCAGAGCTGAGTGGCATTTAGTGGCATGTGGAGAGTTTGTACCAGCTAGAGAGCATTTCTCCTCATGTCATAGAAACACAGAGCTCTTTGAGATGAGGGAGAGCACTGCAGATCAAGGATAGATAAACACTCATATTTTCATTACACAGAGAGAGACTGTTAGTGAGGCCGTCTTATTAGTCGCTGCTGTTGATGTACCTGAAAAGAGATTGAATTCTAAGGGACCAGACGTTTAAAATTCACGCTTGGGAACCTGAGTTTAATTTAGAAGATAGCAGAGGACAATAATTCCAAGAGAGGCTGGTATTGCAGCAAAATCTCCTCCAATAACAAGGAGAGCTACATCAGGGCATGAAAATATTGGCTGCTATAACGTCAGGTGTGTGAAGAGTGTGTGTGAGCGCATGCTCTTGGGAAGACAGCAGACAATAGGCTCAGTGTGAGGGTTAACTGGGTGGGTTGGGAGGGTGTGGGGCAGTTCTGCAGTGTGTGTGTTAGAGTGGCCCAGACACATGGTGAGGTGTCTGTCTGTATGTGTGTCTGCGTACAGGGGACGCTCAGTTATGAGGGGAAACGGGAAAAACCACAGTCTTACCTCAGAAGGTAAACACATGACATCAGTAATGAAGACTGGTCAACTGAAAAATAATCTGTCTCCATCCAGACCTTCAGTTCCCACATGGGGTTGGGTATTCACCATAGACTTAAAAGTTGTCTTATGATCACAATTTCTTTTTTTATTGAACATAAAAGCAATTATTCAAACATAGCCTATATTGTGATGTACAATAGTACATCACATTTGACATCGTATTGTTGCTTCATAGCAAAGTAATTTTCCAAGATAGGAAGGTTGACAGCATTTTCATGTTGCCCGAACCAGAAAACCCATATCTTTTTAGCTTTGAATGAACAAGGAAGAACATTTATCCTGACTCAGGTTCTCGGTAAATCAAATTCATCCATCCCTAAAAAGCTCATAAATCAACACTTTTGTTTTTCTCTGCCAGAAAGTGAATAAGCATATATCCAAATTACAGAACTATTGTTCAATTCTGAATCATGTTGATGGGGTTGCAGTAATGCAGAGCAAAGCACAAGACAAAGCATTATCTAACTGTATCTTTAGGAGAGTCATGTTGTGGGAAGAGGCAAAGTGACAAATGTAACAACACGTTTGTCATATGACTGGAGTTTGGTGTGTAGCCTGCAGCGCCCCCCCCCCCCCTTCTCTTTTCAATTAGGATCTAAAGCCATGCCAGAGAAAGTGGTGAGGAGATGAGAGAAAAAAGGGAGAGAAAAAAACTGCGTGTGGAGAGGGGAATAGGCATAAAGGGAAAGGGATGACTCAGAGTGCAGCAATGTGCCTATTGTGGCCCTCGGCATGCAGCTTCAACCGTTAGTGGCCCTCTTGGCGTATGGAGAGTGAGCTTCTCGTAGCTCAGCATGAGTTTAGCTTTCTTTATGGTCACTCAGGAGAACTCCTTATGGTAGATCTGTCAATACATCAAAGAAAAAGAACATGATTATTAACCTGGGCAGTAAAAGCATGAAGGTTAAGAGCAAAGAGCGGTTTTGGGCCAACATGTGTTTATCTAGAACAAAGTCTCAGTATATGGTACTGTTGGATATGTCACAGCCGCCTGGATCACCTATGTTCACATGCGTCAATCTCAGTTTCTATAATCACCACGCTTTTGATGAGTGTCGTTGCTGGTTCAATAGATTCGAAGGCGGCGTTATTAATATAGGGATTTTTTTATGATGTCAGTGCAGAGGCAGATGCTTTGACTGCGACTAGATCGTCACAGTCTAATACACGAGCAGTCATGCAGAGGGTAAGTCAGGCCGCCCCCTTTTGACTCATATTTCAACATGATTGCCATTGTGAAGGAAAACAATAATTTACGGTAAATCTAGAAAAAAATATTAATGAAGTTAGACATGAAAGAAAGGGACGAGCTAGATGTTACCATGTTTTAAAAATATAATACATTTAAATATATTCTCACGTTGCTCAGCTTAAGAGAAAATGTAATGGAAGTGAATAACACAAAGTACATTTTTGGAATAAATTAAGATAATGAGGGACCTGGTTTCACTTCTCCTTTTATATCCTGTTTATTAGAATTTAATTTTCACTTCCTTTGTTTTTCAACTAACTGACAATTTGTAAAATATTAAGATAGGAAGAAAACCTTACATCACTTGAGTAAAATGCGCTTTTACCAATTCTTCAACTTCTGCTTCATCAACCATACTTGAAAGCTACTAAATTATTGCAGTATCCACTTTAACCATCGTTCCGCCGTCTCTAACACAGTGCAGAGATCATCACGTCTACTTAAGAGGAACTAATCTTTTTAAATCACTTTTAAACGCCAAATAAATTCAAAAATCAGATACAGATAAACATGATATGTAAATGACTTTCTAGAAGTTGGGTGCTCCTGTGGCCAGGGAGTTAGGGTGGTGTTCATGTCATTGCAATGTCCAGGGTTTGGGTCTTGCCTGGGGTATAGTGCTTTGAGCCTTCTCATTTAATTGCTTATTTTCTTTCCATCATGGAAGTGCTGTTGTTTCTTTTATGAAGGCCTGTTTTTCTGTCCCTCCCTCTTGTCATGAATCAGTGACTTGTTCATTGCAGAGAGGATTGAATCCAAGGTTCCTATCGGCTTACCTGCTCAGAAATGAGCCAAGGAAAGACAGAGAGGCAGAGGAGGATGGGTGGGGGCTGATGGAGACAGGAGCTGCTACCAACAAAGGCTGGTTCAGAATAGCAGTGCGTGTCTCCTTTATCCCCAGACCCCTCTCTCATGCCTGGTCATGGCTCTCATGTTACCTCTCCGTCCTCCTTGATGCCTGGAGCAGAATGAAACACTTTGTCCCAGCGCTCCTGCTTGAGACTAAGCCTCTTCCACTTTCTGTCTGCACACACACACACACACACACACACACACACACACACACACACACACACACACACACACACACACACACACACACACACACACACACACACACACACACACACACACACACACACTTGATCTACATGCACCAACTCTTAGGCCTTAGTTTTGTTTTTGTACGAAAAGCATTTGCTAATTTCATGCATGCAGGATGTTGTTAATACAGTGTGTACATGTCTCTGTGTGCATTTTTCAGTTCATGTCTTTATTCTCACTAGGAAATAATTAGGCCTGCATATTTTGTCTTCGAATCCATTTGTTTGTGCACGTTTACATTGGTACTGTTGTGTTGTGAGTATTCAGCACAGGTTATTTGAGGGTTTATGGGTCATGTGTTGCTTTTGTGTTGGTTTGAGTTTTATTGGTATGTATGGGACCGGGATTTACATCCCCCCCCCCCCCCAGTCTCACAGGTTTTTACAGTTATCTCTGGTATGTAGAGACTAGCAGATCAGGAATTTAAACCTGATTATGTCTCTGCACACGGCACAGACGCTCACACAAATACACACACATACAGAGAAAACCCGAGTCAGGGAAAACATAAAGGCAAAGTATCCAGTAAAGGGTACCACAGTAGTCATGCTTATTAAAAAAAACATAAGAAACTACACACCCACCGATGCATAATGCAGATACATGTATGTTGTCTAATAACAATGCCTGTCTGTGAGGAAAGTCATTGGCTTTGACCATTTGACAAAATCTCAAAGCTGTATTTTGGGAACACCAGTTTTTCAGCGCACTTTAATAAATGAAACAGTGTCAGTCGGGCAGAATCCTTGCATGTGGTCTTTAATGTCTCTTCGCAAAGATCGTCATCATACTGATTGGATTCTCATTATTTCCTTACTAAAACAAGCGCTCAACTAGCTTTGAACCTCTCACTACATGTGCCTGTAGTCACCAAGGCACTTTCTCTCCTGTGCTGTGTAGAATCACACACACCGTGTTCGAGTGTGTTAATGTGAGGCGAGTTGATGGTGATAAACAGATGAAAGAAACAGGAAGAATCAGAAAGTCCTCCTCATTGTTCTGAAGTAAGACTATATACTATAAAGTGAGTTTGTAAGCTGTGACCTGTGACATCATGACGGCATGGTAAACGTCACTCATTTTTCAGTTATCCCTTCTTCTGTACACACTGTCAGAGTTGATTCATCCTCTTTTTGTTTTCCTTCTTTGTGTACGCCAATCCCAGCGCTCAGCTGACGTCATGGGTATTACCCAATTCCTTGTTGTGATTTCTTGCGTAGTAGGAGTGTTATAAAGGCAACATGTCATGACAGTTTTGCTTTTATAACACCAGCATGAACACAGAATTACAGGTGACTGCTGGTGCAGGGAGGGCAGCGATGGCTATCAATTTTTTTCGTTTCCCCATCGCTTCGTCAGAGTTTGACCTCACTGGGGTTAAAAATAGAGCTACGGACCAGCAACACGTTTGTTCTATCACTTACACTGTCAGCACAAAAGGAAAATTCCTGCGTTGCGCCAAGTTGTTGTCAGGAGCTAATGAGGGCAGATCGTTGACGTCTTTACATGCCCGTTACTATGGCAACTCCTCATTAAACACTTCATCACTTTCAGAAAGGTGGGGTGGTTCTTTCTGAGTCCGGTACCTGACATGTTAACAGGGATAGAGGGAGTTATGTTCCAACAATTAGGGTTTGTGTCTTAAAAAGAAGGATGCAGTTGGAAATGCAAAAAAAAACACACACACACACACACACACACACACACACACACACACACCCTACAGCTTTATCATCTAGAACTTGAGTGTGACCGTGCACGCAGGTGTTCAGGAGGCTGTGATTTGTTACACAGTGAGCCGTGGATGTTTAAACAATGTCTGTTGTTTGAAGGGACGCAGCGTGTTTCCTTATGACTATAAAATGGCTGGATCAGGTTCCTGTTGTGATTACCAGCTTGTGTTGCAGAAACACATCAGTGGGGAAGACCATGTAGGGCTATAGAGGTCGCACTGTTTACAGAGCTGAGCGTGCAGTCACACATAGCACGTTTTGCATTTTCTCATGCAGATTCTCATTGGTTCATCATGTTGTCATCTTTGGAGTTTGGCCAGATTGATTCTGCAGAACTGCAGTGTTTCTGGAACATACTGCACCGTGTAAACAGAAATTCAGCTCCTGTCGCTCTGTAACATCTCCCAGTCCTCCTTTTCACTGCACTAGTAACAAAACAATGCAACGACTGCAAAGAACACTTACAATATGTGTTATCCCATTTCAGTCTTAAATGCTACTGGGACACAGGGAGTAAAACCTGCCATGTTATTTTAACATGATGTCTTTAGTCATTTACATACAATGATAATTATATGTGAGCCATGTCACAGATGAACATGAATGATATTGCAGTTTTCTGTTCATCTTTATTTTCGTGTGAATGTGTTTGTATGTGTGTGTTTACCGTGACCATTTTAACTACCTTATTTTTAAAATGCCGTCACTCTTCCTCTTCAGACCCAAACCGTACATTTATAGATATTCTTTACACCTTCGAGAGCTATAGGCCTCATTCTCAAGCCTGCAGTAGCTTCCTGTGTCATTGAGGCACGCATGACATTAATACTTGTAGCTAGTACTTTATTCAAATTCATTATACTGCTGGCAATACTACTACTTCAATAAGTAAGCACAACTAATGGTTTATGATGAGGAGAATGCTACTGATAAAGAACTCAGTCAGTGGGGTAGGCGCCTGTTGGCCCAAGGCATTCAGAAATGTATTTTGTTTGTTAGTTCATGGACCTTTTTGGAGTTTCCCCTAATGTGTGGAAAAACGTGTCGCGTTGTTGAAGAAAACCCCCAGCAACATCCCCTCATAGTTAACAGAGCAATGGATAGAGTATAAGTTGAATCTCCCTGTGCAAATGTACAGAGTAATGGGCTGTAACAATCGCTTTGAGCCATGTTGCACCCCGACAAAAAGATAAAAACAAATAGCATTTTGAAGTTTTCAAATGTGCCTCTTTGTAAGAATATCAAAAAGCAGGCTTGATTTCTACTTTGTGAGCGAGTCACTAAGTTTATCTCAAATTGCTGCATGTCTATAAACTGCTTCGGTTAAATGGCACCGAAGCTGTTGCATCAAGGTGTGTGTGTGTGTGTGTGTGTGTGTGTGTGTGTGTGTGTGTGTGTGTGTGTGTGTGTGTGTGTGTGTGTGTGTGTGTGTGTGTGTGTGTGTGTGTGTGTGTGTGTGTGTGTGTGTGTGTGTGTGTGTGTGTGTGTGTGTGTGTGTGTGTGTGTGTGTGTGTGTGTGTGTGTGTGTGTGTGTGTGTGTGTGTGTGTGTGTGTGTGTGTGTGTGTGTGTGTGTTTGCATGTTTTGCACGGCTTGGTGGTCAAAGGTGTTTCATGCTGAGCTGCTGGAGGGGAAGTGATGGGGAAGATGAAGAACAGCAGCAAGCGGCATTCTCAGCAGGACATAAAAGTCTTTGTGTTTTTCACACATGCATCGTCTTTATATAAAGGGCTATATTTAGAAGCTGTACTCTAGAGCCAATTGAAAAGCCCTTGAGGTTGAGGTAAAACCCGAACATATTGGTGTTAGTGTTGTGAGCATCAGTGCTTGTGTAAGACAGCACTAACCCTAAAAATATTTCATTCACTTTTCAGAGAACTTTATCATTACAAGAAGTTAATCTAAGGCGTCTACGAATCGCCACACAAATGTAAAGTAAAGTGTTTAGTCTAGTTTGGCTGCACTTCACTTTAGGCAAAATATTTCCTCATATAGGGGGTTAAGGTAGTCTAAGGGGAAGTAAAAAAACAAAGATAATGCAAGGACAGAGAGGAAATGGCAGACAGCGCTGTGGCATTGTGTGTGTGTGTGTTTGTGTGTCTTGGTGTTTGAATACAATGTATTTGAGCTCACATTTCACTCACAAAAGCCTGGTTCCCTGACATCATCCTGATATGATGAGAAAGACGTTTGTGTTTGTCCTGTACACACAGAGTGATGTCACGTGTTTTGTACATATTCTAGTGTTTGGATCCTTTTTTGTGATTGTGTGTTTTTAATAACAACAGTTTGAGTATTCAGGATCATTGTTTGACATTACTGATGATTCAGCAACAGCACGCAGAGACCCACAGCACGAAACAGCGACATTTTGTTCAGGTGATGGTCATGGGCAGCTTCAAAACAAGATATAAATAAAACTGGAACTATTTCTATACTACAAGGAATAGTTAATAAAACCATGATGTTTTATTAGCTATTCCTATGTGACAAAATAAAATCTGAGAAGCTGAAACCATTTCAGATTCAACTGATTATTAAAAGATATTTGACTAATAATTTAACTTATCGCATCTCTAAAATCATCCCTATTCACAGCAAGTCAAAGATATGAAAAGGCCCATAAAGTGAATGAAAGTAACAAAAGCAGTTTGTGCCTTGGGACTTTTGTACTTCCAGATTTCTAGATTGCTTTGCTTTCTGCCCAGTCTACTTCCACAGAACATTTTTATGTCAGGTCCCAAACCGAACACAGCATCAAGCCATTGAAGGGAGGTTAGGTAAGTCATTGGCGAGGAAAAGCGCTGCTGGCTAACCATATGATTACATCAGCTTTAGAGAGAGGGAGTGGACCACATCAGGATTAATGTTTGTAAAGTTCAGAAAAGATGACAGAATGCTTTTCTTTATTTCCTCCTATTATATGTTGCTCCTTTTCAGACGGGCTTATAAAACGATAGCATAAATAAGAGACTGATATCTGATAAGTACAGCTGCACAGCCCAGAAGAAAAAAGGAGAGGTTGCAAAAACAAAGTGCCGAGGAGGAAATTAGGAGTGATGGGAGAAAAAAAAGGGAGGTGTTGAGGTAAAGATTACCTAGTCCATAATTCATTTCACTCATAATGGCTTCATTGGCCCGAAGAGCTGCAGGAATAGTGCAGGCAACGCAGGGCAACCTGATCCCTGGTAACCCGAAGAAACCGGCTAGAGACACAGCCCTGTCTCCAGGCAAACTGTACTACAGTAGGATAATACAGCCAGCTCTTTGTCTGCACACATGCACACACACAATCTTCTGCCCCTCGCTGCCAAATATGCAGTGTACACTCAAACATACAGAAGTGATCATGTAAGTAATAGACAGATATGACATTTTACAACATGTTGACTTGCAGACAGGAGTAATGTGCAGCCCTGTGCGATCCCTACCCTGTATTTCACTAAGGGATTGAAAGAGAAAAGTCATTTTCCCTGAGGTAACTGTGGTTCTGGGGAGTTGGGGATATTGTTCTTTTCAGAGAGCAGTAAAGACTTGTGGTCTGCACAGACATGGCAACTGCAGTTGTGGTTGGTACATCGTGAATGTTTTGGACGGATGGCGCAGGGTAATATGACTTTCCTTGTTCCTTGAGTTGCTCAGAAATAAGAGAGTGTAGGTTTAAACGCAGAAAGGCGAGCATGATGACCGTGAGGCATACAGATGACTTAGGCTGAGGTTTGTCTGTGGAATTAGGAAGAGCTCAGAGTCTACTCTGATCTGGGTTCTGTGGGTGTTTAGTAATTACAAGTGGCAGCAGTCTGTCTTATTTGTGGCATTCCCAGGTACTAATGCATGCAGTTATTACATGACTCACTTCTGTCAGAACACTTGAGGGTTTAAAAAGTCTGCTCTTGGTCAGGTTTGGAGACTCTTCTTATTTGTCTCTGTTCCAACCAATTTACCATAAACCAGAGTGAATTATGTAGACGTCTGTTGGGGTCAAAGGGTCCGTGTGCCAAAAGCTTTTACGCTAGTGAAATCCAGACATGCAGATTTTTTTGGTTTTATCCATCCATCTCTGCCTCCACCACAGTATAATTAAGATGACGGGAAATTGTGTTGATCTATTGTTTTAAAAAATGAAAACAAATCAACAGTAACTAGCCTCCCTAATTAGAAACCGTTACAGTGTAACTGGATAATATTCAGGCCTCACTAAGTTGTTTTCACTAGAACAATTACCAAAATCTCTATGTTGACAGTTGACTTTTCAGAGTTGTTGCGGCAGCCCAACTTAAGTCGACAATACACTTGCATTTCACTTTTTCCCTGCACCATATACTAGAAAGAGCCTTGTAAATCTTTGTCAATCATCTATTGCTGACATACAAGCATTGCTGTCTTTTGCTGCTACTGCTATTGCAACTGCGACTCATACAGACTTTTAAAAGTCACACCTTTATTTGATTATCCACCTGAAGACCGACTCTACTTCCTCCAGGTGGAAGTTTCTATGTTCACCTATCACTCACTGCTTAAGTGGAAAGTGACAAGGTAAGAGCGTAGACTTCAAACCTAATTGCTTCACAGATTCACAGTCACATACAATGTATTGCAAATGACATAGCGGACTGACATTAAATTCCTTTAACCAAGCCTTTGTAGAACATTACACTATCAAGCTCTGCTCCCTCTGAAGGATTGGGTAGATACCGTAGATACAAAAATGTCCACTCAAAAGACAATTTAGAGTCAAACCAGTCAAGACTCTCAAAAATCCAGTTGTGTTTTAGTGAAATTGAACTTACCTTATAATCATGATTTTGTTCCACTTAACATCTACAAATAAAATTGACTTGATGAGGCTGCTCTCAAAATGATTCTTTAAAAAAAATCTGAGTAGATGGCAGCTTATTTCTCCTTTTCCTCCTTTGTCCATTTCAACTTTCCATAAGAATACACATAGTTATTAGAATGTTTTTGCCTCCTCCATCAAAGGAGCTCCATCAGGGCCTAGAGTTTACCCACCCCTACAGAAGGGAAGCCACCTTTTTAAGCTATAATTCTAAAATGCTTATGGGGTAATTTTCCTTTAGCCATTACGTTATGCAATCAAAATATACTTTATAATAATAAGTTAAAGCAGAAAAATGTCGTCTTTTGATATTTTGATAAAGGCCACCGTGCTTTTTGTAGTTGACTGTGAGGTCAATAGCAGTATCCCGCTGCTGGGGCGTGGTGGACTCAGTATGGAGCTTGGCAGTGCGGCAAGCCAGGCCTGGATTTCAGATGTGGTGATGTGGATTGCCTTTTGGGAAACTGAGAGGAAGGCTTGTGTGTGTATTTAGGAGAAAAGGAGGGAAATGGAGGAAGAAAGGGTGTGTGTTGCTGTTTGTAAGGAGGGTGTGTCTGTTGGTAAGTGAGGGAGGTGTTTGTGTGTCATTGTGTGCTTCCAAAGTGGAGACCAGGGTTCCCCCTTCCTGTAAGTTGTTAGAGCCATGGCCACATGGTGAATCTTGGCTCCACTTTTGGAAAACAAAAACAACACGAGAGACAGGGTGGGTCGAATGTGTTTTTGTGTTTGTGTGGTGATTTGTTTTCTATTGTTGTTGTTCTGGTGTCACTCAGTCGTTCCACTGTATTCTTACGCAAAAGACACTTTTTAAAGCTTGGTGAATGTCTTCCTCTGTATTTCTGTTTCCCTTTGTGTGTGTGGAGCTGTGGTGTCCTGTGTGGTGTGGCCACTGAAGTGAACCAGACGGCATTAACTATTCAGGAGAGCAGGGTTTCCTTATGACAGCCTCCTTTGCTCTGCTGATTTCTGACTGACACTCTCATATCTCATCTGTTTGGAAGAGCTTTATGTAACCTGTGTGTGTGTGTGTGTGTGTGTGTGTGTGTGTGTGTGTGTGTGTGTGTGTGTGTGTGTGTGTGTGTGTGTGTGTGTGTGTGTGTGTGTGTGTGTGTGTGTGTGTGTGTGTGTGTGTGTGTGTGTGTGTGTGTGTGTGTGTGTGTGTGTGTGTGTGTGTGTGTGTGTGTGTGTGTGTGTGTGTGTGTGTGTGTAAATATAAACCAAAATTCTGCTTTGCTTTTTTACAGATTTGTAATAACTTCCCTTTATTAGTATTATATTTAGTTCTTTCAAAAAATAAAGTAAATATCCAAACATTGCAAAAATGAGTACTGGATCTGAATATGTATGATTTACCCTTGGTTTCATTTAAAGGGAGACTTTTCTGCCCCCTTACAGAAGCGTGGTGATTTTTTGATTTTATTGGTGACTTGAACATCTGTAACACACGTGCATTCAATTATTATTTGCTATAAAACCCTTTATTGTATTATATAAAGTGCAACTTCCTGTCTTTCAACAAATGGCCTTTCTGTGATTGAAATAAAAATGTTATTCTAAATTTTGCCTTTTCTACATTTGACCCTACTAACTTCCATCATGTTTCCTTTTTATTTTCTAGTTCCCAGAGTGCGGCTTCTATGGCATATACGACAAGATTTTGCTGTTCAAGCATGACACGACCACCAACAACATCCTGCAACTGGTTAAAGGTGCCTGTGACATTCAGGAGGGCGATCTGGTGGAGGTGGTGCTCTCAGGTATGTCATCCTATTAGGATGCAAGACAGCCATGATAAAATCTAAATGAACTTCCTCCTTATTTCCCTTTGCTCTCTCCCTTTCACGTTGCTCTGCATCACAACTCCTGTAATCAGGTCTGCTTATTTTACTATAGCTGATATCATACTCTGACCTGCTCTGTCATTGTTTCAGACTATAATGCTCCATTGTCAGGAGGTTAACTTCCTGATATCTATATTGTCCATGCTGTTTCCATCCCATCCATCGGGTCATTCTTTATTCTGCCTTGTTAGGAGTTTGATTGTATCTTGACACCTACTGTGACCAAGATCTACGCCTGTTTTCTCTTTCAGCGGCAGCCACATTTGAAGATTTCCGGATTCGGCCCCACGCACTTAATGTTCACTCCTACCGGGCCCCGGCCTTCTGTGATCACTGTGGAGAGATGCTGTTTGGACTGGTCAGACAAGGACTCAAGTGTGACGGTGAGGAAAATAGGGAGAGCAAGAGTGATAAGAACAAATGATTTGGCCCAAAAATGTCTCTGAGAAATAAATGATAACATTTACTAATTGTGCTCCAAATCTTCCACTCTCCTTCCCCCCCTGTTCCTTGTTCTGTGCTACCCCCTGCAGGATGTGGACTAAACTACCACAAGCGTTGTGCATTCAGCATCCCAAACAACTGCAGTGGTGCGCGTAAACGGCGTCTTTCCACCACCTCCCTGAGCAGCACCCAGTCTCTGCGTCTCTCCACCACGGAGTCAGTGTACAGTGCAGGGACTGCCTCCACCTGCACAGAGGAAACAAGCCTCATCCGCTCACACACACAAATGGTACTGGTGGATTCATGCACACGCAATGCTCTGGTCAGGTTTACACTATTAAAGTTAACAAGGCGTTCCGGCAGATCCCATTTATTCAACCTCGTCACACAGCTTTGTTAATGTTGTTTCACAAATTGGGTAAACACATTTTAAAGGGGACATATTAAATTATTTCTTAGGTTCATATTTTGATTTTTGATTACTATATGATCATGATTACATGCTTCAATGTTCACATATCACATTATTTTTTTCATAATATTAGTTAGAATATAACTTTATTCACGCTCTGTCTGAGACATCCTGTTGTAGAGCCTGCCTCTTGTTTCGGGATAATCCACACAACTTTCTCTCCTAAATAGTTTTTGTTGAAACTTCTTTCCACTCTTTGCTAACAAGATGTTTATAGGTAGCAGTAAATAACTAAAGAATGTGTTTTCACTATTTTATTTACACACACACAATTTAATGGATAACTCTTTTTTCTTCCTCTCAACTCTATTCAACTAGCCACGGACCGCTAGTGATGCCCGGCGCTTTTACACGGGCCGACCTGTCCATTTGGACAAGATCTTGATGAGCAAGGTGAAGGTTCCCCACACGTTTGCTGTCCACTCGTACACACGACCGACAGTGTGCCAGTACTGCAAGAGACTTCTGCGAGGGCTGTTCAGGCAGGGTCTACAGTGCAAAGGTGAGGACAGACAGAGAGACAGACTAATTTCTGGCTGTCTGATGCGGAGTATTAAATGTGTCTAGCTAGGTTATGTGTAATCTAAAGAAAATCTGCTTTATTTCTTACAGACTGCAAGTTTAACTGCCATAAACGCTGTGTTTACAAGGTTCCCAATGACTGCCTTGGGGAGACCATTGGAGGTGAGGGAGGACATAAATCTATAAGCTTTAAATGTCTTTATGACTCTTTTTTAATCCTGCATTTATTTGATGGATCATTTGTATGTCTATAATGTCAGAACTACGTTACTTTTAATAACATATATGATGTAAAACATTATTTACTACATCTGAAACTTACTGGAACTAATGTTTTTATCTTCTCAGACAACAGAAGTAACTGTGGTAAGTTTCCCTGGTACTCTGTATTGATGCATGTAAAGCGTTAGCCTTCTAATAGTCTTAGTTGTAGTCAGCAGCATGTCTTAGTATCCTTTCAAAGCCTTTTTTATGCATAGACACTTTAAATAAAGTTGCAATCAAACACTTCTCTCCCTCGTCTTTCGCCCCAGACTTGTTGAGTCCCAGCACCGACCCTGAGGTGCCGATGGACTACAGCAGTGAGTACGACGCCTCAGACAAGTCTTCCATAGATGACTCAGACGAGGCATGCAGCATCCCTGGGTCCTTCTCTCCTGACAACAACCAGGACGGAACCAGCGGAGACCAAAGGTATGGGTGAAAAGTTAGGAGTGAAAGTAAAGGATTGCTTAACATAACAAAAAAGGAAACAAAAACCCATGTGACCCTCTTTTCTTCTTCTTCTTCTTCTTCTTCTTCCAGTGTTTACATCCCGTTAATGAGGGTTGTGCAGTCTGTGAGACAGACAACCCGTCGATCCAGTACGTCTATCAAGGAAGGGTGGATGGTTCACTACAGCAATAAGGACACACTGGTAAAACATTATTCACATGCTATCCTGCCTGGATATCCAGTTCTCCTAAAAAAAAAAAAAAAGAATTGTTGTAGCAGTTGAATAAACAGATGTGAACGATATTCTCAATGTACTTTCTTTACTTTCTTCTCAGTTATTTACTGTAGCCAGTTTAGTTTACTTTCCACTCACCCAGAGGCATACCTGTCTATTTTCTATTTCCCTCCCTCCACTGTTTTGCTTTGGCTTTGTGCACTAGATTAATTCCATTTTAAGTTACCTTTATTGAAGAACAGATGTAAATATACAGACGTTTAGTAAATGTATGCTACCTTTTTCTTTTTTCTTACAAATTCTCTAGAGAAACATTTCTGCCTCTTTAGTATTGTTTTTGCTCATTTTCTCTTTCTGGCTTCACTAACACACTCCTTTTTTCTTCCTTCTTTTACTTTTGTCTTTTTTCGCTTTGTTTTCACCCTCTCATCTTGCAGCTTGTGCTCCTTCCTGTCCTTCTTCTCAGCTGGACACGCTTCTCTTCCTCTGGACGTCGACGCAGAACTTGAAATGCATTCATATTGATCAGCCTGAACCATGTCCCTTCCCTCACCCTCTGTCCTCTCTCGTTCTCACCCCTTAATGTCCTGCTTTAC
The DNA here is from genome assembly GCF_036324505.1 of Eleginops maclovinus. NCBI lineage: Eukaryota > Metazoa > Chordata > Actinopteri > Perciformes > Eleginopidae > Eleginops > Eleginops maclovinus. The sequence goes on along the minus strand of NC_086366.1, from coordinate 13,269,203 downwards.
CTTTGTTGCCCCCACCTCATCTCGCCTTATTCCAACCTTAACAGAGAAAGAGGCACTACTGGCGTCTGGACTGTAAGTGCATCACCCTTTTCCAGAACAATACAACCAACAAATACTACAAGGTAAATATAGTTTGCTCTTTGTAGAGTTATAATCTCAAGTCATTTGTTCGAGGCGTGTAAACTCACTGGTCCACTGTCTTGCAGGAGATTCCTCTGTCTGAGATCCTGGAGGTACGTCCTGCTGGAAACTTCTCACTTGTCCCTCCAGGCACAAATCCTCACTGCTTTGAGCTTATCACAGGCACTATGTGCTACTTTGGAGGGGAAGACCCCAACACACTCCCGCCTCCATGCCCAAGCCACCCCCAGACTCTCCCCCCGACCCCTCCCTCCCCCAGCCAAGTAGCTCCCAACAGTGGCATTGGGCGTGAGGTGGCCAAGGCGTGGGAGAGCGCCATTCGCCAGGCACTCATGCCAGAGATCTTTCAGGACGCCCCACCAGCCGAGGGGAACACAACTCACAGTAAGTCGAGATCAGTCAAATGCAGGTGGTTTATTTTGGGTTTATTAATGGCACATTAGATTTATGGATGTATATTACATTTTGTTTTGGAAAGAGTGTGTGCTTTTTCTACGTCCCAAGCTAACCGGTGCTCGAGAAACAACGGACCAAATGTGAAAAAAATGTTTTAATCAGAAACACCCTGAGGAAGGCGATGCACCAAAACACATTGGCAAACACTAGACTATTCCAGTAAACTAAGTGGTCCTCACAAGTCTAGTATGTTGAACTGAGGTTGATTCACAATGTGAAACACCCACCACACCCACTGACACACTGTTTAACCCCTGTTCCTGCTGCTGTATTTCAGGACAAGCTTCAATCAGCATATCAGTGTCCAACAGTCAAATCCAAGAGAATGTGGTATGAATTTATGAGAAATTTTTATTATGAAGTTTCTTTAACTTTGAAATAAATTATACTTTTAGGATGATGATGATGATGATGATGATGATGATGATGATAATGATGATGTTTGAAATATTTCTTTCCTACAGGATATTGGTACCGTGTACCAGATTTTTGCTGATGAAGTTCTGGGGTCTGGGCAATTTGGAGTTGTTTATGGAGGTATGCATATGTAGCTGTGTTTTGTAAAGGTCAAAATGAATAGGTCAAAGGGCTGTATAGGCAATAACGATGTCTAAAGTTTTCTATCAAGACACAATATTGACATTTAGATATCCATAGATAAAAGTTTTACTCTGAATAAATAAAGTAACAAAAGATCTTACAAAACAGCACATCACAAAACGTCCTTGTGAGTGCATGTGTCATTAAGTAGGGAGAGAGCCTACACATCTGATTTCATACCGTCAAAGTCTGACAACGTTAAAGGATGACATGCTGTGTGTGTCACCATGTATGTGAGGTTAATCTCTAACCATATCTGTCACTAACGCTGCCTTTCTTCATCAGGAAAGCACAGGAAGACAGGGAGGGATGTGGCTGTCAAAGTCATTGACAAGCTTCGCTTTCCCACCAAGCAGGAGAGCCAGCTGAGGAATGAGGTGGCCATACTGCAGGTAAACACACTGCAGCTGTTCATGGTTTTCCTATATGCATACTAATGCTGACATAGTAACAGCTGCTTTGCTATATATTAGATGTAGGTGTTATCAGTTAAATCGGCACATACCGGAAAATACTGAAAGTCATTCCAAACATTTGTGTTTGAGTCTCAGTATTCTAAAGATCCCCAAACTATTTTGTGATGACACATTTATTTAAAAGGAAGTACAAGTTCCTTTTCGTTTAATTCAGAGGAACAGATTATTCATTGTCTGACCCGAAACATCTGTGGTTTGTGAACCATTTCTGAAATCCCCACTTTCGGAGTATTTACCTATATCTTACATTTCATTTAGATGTTGCTTTTAACCAAAGGGACTTAAAAAGAACCTCCACACCACAGAAATGCCTAAGGGATCAGATTTGGGGTTCAGTATCTTGCCCGAGGACACTTCACCTGCAGGGGCTGGGGGTCTAGCCACTGCCCACATGTGTGTCTTAACAATAGTATCAAAGCACTGAGCCAACCTGTTTAGGAAACAAGTGCCTGGGCTGGTTGGTTTAACAATAGCTATAGGATCAAAAAGGTCACATAATGAAGGTCATATTTCTTCAGTTGAAGCGCATGTTTCCAGTTTAATGTTTTATTGTTTTGTTTTCTGAAGTACGTTTAATCAGGAAGAAGTACAGTGTTGGTGGTTCCGCCTGTTGTTTGTGTCATAGTTTAGACATGTTTTGAACAACCAGTTCTCTTTGGCTGTCTCTCATACCTAATTGTAAAGTTCATGATTCACCAGCAGATGGGGACAGGAGACAGACAGGAGCTGCATCGGTCTATTAGTCTTGACTTAAAGGCAGTTACTCACTTCACATTCATCAGCTTTCAAGTGAAATAGCTTGTTAATGATGCCATGTGGCATTTGTAGAGAATAATTTCCTAATAACCAATGTTTTATACTCATTATCATGTTTTACATTTTTTGCTAACTGTCTTTCTCTGTCTATTTTTCTTTTTGTTGTTTACCTCAAACCTTCTTTCTGTTTCCGTCTTGCACACTGTGTAACTTAACTCTTTCAATCCTTTCCTGTGTGTATATTCTCTTGTGTTTTGCCTGGTATTTAATTCCTCCCTTTTCAAACATTTCTTACTCTTTCAATTCCATCCTATACCCCTTCCTGCTCCTATTTTCTTGTCCTTTTAGAGTTTACGTCACCTGGGCATTGTGAACCTGGAGTGTATGTTTGAGACCCCAGAGAAAGTGTTTGTGGTGATGGAGAAGCTTCATGGTGACATGCTCGAGATGATCCTCTCCAGTGAGAAAGGCAGATTGCCTGAGAGGCTCACTAAGTTCCTCATCACACAGGTGAGTTGGTGCCCCAACAAAGAAAGAAGTTGTTATGTGTGCTACGACATCGAAAGTATGGCATGCCATGTGTATTTATATCGTCATCATTTTGAAATGGGTGCCTTAGTTTTGTACTGGTACATGAAACAAATTCATATCCTGTTTGTGCGTTTTTGGCTTTGCTTGCAAAGATTCTTGCAGCTCTGAGACATCTACACTTTAAGAACATCGTTCACTGTGATCTGAAACCTGAAAACGTGCTGCTCGCCTCTGCTGATCCCTTCCCCCAGGTACACACAGAACACACACACAGTACACAAACTAGTAACCTATTCTTATTATGCGTCGGTTACAGAAACGTCAAAGCTTGATAGTGCAGTCACTTTTTTTTCCTCAAATATATTCTCTCGTAATGCACATCCATTACCACACTTCTCAGTTTTTTTTCCTATACGAAACCTAACTTCTTTTCCTCCCTGCCTCCTTCTCTCAGGTCAAGTTGTGTGACTTTGGTTTTGCCCGTATCATCGGCGAGAAGTCTTTCCGCCGCTCAGTGGTCGGCACCCCGGCCTATCTAGCCCCAGAGGTTCTCCTGAACCAGGGCTACAACCGCTCCCTGGACATGTGGTCGGTCGGCGTCATTATGTATGTCAGTCTGAGTGGCACGTTCCCCTTTAATGAGGACGAAGATATCAACGACCAGATTCACAACGCAGCCTTCATGTACCCTCCCAACCCCTGGAAACAGATCTCCAGTGATGGTAAACACTGAGGAGGAGAATTTAATTGTTACGCACATACAGGGGTGCGCTCAGTTGTCAGTTTTTTATACAGTTTAATAACAGTCCTGTAATAAATCCAGCTTTATGACGGTTATGATAATCAGTTCTTGTTGAAGCTGTTTTAGAGACCTGTTGATTTAACAGATTGCCCATTTAAGGGGATGTGTTCTTTCCATCTATGATATCATGTGTGGTCCTCTTAATCTTAAACATGGTTCTTGTTCATTGTATTTCTTCCACACCTAGTTTTGATAGTTTAATGACCCCTGCCTATTTGTACTGTAACTAGTCAGTTCAATATATAGAAATATTCTGATCTTTTTTCATTTTGTGTTTCCAGCAACTGACCTGATCAACAACCTGCTGCAAGTTAAGATGAGGAAACGCTACAGCGTGGACAAGAGTCTCAGCCATGTATACCTACAGGTAGCATATAAAAACACACACACACAGTTATACCATTATTTAATGTTCCTGAAATGTTTTATTACACTTCCAGTTCAACCATTTCTCCCAATGCAAAGTACAGGCAGCAGCTTTTTTTTCATATAGGTTAAGACAATAACCAAAGTTTTAGAGTTTCCTTAGACGAACAAAGAAATCTGTGGCTGAAAGTGGTTATTAAAAACCCAAGTTGACTGCACTCGTGACGTAGCAGTGAGACGTAGGCTCAAGGTTGATATTTTATAACTATTGAGGGTGGATTAGCTGTTGAAATGTGTGTTTTCATTTACTTGACACGGTCATTAATGTCTCCTTCAAAACTGAATGTTGGAACATTCAAAAACAGGAGAAAAACAGGCAAGCTTTCTCACATGGTTTAAACACTTCACTCTTGTTGTTGTTTTTTCTTTCAAAAATGTCCTTGCTTTAAAAAGCTTTGAGTAATGTGAACTGGACATAACATGCACACTTTACACTTAACATTGTACATTTATATTATATTTTATTTAATATAACATTTCACCGCGCTATTTTTACATATGTTTATTTCTTATTTTTATTTCTAATTATTTGTTATGCTTCATATTGTATTTTGCTGCTGCAACCAAAATATTTCCCAGTTTGGGATGAATTAAGTATTTCTGATTCTGTGGTCTAGAGTTATTACTGGATGATGAGCTATAATGGCATAAAAGCCAATTTAACTTTAATCTCATTTCAATTTTCCTGAAACTGAATTTACATCCCTGTGTTTATATCTGATTGTCTTGTCTCAGGACTATCAGACGTGGTTGGACCTGCGGGAGCTCGAGACCAAACTCGGTGGGCGTTACATCACCCATGAGAGCGATGACAGCCGCTGGCAAATATTTGCCTGTGAACACACCCTGCCTTACCCTGCTCACCTCGTTCCTCCTCCTCCTGCGGCGGGTTCTGACGATGAGGAGGGCGGGGAGGATGCAGATGTGCAAGGCCTCACTGAGAGGGTCAGCATCCTCTGACCAGAGAGAGACAGAGGACTCAAGCCAATTAAGGAACGAGAAAAGAACTAGGGAGAGCGAGAGAGGATTGTGATGGTCGACTTATAGCCTGAAAAAGATGGGTCTAAAAGGTGTGCAGCTATCTAGACTTTACAGCGATTCTATCTTTCACCTCTGCCACTCTTTATCTTTTGGATCGTTGAACTGTTGATATTCTGAGGACTGCTCGTCTCTAACTTATATCCTCTGTGCAACTGAACTGGCAGTTTTTACAGACTACATTAGAGTCAACATTAAATCTGAATATCTCACACGAATGATGCCTGTGTGGTTCACTGCAAAATGTGTTACAGTTAAGCAGGAAATGCCACCCAACCACTAGCGATAAAGGTCTGTATTTGTTGAGGTGTTTTTCTAATCTCCCATTAAAAGAAAAGTTTGCTTTTGCTGTCATTTAATTGGACTGACTGGAATTACCGTCCCCATTATGGATTCGGTAAAGATTGGTTTAATTTCTCTTAGGTGCTTTACGGAGACAAAGGACTTCCTCTCTGCTGGAAATTACTAATGTGCAGGCATGGAGGCAAACCCATTTACATTCACAAATACATCCCCATAAGTGCATGCCCTGTAGTTAAAACAGGAGATATTGATCTGGTGACAGAAAACCCTGTGCAATTACCACTAGTTTTGAGCCACAATAGACTCTTGGGAAATACATGTGATTAAAGATGTCTTTGCGGGTTTAAATGAACTCCAGCTTTGGGCTGTTCATAGCTGATTTTTTTCCCCCCACCCACATGCATCTCTAAAGTCAAACAGTTGTGTATTCAAACATGTTTTTTTTTTTAACCTTAATAGATAAGATAACTTCTTAAATTAGAGGTTAAATAAAAAAGCAGCCGCATAAAATGCTGCCAATGTAAGCACCAATGCTTTACACCTGAGCAGGTCTTTCTCTCTCCATGTTGTTAGTGCTTGGCAGACTGCTTGGGTTACTGAACTAGGTTTTTGAGAGTGAATGTATGCATATGTATGTCGATATGTTGCATGTTTCTGTGAAGTAGTAGAATTATCTAGATACAATATAAAACATACTGTAGTTATGATGGTCTATTATACACATGTGTAACCTAAAGTTGATGTAGTTGTTGAATATGCGTAGACTGTATGACATGTTTGAGGGATAATCATAGCCTTGGTAACAGAAAATACAAATTTCGAACAATATTCCTTTTTGCCTTGGATGCCTTATTTATTCATCTGTACTTAATTGTCATGTACAATCAAAAAAAATAACTGAGCAGTCATGGACATGTGATTAAGATTCACTACTTAGATGTTTAAAAAGCAAGGACCAATACTGTCGCTCAGGTTTTCTGTGGCAGAAGATATGCTTTGGTTAACACCAGACAAACAAACATGATCACCTTTATGCAGCAATAACATCCCCTGGCTGTCACAGGCTTTTTGTCCCCATCTGACTAAAAGCAAGATTATAACAAACATGCCGACTTCAATTTCTTTTTAAATGTATTCAAAAAGGGCTAATGCAAATGTTCGAGGATGCTTGCAACATAGACTGAGGCTATGATATTTATTTATGCACACACAACAAAAAAAACACTCAGCTTTCATAGAACAAAGACCTGATTTTTTTACACACATTGCGCCTCAGAGTGCCACTCAAGAGAAGCCTGTGGCTATAGTGGCAAAGGTAGTTTACCATTCTGCAATCTGCGCACTTCAGCCGCCTACTCTGGTGAAAGCAGACCCTTCTTTCCTCCTACACTACACCAATCATCATTGCCAAACGACACAAATGATACACTCTGTCTCCTTTTATTTCTTTAAGTGTTTATAGTGTGTTCAGCATCCTATCATGTACACTTATCCATGCTAATGTCTCTGCACTGGCAAGTGGCAATGGAGATCCACAACTCAGAGTAATTGCACCAAAAGGAATTGTCTACTTAGCTGTGTGTTATTGTGACATGGGCAATGTTCATATTGTTTTTTAAAGTAAGAGCATCATTTGTCCCGACTGCAGAAACTCCTGTCTAACGGAAAGCACCTCTCAAATCATAGTGTGTGCTTTCAGTTTCCATCATAACAGGTGTTATGTACGGCTTAAGGTTTTCAATGGAATTTCCAATAGAGAGACTAAGTGATCGATCAACAAAGTTAAGATGTTGTTCAATGACCTATTATCAGATTGTTTTATCATTTTGTAGCGTTTTGATTAATTCATTTTATTTCCATTCATCGTATTTTAGTTGCTTAAGAAATCTGAGGTCCGGGTGTTTATTCAGAGATCCAAACCTGGTTAGTTAAACTGAGACAAACTGTTGTTTCTAACCTATAATCAAAGAATACAACCGGTGATTTTCTATGTCATTATTGTCAACAAAGTGTTAGTGTCTTTTTTATACTTACCTATCCTATTTGCTTTTAGCCCATTTTCACTCAAATATTAACAGTAACAAGAGCTAATGAGACAGAAAAAGCACATTTGTTGGAGACAATTACCAAATGAATACACATTAGTTGCTCTAGTAGTGAGTAGTATACTTTAGTGAGCAGAAATGTGCATGAGGGTTGACTTAATGCAAACTACAGTGGCAATGTTCAGGGTATTAAAGTGAGATTTCACCTATAGCACTCATTGATTTGTTTCAGACAATAATGGAGCTCTATGGTTCAGAGGAATAACTTACTTCAGCTTTTGGCTTCTTGTTGTAGTATGATCAATTCATTGTTGGTTTTGTATTTTATTGTTTAATATATCATAACTCCGCAATCTAACTACTTATTGCCTTTTCCCAAAGGCTGTTAATACTACTCACACAGTTCCTCTGTTGTTTTGTGTATCATTTGTGTTTTTTTCAGGGGAAATAACAGGACATTTAGAATAATGGAGGTTTTTTTGGAATCCTCCCAAAGTTGGTATGTGGAGGGAGGTAAAACATTTTCAAGATTTAAACTCGGCGCTGTTATCTAATTAGCTCAAATCCTGTTTCCTGAGATAGCCGTCAAATACTGTTCAAAACAAAAACCTTATTAGCTCTGCAAATGTTTTTCTGTAATTGTGTAACATGATCGCAAATTCTGATTGCACTTCCTCATCAACCGCTGTGACTGTAGTAGCATTGACCTGCAGTTTGGCCATGGAGTACATTAAAAAGCTATGCCAGCTGCTGAGCTTGCCCTTGCACTCAAGCATAATGCATGCTGATAGAGAACAACTCAGCAGTCTAAAGCAATTTAGGAAATTACAGAAAATTACAGAGTGATTCCGGTTGTCAGCCAGATGCAAAACCAGAATGTACACTCAAACAGTTTTACACCAGTTTGTCATTGAACAAAGAAAACTTTAAGTTTAAGCTATTTATGGCTTGTTAGAAAGGTGCAATATCAACAGTTCATGGTCAGTAGGATTAACATTTTAATAATAGGATGATTAAATTGAATGTGTCGATAAGCTCACTACTCTTTGTCTTATAACTTAAAGGACAAATGCATGTGAATAGAAATTCTGGTATTTTTTGTGTTCATGTTAATTTTTCTGTTGCTCAATGGCAATTTAACAAGCGCCCAGTGTTTCTTAAAAATGAATGCAAAAGGCATATCTTTTTCTGTATGTCAGCTTCATGCTTAGAGATTTAAAGAAAGAGAAAGCAATCCAAGCATCATAATTTCACAGCAGTTGAACCTGCACCTACAAGTTGTGGTTTTTGAAGTGAAAGCTTCTTTTGTTTAAGAGGAAGCAACAGCATGGGGAGGTGACTGTGTTGCTACAAAACTATATCCTTCAACCTATTCTTATAAGCCATGTAGTCAGAAGTTGAGGCAACTCACCAAGTGACTGCTCGAAGAATGCCTTCAAAATGATTAATATGTGTTGAATATGTACTACTGTCCCCTTCAGTGAATGATATTACTAAATATTTCCTCTTTGTAACCTTCCTCTTTTCATCTCGCAGTTGTTTCTGTAGCTGATCTCAGGTATGTAGTCTTGCTTATAGGAAAGTACACATTCACAGCTGGTGTAAATGTTTACTCAACACATTAACGGATTGTCTGCAGGCATCCGCCACAGGTTCTTTTTATAAACATGTGGGTGAGTTAGGTTTCAAGGTTTCAAGGTTTCAAGGTTTCAAGGTTTTATTTGTCATATGCACAGCAGATACAGCGTATATGTTGGCAATGAAAATCTTATGTCGCGTGCTCCTCCAACAACTCAACATACATGGTGCAAAAGATAAATAAAATAGTGAAAAAGAGAGAAGAATATTTACAATATTAACAATACAGATTTGAGGATGTGAAATATATACATAAAGTTACTGTAACATTTCTGATAACCACACTGTTCATACCCCTGCCTGGTACAGACATCACAATATTTAAATCAGACTCAGCTTACATCTTGAATTCAAGCCTTTTTGTGGTTAGAAATGGGGCATTTATTATTACACACCATGACCCACAATGAAGGTGATGAATGAATTAACAGGGAGAGAAAAGTTGTAAAAATATTCCCTTCATGATTTTCATCTGGTAACACAGACAAGAGTCACATGTGAAAGTGATTCAGGGTCACGTAGGAAATACTATCTGTTATTTTTTCATACGTCACCTGCAAAGTTCCACTTCCCTTTAGAATGCTCACTATACACTGATAGAAGTCTCATTTATGTCTCTGGGGAGTACTACCGTAATATCTGCCACATGTGGTCTATCAAAGACTTGAGCTTCTCTCCACCCCTGAAGCATACTTCCTCTATGCACGTATGCACAACCAGACCTCCCTCATCCTGTGTCTTCCCCTTTTTGTTTTTCGTCTCGTCCTTTCCACTCACTACTTGCTGACAACTGTGGCTGGCAGTGACAGGTCTCAACCGAAAACGAAAAAAGAAATCAGAGTGAAGACAGGGAAAAGCCACCCGTAGTTGTACTATAGGCTGAAAGTTATCTTCTGAAGTAATAATTTGTGAGTACCATGTGGGACAGTGGAGGCTTGGCTGCATGTCAGCAGCTTTGAAGAGTCTCTTCTGAAGATCATCCTCTGACCCTGCTGGACTGAATTCCTTAAACCTTGTAGCATCTCTGGAATGTGTCTGAAACTTTCAACCCACTCGACCGCTTCGTTTGAAACACTTTCAAAACAACAAGTGAGTTAATTAATAATTCAATTCTGGCTGTGAAATGTTTGGAAATTATACTAGACACAACTGGAAAAGTAATGTATACTTAATGTTTTTCAGCAGAGACTTTAAAGGCATTTTTAAATGTGAAACCTTGCTAGTTTTATGTCTATCCCTGCGTATTTTTTTGTCAGGGGAAACACGGCTAGCTTGAGGCTTTGTGAGTCACAGAGGAAAAAATAATTAGGTTGGAAATGTTGATTCTTTGCAGGGTTGAATGTTTTTTGACATTCTCCCAGCGGTGGTCACTTTAACAGGCTGGACAGTACAGAAGAGGAGTGCTAGACAAGAAGAAAGTATTGGAAAATCACAGGGATATATTGCACAGGAGGACTGTTAACCTTTGATACAAAGCTTTGGTATTAGGGAGGCAAGCTGTAAAACATAAATCATTTTTTTTCCATTTTGCTTGAAAAAGGTTATTTGAAACCAAGAGAAGAGGTTTGGTTTTGCTCTGTCAAACCTCAGTGCTGACAAGGCCGTGTAATAACAATCAGGCTTAGTTCAGTTTATAATATTAACAAACCTATAGTTTTCTCAGATGGATGAAAGGAGGGGCTGAAGTCTGTACCAGAAAGTAGGCATGTATCAGGATTATGTCATCAAATAAAATAGTTCATGCCTGACATAAATGAAAATTACACCAGAAGACGAAAACCTGTAGCTTAGAAGATAAATAAAATAAAATAAATTAAAGCATGTTGATAGAACAAACGGTTCACAGTTTTAGACCCATTATTAGTAACAGGGGAACATTTTTGGCTGTATCACACACCAGACCTATGACTAATCAGCAGCTTACACATTCATTTGAAAGAAATGGTTACTGATACTGTATGTGCGCAAAACTTTCCAATACTGAAATGAAGGTAGTTTCACAAGCCACATTACTTATAGATCAAATGCAAGCATTTGCATGCACACATAAACACACAAAGTGACACAAGTGCAGGCACACATGGTTCTCTAAAGATGTTCTGGCTCTAAATGGCTTTTCCATTATTGAGTTTAGAAGGGACAGCCTATCTGGGCCCAGATGTTAATTGCATTAGATGCTTCCTGAGAGCGCCAGAGCCGAGCCTGACTGATAGAACAGAAGGTAGAGAGGGAGGAATATAATATAATAATATAATATAATATAAAAGAATACCACTGTGATACAGAGAGAAAAAGTACAAAGACACAGAGCGCAGAACTCATTTCCTACTGCGACTTTTAGATGTGTTTAGTAATTGTGAAATAGGAAGTCTTGTATTATTTCAAAGTTTTCTCACATATTAAACTGTTTCAAGACAGTATTTTATCCCGGGAATAACCCTGCTGCTTGCCACACATCTTAGGCAGTGTGCAATATACGCTTATAATAAAAAAAAAACAACAACAGAAAAACGGGATACAAAGGGGTCAGATTTAATTTTTGTAGAAGGTAGAAATTATCATAGGAGATAAAGGGTTCTGTAAATCTCTTCACAAATCCTCTGACTATGTACACAATATTTTCTAAGAAGACAAAGGCATTAACATTCAATACAAAGAAAGTTGTGTCAAGGGAGTTAGGACTCTTCAATTCTAAGTATATGCTACGTTTAGCTAACATGGTAGCAAATGCAGCAAGTCAGCCTTGTATTTTTAAAACCGGCCTTCAACATGAGGCAAAACAATGATAACAATCACGGCGGCACATGTTTACTAAAGTGTCAGGAACTTCAGGAAGGGTTTTTAAAAAAGCAAGCAGAATTAATACCCAGCTCATTTTCCTATGTTTTCTTTAGCCAGGAATTAAAAGATGTAGTAAGTATAAAATATAAATGATTTTGTCTTTCAGGGTAAGTCATCTTCTCTAACGCAGTATTCTTAGTTAGTTTAGGTAAAGATATGTAGTGAGTTTGGCACCATATCTGAACAGACCATCTTTTGATATACCAAATGTACAAGGTTTCCAAAGCTTCCAAACGTCTATTCAAAGTGCTGGTCACAAAAAGAGACCAGGACCTTCTTGCATTCCACATTTTATATGAAAGCTGAATCTAAAGTAGGGTTAAAAAAAGAGGTAAATGTTTCAAATATGGATAGAGACTGACAAAAGTTTTAATGTAAAATGTTGTCTGTTTCCAGATTTTTTATGAGGAAAGTACAGCAGGGTTTCAAATGTTTTGGGAAGGACATATGCAAAGGGTTAGGGTTATGCCATCCAGCTCTGCTTGGACATTAGAATAAGGGTACATTGAATTAGCAGTATCTGTTTGAATGTGACCAGGAGGGTTAATTTCATCAACATAGAATCAAAAATGTATTTAACAAGCATTGACTTTAGTAAAATGCAAGGGTATACCGCCCCTGTCTGCCATTCAGATTTATACCATGGAGGCCAATAAGAGCTAACATTTAAAGACAGGTTAACAAAAAGCAGCGTAGAGATAAAAGCATGTGACAAGATATAGTCGAAATTGGGACCAGAAGTTTTATCATCTAAAACATTTGGCATAAAGGATTAGTACCTTGATACTTGCAGTTTCCATAAAAAAATGGAAAATATAAAAAAAATGCATGACATTCTGTCTCCATGCTGAGTAGTTGAAGTAATAGGAGGCGAATTTTGGCAATCTCACTTTCTATGAACCGTTGAGAGAAACTGTTATCATCAGGCAGCATGACTAAGCCTGTGTCTTCACTAAGGGGGGAACTTCAACTCTCTGCCTAAGCAGCATATACTGCAGAGCCAAACTACCTCACATTCAGAAACATCAGGGGAAAACCAAATTCTTATTTCCTGAGCTCATTGAACCATGAAATAGGATTGGGAGTAAGACATGTCCTAGCTGTACTGTGAATTTTATGGCATTATAGTAACACCCATGTTAACTGTGTCACTTTTACTCAGCCAAACTGACAAACCCTTCATTTCTTTACAGGTGAATTTCTAACCTTCATAGTGAAAGAAAACTAAAGACACAATGAACACCACAGTCACACAACCATCGAGCACCACAAACTCAACCGTGTGTGTTAAAATTAGCGACAGTGCCATCAGTGACTTTTTGATGTCTGTTTACATTATTGCTTTTATATTTGGTTTGATCTTCCATGTTCTGACCTTGGGCCCAATATACCAACAAGTGCGGCGGCAAAATGTTCTGGGCATCTTCCTGCTCAACCTGTCCCTTTCTGACATGCTCTTCATCCTGACTATGCCCCTTTGGATCAATTATTACCGAGAGGACCACCACTGGCGGCTTGGTGCTGTTTCCTGCAGTGTTGCTGGCTTCGTCTACTACTCCAACATGTACATCAGCCTTTTCCTGCTCTGTAGCATCTCCATAGACCGCTGCCTGGTGGTCACATTCCCACTCCGCTCCAAGACCCACCGGACATCTCGTTACGCCTGGGCACAGTGTGGGGCTATTTATGCTGTGGTGATAACTCTGCACATCATGGTTCTTATCAATGACAATCTCACTGACGCCCATGATGAGCACAACAACAATGACCGTTGCTATGAGACTTACCCCATTACCAAAGCTGTGGCCTTGTTCAACCTGGTCAGAGTGGGCATCGGCTTCCTGCTGCCCCTGCTGGTGTTGGCAGTGAGCTATTGGAGGGTGCTGGCCACTGTGGGCCAGAGTCCTGGCCTGAGCGCACAGGCTAAAAGGAAGGTCCGCATGCTGTCCTTTGGGGTAATTGGGATCTTCTCCATTTGCTTTGCTCCATATCATATTCTCCTGCTCATCCGCTCACTTGTCTTCTACAGCAGTGATGACGAATCACCTCAAGGGAGTTACTGCCAGTTTGAACAAAAAATGCATTTTTTATTCTCATGTACACTTTCACTGTCCAGTCTGAACTGCGTGGTGGACCCTGTGTTGTATGTGTTGGTCAGTAACGGAGTGCAGGAAGATGCAAAACTGTGCTGGAGAAGGCATAGAAGGACACAGACAGACTGTGCTTTAACTGCGTACAATGGACGAACGTCTAATAATCCCCTTATATGAAAAGTAAGTGTGTATGTGTGTGTGTGTGTGTGTGTGTGTGTGTGTGTGTGTGTGTGTGTGTGTGTGTGTGTGTGTGTGTGTGTGTGTGTGTGTGTGTGTGTGTGTGTGTGTGTGTGTGTGTGTGTGTGTGTGTGTGTGTGTGTGTGTGTGTGTGTGTGTGTGTGTGAGCTGTTTAAACTTGTGGCTTTATTTTCAGAGGGTAGCGAGAACAGCAGGAATATATACATCCCATAATCAACCGTTGTACAGCCAATCAGGTTTTGCTATTTTGTCCCTCATATCCTCCACGATGTCTGTGTGTGTGTGTGTGTGTGTGTGTGTGTGTGTGTGTGTGTGTGTGGGGGGGGGGGGGGGGGGGGGGGGGGTTGAATTATATGCATCTCCTTGCTCTGTAATTGGATTGTATTCCCAGGTTCTGTTCTCTCAAGAGGTCTTCAGAGGCAGCCACTTCTGGTTCCTGGCTGGACCCTGTAGGAGTTGAAGAGCACTTGTGTTTTCCTACCAATCTATACAAGGATATTGTGATTGTGATTGTGTGTGCATGTCTGAAGCATGCAGAAAAATTATTGTATTACCATGACCATGTACCTTGTCTTAATGTCGGCAAATGCCATGTTGAATGTAAATCCAAATAAAAAGGTGGTTTGAATAGGTGCTCGGCTTTTAGTTTGTTTATGCAGAAAATTGGAAATTGTATCCAGTTGGCATTTTTTACATATCCACAGGGTTGAAAGGGAATGATAAGCCCATAAACGCACTTTCCAATTTGCCTCAAAAAATATTTTTTGTAATAAATCCAGCACAGCTGTGTGCTGCACAGGTTTCAAGTGGGCAAACACTGTAATCAGAGACCAGTGTATGTGTCATAGGGAAGAAAGCATTATATCCACCGTAGTGTCTGAAAAGGGTTACAAAAATAAATGCATTGAAAAAAGAACCAAAAAAGTGAGAAAGGAAATAAAGAAGAAAATAGAAAGTAAGTGAATTGAAAACAATAAGGCTGTAATTGCTTTTTTTTTTATTTGCCCATTATCCATACGATGGGTCTCTGATCTTCTCTTCTCTTCTCTTCTCTTCTCTTCTCTTCTCTTCTCTTCTCTTCTCTTCTCTTCTCTTCTCTTCTCTTCTCTTCTCTTCTCTTCTCTTCTCTTCTCTTCTCTTCTCTTTAAAGAGATCGGGAGGAAAACAAGCTCATTGTGCAATATTGATAATAACAGTAGTAATATTCTAAATGCATTTTTTTTTACCACCTAGTGTTGTAGTTTTATTTAATGTATTTATGTATTTTAACAGAGACAGTGCATATTAATAATCACTTCTATAATGTGCCAGAATTAGCTAAGAGCTATTATCTAAGAAATATTTTTAGTTCTAATATATCTTCTGTGCCAAAAACATATCTTGTCCAAAAACAATGATTGATGAGTCATTTGGTCCGTTATTATAATGTACTCTCGCACTGCATATTAAACAGCCTTATGCCAGGAATACATACCCAGCTGTTTAAGGAAATCAACTTTCGTAGACAGTAAGGGACCAGAAACAGATTAAGGAAGTTGGAAAGTATTCAGAGATGGATAAAGCATGGAAAATAAACAATGGTCCCAGCCTTTGAAAATAACACTGGTGAGGATTAATCTTCCAAATCAGAATCTTGGTTTTCATCCGGTTGGTCTGTTTGCTGAAGAGAGAGTGAAGAAGAGAGAAAAAAAGAAGACCCTAATTAATTTGTGAATTCATGAAAGGCTCCCAAAAGATGTCCTTTCTTCACTCTATTATGTCCCCTCAATACTCTTACCAGTCAGAGCTTGAGGCAATTTCAAGAAGAACTACTTGAAAAAGTGATTTGACTGCAAAGGCAGTCAAGTTTGAAGAAATTACCCAAAGCTGCAGTCCATCATCTTGTGGCATAAGGCCCAAGATATTACAGATCCATTTTCTCTAGACTCTAGCTTTTAATGACCTAACTCAGACTGTAGCCGTGGAAAATCAATGCGCTTCATTGATTAGCTGTTTTCACTCACAGGCTCATAATGCAGGGTAGGTCAGAATGAAGTTAATTCTAGACTGAAGTTATTTGAGTGTTTAGTTCAGTATTGTGATACATACAAAACAGCACTGAATATAAAGTATTTGTTTATTATCACTTCCATGAATCCCCGCTAATTAGAAAAAATATACTGCTGCTCTCCTGCTGCCTTGTCATAATGAAGCAGCAAGTCTCAATAATCAAACTCAATTTGTCCTAATGCATTTCTGAACCACAACACCAAAAGTGGTCTATCAATAGATTTGATGCTTCACAAAGCAGGCTTAATTTTCAACATGACTAATCCATCTATCTATCTATCCATCTATCTATCTATTTAAAATAAATATTAAATTAAGAAATGACGCTTCATTTATCTATACTCCCAATAGTTTTGGGCACCATTGAGCATGTTGAAATGTATAAAAGTAACAAAATAAAGACACATTTCCTTACAGTTTTAATTCACAGACAGAAACAAACTCAACATTGCTTTCACATCGAGTAGATGTATATTTAGACGTTCTTTGCAGTTTTTGAGGTTCTCTGTTGTGCTTGCATGTACTTGTTGTTAAACACAGTAGACGTAACCACAATTTATATATACGTATGCCATGGTACCCAAACAGCAAAGAAATGTTATTGACGTGAGGGGACGGTTGGCATCAGCAGCATTGTTTGGGGAGCCGGGGTTTATTTTCTAAAACAAATGCTACACTGCCAGTTGGCTGACCAACCAAATTGTATTTTGGCATTTAAGAGTGGGCTGGTGGGTTATTATGATCTCCCCTGCACCATGATTGTGTTTTTTCAATCCTTCAACAAAACAGTAGAAAAATACGTATTATAAATCAAAAGCAACAATAGTTATGTAAACTGCAGAACTCTTAATAACCAGGTCACTTTTTTTCACAACAGCAAGTTCTTTGGTGGGCTTTTCCACAGAAGACATGTGCAAAAATAGATGTTATAGTCAAGCTTTGACACAAAAAGCATAAATCATAATTGATGGTGTCTTTATTCTTTATACTTTGAATATTAGGTTTATATGTTTCTCAAGACCCAACCACTAAGATGTAATGTATAATGCATTATGATTTGAAATTAATTCATTTTTTTTACAGAGAGGTCTGAAGGTCACTGTAAGGCTGCTGATTTTTCCTCCCGGTGCTGTACACTTCATTTCTGTTCCACCCAAGTCCATACAAACAAATACAAATGTACATACATGCACATACAAACTTGTTAATCCATGTGAACAGGTCACATACAAAGTGAAACCAAACCACAGAGAATAGCTACTACAGTATTACAATAAATTAGCAGGCAACATTATTTAAAGTGTTTAAATATGTAATATAAGCTAGGTGATGCAATATTAGGGATACACATCTGTTTTTAAGCACAGGCATTCAGCAACAAGGACATGGAAAAATAATCTGGTAACTTTATGTATACTACGGGATGCAATCCAAGTCTGGGGAAGAAGAGTTCATTGTACGGTCAGCTCCCTGAACATTTGCTGTTTAACCAGGCCCTGCAGCCAGTGGAGCCAACCCTGGGTTGAGCCTCCAGCATGTCTGCTTCACAGCTCTGTTGGCCTGTTCAAAGCTGCAGGATCTGCTTAGTGTCTATGCCAGCAGCTACTCCGTCCAACAAAAACACAGGGATCCCATTTGAGGCTAAATCATCTTCCTCATCATCCTGAACTACAGTCTGGTATGCCTTTTTGTCACAAGTGGCCTTATTTAGCACTTACTCTGGTGACACAATGCAAGAGAGGAACAAATGTCACAAAACACTGGAAAAAAAGGGTGGTTTGAATAAAGTAATTCAATGCAAATTCAAAAAAGACTCCTGATATTGCTAACAAGACCCACTCATCACTTGTCCAGGGATGTGAGTCAACAGCAGTAGTGAACTGAAGCCAATGGTCTGCAGCTTGTAAAGGTCGCTGTGAAAACGCTCTTTGCACAAAAAGGTTTGTGCAAAGTAACCTTGCACAAAAAGGTTACTGGTTTTTCAAATTCAACACTGCATCTGGGTTACAACCACATGCCATGAGTGATGTAGGTCAATGTTGCGTAGGTAGGACTGATGGTTCTTAAGCTTTCAGACAGACGGTCGGACGGAGGGACAGAGAGACAGACAGATTCCTTGCTTTTTGTGACAGAGAGAGAAGCTACAAGACACTCAAGTCTTGTGTGTTAGTTTAGGTCTGTGTGTTGTGTAAGATTAAGAATTTGCCTTGTATTACTGGACAACTTAGGCATTATCATCGTTGTTAGGGGTGCAGCTGATAGCTTGTGGGCAAAGACCGGGCACTTGATGTCAGGCGCCGCTACAGCCATTGTATCAAATAGGGCATTGTCTAAAATCAGCTCCTGGACGACACCCTCTCTACCATCTCCCTCTGACGATGACGACAAGGACAGAGGTAGCCTTTCAGGTGCATGCGCACCTTGCTGTGCAGTGAGGCATAGATGAAAGGGTTGTAACAAGCAGAGCTCATAGCTACTAAATGACAGCAGACTTGTAAGACATTTATGTAGCGCTTCCCTATGATATGGAAGTCTGGGTCCAGGTCCAGCATCAGGTTCAGCACCTACAGTGACAAGGAAAAAACTGGCTGTATTTAATTGCATTTACACATTCTCGTTAAATAAGGAGCAAGAGAGAAGATTAGTTGAACTAAAAATGGTTCGAAGTTTGGCTTCAGTTATACATCTCAGAATATCAGAATATTACAGTCTGGATCAAGGACTCACCTGCAGAGGCAGCCAACACAGTGCGAAAGCCAGCACTGAGGCCACCAGCAGTGAGAAGGTCTTCCTTCTCCTCTGGCTCCATCGTTGCTGGCTGTTTGATGGCTCCCCAGGCACTGAATAGCGTTTTAGGCTAACAGTGATGGCGCAATAGGATATGCTGACTGACATCAGCGGGATCATATAGGAGGCAATGAGGGTGAAACAGGAGTAGAGCAGCCGCTGATTGCCAGTATGAGGCCAGAATTCTTCACACACTACGAGGTTGATGCCATTGGGTCGCAGGTCCATGTAGCGTGTGTAAAGGAACTGAGGTGCAGCTAGGGCCAGAGATAAAAGCCAGACACCAAGACTCACTGCACCACAACTCCACACAGAGATCCTCCTCCGTACTGGGTGAGCTGAGACAGGAAGGAAAATTTAATAAAAGAAAACCAAAGCAATACAGTATTACTCATATTTAAACGGCGAATAAATGTTAGATTTGCATTGTATTTAACATATTTTAAATGATTCTGACAACCAAAGTATTTGTGTTCCAAATTACGTATTTTTTTGTTTTTAGCATGCATTCATGTCTTTTTGTTCACCATAGGGTTGCAAAGAAACACATTTTTTAATTCTGCAGATAGCAGGTTCTCATGAGTAAAAAAATGTTTAATGTCCCGTACCCACAACAACGTAGCGATCCACAGCAATGGCAGTAAGTGAAAGCACAGATACGAACACTGTCGCACATTGCAGCAAGGGGACCAAATGGCAGAGGGCTCTGCCAAAAGCCCAGCCACGACTGTCGAAGGCATAAGACACAGTCAGTGGAACACAAGTTAAACACATCAGCAAGTCTCCAGCTGCTAAGTTACTGATGAAAAAGTTGGTGGCATTGTGTAGTTTTTTGTCTGACAAAATGCAAGCCAACAGGAAGGAGTTTCCAACACCAGCCACGGCGACTACGAGGGAATAGAGAGGCAGGAAGAGAGGTTTGAATCGAAGAAGAAGCTCTATGCCTATGAACATGTCCAGGGGGTCACTGTGGTTGTGTCCTTGGCTTATAGTGCCTTTTAGTCTTTCTTGTCCTGTTTCATGGCTTGTGTTACCATCAACACCGAAATCCCCATTTGTGAAGATGTCCATGTTGCTGGAGGCCAACCTTGAAAGAGAAAGAGAGAGCATAATCAACAATTAATCAATAGGTACTCAAATAAGTAATCAACTTCAAATTTCTGGTTATTAAGTTAATCAAAATGTAATCTATCAGAGACCTAAGAGACACTTTGATCGATAACAGTTTACAGTCATTTGTTTCATTAGAGGTTTTCTTGTATTCCAGGTGATTTCCAGTTGAATACTGAATAAAACAGGCCTCTTATTTCTCATTTTGAGGACAAAGTTACCATGTTTATGGAAAGTCAAGTGGAGAAAAACAAAATGTAGATAAAGGTTTTCAATTATTTGGGAAGCCTATATATTTCTGCCATCTCCTAAAACCAAAGATAATTGAATGGCTGGACAGGTCTACTGCAAGCGTTTAGTAACTGGCCCTTCAAAGGCTGGGCAAGCACGTTAAAGTGCGATGGCTACAACAATTTGGACGGGAGCATTTCCTTTGCAAGAGTAATATCTCCCACAAAAACCTTCCATAGTCAAGGAGCTTTTGTGGAACACCCATAACAAGCCTTTTAAAAATATGGTGATGTCATTAAGCTTCGTTGGTGGTAGGCTACAACTTGAGCCCCGTGAATACTACATTAGCTTGCTAGCGTATGTATATACTACTTAGGTTTTTTTTGTATATACCTTTTTACCCCCCCCCTTTTTTTTCTACACTCTTATCTATTTATGTTATATGTTCTTGTTTATATTTGCACTGTGGGACTGCCAGAAACGGTATTTCAATGTTCTGTATGTATAACACATATGGAAACTTTGACAATAAAGTGGTCTTTGACTTTTGACTAGTTTGCAATGTCCCAATGGTAAACAAACAGCTAGCACTGGATTACGTTGATACTAAAGAAAACTCAAAATATGATGATTCTCAGTCAAGTTCTGGAATAAGGCGTTGTGATGGTTTCCAAACGGATTCATGGAAGTTTCTTCGAGATGGACATTGGTGGATGATATCATGGAGAAGTGTAAGTCATTCTGTTTGTAAAAATAGAGTATGTGCGTCGTGTTTGTGCGTTTAGATTTGAGACTGGTATTGATCCTTCTAATAATCTTTAAAACCCCTGGTGTTTGGTCTGAGGCCTTTCAGCTTTTGTATGACTCACCGCTGTGAGTAAATATGTCAGGAAAAGTATTGTTTTTATCCAAAAGTCAGGAAAGAAATGCTCTGAAAGTGACTATTTTGATATGACAGTTAGCAATGACACAAAATCCGTATGTAGGGGGAATATTTGTTATCCTCTAGCTTCGTTTCATATAATATATATATATATAATATATATATAATTAGTTATGTTTATTCCTCTGCTTGCAGATGCTGTTTATTTGAGTTTAAATAATGAAACTGTTCTGGAAAAAGGTGAATTCTACAGGCAGACTTTTAATATGCGAGGAAAAGCTGTGTTTGAGCATAAATGACTTCTCATAATGAATGCTTTTAAGATTTACTTACTTGTCTGGAGGGTCATCAGAGATGATTTCCTTTTTTTTGTGCCCTAGTGCTTTGTGAGGATGTATCATACATAAGACCATACGCAACTGTGTTCCTTTGCCTTGAGAGAGCTGAGAGGGTAATTCAGCGGGACAATCTTAAACAAATTTGGTATTGAATTGTCAAGAATTTTGAACTGAGTTCTAGTATTTTTCACTAACTTGAAATGCTAAAATGATTTTGTTTTGCAATTAATCATTTAAGTAGATTAGTATTTTAATACTATTGTTACTTTATGCTGAACAAACACTATGATCTTATCACAACAGCAATGCTGCCAAATGAGAAGCATGAAAACAAAACCAGTTTTGGCTGGTTAATATTTCAACTCTATGCATATCAACTTTTATCCAAAAAAGGAAAGGCATAATTTATAACATTTATAACTATCCATCTGGCCATCTACTAAAACTGTCTTCATTTTCCTCTTAAATTCAAATGTGTTAAGTATTGTGATGCCAAATTATGTCAGGGGCATATGAGTATAAAGTGGGGCGACTAGTTGCATCTTAAATACATATTGTGAAGTCTTGTGACGGCATCTTGCACTGTAACAGACTTTCCCAGTGACAAAATCTGTGCTCAGACAAATGTATAAACTCTTGTGCTATTACTCAAAATGACCTCTGTGATGTTACATTAAGTGTTTTCAGAAGCACATTTGGTGAGAATGACACACACACACACACACACACACACACACACACACACACACACACACACACACACACACACACACACACACACACACACACAGACTCCCTACTGAAAACAATACCAACTGAGCTTTCCCTTCAAGTGAAAATGTTTTATATTTACTTTGGTAAGTAAAGATTTCAAAACATCAGCTTTTAACAAAAACAAGGCTGGTTACTCCAACTGCCATGCAGCCCTTACATCTCTCCAATCAAGCACCTAATGAGTTGTTTGTTGAATGCTAACAAATAAAAAGCCATCTTAGTCTTCTTTAGAATTGTTTGCTTAAACTCTACCAGCACGGACAGAACATGAACCGTAAGAACATGTTTCACATCTAGAGAAATATACACAGGAGCTAGTGGAACAGTGCCTATCTTAAACAGATTGTTTGATGGATATGTTACGCAGTAGGATTGTCTTTTTTATTCACCACATGTGAAGCACATTTTCATGCAGCGGCCTTGAAGTAGCTGTTTTCCATCAATCTCTGACCTTTAAGCTTTGGCAGTTTATGCTTAAAACAACTGCCTCTGTCCTCTGAGTAAATCCCTGCTTGCACTTCAAAAAAATGTCTGATGTGTTTCAGTCCTTTTGTTAATGTCAACTTCTCTTTCTTTTAAAAAAAAAATTGACAAATAGATTTGCTCTCTCCTGGAGGATTTTTTATATTTGTTTTTAAAGGTCTGTGTGAAAATGCAGTTGAAAGTAGATATTGATTGAAAAGTCTCGAGAAAGTTCCTGAATGCAATCCTGTTACGCTACAAACTCTTCTGTCCGATGTTGCAGGTTTTCACCAGCACATGAACAACCTAAAAATGTTTCTGGAGGACCAAACTGATATGTTTACTTTGTCCAGAACAGATCGTGTCCTGCTGTGTCTAAACAGATAATGACTTGCTGATTTGCCCTTCTGCATTAAGCACATACTGTAATGAAGGTTAAAAGCATGTCCTGTTTTTATATGCGTAGAATCGGCACAGAATAGAGTGATACTTAAAGCAGCATATCCTGGTTGAAATTAGATTATTGTTGGACAATAAAAAGGTGAATAATACTTCACCTGTGTGATATTTGGGAGAAGTATCACTTAGAGGACCCTTTTTAAATAGTTTTAAGATTTCTAGAAATCATCAGAAAAATGCAATATGATTAAGAGCAACTTAAAAACTGAAAATGCCTGCGCCCATCTGGACAGACCGGAAAGCACTGTAAGAGTCATGTTCTTTGACTTCTGCAGTGCGTTAAACCATCTTCTTTGGTGTCGTGTGCTGGGGCAGCAGGCTGAGAGTAGCAGACGCCAACAAGATCAGCAGGATCATCAGGAAGGCTGGCTCAGTCCTGGGGGTCCAACTGGACTCTTTGTTGGTGGTGTCTGAGAGGAGGATGCTGAGTAAACTGCATAGTATCCTGGACAACAACGCTCACCCTCTCCACCAGGTGCTAACCTCGTACAGAAGCACCTTCAGCAACAGACACATTTCCCCCCGATGTAACACAGAATGCCAGATGAAGTCCTTCCTTCCTGTGGCCATCAGACTGTTTAACTCATCTACCTCAGGTCAGAGGAACAGTGGAGACACTGTGTCCTGAGGCCAAAATGTCACTTTATCCAATTCCACTGTATCACTTTATTTAGTTTATACTTATTTTATTTTTATATATGCTGCTAAATTGCAGAGTGTGTATTGTGTATATTGTATATACCTACTTATTAACTGTAATTTTGTTGCATTTACTTACTTAATTTTATGTTAGTTTGATTTTACCTCTCACTTTGTATTACTTTCCCACTTTTGTACTGCAACTGTTGCACAGCAATTTCCCTCGGGATAAATAAAGCTTCTTAAATCTTGAATTTTGAATCTTGAAATGCCACATGCACCAATTGTGAGCATTCATGCCTTCATTAGGGAGACCTGAGCCAGACTGTGCTTCACACATCTAGCTATTGTTACACAACTAAAAGCCAATACCGCGTACCAGTTTCATAGTTCACTGAGAACACTGTGTGCAATGTCTCCAAGGGGGGGCATTATGCCAAACAAAGAGTCAGCTTCCCTCTGTGTTTTGTGTAAGAGTCACAACCTGATTTGTTTTTTCTCCGTCACATTCAGAAACAGCAGTTTGCAATTTGTTATGAGTCATTAATATTCCTGCTTGCCCAGTTGCCTATTCAGAAAGGAATCTGGGTCAATTTAAAGTGTTTTGTCTTGTTTTTATGTTTTGAGACGAGTCATTCTTTCCCTGACCAGACTCTCCTGGTGGAGGTTAAACCTCAGGCATGGGCTTTGATATTGCAATTTTGATATGATTCACAATATTGAAGGGAATGATAAACCATATTGTCATCGTTTCCTTTTTTGTGGAGGAAAATCTGAAGATAAATTACTGAAATGCAGAATACCTTTATAATTTAATTGGATTATTCTATTAACATTAACTTGATTCTATACATAGTTAGATAAGAAGTGCTTTATAGTGTATTTTTACAATGTATAGTAAAAAGGCTAAATTCATACTTTTTTTTTTTTTTTACTAGGATGAATAAAAACACATCAAACCGCTGTGTTTACAGCATTTATCAGGTTGTACTAACATACTTACTTATTGCTAGTTTTCAAAATAATCGCTTACCAATGATACATTAAAGGTGCACCGCGTAAGATTTTTAGTAGTTTATTTCCAGAATTTACGCTGCCCATTCACAAATGTTACCTTTTTCATGAATACTTACCACCACCACCAAATTCTAAGTATTCATTATGACTGGGGAAATTGCACTTTTCATACATGAAAAAGGGGATCTTCTCCGTGGTCCGCCATTTTGAATTTCCAAAAATAGGCATTTTCAGCTGCAAACCTTACTGTACTTTGGTTAAACTAGTAAATATTGGTTTATTATTTAGTATATATTCATGAAAAGGTTAAATTTGGCAACATGCAGCACAGTTTCAAAGAGCAGCATAGTTGCAGTATCCATTCTGGTCACATTCTACACAGTGCACCTTTAAAGCATTGTATGTGTGTTTCTCCTTTTTATCAATGGAACAGAAAGATTTCTGAAAATGTTCTCACTAAAAGCAGGGTTATGATTATCATAAGTCTGAATAATGCTAAGTTTGTTAGACTAAACATTGGTAAAGGTTTTTGGCTTTTTTAACTAGTGGCCTGTCTACACCACAATAAACCTGGTTAAGAAAGGTGGTGAAAGGCCAACCAAGGTTTTCCATCCCATCATTATGCGAATAGATAATAATACATAAATAATAAATAATTCAGATGGTTGATAAAATCTTAAACAGATGGATCCACTCCAGCGATTCAATATCAAACCATCCTAACCTAACTATTACCTGCTCAGCAGCACTCCCCACTTTAGTTTTGCATCACTCAGTGGCAGGCTGCATTCTGTCATCGGTTTCTCATTTGCTATGCACAGGTCCATGATTAACAGCAGGAATATGTTTTCTGATCCCATCTGGTCTCACGGCGTCTACATTATCTGACAGCTTAGAAGAAATTCATGTATGCCTAGTAACGCTGTTGCCATGGCTTTTGTGGAAACCTTCCAGACTAATTCATGAATCGTGATGAGAATTGAGAGCTCTCAAAATGCTAAACAGGAAGAACGACTCTAGACGACTCTCTAAATCTATTTTCTCTCCTCCCTTTTGCTGTCCTTACATGTGCTCATTATTTGCTCTCTCTGACTCCACATGACATTTCCTAACCCATGCAGTTCGTATCAGTTTTGCATTTCCATCATTCTTAGACTTCTAAGGCATCCAAAGAGAGCTAAGGGCAGAGGCTACACACATGAGGTTGAATTTCATCATATGAAATTCTGATGAGATGACTTAATGGTGCACCTCATTATTTAAATTGAACATGCATTTGGTTCATTATTGAAATTGAAAATGATTGAGGCCAGGTCCTTTTCATTCTGCATTATTGCTAGAGAGGAAAACAGAAACCTGTTGCAGTTGAGACTGGAATAGTACGGCCCTTAGCTTTTCAATTATTTTCACCTATGCCGGCATGTTTTTCTGTCAGTTGTGCATACATAAACAAATGTGCCATGTCTTCCAACTCTGCGTCTACTCTCCTGGGAATTTATAACAAGGAGGAGTCTTAGCATAGAGAAAGAAACATCCCAAAACGTAATTTAATTTAAGAAACAAAGATGACAAAAGTGCCTCTGTGAAATGTTTGGCATGTGGATATGATATCAATTTGTTTGCACATTATATGGGATAAATAAAGAGATATTGCTTTCCATGTTCCATTGTTGCATAAAACTAATGAAGGAAATGATTTAACTAATTCTAATATCCTAAGACTTTTTAGTGTGCATATTTCTAATGATAGTCCCTCTCATTAACTATCCCTCTTTCGCACTGTGTTTATCCTGCATGATGATATCACAAGGACGCTGAAAGACAATTACATTACCTATCCTAATGCATTTTTTTTTTAGGCAGCACAGAACACAAACACCTGCCTCCTGGGGGACAGACTTGTGTTTTGTGTACTATCTATCACCTCAACCCCGTACGGAGTTTCTCACTGTTTACTGCGTCACCTGCTCACCATCTTTGCTCCTGTTATGATGTCTCCGGTAGTTAGAGGTTTCGTCTATTTGAATTTATTTCTGTGATCAGCCATGTGAATGGATGGTAGAACCTACACATTTGTGAAATGTTGAACATTTGAACTGGGTGTTGGCAATTAATAAGGGAATGGATAAACACTCAGACCCACTAATACTAAAACTAAACAGAATCGATAATCAAATTCCTATTAATTAAAAGAGTTTTAACTCCTAAGATGATAGGTTGATGTATGTATGATGCATATGATTTATCAGACACAACAGGACAATAGTTGTTGCTCTTTTTAACATTGGGTAACACATTATTGTCACTCAACATGACACACTCCACAGCTGAGATGTTTTGTGGGTGTTTTAAAGTGAGTACAGGACATTTCACACTGCAGCAAGATTTTTTTCCCCCCCAATCTGCAGGGCTAATGATCAACTGCTGGCTAAATGTTATTATCTTCTGCTGACCCTTTCATTAAGACAGGTCAAAGCCACTCTAATAGCATCGACTCTGCCAAGAAACAACCCATCACAATTTGAGACGCACACAATTGGACAAGTGAACTGAGTAGAAAAAAAGAACGCAAAAGGGCTTAAGGTTAGCTGTGTTAGATTAAACAGCAGTGGGAGTGTATATTAATGCATGTCCTTAAAGATATACAAGTTATGCTTCCCCAGAGTTTTGTTGACATGTTAATGCACAATGCTTCAGCAGTGTTATTCTTTTCCTGATGGCTGTGTTCTTGTTTGTCTTCCAGATTTGATTTTCAGAGCTGATAATGGCTTGATGTTCAGCCTTCAGCTCCACTAATCTGGCAGTGCCCCCTTTTGGTCTTCATTCACCCTGACAGGATGCACACAGATGCTGAGTGCCACAGATTACCAGAAGCAATTCAATTCTAACTTTTCAAATGACATCTTTCGTAGGAAATTGTCTGAAAAAGAACATGCCAAAGAAAAATGTACTTGAGCTTTTGGAAGGGTACACTTTTCTTTCAGAGAATTATATTCACCAACACCATTTATAAAATATCTGGGGAACGAGTATGCTACCCAGATGCATTCAATGTATGGGAGACACCGCAGTGTGCATGTTCATGCCCTATCAATGTACCTGGTATCATTGTGTAAATGCTTTTCATTATTTTTCAGTGCTATTTATTTCATTGTATGTAAAGTCTACGAATGCTGCTATTTGCAATTCATTTGATTAAGGTTTAATTCAGGTTCTCCAGCCCCTGCACAACAAAACTTTCGCATATGATGATTCTTGTGAATAACCTGAAATGTCAATAGATTGCATTCACAATATTGTAACTTCTTGCAATCAGAACACATTGAATTATACATAAAAGGTTAAGATTGAATATACTGCCTGTGAGCAAGGTGAGGCATTGCAATTTTAGTGATAATAGAAACACACCAGATGCATAAAATCATGGCTATATTTTGATTGCAATCAGAGCAAAATTATTATCATTTGTTGGTAAATCAGTAAACACATAAAAGTGCTTGCACACTATAAGTTAAGGGTCACTTTTTGAAAAGAATTTATCATAAAGCATACTATTGAGATCAGCATCATCTTCTTAACTCCTAATTCATGCAGTTAATTGGAGAATATAGATGGAGTATCTTACCTGTGCAGATATTTGCATAAATATCATAAAATGTGCGCTCTTGAGAATATCCCGATGTGGTGTCACCCCAGTTGAGAAAATTAGCTTTTTTTTCTTCTTTTTTCTGTCGCCTTTGTTTTTTCCTTCCTTTTCTTTAGTTACAAATCTTACATGAATAGTCAGAAAAGCTTTCCGTCAGGTTATATATAGAAACACGCAGGGTAATGAGGAGTCAGACAGGAATGGTGTCTTCTCTCTCAGCACTGAGTGAGACTAACAGAGGGAGGGAGAAAAACTGGAACCACATAACCTCTCTCCCTGAAATCCTCATAAACGGTTCCCCCTCCCACCTATCCTTTACTTTGCCCGCAGCCACACACATTCACACGTCTACACACACAAAAACACACACTTTTGCATGAATCCCTTACAATGTGCTGTGAAGAGCTGTGCAGAGACCTATTATTTGCCCTTGCGGGAGAGGGCAATCTCTTTTGCATTATTTGCTGAATGCCAGCCTGATTGCCTGCCAATTCTTCAACACCTGAAAAGGAATGACAGAAAAAACGAGTAACCATAACAAAATCTGACATAGTTGTATTAACTTTGTTTTCTGAAGGGAAAAAGCTCTGTACATCACAAAGAAAAAATAATTGAAGATGCATACTTAAATGTAGGAGCAAGACTTCAGCTCAAATACACTTGCTGCCTCTGCAACAAAAAGTACAGCTTTACAAATCATTTACAGTCACATATGTGAAGCTCTGAGGTTGTGTACACCAAGCACTTGTGCTTTCACTCCTCTACTGATGCATATCTTTGTAGTGCCCTTTGTATTGTGATGGCTTCTCAGAGGAACCCCTGCTGGCACATTGACAGCTACTCAGTTCCTCCTTTCTCTTTCTCTCCCCCTCTTTCTGCTGAAGGTTGCTCCATATCGCTATTGTTGAATGCATGAGGAGGATCTGTCACTTGAGCTCAGATATCTACTCCATTCTACAACAACCAATTTACCCCACATCAATTCAATATGAGAAGGACCACTCAATAAAGCACACTATCCTTTCAAATGCATGAGAGCTCTGAGCATGCAGGTCTTTTTGTAAGAGCCTGAAAGAAAACTGAATGTTTGATTTGCGAGCCACTGTGGAGAACCTGAAGATAAAAGGGGGCTGAGATGGCACAGTTAGTAAGTATAAGTAAGATTTCCAGCTGCAGGACCAAAGCAGCACTTAGTCCAAAGGTAAAAAATAAACTCACTCAATGAAAAGTAAATAAACATAGGTTTGGTTGTTTGAAAATGTTTGATTTATTTACATGCACTGAGTTACTCCTAAAGTAATGTCTGGCCCCTTGGACTGAATAGTAATAATGGTGACCTCTTTTATCTGCTGTACGAGTGTGAGTGAGCGTTCAAGTACTGAGGTATTATCTGCCTTTTATTTAACATTTTTACAGGTGTGTTAAATATTTCGGAGAAATGTGACATAGAAGTGTCTTAAAAACTAAATATATACTGTATAGTAGTATTAAATAAATGAGTTTAATTGTGATTTCCTTATGTTGCCCTGAAGGGACTGAAGCTGCTCCTTACATCTAAAGTTACATAACTAAACCAGGTTATTTTACAGTATGTTTGAGTTTGATTGTCACTGAACTCTTAGGTTTTGTGGCTGTAGCACATTTGCCTTGCTAAACGTCAGTCTGTCATCACTTTGATTTGATGTCCCTGAAGGACACATTAAGTAACAAACAGTCATGGCAGATTAGTTCTGACCTCCATCTGTCTGTAGTCACCCTCCAGAAAAGAAACACTATAGGGAAAATGGAGGGAAACGAAGGGAGGTGACCATGTTAAGAGGATTAGTGGTTGAAGTGCAAGCAGAGAAGTGGTGTGTTTACTGTCGAGGGAAAAGAAGGATACATCTGTTGATAATGGCAACAAGCATGAACCACAAGAATGCAGTGCTATATGTGGAAATAACGCAGGAAGAAAGACAAGACAACAAAAATATCTATCAGTGATTCAAAAATATAATTTAAATGTACCTATACTTTAGATCAATATTCTGTGTTAATGTATTTAGATGTAATGCTTGGAATCCACCCTCCTCATTAAAGTGACACAGTGATATGCAAATCCACAGCTGGCCAAGCCTAACCCTAGTCCTAGGGGTGATGTGAAATGGCTGTTTCAGAGTATGTTTCTCTTTACTCCCTGTGGTTAGTGTGACAGCATTGCAGCACAGCAGTACAAACAGTACATAGACCAGTACAACCACCAAAAGAAAGAAGGCGAGTTCTCAATCAGAATCAGAATCAGAATCAGAATTAGAAATACTTTATTTATCCCAAACTGGGACGTTTTTTGATTGCAGCAGCGAAATACAAAAAGAAGAAGTTCTCATCTGAGCTCCATTTAACAGGAATTTTATTTCATTCTAGTAGAAACGATTTCAGTAAAAATAACTTTCCTTCTTCAAGCTGTGTAACCGTGCATGAATCACACACAACAGCAACTTCTGTACATAAAACTCCAGGCAAATATTTAATCACTTTCACCAATGCCAGGTTCATAGAACGATGGTAACACTCTCTCTTGGTGTTTCTTCAAGGGTGCATTACCATGATGCACTCATTTCCCTGATGGTGACCAACATCAACATGTTTGGAAATTATTGTCAGGCTGATTTTCCCAGATAATATCTTGTGCATGTTGTTTAACTTAGCCAAATTTGAATGTTTCCCCATCATTATATATAAATACTGATAGGTTATCAAATATGAATTGCTGCTATCTGCTGAAAATGTTCATGCAAAAAGTGAGTGATGGAGCCAGCTGGGGACAGAATAAGCAGGGACCTGTCCTACATCATGAGCAGGACATAGTTAGATGGTGAATTATTCTGCTTTCAAATGCTTCTATTAGCTCTGGCACTGTCCACTGCGGTTTGTTCTTGTCTAGTATGGCAGCGACTGGATGGAAGATCTCACACATGGCCTCATCTTACACTGCCTAATCATATTTGTCTTGTTTTAAGGAGTTGTTGCTTCCTGGTGAAACACTACACAGGCACTACAAGTTTTCTCAATTTAAAAGATCTGACATCGCAGGTATGTTTGCAATATCCTGACATTTTAAATTAGTGTTCCTTGCTGCTAGAAAATTGTGGTCCACTTTCAATTCATAGGCTTTATCACAGCTGGAGTCCTGCAGATTAAGTAGATTTCTTTTTGTATCTATTTGTGGAGATTTGTCCCTCACTGGTTTACCCTTATAGACAAGTGACTCCCACTGTCACAAGATGCACAATCTGAATGTCTATTGATTCACTACTTATTGAAAGGCCTGGCATCATATTGTGTTAAAATGTGAAGAATGATGCATGTTTTTTCACTGTATTGACATTGTACTATACTGTGTATGCTTCACACTGCAATTGACAATCCCAGTAAGCTACAGAAAAACATGTTTTCTTTCTACCTTCTGGGGAGCTATTTGTTTCTATACATTTTCATTTGAAAAGAAAATTAGCAGGCAGGTCTTGCTATTTTCAGGATGGTAGGCTGATGTGTAATCAGGCTATTCCCTCGGTCTTACCAGGCTAAGAATGTTATAGCTGTGTACGACGGGCAGCGTGTGGTCACAGTTGGCTGACTATTAAAGACAGAGTCGTGTTGAACATTTATCACAGCTCAGAACACCTTAAAGATAATTGGGCCTCCTATTAATGTCACTTTTAAACCAATTTGAGGAATAAGATAAACAGACTCAGGTACTTTTTATCCAGGATCTAGAGTTATACCCTAAATAACTTTGAAGAATAGACAAATAGGGCAGCACAGATCTGATATGATTCAAACAGAGCTCTAAATGAAGGCACTGATTGTACTAGCATGTAGAGTTTAAAAACAACAACAAACTGCTCCTTGTAAATTAAAAATAGATATATGAAGATCTTACCATTCAGGAAACGTGGTAGTCTGGTCAAATGTATACGCATAATCCTAAATGCAAATGGTGCATTTGTGAAAATCCCTTTTCCCTTTATCACTCTTGAGGTGACACACTCCTAGTGCTCTTCATTGCAGATGAATGATTGATTATACATAATTAATTGCTCTGCGGTCCATAGTTTACACGCCACCTCCATTATCTGTGTACTTTTGTGTTTGTACATCCCCTGTCTGTGTCTGTAGGCAAGAAAATAATAAAATGAGTCAAATGAGATGCCAGTAATGCATAAACATCCGTATTTACAGGCTTAATGAAGACGTGTACCTGAAAGTGATGGTGATGTTTTCTCTAGTGACAACTGTCTCCCAATTGAAACAAAATTAAGAACTGCCGATTTGATTTTTGCTGCTGCTTGTTGCATGGTTTTTTATGTATCAATTTGAAGAAATAGCCAATAATGGCCTACCCAGAAATAAAACATAACGATACAGTTGAATCACCAAGTCCCTCAAACAGTTTTAACAGAAACTGAAAATTATAATCATGAAAGATTCACTGCAGGAATGTTATAATGGCATTTCAAGGAGGTCAGTATATCAGTACTTCAATATTTCACTATGACAGTTGTGGGATTTGGAGCATGCATGTTTGTATATTCATTTTGTAAAAAATTAAACATCCTGAAAACCTAAGTTTCTGTCGAACCTCAGATTGAAGAGGAACAATGCGGTTTTCGTCCTGGTTGTGGAACGACGGACCAGCTTTTCACTCTCGCAAGGATCCTGGAGGGGGCCTGGGAGTACGCTCATCCGGTCTACATGTGCTTTGTGGATTTGGAGAAGGCGTATGACCGGGTTCCCAGGGAAATACTGTGGGTGGTGCAGCGGGAGTATGGGGTGAGGGGGTCTCTACTCAGGGCCATCCCGTCTCTGTACTCTCAAAGCGAGAGCTGTGTCCGGGTCCTCGGTAGCACCTCGGTAGTCCGGACTGATTTCCGGTGAGGGTTGGCCTCCGCCAGGGCTGCGCTTTGTCACCAATCCTGGTTGTGATATTCATGGACAGGATTTCTAGGCGTAGCCGTGGGGGAGGGGTCTGCAGTTCGGTGGGCTAAGGATTGCACCACTGCTTTTTGCAGATGAAGTGGTCTTAATGGCTTCATCAGTCTGTGACCTTCAGCACTCACTGGATCGGTTCGCGGCCGAGTGTGAAGCGGCTGGGATGAGGATCAGCACCTCCAAATCTGAAGCCATGGTTCTCAGCAGGAAACCGATGGACTGTCCACTCCAGGTAGGGAATGAGGCCTTACCCCAAGTGAAGGAGTTCAAGTATCTCGGGGTCTTGTTCTCGAGTGAGGGAACAATGGAGCGTGAGATGGGCCGGAGAATCGGAGCAGCGGGAGCGGTACTGCAGTCACTTTACCGCACCGTTGTGACGAAAAGAAAGCTGAGCCAGAAGGCAAGCTCTCTGTCTACCGGGCCATCTTCATTCCTACCCTCACCTATGGTCATGAAGGATGGGTCATGACCGAAAGAACGAGATCGCGGATACCAGCGGCCGAAATGGCATTTCTCCGCAGGGTGGCTGGCATCTCCCTTAGGGATAAGGTAAGAAGTTCAGTCATCCGGGAGGGACTCGGCGTAGAACCGCTGCTCCTTCGCGTTGAAAGGAGCCAGTTGAGGTGGTTCGGGCACCTAGTGAGGATGCCACCTGGGCGCCTCCCTAGGGAGGTGTTCCAGGCACGTCCAGCTGAAAAAACACCAGGTGGAGGGATTATAGCTCTTCTCTGGCCTGGGAGCGTCTTGGAATCCCCCAGTCAGAGCTGGTTGATGTGGCCAGGGAAAGGAAAGTTTGGGGCTCTCTGCTGGAGCTGTTACCTCCGCGACCCTGGCGGAAAAGCGGGAGGTGATGGATGAATGGATGGATGGAAAATCTAATTTCCTTCAAGATTTGCAAATTCCCAGTAAAAACTCTGACCTCAATTCTCATTATACAATATTAGCATACATGAAGGCAACTTTAGATGACCTTTGGTGACTCTATATTTGTCTCCATTGTGCTGTTTATGTTCTAGCCTGAAACTGTTGCTAGTTATCTGCCTGATTTGTTGTGTGTTAGACCTGCTTCCTGCCTTATTATCCTTCCTTCTGCCGCAAGCACCCTGGTGGATATGTCTGCTTGTTTGCCTGTATGTGATAATTACTATGAGTCTTGACCATGAAAACTTCTTTTACTCTAATACCTGAACTGTGAGGTTGTTACTGAAAGCGTGTAAGTGTTTCAGGGAGAAATTTGAATGCTGGCACCTTCATAAATCCCTTAGCAGAGAAATCAGTATCAGAATCAGAATCACAATCAGAAACAGAAACAGGTTTATTGCCAAGAAGGTTAACGCATACGAGGAATTTGCATTCACATACATAAAAATCGAACAAAAATGAATACACCAAGGCGCCATTTAAGCTGAACCGTGTGTCAAAAACACATCACCAGCCATTTACACCCTCTTAGATAAATACTATACAGACATTTATTCCTTTTATATACTTATGGACAATAATATATATGACATTATTTCATTATTATTATTTTACATATTCATGTACATAAATAAAAGACGGGTGTGCTTGTTTGTGTGTAATGCATGAGTGATTCAGCTATTTTGACATAAAGAAGGAGTGCTAATAAATAGACAGAACTTAAATATCTGTATTTGAACTGCACATCAATAAATAGCAAGTGGCAAAATACAGTGGCCGGTACATTTAACACTTTCTCAAAGCACTTTGTTACCTGGCTGCCAGCCTGGCACCTATTATTGAGCTTTTAAGCCTTCACATACAGCCTGAGATCCTTGCTGTCACGTGGTTGTACTGAATTAGCGGGAAAGAGCAGAGGCACCTTTACTGCCAGGCTTCACCTATGTTAAGAGCTCTGTCCAGTAACTGTAGGTCACTGTCACTTTCAATGTTGTTTACTGTATTGCTCAGAAAAGCAGTTTTGTCAGGAATAATGCAGTTGTTCATATGTTTGCTGTTGTACATATTGCAGTTAAACATTGAATAGTATTGAATAAAAACATATTGTACAAGTAGAATAGCTAAATAGATAAGTAGATAGGTGAATAGACACATTGGGTAGCATGTTAGTTTAGAAATAAAAACATTAAACCCTGCTCTTAAATCTCAGCACTGAGCTGTGAGGGATTCCTTCATCACAGTTTCACTTCAAATGCAGCAACGAGGAAATACAAACGGCACCGTGTTTTTATTTTGTTGTTATTTTAATACTTTCACTTATTTTCTAATTGTTTATGTTTTATTTGAATTTTGCAATATATTTAATGTTACCTTGAAGTCACAACATGATGTGTTTAAAACATGTAAAGATACTAAAATGTAAAGATATACTGTATCTAGTAAGTCATTTTAAAACAAAGGAGACACACTGTCTTGTCAGGTCAGGAGTCATTGGATCAAAGTGATAGTGATCAATAGTGAAAAGTGATATTTTGAAGGCGTATTTTATGGAACACTATCTTGTTAAGTAAATGATAAAAAAAATAAAATTCAAGAACAAGATCACCAGTTATTTTCAGTGTTTGGAATCAACGGTCCATTTACTTGATTTTCTGTCCACTATTATAAAAACATCATCATCCTTGTTAGGTATAAAATACTTACACACCAAATAAAACCTGAACTTAGTTAATAAAATGTTGTGCATCATATGATAAGAGTGTACAGCACAGAGCAGTCGTAATATCAGCATTGTCCAGTGAAGAAGGCCTCCTTCAGACTGTCCAGTGCCGCTTCCTCAGTAATCTCCTTCCATTCATCAGGAATATTTGCTGGCTCCTGATTGTATTCCTTTGCAAAGCTCTCATTGAACCTTGCCCACACATACCTGTAAATTATGGAATATTCAGCTCAGCTCATTTAAAATACACTTGCATCTAAAAATGTCTATTTTACGGTGCGAATAAAGAGAAATAAAACCAAGTGTTATTTGAACGTTAATAAACATCATAGTACCTCCAATAAGCACATGGGATTGCAGTGTTTGGGTCCTCATGGGAGATGCTCCAGTCTGGGTAGAGGGAATCAAGGCTGCTACATGTTACAGATATGTCTTGTTTTTCCTTCCTCATGTCTGGGTTTCCCTCCGTCATACATGTGTCATGGGGCAACATGTCTTCTGGCCTGTGGAGCAGAGCCTTGTGAAACTCATGCCTCATCTCGTGCAGCTCACAGGGGGCTCTGCAGAGAGGACAGTGCTGATCGCAGCCTCTTACTCTTTCAAACAAGACATCTTGGGGCTGAATTATGAGGCACTGAAGAAGTTGAATGATCTCCACATTTTGAGAGAACTCCTGGGCCAGTTCCAATCTCATTGCAGCCAGTAACTCCATTAGACATGTGACAAAGCGATCCCATTCCGTGGTTATACTGAAGAAAGGGCCGTCCAAACAGGGCCTGGCCATGACATCAACATCTCCATCTTTCTCTACAATGAGGCAAACTCTCTCCAGTAGCGGCTTTGTATTACTTAGTACTCCACTGGCACCTTCTGCTGTTTGGCTCACTGCTGCCGCAATCTTCCCTACAATTTCTCCAAGTCTCTGTTGCCTCCATATACCGAGGTTGGATGATTCTGAGAGATGAGCCACCACCATCTCCTGGATCTTCCTCACTCTGAATTTGTCATAGTCGAGCAAATATTCAAGGAAGCTTTCAAAGTGGTCTTCCTTCACTAGTTCTTCCAGCAAGCTTTGATGAAAGGCACGTGGGGACTGATATTGCTGGGCTTTATCTTGAATATCCTTAACTATTTGCATTCCCAGTGGTCTATAAATGTAGTCCAACACTGTAGGTCTGACAACCATGGAGGTAAATGCTTGAGCCACCCTCTGGCACTGATCTCTCTTCCTGAACTTGTAGATAAAATCTGACATGTACTTACTCTTGGTTGCAGTAATAGTTGTCAATAGCACGCTGTCCTTGGCATAGCGGTTGTGTAGTTTTTGGAAGTCTTGGCATGCAGCGCTACAGAGATAAACTTTCAGATCCACTTCAAAGGCAGATCGGATTTCCATAGATTTTTCTTTTAAGGTTTTTTCAACACTTTCCAACAGCTCTGTAATGTAGCTGTCAGAGAAATCTGCTGCTAAGCTAGACTTATCTGCTACAAACTGATTGTATTCTTCTATGATTTTGCATGCAAGCTGTTGAGCTTCTATCCTCTGCAGTCTGTTGTTGTCTTCAAACATGTGCTTTAATCTGCTGCGGTATCCAAAGTGCTCATCATTCACTTGGAAGCTCGATGCTTGCTTTTGGCCGATAACTTCAAGTTTTTTCATGTGTTTCTGGAGACCACAGCGGATTAGATTATGTTTCAAAATATTGGTCACTCCTTCAGTAAGATCATCTGTTTCTGATGGCCTAAAGTCAAAGTTGGACAACGTCTTACTCCACACACCCTCAAACTCCTCTTCCAGCTCTGTATCTTGAAGGAGAACTTTAGTTGACTTGCTGTTCTCTACTAGTGCATGCAGTTTAGATTCCTGTTCTTTTTCCAATGAGTTCTCAAATCTTTCCAACTGTGTCAAAGAACAATGGCTTTCGTTGACTGTGCCCAACCTTTGCACCATCTCTTCAGTTACTTCCTCCTGAAGGTGATCCATATTGCTCATTAGGATTGGCTTGAATGTGTTCATTTCAAGAACTTTGTCTTTCATCAAATAGGCATCTGCTTTGGATCTTAGCTTGTCCACCTCTGTTTTGACTTCCCCTCTGGCTTCCTCCTTCAGTTTGCTCAAAAGGCTATTTTGGATTGAAGCGTCCAGAGCCTTTGACTTTGTGTCGAATATTTTCTCTGTTGCCCCCTTAAGCCAGCTTTCCATGTGTTGCAGGCAACTATCCTTCCACTGGAAAAACTCTGTGCACAGTAAAGAGAAGGCTAAAGCTATGTCAGTATTTTGCAGACCAGTGGAGAATGATTCTGATTTCACTGCATCCCAAACAGCACACAAACGGCTCATTAATTCAGGCAGACCAGTGGCTTCAGACATAGCTGCACACTTCTTCAATGCACCAAACAGGTTTTGCTTAAGCTTCAACAGAGTCTCACTATACTGTGTGTCAATTGGTTCAGAGAGGGACATATTCCACCAAGGCCCTTTGACACAGGTGATACAGCTTTTGGTCTTTGCATAATGGTCATCCGCATTGTTAGTTCCTCTGTCCCTAGTCTCAGTCTGAAGCATATCTGATACACGTCTTAACTGTGCTGCTTGTAATAAGCTGTTTATTCCTTCATCCTGGGCCATGAGTTGGCAAATGGGCATGGAACTACATTCTTTGATGCGTAGGAGAGCATTGACTATGACAGTGATGTAAGTTTCATACTCAGTGCCGACATTTGAAGAGATGTTCTGCAATAAAACATCACTCAAACCTGCGGCAACAGTGGCCATCTCATTGTCGATCAGCAGATTTCTTTTGTTGTCTAGAGACACTGAGCAGAGACCTTCTACATCAATTAGAAGCAGGAAGTCACATTCCATTTCCTTTCTTAGCCTATCAGGGAGATGCAGGGCCGCCATGTACAACCCTTTAGTGGATCTTTTCCTTCCTTCAGGAAATGTTGCCTTAAATAATTCAGAGAGAAGCTCAGCATTCCTAGAATGATGTACTCCAAGCATTGTCAGCACTCGGGTCCTGCACTGTTTTTGAGGTAGGCAGCGTTTGAGCTCTGCAAAGACACATGCCAGCCAGTGCATTGGGATGTTTGAGGCATTTCCATCCATCAGTTCAAGGGGAATCCCATATAGAAGAAGGTCTGTAGCTAAACTAGGGAGACGCAACACATTGTGGCTCCCACTCCCAGGACTGATGTTTGTTAGTTCAAAAATTAAGCCCATCTCACGCAAAAAATGCTCAAGTCCAAGCGAGGACTGATCAGGTACTAAAAGCTGTTGACATGAGACTGCAGGATGTGCAAAGGAAACGTCTAGGCAGATTTGTTGTTCAGCAGAAGAAGTCAAATCTGACTCAACTTGCGTCGGCTCCGGTTCATTTATCTGTTTCCGTTGACAGCTGAAGGTTCCATTTTCTTCAAAGTCCAAATTACAGTTTGGGTTTTCAAGGACCTGATCTGAAATGTCTTCTTCTCCATGAATCTCTTCCTTGTTTGACATCTTATGCAACTGATGCTCTCTGCCTGGATCTTTTGCCGACCCAAAATGTTCTTTATGTTGTGACTGTAGCTCTATGTTCTTTTCTGCAGATGTTTGCAAAATATGTACTAACCCTTGGCTTAGCTCAAGCTGTTGCTCAGAAACTTGCAGTTCACGATTCAGAGGTTGCTCTTCAGTGTTTTCTTCCTCAGGTGTTGAATCTGTGCAGAAACTGTCACTGTCACCTGTGTCGTCATTAAGTTCATTTTGGAGGTCATCATAATGTTCTGGCATGCCATCTCTGTTCTCTGTCTTCAGCTTTTTAAATAGATCTTGTGGACTGTTTTGTTTTTCCATTTGATTAAGCCGAAGCCTCAGCTTCATCCAACTAAGGAAATAGGTCCTCTCCACTTTATCTGTTGCTGAAAGCGCATCTGTGAAAATCTTCATTGCGGAGGTCATTTTGTAGCTGCTCAACTCTACCAAGATGTCTTTCTTTTCTTTTTGCAGTTGTTCATCAATTTCTTTTCCTTCCTTTCTTTGTTTACTTTCCTCCTTTTCAATTTCAGCAAGTTTGCTCCACAAAGACCCCTGCAATGGAAGCTGTTTCTCTCTAAATTGAACAGATCCCTCATCTAAACCTTCCAACACTTTCTCCACTGTGGCCATTGCCTTTTTACAGACTGCCCCTTCATCTACATTTAGGCCTAGCTCCTCTGCCAATGATGCTGCTGCCTCAAGTGTCACAAGTTTCAATTCATCTGGTAAAAGATCTTTCAAGGACCCACACAGCCTGATAGCCAGTTCCTCTTCACTCAAATCTCTACCTTGCACCACTGATCCTCCGGGAAGCTCCATGTATTCTTCAAGGTTCTGAACAGCAAACCCCACAACCCTGTTATCATTGTTCTCAGCATCTGATAGGTCAATCAATATGAGCTTGTGTGCCATATACTTGCAAGATGCAAGAAGTTGCTTATCTTTCTCCCTAATATTCCCACAGAAAACTACCACGGCTGAAGACGCTTGACATAGAAGACTAAGGCATTTCTCATTTGTACTGGCATCACCACGGAGGTTAGAGATGACCACAGGGACAGGAAAAATATCTTTGACAGTGTCACCAGTCGGTAGATACCATCCAATCTCAACCAGGCCATTAGAGAGTCTTCGGGGTAGCTGTCCTCCATCCATCCCCCTGTGGAGAAATGTGTCACAGGAAGAACTGAGTCCACCTATTACATTGTTTAGCACCTGTGACTTAGAGACACCAGTGTGACCAAGCCTCACACAAGAAATTACTGGCATGTATGTACTTGCCAAATCCCCCCCATAGACCTTTCTGTTATTTTCCGGTAAGTGAGACCTCCATTGGCTCACAGCGCCTCTCAAAGGCCAGAGAAGGAAGCGACTTGCTTCTTCTGGATCTACATTTGGAAGGACCAGGGGCACAGCAAACTGGCATTGCAACATGCGCACAGTCATCTCCTGCTGAAGGAAAGTGTTGGCAGACATAAAGACTGCTGTTACTAGATCAAGGGGGTTGACGGCACACTGGCTTTCTTCTTCAAAACCATTTTTTATTTTCTCAGGCGAATTGTTGGTATTGTTCAGAACATCATGCAGAGATTTGCAGCAAGGACTCCTGGCATCTTTGCTAAACAGCCACAAGCGTTGGAGAAAGGCATTTGGTAGATCCTTGGGCTCAAGAGGGACCTGTTTCTCTAGAGTCCAAGTGCTGATGTCCAACAAAGACGCTGGGTCAAGTGGTGTAGTCCAGAAGGCCTCTAGACCCAGGTTATTGAGAACCTCTGCCTGGGCATTGTCCTTTTGAGGTTCTGGTTCTAAAACAAATCAACAATTTAGCCTTTGGATGAAATACATTTTAAAATTGTAAATGGTTATATAGTTGTATCAGGGAAAATATGGAGTAAGATGTCATATGATCAGAACAGAGATCCAATCCAAGTCTTTATTTTAGCTTGAAGTGGTAAAAATGTTCTAGTTATACTTTAGAAAATATTTAGAAAAGCTTAATTATTTAAACTTTGCTGTTGATTCTTTGCACTTATCAAAACTGTTTTTGTATTTATCGAAAATAGGAAAAATATGATTTTTTCTCTGTTATACTTGGATGGCCTATTTAGATTACGTGTGATGCAATAAAAACATCTACTGAGTTCTTATTCATTATGTGTGTATATATATATATATAGATGTATATATATATACAGTATATAACAGAGAGCATTAACAGTTATAATCTAAAAAGGCACGTTATCCCTGTAGCTAAATAATTACTACCTTTTATCTTATAATTTTAACCTCACTCTACCCCGTAGTGCCCAATTATTATTAATGGGTAAACAAATGAAAGCATTCAGCAATGTTGTTCTTTATCGAAGAATATCCATCCTTCTGGCCTGCATGTTTGACTTCATTTTGTCTGAGCAAGCTATACTGGTCTGCCAACCTTTATTTTGTTGCCTTCCTAATAGCATAGAATTTCCAAATACAGTTTGATAGCTAATAATTTGGCATCATGTTTGTTGTGCAAATATGTTGCACTGTAAACCAAAGCATATATTTCAACAATAAATGCAGCTGCAGCAAAGTTTGTTTGATTTGTTTGACACCATCATACGCTAGTTCCGAACAAGACAAATATTGAGAAAGTCATTATTTTTATCACTTATTTGTACTTGTCGGCCTCCATTCAAAATGATATAGAGGTGTTTTTATGAATGAAGTTACATAATTCACAGAACATTTTGGTACGTTTAAATAGGAAAGTCCTCAAAATGAACAACATTTCTCTCCTACCGCAACCCATGAAAAACAAAAAGGGAACATACTTTTCTTTTTGATGCTCAGCCACTTTGGAGACTTGACTGACATGATAAATCCAGCTGAATTGATCTCCTCTTTTTAAATTACTTTTTCTTCTCTGGTCAGCCACATCACCAACAATGGAAACCTGCGATTAAAATGAGTGACATAAACATTACTGGCATACAAAACAAAGCACAACAGAGATAAAAGTACCTGCAAGCCCCTTTGGCCCCACTGATACCAAATGTAAATGTGAAAACTGATTTT
Organism: Eleginops maclovinus; assembly: GCF_036324505.1. Lineage (NCBI taxonomy): Eukaryota > Metazoa > Chordata > Actinopteri > Perciformes > Eleginopidae > Eleginops > Eleginops maclovinus. The sequence continues at coordinate 13,226,275 of NC_086366.1, read as the reverse complement.
ATCCTACTTACAACAGATAGGACTTTGTAGAATCCTGCTGTTTCAGAGGACTGCTCATTGTAGAAAGTACGTAGGAGGCTGGTTTGTCCACACTTTTATCTTTGTGAAATGCTTCACTGGAGCAAGACTCACCTCCCTATTTCAGTTTGTTTTTCACTGTAATAAAACTGGAGACAAGATGGGCTGAATATGATATGATGTGGCTGCTCTTAAGATCAGGAGACTGTCAGTAAGATAAAGCACACCGCTGAAACCTCAACATACATACATAGAACATTAGCTTAGTTTTGAGACACGTTTTGCTGTTTTCCAAAGGTGAGGTGGGTATGAATCATTGCTGGGATTTACTCATACTGTGTGCAGCTGTTTGTAATAAAGGTGCCATTTGCTAAGGCTCACCTGAAAACACATCTGGATAGCATCTAGTCTTATTTCCTATCTTTTTTTTAGCTAACACTAGATTATTGCAGTGTGGTAGGCTGATGTGATCTGATTTTTTTGCGTAAGTAAAATTAGCCATACCACTATAAAAAACACTCATAAACTAAAAACTACTAGTTACTTCAGTATAAAAAACACAGTATTAGCAATAAGGTATGCTTAAAGTATCAATAGAAAAATAGTGTTCGTGCAGTAACATGCCCCCTTTGATTATTAAATAGTACAGTACAGATTTTCACTACTGATGCAGCACTTTATTCATCGTTTAGACATGGCTCTGATATTAGCCTTTAGTGAAATTGTGGATAATTTTACCACTTTTGTCCTCAATTGTTAGTCAAAATAAAACAGTATGAAAAATTAAAAGGCCAAATGCTCAATTTATTACAAAGACAAAAAGACTAATGCAGATATTTCAATATCTCTGCGACATTGCCTGTGTTTCTTGGTAGAATTTGTACTTAAATCATTATGTTCTTACCTATCTCTCCTCCATGAAATTGCTTGGTAAAGAAGTATCCTTCACATGTTTTCTATCACCACCGCTGTGGTTGTGTTTTTCTTTCAGGAGAGTTCTTATACCTGTGTGTTCAGTGACGAGACACATTCCTGTAATCTTATCTAATCTTAAACAGCAGGATAAACATCAGTCACACGCACACGTTGTCAAAAGTAAACTAGTGTCATTAATCATTGCTGAAATTAATTTACACTGTCTGGCCAAAGAAAAGGTCACAGACTCTGATATTCGTTGGACCGCCTTTAGCTTTGATTACAGCACGCATTCGCTGTGGCATCGTTTCCACAAGCTTCTGCAATGTCACAACATTCATTTCCGTCTTGCATTATTTTTTTGCCAAGATCTTGTACTGATGACGGGAGATTCAGACCACTGCGCAAAGTCTTCTCCAGCACATCCCAAAGATTCTCGATCGGGTTCAGGTCTGGACTCTGTGGTGGCCAATCCATGTGTGAAAATTATGTCTCATGCTCCCTGAACCACTCTTTCACAATTTGAGCCTGATGGATCCTGGCATTGTCATCTTGGAACATGCCCGTGCCATCAGGGAAGAAAAAGTCCATTGATTGAATAACCTGGTCCTTCAGTATATTCAGGTAGTCAGCTGACCTCATTCTTTGGGCAAATAACGTTGCTGAACCTAGACCAGACCAACTGCAGCAACCCGAGATCATAGCACTGCCCCCCACAGGCTTGTGACCTTTTTTTTGGCCGGGCAGTGTATAACATACTCTTGATAATAATCAGATAAAAGCAGGCAGTGTCTGTCTTTAAAACAGACATCTCTCTAAAGTGTTATCATTGGTCTGAAGTTAGGCTCTACACATTGACGCACACAAACCCTCAGTCGTGAGAACTTCAGATAAAGGTTTAACTGATTACTACCACTGCATCGCTGCTGTCATGCATACACTACTTTTATTCCTAGAAATCTTATTCACATTGTTGTAACCCACTTCCTCCAATCACCTTCGAGATAATTTCTTAGAAACCCTTGGGGAGCAACTGTTTTCATTCTGTTGAAATTTCTAGATAATAAGGTCACAACCAGGTCGCTCAAACTGTGTTAATGATAATGGTTTCAACTGATCTATAAAGCATGATTAAAAAGTTTTCTAAATATCATAAACTTAATTAATTACAATTTATAAACACTTCATCAATACGCCTTTTTGGAGAGTGGGACCCTATCTGTCAAAAGGTCAACTTGTTTGGTAACTCCCCGCTGATTCACATCAGTGCAACACGAGTCAGCATGCGATTTGATAATGAAGAAGAATAAAATGTTGCCCAATGAAATGATCTGTAAATTGTATCCTCTTGTTTTCATCCAACATGACTTGCCTCTGCTGCTGGAGAGGGGAAAGCACACCTGAGGGATAAGTGTTGTTCAAAGGAAAAGATTATTGCTTCTCTAATCTCTATTTCAGTCCTGCAAAGCTCTTTAGCAGTCTTACCACCATGTGTCCGAGACAGTGACAATGAAGTGTGTGCACAGGTTTATGTATGTGTGAGTGTGTGTGTTTGTTTGAACCTGAGAAAGTTGTGTGAGTGGGCATATTCAGCACTGTGTCCAATCGTCCTTCCTGAGCAGCCCTGCGTTGCATTCCTGATTGTTCGGATTTGTTTCTTCAGCTGGACTGAGGAAATTTATCAAAAACGGAGGAGGACATTAAGGATTAACAGAGAAACTAAAGGAATAGTGGTCAAGATGTTGGTCACCATGCTAACAGCCATGTATGTGGTGGTCAAAGTCGTAGAATCGGTAAGATGATTATAATGATGGATAGAAAATAGAAACATGATTGATTATTATTTTGTGAAATTTGATTTACCATTTTTATTGGGTTAAGATAGTCTGTTTTTGTTTGTTTGTGTTATGATATTCAATTTAAAAGATCTTAAGTCTATAATATATATATAATATATATATATATATAGATAGATATATATATATATATATATATTTATATATATAGATATTTCTAATCAAATAATCTTTTGATTTGTATTTACAAAAATACAGAATATTTGAATACAAGAATAGAATAAATACACTTTAGAGGATAAAGTGCTGTGTGCTTTTGCTGTACCATAAGATTGTAGCTTTCTCTCACAGCAGGTCGTCAGAATCTAAATTAAATCGGGTTTAGATAGACACCATCAAAATCAGGGAAATGCTAAAACAGACAGGTGTGAAATTATAACCAGACTTTAACTGACAGTATCCAAATATAATTAATGTGATGTTAAACCAAACCTTGAATGGGCAGCATTCCTCTCTGCTAATTATGTATCATCTAGCCTAAAATTTGTGTTTGTAATACAAATATTTTAATATTTAAGTACTGCGAAAAAACTTCAAAAGACCAAAGTCTACTGACAATTTGAATGTTTTTAATACATACGAGTGGGGAGTCATGTGGGAGCATGGTAGGATTAGTAATAAAGGTTGTTGAATGCTTCATCTCATATGTGCATCTATTTCAGAGTTGTTGTTTTTTCACACTCAGATAGGGGTGCGGTTTGCACGGCAAAAGGACCCTTTGCCTTACATCGTGTCCCAGCCTTTGCCTTGGCAGGTTCACTCAGTGTCACACAGTCGGAGGAGCAGCAAAACAGATGAGGTGAGTTGTAATGAGATCTATACCTTGGTGTAATTGGCGTCCCACACATATGGCCAGGCTGATGCACCAAGACGATTGATTCATTACAGCTAATACGACACAAGTTCACTCTGCACATGGCCCAGCAAACCACCGTTCCAAATCTTCTAGTAGCTTCACTGGAGTATCCTCAGGGTTACCTTTTTTCCCAAGATAAAACATGGTCTTTTTTGAATGAAAGGAAACACGCGTGGCTGGATTTTTAACTCATAAATGAGCTCCTCCTAATCCTCTGTTATCTAATGGTGAGACAGAGCATGTGGAAAGTTCAGCAGTCGAGCTTGACTCAGCATGTGAGCTTATAAGCTTGGTCACATGTTCTGTTTGCTCATAAAGTCTCAATGGATGACTGCAAATAAAAAATTATATAATATATTAAACAGATATTTGTTTTTGGGACTGAGCAGCAGCCAAATAATATGAGATAAGTCCTTGATCATCACTGTCAACAACTAAAGTTGTTAAACTTTTTCCTCAGGCGTTGATTTACTTAATCAACAAGCCACTTTCTTTCCAAACTGCTCATCTCTGATAACCCTGTTTTGTTCTGTCCGTGGACTTTTCTTAGTTTATGATTACTGGTTTGAAGGTTTCTTCTGATGTGTGCAAAAACTGCAAAAGATGAAAGTGACAAATAAAACCAATTACTGGTTAAAAGCTGGACTGCAGCAGGATGAGGATTTTTGGTGGTTAAGTAAAGGCACAGGAGCTGAGGAAAGAACGTAAAAGGGAGCAGTAGCCCACAAAAAGAACAACAGAGCATGCCGATTGTTAAAAAAAACAGGTACAGAGTCAAATAAATACTTCTTTGTGTTTTGTGTCTCAGACTGGCCCCAGTAAATGTACCTTAATGTCACTGGTAAAAGGATAATGTTGACCTCAATGAGGAGGTCATGGTGCTCGTGTGTGGGACTGAACGCAGGCACACAGCCAGACTGACGTGTTAGCATGCTAAGCATGTCCAGTCTTCAGCCTCTGGCTTCCCTGCCTCTGCTCTGCTTGAGCTATAATCCCAATCAAGGGGATTTGTGTTGGAGGTCATTACTCTATCTGTAGATGAAAAGGACACACAAAAAGGTGCAGTAACACATGTACGTTGCACATTCATTCCTTAAGCTCTGCACATTTTGTACAGCTGAGTAGAAGAAAAGCGCCTCGGTGACTATCTGGTTTCAGGGTATTTGAAAAATGTCTAATCTAAGTTCCCGATGAGATCGTAACATTGATATTTGTCATACCTGACCACCGGTATCAACTCATCTTGTCCCTTTGTGCGTCACTGAGTGTCTTCTTACTCACAGATGTTCTGTTTTATTCACAGTTTGATGGCTACAGGAGGAACAGCATAGGCGTGTATAGGAAGAGTAAGTAAACTGTTTATTTATTTAAAGGCGGGCAACTTTTCTGTCATATTAATTCATCTTAAATTACTTAATTCAAATCAAATGTAAAATCTGACTTAATAAAAAATGTAAACCAGAAAAATTGCCCACTTTAATAAAATAACTAATATGTCAAAAATGTGTTTCAACTTAATCACTGCCGCAGACTCTGCCTCCATGGCTATTGCTTCAGCCTCTCTGGCTATCCCCTGTGTCCTGTCGTGCTCAGGCTCCAATGCCAGCAATGGGACCTGCACCGCTGTTCCCGCGCTCAGCCCGGTTGAAGTGGAGAAGGCCGCTGCCACCATCCAGACCCATTACAGGAAGTTCCAACAGAAGAAACAGAAGAACGGCAAGTAGATGGACAACGAGGGAGGCCGGTATCGATGCAGCAAGCCTGGGAGACATCAGAAAGCAGGTGGAACAATGGATGAACTCTGTGACTACATACAAAAATGCACACATATTCATACTGTACAATATACACTTAGCGAAGCTTTTGGATTAGTGACACATTGTAAACAATAAAATAGTAAGTGTTTATTTCTTCAACAACTGGAATGATTTAAAATTTGTATGTGAAGGATTTGTTGTATATTACTAAATCTGAATGAATGTTAGTTTGTGCACTGAATACTGAGTGACTGTGAGAGTGTGTATGTGTAAATATAACGTGTTATAATGTTATAACCAATATAAAAATATTGGGGGAACAAATATTATAATTTGTCAACATTTTTGATCTTATAATAGAAGGTGTAAAAAACTCATTTTAATAAACTCCACTGTAAAACATGATGTGTTTCATTGCGCCCTCTAGTGTTTAAAGTCTAGTGCATTTTCTCAGAAGTAGACAGTAAATTGCATTTAATTGGATTTCAATCTGACAGGCACTATGGAGAGCTACATTTTGGTTACATGGTTTTATGTGCAGGGGTTTGATCATAATTGGTTCTCTTAAAGTCCCACATTTTTTCACTCACCTCTAATGGCATCACATGCAGATACGATATATTTAATTTGCCCAGATTTTGAGATAGTACTCTGTGATTTCTTCCTCCACAAGCGACTTTCTTTGTTGCAATGATGACAACATTAAAACAAGTGTTTGGTAAACCTTTTCATTTAAACTGCTCCTGGACGACTGAAGCACTATACACAATGTGTTAACAGGTCTTTTAACAGGTTGGGGCCAAAATGAGCCAAATACTTTCACAAACTAGTTAGTCTTAACTTTAGGATGTTCAGATTACAGTAAAGAGTGGGTGACAAAGGAAGCACTTGTTCTTCCTTAAATGCTACATGGTTGTGAAAGAATGAATGTCTTCACATTTCATAGAAAGATAGCTTTATTGCACAAGGTGTTGAGTACTCTTTTTTTGTTTTTGTTTGTTTTCATAGAAAAGAAAATGTAGAGTTAAACACAAGCAATTGCAAATTGAAGCAACGTTTCCCCGTAAAAGTTTAAGGAACAACCTCTGCATTTTTAAAATGTTTTCATTAACCTGCCATTTTAAGTTGTTCTTTTCACCATTTCCCTTTCTCTTTAATAACCAGCAAAATTTTCAGAGCATGCAATGCTGCTGTCCTCCCCCCCAAAAGTGGAATTAAAAAAAGGCAAACGCTAAATCAAGCAACCTGTGATAAAGTTTAAAAAAAGATACAAATTAATAAAAATAATAATAAACATAAAAAAAGAGGACAATGCAACCAAATGTCCTGTAAAATTAGAAATAAATATTGTTAACTATGCATGGCCCACTCTGACATGTTTCAAATGGTTCATAAATCAAGATAAAGCAGTGTCTGTATAATCCTATAGTATTTCCATGTCCTCTTCTGTTTCATTACAATAACGTCAGTTCAAAGTTTACATTGTGCCCTGGTTTCTAGTGAAGATGTCGAAAATAGTACTCATTTATACAAAACACTTTCCTATGTACACAAGTCTTCTATTATGGAGTAAAAAGAATGTAAAAGGTGGGGGAACAGTGAGAGGGAAGATCTTATTGGTTGAGCAGATGCGGAAAAGGTTGGGGAAGTAGCACATATGAAGTTGGCCTCAGAGTTCAGAGTCAGCTTGTAAAGTATTGTGTTGTATATCAAAGATAAAATCCACCCTGATTTACTTATTTGTCAATTAAACATTGCAGATATCAACACAGGGTGCTGAGAATTTGTTTTGCTGCAACAATGATAAAAGTACTGTGTACAGTACGGCTAAAGGTTTAATATGGCAGGATGGTTTGCTATTTTATTCAAAAGTCAATGTTTTGTTTTCACACAATAACAGCCCATCTTTTCAGCTGCACATTTGATTTTTAAAAATCACTTTTACTTTAATCGTTATTATTTTTTTAGTCCTAAAAATGATTATAGTGATTAAAGTATTGTGTATTTTTTAATAATCAGGCTGTTTGTAGTTAAATTCAACCAAATATTAAACATCATTCTTGGAATACGTTATTTAGAATTTATGAGTATTTAAACATTTAAAGAAATACGCCTTTTTGCTTTTTCGCAGGGACTTAGATAACTTTAATCAGTACAACAAGACCATCAAGTCTCCACTGGACCCGGCAACATCACAATGAGGACAATAATTCTCCTGGCTGAGAAATAGTCCACAAAAACTCCCTAAACCCCCAAATTGTCATTTTTTCACTTTTTGCTAAGTTTTATTATTTTTATCCAATTTACAGCAAGAAAGCAAATAGGTGTTTATCCACCAACATATTCTCTGTGGCAAAGAGGGTGGAATTTTCTGTAAAGGTATACAATACATATACTTTGAGCAAACTGACTATATATCAGTGATTAAGAGGCAACTTCAATGAAGAATAGGGAAAAGCAGGTTTGACAGGAGTTTGTTTCATCACTCCATCCAATATCCATACAACTGTATATAAGGAAGCCTCTGTTTTTGGCTGTTAAAACAGGACGGCCCCATGTCCGGACTTGTTTTACTGAAAACAATATTTGTACAACGTGAAACATAAAGGCCAAAATAAACCATTAACAATGAAAAGCTAAATGCATTGATCTCCTGTGTAGTTTTAAATTAAATGGAGCATTAATACATATATGAGCAGTTATAACCTTTACTGTGTAGTACGTTTATTGGCTTGCAGTCCAGAAGTTTGAGCTCGCTATGACACAGAAAAGAAACAGAAATACTTTTCGGTCTGTTTGTTTTCATTAATTAAAATCAGATAATGGCATTGAGTTTGTGAACACACCTTTGGAAGGTACAATACAACATATTACAACAGGCTCACTTACTGTATAGGCTTTCCTTGTTTTACGGTTTTCTTTTTCAACACCACACTTTCTGCACTGAGCCATAGACCACAGTTAACCAGCGACACAATCTCACACTATAACTTGACTTTACTGTGCTTGTCCTCTCAGCCTCGACCTGCTTCACAGGAGTTGGAGCTGGAACATTTACAATATCACAAGGGGGTCATTGGATCAATCCCCAAACCTCAGTTTCACCATTTAACTTTCTTTCACACCAATTCCTTTCTCTCCAAGATCTCCAAACCATCCATGGTTGTGCTACCCGTTTAAGCCTCCCTCTTCTTCTTTTTCTTCCTTCCTTCTCGCAGTTTTTCACTCTGAGCGATTGTCTTGTGATCTTTTATATATATATTCAATTAGAACGTTTTTTTATATTTCTCTGCTTTTTTAATATTCATATATTTGCTATATATTTGAATAGAAATATATATGTACATACTTTTGAAAACAAACATATATCATATCTTTTTTTCTATTGCGAGAGCCCTGATGTTACGTTTTGCCAGTGCAAAACATTTGGAGCAACTCTTTTTGGAACGATCTTTGTTATGGGATTAAGCTTTGGGAGAAGAAATGGGAAAAACAAATTAACCAAAACTCAGCAGATACATTACCATGCATAAAGCTCAAATAAACTTCAGTGAGATGGAAGGACTTGAAAACACATCTCTTAGTTGTAAAGACCACTTGTTTCTCTGCTATGCAGCCCCCTCTCCCCTCTTCTGATAATTCTGTCAAAACTTGATCTCTGTCTATAATCTTAAAGTCATTGTCCGTTCATCAATTCAAGATCATTTCATACAAATATTATTTTCTTTTATACATCTCGATAAATTTGCTGTACGTTTGCAACTTTTCCTTCCATTCAAGTTGTCATTGAACGTCAAGTAGCATTTCTGCCTGTCTGTGCATAAGAGACCTCTCAGTCTGTCTATCTTTTTAACTAGCCCGTATGCTAGCAGTAGGTCACAGTGACACTGTATGGATATGATGGGAGACTGGGTGGGTTAAGGTGAAGGTGGGAGATGTGAAAGGGAAAAAGTGGATACAGGTAAAATGTGTTAAAACAAGGACTAATGACATTGTGGAACGATGATGGATCATAATAGGGTCTCATCCTTCTTTGTTGTGAGGAAGAGAATCCAGTTTCATCTGTAAATGCTCTTTTGTGAACCCACTTCATTTTCAGTATTATTTCCTAATCAATGCTGTCAATCACACTTAACAAAACAAAGTTCAAAATGCTGGACCAAATTAGGATCATAGTGTTACATCGTCAGCATTATCATTGTTACTGTCCCCGAATCCACCAAGTCAACAGTGGGGTGGGGGGTCAGTTTACACAGACATCTGCCCGAGAGGTCAGCATACAGATTGATTTTTAAAAAGTTCCACTGTTGGTGTGTGCCTGCCACATGTATACATATATATATTTACACATATACACTCACACACGCACACGCACACGCACGCACGCACACACACACACACACACACACACACACACACACACACACACACACACACACACACACACACACACACACACACACACACACACACACACACACACACACACACACACACACACACACACGCAGGCTTGTGAGTGAAGGTTTCTGTTACTTGGATCCATTCTAACTTTTCTTAGTGCACATTAGATTATATTTCCATTATCAGAAAATAAACAGAAACAAAAAATGGTTTGGATTCACTTGATGATGCTTGACCTTTTTTTATGTCCTCTGTTTTGAGTCTGTTTAAAAAAGCATCAATTAAGACCACTATGCTGTGTCATCCATTGCATGTATAAGAAAATTCTCCAAATCTCAAAAATCTGGTATTGAGATGTCAGTCCTTCCACTAAGAGCAAGAGTAACACCGAGGTGGTTTATGCATACATTAAAGCATCCTGCCATGGCACAATGCTGTGATATGAGCTCTTCTTCCATCAGAAACCAGAAAAGTAACGTATTTAATAACCTAAAAGCATAAAAAAAACAAAACTTGGTTCATTCTATGACTGTCTTGATCCAGAAAATAAGACAGAGCATGTGGAAAGCATTTTGTGCATAAGTACTTTGTCCTTGCCAGAAAATGAAGTGAACAGATTAATCATTTACATTTTGGCAAGTGATTTCCAGGGTGATGAAATTAGGGATAGAGAAAGATGACACAATTATAATAAAAAGCAATCAGGCAGAAAGAAAGGCAAACCCCTGTGCTGTGGAGACCCAGCTCTGACCCCTTCATACAGTCGTGTCAATGGGAACCCAAGCAGCTCCCTGCAGCCCGACACAGCGCAGGCACTGACGGGTCAGCTGAGCATGTGTATGTTTCTCTTCTCACTTCATAGAGGCTCCAGGCAAGCGCTGGCTTGACCAGCAATTTATTTAGAGTTACAGTGACAGGCCGAGGTGTTGGCAGGCTACACCAGTGTGTACGACTTGGAGTAGGCCCCTGCCCCTCCATCTCTCTGCTTCTGCAGTCTGCCTAAGCCCGAGGAGCTGCTCTCCAGGAGAGAGTCTCTGGATCCTCCCATCTTGGAGGAGGCACCTCCAGGAGTCCCTCCTGTGGCACCTGAGGATGATAATGCAGCGGCTGCAGCAGTGGCAGCAGCAGCGGCCGCTGCACTCTGGGCCATGGAGGCAGAGGAGCCTGGCATGGTGAGAGTCCTCTGGGGAAGAGTGGAGCTGCTAGAGCTAGCAGACGCACCTCCGGTTGCCCCTCCAGAGGAACTGAGGTTGGACAGGCCAGAGTGGCCCATGGTTAGGGCCTGCTGCTTTGCCGAGTCCATAGTCACATGACGACCCTGGGTGTGGTATGCCCGCTGGGCCAGGCCACGAATGGAGGCTTCACGTGGGGGAACCACTGGACATGGGTCATGATGATCCGACTGCTTTCGGAAGAAGGGATCTGACTTCATGTAGAGGGGAAGGTTGCAGTAGTCACCTAAATGGGAAAATGTACATTTAATGTGATGAAACCTGCAAAAACAACAATGCCTATAGATAATAATATAGATAATGCCTATAGATAATAATCAGCGCTGCACGCCATGAAACTGTTTTTATCGAAAGTGCTGATTGCACTGGATGCATCTGGCAACATAAAACATCTTAGCAGAGCACACTGTGTACACATGACCCATCAGACAGAATTTTACCATCCCTCTAAACACGGTTGTTTGATCGTGTATTTCTATATTATTGTCTAACGTTTATTTATATTTACAATTCTGTTAGTGTGCTTTTTTGTTATCTCTTTAACTCAGCTATTGGTCTTGTTTAGCTATATAATGGCTATTTCCTGTTGCATTTTTGCTGTTTGACAATTAATGAAATTCTGTGTTTATGCTCTGAAGCTGAAATTTCATCGTCCCTATGAAATACAAATAAACACAATTCAACTATTAGCACACTTCCAATATATTAATAACTTGATTCTGACATATTCATGATTAAAACCAAGTTAAAAGTTCCATCTGAAAAGTAATAGTTAAGAAATAAAAGGTTCATGCTTGCAGCAACCACTCACTCTTGGCGCGGTGTGGAATGGGCACAGCTACATTCTTGCCACGATCGTAGTCCTGGGGTTTGGGCGGTGAGGCAGTGAAACGGCAGATACCAGGCTCTGAAGGAGTGCTCATGGACGTCATGCTGTCTGCATTGTCATTGGTACCTGTAGTCATCTGGTCAGATGAGCTGTCAGAGATAAAGCATTCAGTAATCTCAAACTTGGCATGCTGCAGGTGTTCCTCCAGCTTGGCATGCTCGTATGCTCTTGCCAACTCCTCGTAGGTTGAAGAGGCGCTCTCTGTCGACACCATGCTGTTGCGACCCTTATCTAAGGAAGAGAACGGAAAGGAAAAAAAGTCAAGCACATTTTTCTTGTTTAAAAAAAATGCATTCTGATATGTACCCCACTGCAAAACCACATTCTCCTCTACATTTGAAACATAGCCTAACTTAATATGTGCATGTTAATGGCTGTAAGTGTAATTTCTCCCATGTGCCAACCTGTATCCTGTGAGAGGCTGGCGCTGTAGCTGTCACTCTCTGTGACAGTGATGCCATGCTGGGAGCCAACTGTGCGCCAGTCTGAGGTGAGAGCACGGGCTGGCGTAGATGCCTGGCACTTGGTCAGAGTCCACTGACTGGAGTAGCGGTTCCTGATGCTGTGGGCTGACTTAACGCTCTTCCTCGACACTGGGTCTGGTAAAAAAGGATGAAGAAATTAGAAGGATTATCACATGTGCAGAGGCTGTTTAAGGCGAGGAAAATGAACGAGCATTTGTAAAACTAATGGCTTTTATTCACATGCTCTGCTATACTAGCTCTGTTTTGGTTTTTAGTTTTTACTGATGAAATGAAACATGAGGAGAGAGAGATAGCACTTACTGGTTCCTGGTCTGATGTCTGACATGTCAATCAAAGGACCGGTGTTCTGGATAAGGGCAGGGTGATGGACTGACACACCTGTGCAGAAGCTCTGAGGGTTTCCAGTTTGGTTGAACTCTGTGTCCGTCACAGGGATAGTGGCTTTGTCTTCACCTATTAAAGACATCACTAATATTTTAGAAAAGCAGCTATTGCAGGTCAAATACAGTACAGTACACATACATGGTTAGATATAACACTAATGCACAGACGCCTGAAAACACGTCAACTCTCTTTTTCTTTCTCTTCCCCTCACCGATTTGCTTGATGCCCTCCTTGTCCTCAATGAGCAGCTGCACTCTGGGGATGTCGATGTGTAACCGTGGGCCCTGAGGAGGTCCCTTCACTGGGGTGTCAAAGCTGCGGTTGTTTTTACTAATACACAGATGCAAGACGAGCAAACAAAAAAAACATTTACAAAATTGAAAAATAAAATACATTTTGAGATGCACTGAATAGTATCTCTGACGGGTATTGTAGCAGAACTCTGAAATATCAGTCTTACCTGATCAGCATCTCTGCCAGGCTTTTGGCATCTAGAAAGATAAGAGACACAAATTATTTATTTCTGACACACAAATCAATCAAATCAATCATGCAACTTTTGATTCAAGGTTCTCTCTTAGGTTTGCATGTGGCATATGTGTTGTTTACACTGGTCAATGTTTTGTTTATGTTGTTGATTCCTTTCTACCACTTCTCTCACCTCTTAGTCTCTTTAGCCTCTTTTCTTTGCGTTTTCTGCGAATAATGAAGAGCAGAGCAACACCCAGAGTGACCAAGATCACAGGACAGCCAATAGAAAACAGCTTCTTGACATCATCGTTCTTTTCCAGAGGGGATTTGATTGGTGGAATTGTACCTACAAAGAGAAAGAGCAGAGATTACTAGATGTCATTTCCAACAATATTTGAAGATAACTGGTGTAGTGAGTTTTTTCATTAGTGTAGCGGATGAAAGAATTTATTCAAATTGCATGCTGAACGAGTGTCCACTTACTGCCATCATAGTCCAGTGTGGCAAACTGGGAGCTCTGGTTGCCACAGCCAGCGCTGTTACAGGCTTTCATCTTCAACTCATACCAGGTAGCCTCACGAAGCTCTGCCAGGAACACATCTGTTGTGGCATTGGTGCGCACATTCTGCCATGCCCATGTACCTGTATCAAATTACAAATAGCAATGTTGAGTCTGATCAAATTTGCCTTCTTTATTACATTTCTTATGATAGAAAGTGACCTCAGAACTAGCAATACCATTTATGGTTCACAAGCAAACTTTTCTTATTTGATTTGCGACACAGCATTTAAAAACACTTTTGTAAAATAAAAAAACAGGGGCTTACCTTTTGGTCTAAACTCTAGTGTGACGGCGTTGATGGGGCAGCCTCCACTGACCCAGCCCTGCAGGTTGAGGCGGGCGTGGCTGGAGTTAAGGTGGGTGAAGACCGGCTGATCCTTGTTGAACTGGGGTTCTTTAAAAGAAGGAGAATCATATATTTGTATTTTCTCTTCGGATGACGCACTAACTGTAAAAACTCCTTCTTCAGCAAGGCAGGATTTATGTGTTCTGATGATTTTATAATGTTTGAGTGAATGGTAGATGTTTGAAGCTTCATTGTTTATTTATTCAATACATTTTCCCCTTTATTTAAGCACATTCCTTTCCTTCATCCTATAGGATAGGTCGCTCACCTCGCCCATGGGTCTTTGCTTCAATGATCTCACTGATGCGTCCGGCTCCTACACTGTTCTTTGCAGCCAACTTTACTTTATACCAGGTGCCACAGCGCAGGTTGTCCAATTTGAAGGAGCGTTCAGTAGAACTGATAAAAACATCTTTCCATTCCTCGGTGTTGTCTACAGAGTACTGCAACACAAAACCTGCCCACACACAAAATAGAAAATGCACACAATCGTTATTATACTTTCTTTTGTTACATACAAAATGTCATATTTGTCTGACTTTAAAAAATCCTGTGTCGAGACCCATCCCTTGTCTCGCTGACTTTTTCATTTTTTACAGGATCCAAATCATCCACTTCATGAGGCCACGTGTAGATTTTGAGCATGTTACATTATCATAGACTCTATCTCTTCCCTTGCGGGTGCAAACGCTGTTTTGCTTTCACTGCTACAGACGTTTCCCTAACCATACATTCTCTAATGACTCAATATGAGTGTGGTTATTTGTTTGAACTCAACCAGCCTTCCTCTTCTACCATGAATATTGCAATGGAAAATCATTTCATAACATACAAATCATAGATAGTAGAATATGTCATAATGTAGATTCACATATGAATGTCAATTTCATCAAAGTATAATATGTCCTAAAAATAGCCAGGCTATCGTGCATCACAAAAAGGTCATAATACAACTCATAGTATAGTATGTCAGAATAAGTTTTACAGTGTATTATGTAATTACGAGTGTTATATTATTTTTGAATAAATGTAATAGAAAAGCAATAGTAAAAACAAAACTAACGGTTGTCTTGAATGCCAACAAAACTTACTTTTATAATATGTGATACAAGTGGAGAAAAATGTGATTCTATTTCAGTCAAACGGTCAAGATGAAGACCCTAGTTTGCACCAACTCTACTAAACATTTGACATTGGTACTGTTACTGTCCACCAGATGGTAGTGTCAGACCTTCTCTTGCACAGACGATCCCTGATTGGAAGATAGTGTAGCTGCTCTCTGTCTACTCCACCATTAGTTACCTACAAACCCCAACACTGGGATGGCGCTGACTGAGCATCTATGCAAATGAGGGTATGCAATGTGGTGACTGTTTTTATAATCAGCTGCCTTGAAAGCCAACTCCCTGCTGCTCTGAGACACTTTACATCCAATCTTCCATCTCTTTCCTTCTGTCTGTATATAATTATGTATATATAAATGTCTCCCTCTCTGTGTTTCTTTGTACTCTTTGTACCATTTCTTTCTCCATTTCTCTCTAACAGATGGTGTGATACAGTCCAAAACATTAGAGGGGTTAACACATGCAGATCCTCCAGTGTTTTTTTTAAGTTTAAGAGTCACCCTCTGTCTGTCACAGAACGGAAGAGAGCAGAGTAGAACATAGCAGAAGGAACAGTGAGGAACAGCCTTATAACAAACTATATATCACTTCTCACTGCAGGATTCACTAGCCTATACATTTAGTTATTTTGATTATTACACAAGCGGCAAACCGCCAATTTTTTTTATGAAAACTAACATGTTTAAAGGATATATCTATAAAAGAATAATCAGCATTTGCCACTGCAGTAGTAATGGTAAAAAAGATCCTTGACAGGGACTGCTGACACTGCGGAGAGATTCACAGACAGACATGCATTCTGGTTTACACACAAGATGCAGGCTTCACTGATGTACGAGACACTGGATGATGGATGCAAATACTGCTTTTTGGAACATCATGATTTTGCACACTATACAAATGACTTTGTTCCCTACTTGCAGAGCAGTATTCAAACATAAAACTGTATTTTGTAAGAGCTTTTGGCAGCATTAAAGTATAGTTACCGACTGATCTAAGAGTTCCAAGAGCTTGATTTTTCTTTAGTAATGAAATGTTGGTGCTGTGATGTCTTGAGCCATTAGCTTCATAGCCTCATATTGACAAACAGCCATGAACGAAGAAAAGGGATTAAAACCACTATAGCATGGATGCCCACTCAGGCAAACATCATGCCTATATTCACACCAAAATCACCAACAATTGGATAATCAAAGAGACACATAGTTAACAGGGAAACGTAAAACCAGAGGGTCAATCAATAACTAATAGATAAGTGTGCACATTAACAATGTGCCAGATCAAAGAGAAAGGAAATACAGACTCAGAGGTCACTGGGAAATCTTGTTTCTTTCAAAAACCCAACTTGATGACCTCAAGAAAACTTTCACATTGGCAAATATGTGACAAGAAGAAAGAGATGTGAGTTGACAGAAAAACAGAGAGCTTTGTTTGGCAGGGTCATGTACCTCTAATAGAGCTGCCTCCATTGTCTCCTGGTATCCAGGCCAGAGTGATGGAGGAGGTGGAAGTGGTGGAAACGGTTAGACGAGGCTGGTCAGGAGGTACTGAGGAAGGGACGCAAAGAGGTAACAGCTCAATAACACTTGTAATAAAATATGAGGGAGATTCTTATGTCACTATTTCTATTTTTCAGCAAGCATTTTCAGTGAGATCCGACAATAGTTGAGCGGCTTGAATGAAAGGCCGGAAGGTTATTGCCATTATTGCCAATTATCCTTCAATTCTACTGTATGTAAAATTTTTCTTTTTGCAAACATGTGACCAATAAAACTTTGAACTTGAACCTACCTTGTACCACAAGGTTGACAATGATGGTGTCAAAGCCCAGCGTGTTGGTGGCCGTGCAGGTGTAGTAACCACAATCTTCAGCTTTGACCGAGCGCAGCACCAGTGTCCCATTGGTCATGATGAGACGCTGTCCATCTAGAGACACGGGGATGGCTGTGTCCTCACTACCCGAGAGAGGAAGAGGCAAGCATGGGAGGAAGAATTTTACTAGGTTCACATGCTATTTATCTTGATTTTTAGTCTTGATAGTCTTAACAGAAGATGCAAAAGAATCCAAAAGCATGGGGTCAACGAGATATGGGATTGTGTTAGAGAGCTAATTTTGTTGTTGTATTACGTTGGGACATATTTCCAATCACTGAATGAGTATATACAAACAGTAAACGACTTTTCCCTAAATCAACTGAGATACTTCAATACTTGTTCACTCTTAACAGGTATCACACTAACACCATACACTCAGATTTCTTACCTGTCTTTGGTCCATTTGATGGTAGGTGTAGGTTCTCCTACTGAGCTACAGGGCAGTCGCACCTCCTTCATCCAGGGAGTCGTCACTGTGCCCCCAAATGAAAGGATCTTAGCTGGGGCTGGTAAAAAAATTAGGAATGTAAAGAATTAGGGTATATTGGGACTGTTAGAGCTATTGGTATTAACGATTACACATGTACGGCACACCCTAATTAATATGTACCAATCGGTTAATCTTACCAGTGTCAAATAAACAATTTTCAAACCCCATAAACAAATGCTTTAGAGGATTCAGTATGTGTCGAATCAATACAGAAATGTGATGGTTGAAATGCAATTGATTTGTTTTCCATTTGGGATTCTTTCAATAAACATGATTTACTAGTAGACAGTGTGAAATGTATTTACCGTGATTCACACTCGGAGGGGGGAGAGAGAAATCTATGTTAAATGTGACATTGTCCAGCTGAGAATAGCATATGAATAAAAATACAAGTCAGGACGAAGAATGAGCAGAGAGGATATTAAAAAAAATATCCATCCATTCAGGCACATAACCCTCTTATTCTCTGTCACTCCACCCACCCGCTCTCTCTGTCTCTCTTTCTTTCTCAAGCTTGGCGTCTTAATGCAAGTGCTCTAGTGCACTTATGTTAAGGTTGAATGAAGTATTGAGTGGGCAAGCCTGGAGGACACTGCCTTTTACAGCTGCCAATCAGCTGAGGCACCCACCCGTACGAGCACACACTCGCAAATCTTTGCGCCCAGCAGTCAAAGGACCGACTAGATACAGGAAAGGATAACATGGTGGGAAGTGCACTCTATTCATTCTTACTCCCTCTTTCTTTTAATCCAAAGCCTATTGATTTAACTGCCCTCTTAATTTTCTTAAACACTCTGCCTCTCTATCTTCTTGTGTATTAGTTAGCTCTCCTCCCGTCATGTCATATTCGCTCCTCTTCTTTTCCTCCACTTGCTGTCCTCACTTTTGCTCTCCCTCTTATTATTTCCCTGATTCAGGACAGTTTATCTGGTGCCCTCTGAACACTGAAATCAATAGTAGAGGCTCGAAAACACATAAACGGGAGGAGAGGTTGAAAAATACGCACTTATATAGCCGGTGACAGAGGGAACGAGTACGAGTCATGAATAAAGGATCCTTTAAGAAATATATATTTGTAGTTCTTGGCATTGTTTGTCATGGTGATTTGTAGGTTAATAAGCCTTTCAGCTATCCTGGATAAATCTGACAAAATGTGGTTGTGAAAGTTCTTTGATACATTACATAAACAAGTTTCAACTGTATTTTAATTACACTTTTTCAGTGTGAAGGAGTGTTTATATACACATTTAAATACAGTCTATTAGAAGAGCACGATTACACTGTAAACTCATGTGACAAGTTATATCATCTTTTTTATTCCACACATTCCTCCTCATTGTCAAAACATGCCACGTAGATTTCCCACCATGCATTTTTTTCAAGATTTGTTATGCTGGTGGTAGCCCCCATACTTTAATGTGCTTCATTTGTGCATCCCCCTTGTTGAAATAATGGTTAAATGTAACCTAGGTTGCAAAAAAATGGTTGTCAAGCACTCAGATGTATGTCTTTCATCTCTGCCTTTCAATTTTTTAGGGACTCACCTTTGGACGCCGGCTCCACGGTGACCTTTTCGCTGAAGTTCCCTCGACCTGCGGTGGTGACGGCTGCAGCCCAGATCAGGTACTGCTGCCGGTGGTTGAGGTGTGTGATCCGGTAAAACAGCAGCTCTGGATTAGCTTCATACTCACTGGGCAGCTGAGTAAAGCAATACGGGGAAAGAAAAAAATACAATCTTGAAGGAACTGCAGGAGCAACATGTTTTATACAGGGATGAGCGCCCTCCAAATATGTTCTTCATTAAAACAATCTGCAGTATATCATATGTGCTAGAGAGCATGAAGTAGAATCTGGGGGATGCCAAAGACAAGATCATGTTGTCACTTTACTGGAAAAGCAGTCTTAATGTGACGGACTGAGTGAACATCATTCTAATGTGACCTAAGCCCTATATGCTCCCCTCGAGTCGCACCACAGGAAAAGACATGATGATTGGTATGAAGATACAGAGGGTTCCAGGCATGTAATATTATGATACTGTCAGGGAAAAAAACAATAACTGTGTCGAAGGATGGAGGCTGGAGGGAGGATAGGAGGCTGGACAAGAGAGAGGCAAGATGGTTGGATTGTGGCGTGTGAAGCCCACTCCCTCGTTGTTCTCCTTGGGGAGGGCAAACAGAGATATGAGAACAGAGGAAGACAATGGGGGACAGACAAATGAGCCAGTCAGAGATATCACGAACAGTCATACGCTAATGAGGCCTATCTACTGCAGGCATCAGTAATGACAGAGAGGAGAGGGAAAAAATGGAAAGGGAAGAAAAGGAAAGGAAAGGAGGGGACCAGAAAGGAAGGAAATGAACGGAAATGACCAGAAAGGAAGGAAAGGAACAGAAACTAAAGGGAAGGAAAGAATAGGTGAAATGGACACACAAGCAAGCACAAATACACAAATATACTGACACACACATACAGTGGCATACATGACCTCGAGGTGGATGTGTAATTGCAGTGTGTTTAACCCAGCCATGTGTCTGCTGTCTAGACATATACACATCACTTTTACTTCAGCTCACACACAGACACACCAACACACACGCATTTAACAAGCACAAACATGGGCACCTACAGTGACCTACGGTTCTGACCGACGGTCGCTCCTGCACAGGCGAAATTAAGACTGCATTATGACAGTATAATGTTTTGAAAACCGCCTGTAAAACCAGTGAAGACACCGCAGTGTTGCTGAGCTCCGTCCTAGCCTGCTGGGTTGTTGTCTGCAGAATGGTTTATTCTGGGCAAATAGATTCCAGTATTCATGTTGTTTTTCACATTTATGAGCAGGCCTTCATGGAAGAATCCACTGGGCTTTTTATTACTTCCCTGTGTTCCCTGTTCATCATCCATTCCTCTTGTCTCCATCCTTTCTGTATTTTCCTCTCTGCCTATCCTTCACCCCACTGCGCCATCCTTCCCTTCGCCTACTGCCATCACTCTTCATCCCTCTCTTCATTTCCCTGCCCCTCTCCACATTTCCCTGTCATCTGGGGGGCCCACTCTGTGCATTTCCTTCCATATATCCACCAGTACCCCCCTCTGTTTTACATCTTCTCTGCAACCCCCCCCCCCCCTCCACAACTCTCACGTATGTCAATGTTTTCTTTTTCTGTGGTATGGACAGAGGGATGGATGGATGGATGAATGGATGGGTGGGTGGGTGGGGTATGTTGTGAGAAAGGGAGGGAGGAGTGACAGAGTGTGTGTTGCTGTAACGGATATTAAAATATTCCTCCGGCGTGGAGATAGCAGTGATCCGGGGAACGATAGAGCGAGATAATGAAAAGAGGAACAAAAGTACTCCCCGCGCGGTGTGTCTGACCCCCCCATCCCTCCTTCCTTCTCTCCAGTCGCACTCATTTACATAGTAATCATCCCGAACTCTGCATGGGGGCTACAGAGGGAGAAAGAAGAGAGGGATAGATAGATAGATAGATAGATAGATAGATAGATAGATAGATAGATAGATAGATAGATAGATAGATAGATAGATAGATAGATAGATAGATAGATAGATAGATAGATAGATAGATAGATAGATAGATAGATAGATAGATAGATAGATAGATAGATAGATAGATAGATAGATAGATAGATAGATAGGTAGGTAGATAGATAGATAGATAGATAGATAGATAGATAGATAGATAGATAAATGTGTGTGTTTGTGTGTGTGTGTGTGTGTGTGTGTGTGTGTGTGTGTGTGTGTGTGTGTGTGTGTGTGTGTGTGTGTGTGTGTGTGTACAAGTATGCATTCAGGATATATTTCTTGCTTTTGAATTCACACTGTCATAAAAACATGAGTTGCATAGATGGATATGGAACTCTATACGCATGGTGTGATACATTTATGAGTG
This sequence comes from Eleginops maclovinus, assembly GCF_036324505.1. Classification (NCBI taxonomy): domain Eukaryota; kingdom Metazoa; phylum Chordata; class Actinopteri; order Perciformes; family Eleginopidae; genus Eleginops; species Eleginops maclovinus. The sequence continues at coordinate 13,204,697 of NC_086366.1, read as the reverse complement.
TGTGTGTGTGCGTAATTGAGAGTGTGTATTTTCTGTCGGCTTGTTTTCTGCCCTCATTGATGAACAGATGAGGTTGTCCTGGCAACGTGATGAGACGCAGATATGCAAATGAGGCTGGAGTGTGAGCTTGCACGCACACACACTGCGGTATGAGGAGAGCTCATTTCACACACACATCTATTTGAGACTGCAGCACTAGACCACACACACTGAGACATACACACACAAAAACTAACACACAAATCCAGAAATGCATAACAACGCATAATTAAATTTAAATGTAATCTTAACATCATGAAATATGCTGTATAACACGGTTTGTATTCTGCATAAATACCGTAGCATATCACCTTCACTACCAGCCATGTTTGGATGACCCTCTCCCTCTTTTTTACCTCCTTCATTTACTTCCTAATTCTAAAACTCCCCGCATCCCTCTTGTAACTCACCGGTTGGCCAGACCCGGGGCTGGAGCAGTAGATGGTGTACTTGCGGATGATTCCATTTGGCTTGTGAGGGGGTAACCAGGACACCACGACACTGCTGGAGGAAGAGGGTACAGTTTTGATGCCAGCAGGAGGTCCGGGGTCTGAATCATGAAGGGGAGCAAAGAGAGAAAAGGTGGGCAAACCATTAAAATGTTAACCAGTGATAGTTCTTAGCCTGTAGGTTAACAGAACAAATAGCTTCTTAAAAGGTGTACAGCATAGTGATTTCTGGGCAGATCTTCCCCTCTTTTGTTAAATTAAATCAAATCACAAGCACCAAAAACATTCACATGTTCCCACTAGACAAACGACTAGGTGGTTAGTCAACCAAGTCTACAATATAAGACGTATTACAGCAAGCTTTGTACAGAAAACGTTTTTTCTATTCTACATTTACTATTATTGAAAATACTGATGGCTGCCATAAGACACATTTTGATCATCACATTTGTGCAACATTCGTTGTGCATGCAGTTAAGGGCTGTAATTATTAGTTGATCCACAGAATATGAATCTTAATCTTTTCCTTACTATTAATCTCAAATGTAATTTTGATTTAATGTAGTCAAAACAGACTTTCCTGATAGCTGTTTTGACTAAACAAGTTATTTGAAAGGTCAGGCGGTAGTTTGGGAAAGGGCAATTTTCACACTTTTATAGACCAAACCATTAATTGACACAATGATTGGCAGATTGATTAATGTGACTTGTTTGTTTCTTTGCTTGCTTCTTTTGTCCTGCACCTGAAACATATTGCGTTTGTAAGGGAACACTTCTTATTTTGTGTATTTTGTCATATGAACATTTCTTTGTACATAATTCCTCACTTAACTAGCAAATTCATAGATTATTATAATGTATTTGTTTTTTTCAGGTTTAAGATTACCAGTACTTTAAGATAAATGTGTGTATCTTAAATTACAACATTAATGTTTATAACAGTGAGGTTTATGAACACCTATGAACATCCTAAGAAAAGGAACCAAAATGACAAAAGTACTCAAACAAAGAGCTTATAATACTTAGTTACGTACACCTTCGAATGATGCACACCTTAATAATGTTCATCATTAAACGTTTATTTTTTACAATAGCTGAAAATGTAATTTGCTACTTGAGGAATTTAAGATAAACATACATTAATTCAACAAATAAACACATATCCACATATTCAAAAGGACATATTGCTTTGGCCCCCAGGGTGTGGCGACCCCTTAAAAAGAGAATGGAAAGATAACTCAATAATGGATCTCTGTTCTGTCTCTTCCCTGCTACTATGCTTACTGTCTACTGTCTTTGTGAGTAAGCGACAGAACAGAGGAAGACAGCTGAGAATTGTCTGTTTGCACAATCCCACTGCAAACACTTTTCCATATGCTGCAGACCCAACTGAGGGGCAAAGGGAAGGGCGGAGGCCGGGAGAGACAGAGCGCGCTGAACGTATGTGAAAAGGTTGCCGCCGGACACAGTGTCAACCCGCATCAGGGCGAAGGAGACACTCAGCTTTCGCACACTCACACACACTCAAAGACTAACACACATATTTGAAGCGCTATTGCAGCAAGGCCAGCTCATAAAATGGAGATATAGTGAGAAGAAAGGCCTTTTCTGAAATGAAACATCTTAGAATCTCCCCCTTTCCCTCTTTCTAGCGCTCCCTTTACCCCCTCATTTTCTCCATCTCCAGACGCCTGCCTCCTCCTCTGCCTGGCCCCAGGGAAGGAGAGGAGAGGCGGATATGGATGTAATCCACAGCCCGCCAGTGTAAGCACAAAATTAATTCTCTCTAAGCCACAAAGAATTAATCCCTCTCCTTGTGCTTGGTGCTGAGCAAGACTTGCACACAAACAATAGCGTTTGTACGTACACATGTACACATACACGCACGCCAACTCTAAGACACTGTACACATGCAAAAGCACTTGACACCCCCCAACACTTCCCCATATTCACATGCACAGACCCACACCCTTAGGCCTTGTAACCACACACACTCCAAAACACTTTTTGGCTTCTTAATTCTCATTAGCACTAGTAATGGCACATCAAAGCACAAAGAGGGTTTTAATCAGTAACCTCAGCCTAACAAAGACACCCTCCACCCCCCAGGCTCTCGGCCTCCCACATTGCAGCCTAAACAAAGCAGAAAACCTTTAGACCTGTCCTAAAGGTTTGGTGAAAGCAGATGACATAAAGTTAAATGTATTATTTTGTTTATCTATGTGGATAGACTCACAGTCTTCACGGGTTTGGATGTACAGGACGTTGCTACGGACCCCATCTCCAGCCTGGGTGTAGGCCAGGACCTGGATGCTGTAGTTGGTGAACTTCTCAAGGCCTTTGAGCTCCACCTGCTCCTTGATGGTTGTGATATTTTGCATTTCACCCCATTCTGAAAAACAAAAGGAGAGAGATGTTGAGACAAATGCTGCAGTTGTTTTGGAGACTAAAGTAAGAAGACAGGCACACTGAACACACCTCCGTCCGGAAAGACAGTCCAGAAGACGACGCGGTATCCCTTCAACACGCCATGCAGCGTCATCCTGGGAGGCTCAGCCCATGTGATCACTGCCTCATCTGATGTTACAGAAATGGCCCGCACGTTCTGAGGAGGCTGGCTTGGAACTGAACGAATAAAGGAAAGGAAAGGAAGGAAGAGAGAAGAGAAATGCTAAGATCAAAACAATATATATTCAGTTATTTAACAATATCCCATTACAGAAATTGTCCATTCTTGGAAGGAAGAAACACGGTTGATGACTGAGCAAAACCACAGATAAAATTGATAAAATAAAGAAATGATGTAATCCCTCAGCATCTAGTTTTATTCAACCCTTTAAATAGCTTAAACTAGTTTATCTTATTCCACATTGTCACAATATCCCATTTATATGTTTTGCATCAGCTTGTACCAGCTCTTCATTAAAGCTGTATGATGTTTATACAGAGTGAATAATTGAAAAACCCAATAGTCTAGATTGCTGTGTGCATAACTTTTACACATATCTCTGTGAAAATATTTGGATTTAACTTAATTTCCATAATCTAGTTAGGATTCAAGTTTGGAAAATGATCAATTTAATAGTTTTTGCATCATTTTATACACATTTCCCCCAAATGTTGCCAGATATATTTGAGATTAACGAATATTTTTAGATCTCCACTATACTTTAAAACTAAATAGGTTTGAAAAAACTGACTTTTTAGTGACTAATCCATCACATGGTCAGTGGGGTCAGAGGCTGCCATTTTTCGCCCTCAAAATTGAACATAAATACCCCTTCTCTGAAACCCCTAGATTTCCATATCAAACCTGAAGGGAGTAAACAGGCTAGCGATAGATAAAAAGCTCATGACATGCGTCCAGCCTGATGTAAAGGACCATCTCTACCACCCCCATCTCTCTTTCTCTGTACAAGCCTCCTTCTGTCCCCACAAGCCCAGGTGTCTCTTCTATTGGCTACCGCTGACCATTAGTCTTTCAGGCTTTGAATAACGCACACTGTTGAAGATGAACAGGAGTCAACTTGTGATAGAAGGAGGGGCAGGAAGAGAGGAAGAGAGGCGAGTGAAAGACAGAGAGCAATGAAAGACAGAGATTTGGCCAAGTCCACCAGCGAATTTCTCTGCAGCTGGTGAAGAGGTGGAGAGAGGAGGTGGGGAGGAAGACGGGGGAAAGAGGATTATAATCCTGAAAAACAGGGTTTGGCATGAATACATCTTTAAGCTAAAGAATTAAAAAGCAACCAAATATGTTTTCCTCCATTCACAGGTATACCTTTGCAAGAGATATAAGACAAGGAAAGAGGGTCTGAATGAAAAGGTGAGCAGGTCTCCAAATTGTAAGCATTAGGGTGGGGGATAAAAAGAAGGAAAGCAGATACAGGAGGGGAAAAGAAACACTACAACTCATTAAGGTTGTTAATGTATTGAATAATCTTGCATAAATAACAACGTAAATGGAAGGAGTAAAAAAAAGAGAAGGGGAATACGAGGACACAATGAAAGGCAGTTTTAGACTGGGGCGACAGGGAGGAGGAGATGGGGGTGAGGGGCAGAGGAAGAAGGGAGGAAGGGAGTTAAAAGCAAGGGGAGCAAGGGAAGGGCAGACAAAGATGAAAAGAGGGAGCAGAGAGACAATGCGCTCAGCTGTGGATAATTACAGCAGGAAGCAGCGGAGGGAACGAGAGAGAGAGAGACAAGCTAATTATAATTATTTTTAGTATGCTTGTTGTTATCACTATTATCATAATGGCCATCAATATCACTGTCGCTACGGTGACAGCCATAGGGAAGAACTAGAGGGCTCATCCGGCTCTGGACCAATGGGGCTCCGCCAAATGTTCACTGGGTGGACAAGTATGTATGTGACGTGTGTATGTTTGTATGGTGGAGAAAAAACTAATATGGATGAGGTACGTGGATGATTGAGAGAGGCGGCATGTAGTGAAAAAAATGTGCATTTCAAACGTACAGACTCATTTAATTGACTGCAGCTCAACAATAAAGAATAAAGAGTACAAGAAGAGCAATATCTCTCAAGCACAATATCAAGTGTTCTTGAGAGATATGATGATATGTTTCCTTGTAAAGATGCCTTTATGGGTGTGTTGTTAAAATATGCTAGCTTGTTTTGGGCCTATTTAGTTCCTTCCTGGCCAAAAGGTACAATGTATTTTTATTTTACAAGAAATGTATAAAAGAAAAAACCCACATTGCCTATTAAATTATCGCCTTTGGAAGTTCAATTCCAAATATAACTGAATGAATCTCCTAATAAAAAGTGATTTCTAATAATGCATAAAAAGGAAACTAAGTAGTGGCTCCTTTCAATAAAAAAACACAAATATGTTGGTGGATGATTTTGGCACTATTTTTTAATTTTTAATAAAGAAAATATATATTTTTGTGCAGATCGCTATTACATTTGGTTGTAGATCATCTCAAATAACAAGAGCTTTGTTTTTAGTTTGGTTCTGAATAGAGATGTGTATGCCACATATGAAAAATATTTCTTAAAATGAATACTGAGAAATGCTTTTGTAGTTCATTCAAACATTTGCTCGTTCATTTATCCATTCACTCAACATTTGCCCCATCTAACCCGCAGCCATCAGGCAGCAAAGCAGTATCTCTGCATGTCTCACTGTACAGGGATCACTCAATGCTCTTTGCGGTGCTGCTGAATGGATACTGTGTCTATGAGACTATGTGTGTCCTTGGTATTTGTAAAAAGCATCTGGATGCCAGCAGCCAACATTTATTCTTGTTGAGAGAAGAGAGAGAATGTAGTAATTTTAGGTTACAAAGCATGGCATGATTTGACATAGATCAGACAGTGAGACAGCTAAAAGAACAATGGAGCAGACAAACTGCGGTAACTGTGAATCAAAGCCAGAGCAGACAGTGGGTGATATTTCATGGGCCTGACAGTTTACTCTGCCACTGTTTTTAATAGACCATGCAGCTTAACTTGTTTCCTTCATTGCTGCCGGTGACCAGTACACATTTACATTCTTAAACAGACAAGATAAAATGCCATTTCCCCATAAGTCCCCATGCTGAGATACTTTGTATGTGTGCTGTTTATTATGATCCTCACCATCTTCCAGTGTTGTGGCATTAATTTCTGAGCTAGAGGGCCCTGTACCGGCTCTGTTGAAGGCCTGGACAACCACACCATACTGAGCAAACTTCTTCAGGTTGTCTAGGGTGTAGACCTCACTGTCTCCAGTGGCCTTCATCTCCACAATGCTGTACTGGCCGTTACTGCCCGGGCCGTTCTCTCTGTATCCAATCTGGTAACCCCTGATTACCCCGTTCTGCAGCTCCTTCCTGGGGGCCTGAAGAATGAAAAACAGATATACAGTACTGACATCAAATTCAAACTAAATGCACTGAAAAGGAAACAGGACATCACATATTAGATTATTTTGCAAGCAGCTAAAATGTGAGATGATCAGATAAGTCAATGTTACACAAACAAATAATCTTTTAGGAAGCACATAGCTGTTCAGAAGGGCAAACCATTTTTATATTTTACCTTCCAGGTGACCCTGATACTCTGAGAGGTCACTGGCTGCAGGATCACCTCCATGGGAGGACCATCAGGCTCTGCAGAGAAAGAGATGAGGTGAGAAAGGGTTATATGGGACTTGGCGGATGTATTTCCCACTGTCAAACCAACAAAATGTGACTTTCAAGTGTCATGCCCCTCAAATATTCAGTTTTACATTTTTCAGAGACATTTTTGTCTGTTTCATTCAGGTAGATTCTCAATACAAAATATCTGTCCAAGGACAGATGTGAGGGTCAACATTGATGCAATTAATAATAGCTAATACAACATGCAAAAAGGAAAGATTTGCTCACATTAATGCAGTGCTGTACTTACGTGCTTCCTCTGTGCTGATGGTGAGTTCCTTACTGGCCTCGCTCTTGCCTATCGAGTTGTAGGAGTACATGCGGATGCTGTAGACAGAGGCGGGGTGCAGGTCCACAATGTTGGCCTGATTGTTGGTGGGGGAGATGTTTCGGGTTGCATGCTTCAGCTCCCAGGTATCTGGCAGAAATTTGAATTATACTTAGTTGGCCATCATATTCGCACTTCAAAAAACTAATTTTGATTCATTTGGGGATTTGTTTTTCTCCTTCTTAGGCAATATTAAGGCTATGATTGAAATCCCATATGAACATTGTGCAAAGTATGACGCAAAATTGAGTATTGAATTGTTACAGTTGCTTAGTATGTGGATGTTGTGTACACAGGAAATACCCAGATATATATTGGAATAGCAAGAATTTCTAAGTATGAGACGTGAGCTTAGTGGACAAACTCAAATGCCCCACAATGCATTGTGTCCTCAGTATTTTATCCAACTGTTTGAATAAAACATCTTAGAAAGATGGGCGAATGTTGTTTGCAGTACGTTATTATGACATTTTGAACTTAGTTTTTGAGGCTTATTTTCCTTTCCTACAGTAATAATCATCAAGTCAAGTACAACAAGTCTTTTAACAGTCAATTTCTATCCATTCTGTCATGTTTCAAATAAACTAAATAGACACCAAAAGCTCAGCATATACATACATATGTTGTCAGATTCAATTTTCTCTCCTATTTCCTGTGAAATTAATTAAATACCTACCTGTCTTGTTCTTATACTCAATATCGTAGGAGGTAATGACGCTGTTTCCATCAAATCTCTGTGTCCACCGGAGATTCATACTACGATCTTTCACTTCTCGCACTTCCAGTTCTGGAGGGTCTGGGGGCTCTGACGATTTCAATTAGAAAATGTTCACAAAGGCAGAAAAACAACATTAGGGAGGAAACGGTGACACCAGAACAGAGACACTTTTGGTTAGAGGAAAGAAAAGCAGGTTTGTGAATCTGTTATCAATCTAAAAAGGCGATGGTACATCTATTTGTATAGGAATGGTTACCTTGCACAGTGAGCTGGATAAGGCCTCGCCCTTCGCCATAAGAGTTGATAGCATGACACGAGAAGAAGACTGAATCCTCACGCTCTGCTGGTTTCAGCTGTTGGGAGAAAGGTAGGGATACAAAATGTCAAAGAGACCATTAACATCTTTGTGTGTAAAGCACAGCTTCATTGGCCTGGTGTCAGTACAGTTTTTATTCCACCGGCATAGTTGGTATTTTGGTGAGTCACCACACACTGCATTGGGAGGAGAGCTGCAATAGGGAACACCAGGTGTCAAGATTCACTTTTTGACACCCACCTGCTCAAAAAACGTCAAATGACACACCCTCTGTGACATTTTCATCCCTGTAGCTGGTAATGGTGTATCCTCACAGACAGTCTCAAAATCACAATAACCAAAATATTTGCCCTGCACTGTAAAAAAATATACATGCTCTAACAAGTAGATACATCTAAATGCACATTTGAAATAGATGAATTTCACTTAATGATATTAATTTAAATAATTTTAAGTTGATAGATTCATATTCCATCTGAAGTCTATATCTTGAGATGGATAAATGACACCAACGCTGAATTCATCTTGTGGTATATGCACACACAAGCTTGTTCCCTCATTTGAGCATCAACACAGCAGGGAGAAGATGACATCCTCAGATCTCACTGGATACACAATTATTTAGCTCCTCTTCATTTCAAAGAGCTCCTTCAGAACCACTTGTTACAGGGTGACCCTCTCTTAGTATCATCATCCAAAGACAGTCCATCATCAGGCTGCAAGAGCTGCCTGCACCTTTCCTGTGATACGTAACACATCATTTCAGTGGCGGTAGATCTGTGGCTGCCCTAACCAATGTTGTATGGTGGAGCACAATCATGACATGGCTATTTTCAGGTCTAAATGAAGAGAGACATCATTCCTTTTTGAGTTTCCTCTCAGGAGATGATGGTCTGAACTCTAACACCTATGTGATGATATGTCCTGGTGGAGAGCAAACTGATGTTAAACAATTAGAGGGCCTTGACTGTTACCAACCTCTAACACACTGACAGATAGGATGATGGACTCTGTCTAATTTCCCTGTTATTTCCCACACACTAGAATGTGCTTTGTACTGCCTTGACTCATAAAAACAGAGCTCAGACAGACAAAAGAGAAGGTGAAAGCTATCTCTTTGTCAACTGAGTAAGAGTCATAAAGACATTGCTGTGTGATTTCGTCAATTAGATGCCTTACTCTATATAAGAGCCTCTTACCTTGAGTGTAGACAACACCTCGTCCGTCTTTTCATTGGGACTGGTGGTAATGGAGTATCGGGGGTTGCGGTCAGGGTCAATGACTGTGTCGCCTCTCTCCCAGCGAATGATGATGGGCCATTCTCCCCTGGCTGTGCAGTTCAGCTCCTTCAAGTGACCCTTCTTAGCCATGGTGGTGTTGGGGTGACTGGTGATCATCGCGGGGACTGGAAGGAGAAAGGAAATTAAGTGTAAGATGAACAGAAGGGGAGGACAAATGAGGGGAAATAGTGGCAGTAAACAGATTGATGAGGGGGATGTTAGAAGAAAGAGGCGGATAAAAAACCGAGAGGGGGGGGAAAGATGGAGTAAGTGGATAATAAGCAGGGTTTAAGTGGAAAGCGAGTAAGACGTGGAATGGAGAAGAGAAGAGAATAGGGCAGTTAAAAATGTGGAGCTCAGTGTAGCCAAGTTCCATTGCAGTAGAGTAATGAAGAGCTATGGTCAATGAGATAAAGTCAATAAACCTCCTCGACTATTCTCCAATAGTTAACACTGGAGTGTAGGTGAATGGAGAGGCAGAAACAATATCACTCACAATCTTCTCTGGTCGCACACCCACCCACACACACACACACACACACACACACACACACACACACACACACACACACACACACACACACACACACACACACACACACACAATACCGATCTGAGGAAGGTTCTGCTGTTTTGTTTTCATCACTAATTCATCCCACCCTCCCTCTTTTCCTCTTTTTCTCCCTCTCCGCTGAGCGAAACAGACAGAATTGAGGGAGGCAGAGGAGAGGAACGGTTCAATCAATAACACTAACACCAGGGCGAGAGAGGCAATCCTGTGAAAGCAGAGCTTGGTGAAACTATTGCCTGTCTTTATGTGCACCTGGATACATGTGTCTGTTGTTTGCAGATGTCAAAAGAAGCCAGATATTAAGCGTTAACATCTCTTTTCTGGGTATAGCCTTTTTGTTAAGGTCAAGGTACTGCTTCCTTCAAAGAAAACTGCCCACTAATGCTGGACTTGATATTGACTGTATGTGTGTATATTTTCCCCATGCATGTTCACATTGCATTACATAGGAGTGTTACTGACAGGGAGGGCAGGATGAGAGAGATTGATTGCAGATAATGATTAAGCTCAAAGTGTTTTTGATTGTGTGCAGTCAGATCCCACGAGTCAAAAGATCAATTGCTCAGTTGCTCACTTTCACACTGCCTGTCACACACACACACACACACACACACACACACACACACACACACACACACACACACACACACACACACACACACACACACACACACCCATTCTCCCTCAGTGTTCTTTATTGTTTTGCTCCACGTCCATGGTCAGCTTTGCTGCCCACATATCAAAGAGAGAGTAGTGCGAGCTGGCTCATTGGTTTGCAACAGTTAGCGTGTTTGCGTAAAGACTGATAAGGACGGAGCATTGGAGCATCCCGGATGGCCTCTTCGCAGTCATGTATGGCATGAAAAACCCATACTCATACATAGCTCATGTTAGATTGCATACTCACTCTTTACAGTGAGAACCATGCTCTTGCTGATGTCAGAGCCCACGCCATTGGACGCCTGACAGAGGTAGAAGCCCCGATCCTCTTCCAGGACATGTCTGATGAGTAGAGAGCCGTTATTCATGATCTGGATACGGCCCGTCAGAGGCACAGGGTGGTACTGCTGCGGATTCCCAATACCCGCTAGACAGAAAGAGACAGAAGATTATAATAAATTGTAGGATTCATAGATCAAACTTTTTTTGGGCAGTATGAACTTATAAATATCACAATGTGTCAAGAAAAGCCTGCAGAGACACACCACAGTACATAGATTCACAATGAAACATGGGTCAATTACCTAGTGCAGCTTTTGCATGTTTCCACATGACTTTTGGGGGAGGGTACCCATCTACTGAGCAGTTTAGGATCCCTGCCTTCCCATAGATCCCATCCTGATTGTTGGGCTGAACCACAAACCGAGGAGGCACTGGTGGAGGAAGGAGGGAAGAAATTAATAAAGAAAAAAAATTAATAACATACTCCAATCCCTAAATTCATCCAACCTTATTTACAAACTCCCTTCAGTAATTATATTAATAAAAAACCTTCCCTTTACCCTTCAACCCTTTCAAAATATCACTTTTATTCTACATTTTCTCTCACTCCTTTTTTATTACCTGTAACTGTGAGCTGCCTCTCCGTGCTGACAGTGGCAGCATCGTTGCTAGCAATGCAGGTGTAGTTGCCATTGTGTTTGAGCGATACTTTGGATATTTGAAGGGAGCTCATGAACTCCTTTGTGTCGATGGTGATGCCCGAGGAGGGCACGATCTCCTGCCCGTCCTTACGCCATGTGATGCGTATTGGCATGTCTCCAGATGACACCACGCAGGCGATGTACATCAATTTACCGATGGAAGTAGGTGGAAAGTCAAATGGCTGGATCAGTGGAGGAACTGGAAGAGGTGAAGAAGGGGTGGATGAAAGATTGAGCAGGAAAAGGAATGGAAATAAAGAAAAAAGATGAATGAATCAGTTTGAGGTTGTTTAAATGAGTATGGTGAGTAAGAGGTGAATATAGACGTTTGAGGCAGATATGAATAAGTGAAGGGTAAAGAAAAGTCAGATGTGAAGACACAGAGAGAATAAAGGTAGACACATAGACGTGAAGATTTTGGGGCATCGAGAGGACATGACATGGGAGAGTGAGTGAGTGATGTTAAGGTAGAAGGATACAGGTGGGAGACATAAAGACACAGAGTGAGGTTTTTTCCGGAGGGCTCGGTTTAGAATCTGCTATTTTTACCTGACAGGCTAATCAGTAAACTAGTGGTGTTTCTGTCCATTTAATTTTTTAAGTCTTTCATCAAAGCCTGGACCCCCAAAGCTTCAAAAACACTGCACCCTGGCCTACTAGCCCACAACCCATTCTGCAGCTGCCTGTGCCCCCTCCACTCCACCCCACACTGCCCTGGTAAAGCCAGCCTATAATAGCTGCTCTAATTAGAGCCCCATCCGCCGGGGGAAGAACGGTGTTGCTATGGAGAGCAGCGGAGGTGATGGCGGTGGTTTGGAGTTGGGAAGGAGGGGAGGGTTGTAATGGTGGTGGGGGGGTAACAGCTGAGACATCTGGGGGATTTAATCTGGGCCTCGTTAAAATTCATCTAATTAAATCAGAGACATGACGAGCACACATTTATACAAGCACATACCTACACCTACACACAGCTAATGCACATTTACCCACGCATGTGCATGTCCATGCAAGTACACTTGTGTACACGCATAGAAAAACACCACAAAGAAACCCGAGCATCACAGACTTCACACATCTGCTAATGTCAAGACGAAACACACAAGACTCAAACAACAAACGAGTTATCATACAAGATGTCATGCAGAAAATATAGCACACACACACTTTTCAATTCACACAGCTATATGCATAAGAATAGCACACACATATTTGATCCGAAAGCACTCAACATGTGGTTAAGAGAGTGCACTAGCGGCTCCGCCCCTTAATCAGGGGTTATTAGAGGCAATGCAGAGCTTACAGCTTTCTTCTTCCTCTCCCTGTTTCACTCTCCCCCTCCTGCTCCCAACAAGTCTTACTCACTCTCCAACCGTCCTCCAGTAACCCTTTATTTCATTCATAATTTCTTCCCACTGCGTCTTCGACATCATGGCCCTCTAAAACACATCTAGAGTCACCTAAATGACGATCTAAATATATGTTCACTCAATATATTAAACTCATTGGACAATCCCCCAAAAAGCATACACATGCGAGCTGCTGTTTTTAAACAACATCTGTGTGACTGTTCAACCTACCCTTATGTTAAAGAACTATAAAAAACAAATCACTTTTTAAACGATCGACCTACAACTGACCTTTGACGGTGATATAGACAGTTTGTGTGATGAACAGCTGTGGTTGGATGAGCACGCTGCAGACGTAGGCCCCCTCGTCCATCCCCTTCTGAACGTCGCTGAGCTTCAGAGTCCCATTCTCATAAACCACCTGAACAGAAACCATCCGTGTTATGATGCATGAGTTGTCTTCTTACTCACATATTTTTTAAAGCTGTGAATTGAAATGAGATGAAGTCCGAAACATATCCGACACTGATGCAAACCTCCCCATCCCTCACCCCCAGGTTCTGATATATTTTTGAGCAGAAATGCAGAGAGCAAAATCCACCTGGCGATGATTGTCAGGCAGCAGAAGCCCCTCCTTGTACCAGTTGATTGAGTAATAAGGGTACCCAATCACACGGCAGTTTATGAAAGAATTTCTTCCTGCCACTGCAGTGATGTTCTTCATAGGCCGAATCCTTGGTGGACCTGATGGGCAGAGAGATACATATGGGCAGAGGGAGAGGGATGCAGAGAGAGAGAGAAGGGTTGACAAGAGGAAGAAAATAGAGGAAAAATAATAAAATCGTTAGATGATGGTGTCAGAAACAGGTGTTGGAATTTTAGGAATAAAGGGGAGGGGTGATAAGGAAGGGAGTTAGGGAGTAGTTAAGAGACAGAAGAGAAAAAAAGAATGTGAGTGTACAAAGAGAAAGAGAGATATCAGTGCGCCTTGCAGTTAATGCAAAGGCTTGCAAACTGCTACGAGTTGTATCACTGTCAATGTATCCTGAACCTGCCACATTTGTAGAGTGCATGACCAGCCTAATCATGGAAATGTGCAATGCACTTTTTATTGACTGTGGGGCATGGGTAAAGTGTTGTGCATTTTCAATGGTTACTTAATGTAAAGAACACATTGTTTTCCAACGGTTTCAAACTAATGAACATGTTCTCTGCCAACATTTGTGCTGCAAAATCTATTAGGTCCAAACTACATGGCCTATAGTGTTTTGAGGGATGATGAGAAATAGCAATATTGGGCAAAACGAGTCATTGGCACAGTAGAGTCACAGGATCAAAACTCCTAGAAAAGATCTCATAAAAAATATAAATATAATAACAAAAATTAATCTTGACTGCCTCAATATGTTTGTCATGTACCGTTGCCAAAAGACAGAGACTGAAGGCTGTCGGCCACCAGTCAGACAGACAGTCAAACAGACAGTCAGACGGACATAAACTGTGTTGGGCATTCCTGGAAGTCACTGGGAGTGATCCCTCAATCATCGGTCACTTCTTCTGTGACCTTCTCACCATTGTTAGTCTCGTATCTTTGTTTTTGTTTCTCCTTCCAGCCCTCCTACCCCCACTTCTCTTCCTCCGTTTCTCTCTCCTTCCTTTCTCAGTGTGTGCTGAGCTTTGAAGTCACAGCTCTGACGAGTGAAAGATGTATTATTCAGTAACACCGTCGCACAGACACACACACACACACACACACACACACACACACACCGACACACAAGCACATATACAGTATAAGCGTGCATGTGTGTTCAACAAAAGTCTACGTGGCTCAGTATCTTTGCTGCTGGCCTCTTACTGAATGGGATGAGTTGAGTGTATCACATTTCAGCAAGTGGGAAAGCATGCTAGTGTGTTACTGCTTTTTCATGTGTGGTTAGGAACGTGTGTGTTCATGTATGTGTGTATTGCATGTAGAGCTGAAACTCACTGGCAATGAAGCTCATTCTCACTCCAATGATTATCCTGGCATGTCATCTTAGAGCGGACTCACATGTCACAACTACACATATCACCAAAGAACAGAGAAAACAGAAAAAGAAAGAGAAACAGAGAGAGAAACAGAGAGAGAGAGCGTGATACATCCCTGTCCATCAGTGTCACTCCTCATTCTTGTTGTCTCCGATGACAGTGACATCACCAGTCCTGTCACCAGAGTTCACCATCACTCCCTCAGCAGACACTGGCACTCCTCCACTATTCTAACCTCTTCTCTTATTTCAGCTGTTCTCTCTCTTCTCTCTATCTGTTGCCATCCGTTTCTTTCTCTTCTAAAGTGTCTTCATGCATTTGTCTCACATTTGCTTAATCTAATATCCTTTCCATTTCCCACTATTTCTTTCTCTATGTTTTGTCAAAAGAAATCTCTATTTTAACCATTTTTGAATGCCAGTAAATGCGTGTGTGCATACAGGTAGCTGTAGTAGGTGGATCAGTGGGTGCATTTTCAATGTGTTCGTATGTATGTGCTTGTTCACACAGGCACATGTGCAGAGCTACAGTAAACAAAAGAAGATATTAACAAACTGCATGACAGAAAGAGAATGAGACAAACAACATAAACACTATATGTGCTGCTAAAGCAACAAATACAGTAACACACAAGTATAAAGAGTGACGGACAGAACAAAAAAGTAAAGAAATAAAAGTAAATACAATACAGCAAAACACACATATAGAGATAGAGGTAGAGATATAGAAGGGTACAAGGTAGGGGTCAGGCTATGGTAAGCATCTGTATGACTGATATTGAAAAGTAGACAGGCACCTCTTACGTTTATGCGCGCTTGGTACTCGGCACTACCGGCCGAGTTTCGTGCGGCGCACCGATACACTCCTCCATCTCGAATCTGCGGGCTGCTGACGTTGACGTGGCTCACAGTGCTGCCGTCTGAGAGCGTGTACTGGCTGGCTCTGACACGCGACAGGTCCCGGGCCACAGGCTCATCGTCCAGGGTCCAGGTGATGGTGGGAGGAGGCGCTCCTTTGGCAGCACACATCAGGGAAAAGGGTTCACCAGGGACCACCACCCTCTCGCTGAAGGAGGCGACAATACGGGGTGTACCATCTGAGAAACAATACATAAGGTGGTGTGAATTTAGAAACAAATGATAACAGTGTGTTACAGCACTGAAAAGCACTATAAACTATAAATATATACCATATTTTTTTGTAAGCTACTGAATGAAAAAGTAACACTTCAGTCAGTTACTAAATGGAGCTGCATAAAGTCAAACATAATATAGCCTGTGCTAGAATTACCATATCTATATGAAGATACATCTGATATGGGTGTATACGTATGTGCATGTACGTATTAGATGTGAGTGATAAAACCCAGTCATTTTAATACTGACACCAGCACATTAACCCTGGGCCTTGTTTGTGACATACACATTCATGATTATACACCGCCATGGTAATCGCTTTCCGTCCTCACCTTCTAGCAGTATGATGGAGAAGTCCTGGGCGGTCTGGCCCTTGCGCGTGGCAAAGCACTGGTAAGCTCCAGAGTGTCTCTTTTGTGCAGCAGAAATGAACAATGTCTCATTGTGAGCCCCCTGGATGGAAAAGTGCTGATCTGGCAGGACAGATTCAGTGTTACGGTACCAGGACACTGTAAAGTGCGGAGAACCCTGGACGGCACAGGATAGGATGACTGTACTGCTGATCCCCGTCTTCAGGTTCTTAGGAGACAAGGTGACCCGCAGCGGATCTGGAGATAAGGAAAGGAAAAAAGAAGAAGAAATGTCAGCCATACCTTCTCATTCATAAGTTACAACCTAAACATTGAGGACGGTCTCGCTTCCATAGCTGAACAAAAGCAATTTGTATTGAGTAAGGGCCAGGAAACACAAATCACATATTGTTTTGGTGTGTATTAGTTGTCTGCGTGTCAAGATTTCTTCCATTGCTAATGTGTGTGTGAGTGTGTGTGCTAGGCAGCGAGGAAAACCGAGACAGAGAGACAGAAAGGGGAGAAAATGTCAGTGAGCAATAAAGCAGCTGGTGTTAAGTGCTGGAGGCTGCTGAATGTGTGTGAGAGTGACAGTGCATGTGTAAGACTTTCTTCACAGGCAATGACTGCATGTACTGCAAGTGTGTGTTCAAGTGTGTGTGTGTGTGTGTGTGTGTGTGTGTGTGTGTGTGTGTGTGTGTGTGTGTGTGTGTGTGTGTGTGTGTGTGTGTGTGTGTGTGTGTGTGTGTGTGTGTGTGTACCACCTTCTATGCCCTGTCATAGGAGGTTTGTGGGTTGCGCCGTGATGTGCCCCATGGCCAGTCTGCCCAGTGTCCACTAACTTCACCCTGTACCCAACCCCACTCCTCTCTCCACCTCCTCCCCCTTCTTCTCTCCACAAGTGTGCCATCTTCTCTCCCAGCATCCCCTCCTCACATCTCATTCATTCATACACACAGCATTATGAAATTCTCTCTGTTTTTCCCCTCCCTCCCTCACGTCCTTGGTAAACAGAGTGACAGGCCTGCACGACCACTGTTCTTCTCTGTCACCGTAGCAACGCCTAGCTGGGGTTTGAGAGCACAGCGGGGGAACGAGCCGTCCTTGGACATCATGCTCACGCTTGGCCCAGATGAGGGTGGGTTGTGAAGTGGGGGGCTGTAGCAGGCACAGGGCCAGGGCAAAGCCAACAGAGCTTATATGATGTCTCCATTGCACCTGTCCATGACCTGACATCATCATTCATTACTTCTGTCCATCTCACTTATGCTCCAACTGTACTTGTCAGTGGTGAACAATGGAGGTCAGGATAGGCAGTGTTCAGTGATGCATTGTTGTGTGCTGAATTTTGAGATTTTATTTTTCCACTGTAATCTAGTGCTTTACTCACCTATGACATTAAGGTGACCTGTCACCTCTTTGGACCCAAAGCTGTTTGTGACCTCACAGATGTAGTTGCCACTGTCCTCGAGCCTCAAGTCGGAAATGGTGAGGCCTGTGATGCGCCGCGTCCAGCGGGAGTCAGCAGGTAAAGGCCGACCATCCTTTAGCCATCGGATGGTGGGGTTTGGGTATCCAGATGCGATGCAGGGCAGCTCAACGCTGTGCCCCATCTGCACCTCACCGGACTGGAAACTATCCAGCACTGACGGGGTGGACTCCGTAGGGTCTGTGGGTGTAGCACGTCACAGAAAGAAAGATATATCCAGTTGGAATCATCAGTACTTAAATCTTTTTTGGGTTCTAAGAGTAAGATTATTCTTTCCTGACAGTTAAATGAGAATACTGGTACCACAGTCATGTCTGTACTGTAAAAATGAAGCTACAACTATTAGATGGTTAGCTTAGCACAAAGACTGTACACAGGGGACACAGCTAGCCTGGCTATGAGTTATGATGTTTTTACGCTTCTATGCCAATTTAGGAGCTTCAAACTGCATTTCATTGAACAAACCTGTGTTGTACAATGAAAATATATTTCCTTGAATTTGAGCCTTAAGTGCTGGTAGATGGATTATCTTCCCAGGCTAGCTGTTCGCCCCTGTTATGCATCTCCTGGCTCCAGCTTGATACTTACTGTACAGAGTAGTGTGATCTTCTCATCTCATCTTGGCTAAAAAAGGTTATTTTACAACTGCTAAACTATTCCCCTCAAACGTAACGCTCTGTATTGCAATTCTAATAAGTAATACAATTGATTGTCGGATCAATTTTGATGGCATTTTACTACTATAAGTGAAAAGAGAAACTTTGCCTACCCATAACAGAGAGCCTGGCTCCATTGCTCTGGCGAGTCTCTCCACTGTACTTGTGCTTTGTGATACAGCGGTAGGTGGACAGAGCATCTTCCTTCTGCACTTCTGAGATATACAGAGCGCCAAATGAGGTCAGGAAGAAACGGTTACCTGTGTAGGACAGCAGAGGGGGAACAGGTAGGAGAGAAGGGAAGTATAGGTTAGTCAACATATATTATGAGTCACAATTATGAATAAGATATGTCATTAGCATGGTTTACAGAAAGAGGGTGTGGTGTGCTGTACAATTTGTAAAGCCCTACATTTTTTATTTGTATTATTGCCGATATAAATATTGTCGACTTGACTTGTGTCTCGTGTATGTACATTGGGTAGAGGCATTGTCCAGTTTAGACATTTGAGCTTTGAGCTATAATCTCTCTCTGTTAAAAGGTAATATACCCTAACATTGTGATTTGGAAAATTGTGCCTTTAGTTTCTCGCCTTCTCTATGGCTCAATAATATATATATCTCTGCACAATTTTACTGAAATATAACTTAAATGTCAAGTTGTATTCACTGTTCTTATGTTGGAAAGACATATATAATTATCTTCTGTATTCACTGTATTTTTTCTCATTTCTATACATTTGCTGGGTGAAAAAGTGTACAGAGTAAAAGACAACACTATTGGGTGAGGAAAAGGTCACTTCAGATATGTGATGCTATTGAAGTAGATGAGAGCTGCCAACCTCTCCATCATGAGACCCTCTTGACAAACCTTGAGCACATCTTTCAGAGAAATCACTGATCTCCAAAGAATATGAAACAGGACTAGAATATACATGTCTTCAAAAGGCCAAACCACAGTACTTGAACACAGGGGAGCTTTTAACAAACTCTGTCACATCCATCTAGCGAGAGTTACACAATAGAGAAAGAGCGATAAGGAAGACGAGAACGAGAGAAGAGAGGGGGGAGTTATTGTAGGTGTTAATAATTGATGCGTCTCTGTGTGTTATGGTAACAGCAGATTAGTGTCATTTTCATTTCACATCAGTGACTGCTTGGTCTCCCTCTGATTTATCTACATGTCAATAGAGAAAGCATGTGCATGTGTGTCTGTGTGCGAGAAGGAGAAGAGAGAGAGAGAGAGAGAGAGATGGAAGGAGAAGAGAGGAGAGAGATGGAAGGAGAAGAGATGAGGAGAGTGTATTTCGGTGTTTGATTCTTTCCGCTTCTCTGAATCTTTTTGTATTCTGTTCCCCCAAAGGGTTATTTTAGACAGTGTGCACTTCAGAGTTTGTAGTGTATTTCAGATTGTTCGGTTATGCGGATGCTTTTGCAGTTTGTTTATATGTGTTAGTGTATTTCGGCGAACTATCTTGCTGTTGTTTGCTGTACATGAAGTTTTTATGTCTCAATGCAATGTTGACAAGGGAGGACTTGAGTTAAACACAGGTATATTGAAAAGTTGAATACGGGACATATATGTAGTTCACACAACGCAAAAAAATGCATGCGTACACACTCATACACAAACACGCACACACACCTCCAAGCAATAGGTCAGCACCTAGTCACTGCAAATGTATTCTGAAACACTTATGGTTCTAGCTGTTAGATGTATTTTATCGTTGATGAAAAGCGACTGCAGTAGTGTGAAAACTTCACAACATAAGTAGCAGTTTTGGATGGTTTTTATTTTGTTCTTAAATTATCTTCACCAGGTCAATACTGGTAGTTAATAATGACATTTTGTTCGTCCTATGTTTTGATTGTGAAATATATATGTATCAATGAACATGTGTAGGTATAAATGTGCAATTATCATTTAGGTAATCATCATTTTATTGTGTGTGTGTGTGTGTGTGTGTGTGTGTGTGTGTGTGTGTGTATGTGTATGTGTGTGTGTGTGTGTGTGTGTGTGTGTGTGTGTGTGTGTGTGTGTGTGTGGTGTGTGCGCGCCCGCCCGCACGCCCTGCCAAAATGTTGAGCAACAATCGATGCATTTTATAGCTGCAGAACTCCGTCCAAAAGAGATGTATTACAACAAAGAGTAGAGGACTGTCCTGGCACACACACACACACACACACACACACACACACACACACACACACACACACACACACACACACACACACACACACACACACACACACACACACAAACAAGACTGATATGTTAAGAATGTGAAGAAGTTTTGACTGACTAATCTAAATGGGCAATGTTTCCAGATCACAGTGGATATTTTGTTATTGTTGCTCATTCTGTCAAATATTTTCATATTATTATATAAGTCAATTTAAAGTCAAGAAATTCTGAATTACGGACATCAACGTTTTCTGAAAATTCCAAAGAGATTCCAACCAGTGTCCAAAAGCCAGAGGTATTCAATTTAAAATGATACAAACAAGGAAAAGGAGAATTTTGGTTGATATCATTTGAACAATTTTCAATAATAGTAATAGGTTATTATTGGTTATGGTTTCATTTTTTTAAAACAACTAATCAATGAATTGACTTATAATTACAACACATACAGTGCTGCTAACCAGCTTCTAGAGATTGAGCGTCCACTAATATCAAATCAACATATTATTGCGTCTGATATTTTCATTTAGTAAGTCTACATTTTACACACACAACCAACCCGACACATACTTGTAGAAGCCTCTGCATCTGCATGCATTATGTGAAAGTTCACACACACACACACACACACACACACACACACACACACACACACACACACACACACACACACACACACACACACACGTGTTTTCATGTGAGTCAGACTGTTGTGCTGAGTGCTAAGCGACGTAAGCTGTAATTTCCAAGCCTGCCCTTTTGTTACAACCTGGGTATTAAGCCTTACAGGATAATATGCACTTGGCGAGTAGAACCCTGTATAAAACACTGCAACACCCTGTCACAACATGCCTGGAGAGAGGAAGACAGACCAGAAGGGGGTGGAGAGGGAAGAAAGTGGGGGGTAGAGTAAGAAACTCAGAGATGCTTAAGAATGGAGAGAAAAGAGAGTGCAGGGGACATTAATGAGACAGTGTGTCAACGCTTGTGGCGAATTAATCTTACCTACAACTCTTCCCTAGTTTTGTTCCTGAGGTGATTTTCTGAATTATGAATTAATTGTTTGATCAATAACATGTGAGAAAATATTTTCCATCACATATTCCAAGAGTCTAACGTGACATGTCACAATGGGAAGGGTAGTACTGTAATGTAAAACAAATACAGATTAAAGGGCAGTGATGCGTCTAGATAAATCTTTATTCTCTTTACTCAAAATGTCCAATCAAGAAGAAGAAGACAAGAAGACATACTTTTATTAATCCCTTACAGGGAAATTGCTTAGTCTCTGCATTTGACCCATCCTATTGTTAGGAGCAGTGGGCTGCCATTATGTACGGCGCCCGGGGAGCAGTGTAGGGAACGGTGCCTTGCTCAGGGACACCACGGTAACAACTTGGTCTTTCGGGGACTTGAACTGGTGACCTTCCAGTTCCCAGGCCAAGCCCCTACGGACTTTGCCACCACCGCCCTGAGTTTCCATTTATCTATTAACAAACAAGTACTTGCTGTGTGTTAATAGCTTGGAAAATTCTTGAACTGCGACGTATTATGGATATTTGAGTAGACCTAATTTTTTTGTTATGTCCACCTACACAATTTATTGACACAAAAGGATAAAAGATTAATTAATTTTAAGAGACCTTGTTGATTATTACTTTGATCGATTAATAATGGCATAACTATACTGTATCTAAGTATTCTATTCACCATCTTCCTTTGAGTGTCCTAAGATTAGCCAACTCCCCCCTTCACCTCGTCTCTCCTCCTTTCACTGCTGCTCTCTCATCCTGATATCTAATTTCTAGTCACTGCCTGCTCTACTGCTGTCTGTCGAGATGTGACACACCTAAAACAGCGGAGAGGGTGCAGGCTGCACTGGAGGGAGGCAGGGGGGAGAGGAAGAGGCTGACCCTACAGGGAGGAGGACGGCAGATGGAGATTGATGGAGGGAGAGATAGGGAGATAAAGAGAAACATGCCGTTGGGAGTGACAGAGGAGGGAGTGAGAGTGAGAGGGATGAGGGGCCTGCAGGCCTGAGAGCCACACATGGGTAAAAACAATTCCTCTACGTTGTTCTATGTCTCTCTATCTTCCTCTCTCTTTCTCCCGTTGCAAGCCTCTCCTTGTGGGAGAAAAGATCAATTCTCGTCTAGTCTGCCTACGCCTCCAGGAGTTTGTTGTGGTTGTTGTTTGCGTGTCTGTATGTATGTATGTGCTTCTGTGTCTGCCTTTTCCTTTTGCTGTGTTTTTTTTAGGTCTATCCCACACCCAAGGGAGGTGCAAAATCCCCTCACTTCCTATTTTACTTCCCAACCCTCTCATTCCTTCATTTTGCTCCATTACAAACTGTATGACATGTATTCACCATCGCTGGATTCTCTTCCTCCAGTCTCCCCTCTGCCCTCTACCTCTTTCTATGTCTGCCTTTTTTCCTTCTAGTCCTTGTTCCTCTTCCTTCTCTTTCAGGGGGGGGGTCTGTAAGTAATGGAATCAGTTCAGCTGATGAGCCTGAGGCAGCAACTCAAGTCAAGTGTAGAGTGAAGATGCTGCTGGATCTGTGTGAGTGCGTGTGTGTGTGCGTGTGTGTGTGTGTGTGTGTGTGTGTGTGTGTGTGTGTGTGTGTGTGTGTGTGTGTGTGTGTGTGTGTGTGTGTGTGATGTGTGCTGCATGTGTGCGTGTGTGTGTGTGTGTGTGTGTGTGTGTGTGTGTGTGTGTGTGTGTGTGTGTGTGTGTGTGTGTGTGTGTGTGTGTGTGTGTGTGTGTGTGTGCAGGCATGCCAGAAATCCCACAGAAAGAGAAATACATGCAAATAACGAGACAGAGAGACAGGAATGGGGAGAAAGACGGAAACAATAATATATAAAAAAAGGATAAGTGAGCCCTGGAGCATCACTTGTCTGCCCCAAAGTTCCCCCAGAGACAGGACACCCCTCTTCTTTGAGATAGGTGGGGGAGTCAGAGGAGGGGAAGGGCAGGTTAGATAGACGGGGAAGATGAAGGGATGCAGGATAGGCGCAGCTAAATATATCCCATTATAGTATATGGCTGCCATCTTCTACAAATTATTGTCAACAGGGGAGGGGGATAGGCAACATAAGAGATCATAAAGAGCAAAACTTTGATAGAGAAAAATGAAAATGTTAATATTGAAGCAATCGTGGAGGTTGGGAAGAGAGGATGATCAGATCAGACAATTGTTTAAAAAAGTATCTAAGAAAAAATGTGAGATACTGGCCAGATCTAAAAGAAGGAGACAGAAATAGATGAAATAGAGGGGGAAAGCAAGAAAAACGTAATATCTGAGAAACAGAAACAGAGCAAGAGAGGAAATGGCGCAAGCAAGAGGGTTTGTTCTTGGAGCTGCCATGCAAATGAAGGCGGCGCTGCAGCAATGCTAACTAACAGCAATTCACACTGTTGGACTCATCACTTATTAATGCTCTACGGCTCCCCCCTCCCTCCCTCCCTCCCTCCCTCCCATCTCTTTCGCTCTCCCTCTCTTTACCCATTCCTCTCTCCCCTGCTCTCGCCAGAATCTCTAGTTTTTGTTCGCTCTCTCGCTCGCTGTTGCTAGGGCCCGTGCACTCACGTGACAACAGCTGGGTAGGGGGCGCTGCGGTGGCACACAGCGACATGTGCAAGTGTGCTTTTTATGTGCCGTGCGTGTGTGCGTGCTTCATGTGTGTGCGGCAGAGTACCCTTCATTAGAGGTAAAAACGGAATCAGCCATTTAAATGATGGCGATGGAGATCAGAGGAGAGGAGAGAAACTGCTGAATGGATCTGTAATTGGTTCACAGGCCCGGGCTATAGGCCACAGAGGAGCTCAACACATCTCTCAGTGCATCATGTCACTTTATTTTTCACTCCATGCTTTTTAACAAAAACACAAGCTGAAGACTGTCACCACAATTATTGTCAAGGTTTGCCTTTCAGGTTTTAAGGCTAAATGGACCACGGGCTCTGTGCAATACAGACCTGCAGTAGTAGGCTACAAATGGACTTCTCCAAATGAATGCACACACAGAGAAGCAAGCAATCACACGTACAGTACACTCACAATCTGTCTCTCGATCTACACATCCTTCCTCCCACTGTCTCACAATCCACGTTTGCAGAGTGCAATCGACAAATTGTGAGTATGCGAGTGTGTGTGTGTGTTTTCATGCAGAGCATCCTCACTACAGGATGCCACAGTGGGAGCAGACAGTGGAGTACACCTACACATTCCCTATTTATTCTCCTCATCTTGATTCAACTTTTCATTCCTGCTTTTCTTCTTTTCATGACTTCCACTGTGTCTCCATCCATCCCCTTAACATTACATTGCTAATTTTACTAGCTTCATCACACACACACACACACACACACACACACACACACACACACACACACACACACACACACACACACACACACACACACACACACACACACACACACACACACACACACACACACAGGGCCTATGTGTGAGGCATTTAGGGTGTGAAAGTGTTTGTTTTTTTCTGTATACAGTAAACGAGAGATTGGGTGCATATGCCTGTCTCTAAGCATTTTAAAACTCTCTATAAGCAGCACAACAGCATATTTTGAAATTTGCAAATTGAAACAACCATAAGAAATGTAACAAGCGACTGTGACACTGTGCAATGTGAAATAGAGCAAAGAAAAGGGCGTGATCTCAGGCAAATCAACACCAGATCACGCCCTTTTCTTTGTGAGTATGCGTGTGTAAACATATACACAGAATGAATTATTAAAACGAGAATAAAAACATTAAGAACATGTGAACATTGAGGCTAAAAATGGGGGCAAAAAGGCATCAAGGTACGTAGCAGCAAGCTACAAGTAGTTCAAACAATATTCATGTTACAGTGGCACAAAGTTGAGGGATCACCAAGCATATTTAAAGCATTACCTGGTTGTTATTGTACACTACTACAGTTCAACGAAAGGCATCTACCTTAACTTTATTCACCTAAAATGAATCCAGCACCCAGTCAGCAAACACAGCTGTGTGTATAGTACCAGATTTGTTTACAAGCTAAAACAATATACTGTTAGGGACATCAACTGAAGTAGAGTACATTTAGTATCGATGCTCAAGAAAAGTGGTGGAAATAGAAGAAAACAATCAAAATCTACCACAGATCAGCACCATGGACAGCTGCTGCACCCAAAGAAGGGAAACCCTCTAGTGTAAATTCTCATACAGGTTCTGATGGTGTGTGTGTGTGCGTGTGTGTGTGTGTGTGTGTGTGTGTGTGTGTGTGTGTGTGTGTGTGTGTGTGTGTGTGTGTGTGTGTGTGTGTGTGTGTGTGTGTGTGTGTGTGTGTGTGTGTGTGTGTGTGTGTGTGTGTTTTAGGGTAATGTTAGCTACAGTGGTTACTGTGGTAGAGTAATAAAATAGTAATGTGGGCATATGGCCCAGTGCTACCAGCAGTCAGTCTACTCCCTGCAAGAGAAACAGAGCATCTAACATTGGAAAAGAGTTGGATGTGTTTGTGATGGGAAAATACTGTGGGACAGATCCAACATATATAACAAAAAAGGGTTTATTATCATTTAAATGGTTCCACAATCAAGCAACAAACTTTCACAGGCTGGAGAAAGCTTGCAAAAAGGCAACCATATAAGAAGATCAGTGAGAGGCACAAAGCTACAGCAGAAGAACACAAGCAGCGACATACATGGCTTCACAGTGTCACCTTTGTTTTAATTTAAAACAGTCATCTAGCAGTATAACTAGCACTAAAGAGACACTGTTGGGCCAAGTTAGTGTCAAGTTGCTTAAAATATTCCCATAAGGAAACGAGGGAAGCTGCAATCCTTTGTAAGCTATGATCACAACATTGCTTCTGTGGTGGGCATTTGTTTCCACATAGTTCCATGTCGGGTTGCAGTACAAATTAATGAATAGTATATAAAACTTAGGTTATGTAAACTATAATCTTTTGTGTTTGTGGCAATCCTTTACCTATCTGAGAGTAACATGTGATATGTAAAGTAGCCACGAGTAAAGTTAAAGCACCATTCCTTGTGTGGATTCTTGCATGCTTTTAGAAATGTAACCTTTCACATCAACCCCTCAACATGGATAAAATAATAGTTCTTTATCACTTCCTGTGTACACTGGACTGTTGTGTGTAACCATTTCTAACTTCGACCGTCAACAAAAATGATAATATTGAGGCTCACACAGTTTTGATTCTATTTTCATCTTTATATTTTCTTTAAAGAAAGACATTTAATCAGCCTGAAGACATGAGGACTTAATAGTGAATAAGTAAAGACAATATTTCTAGGAATAAGAAAGAACGAAAGGAGTCAGTCAATGATTCCGCTCCTTCAATTCCTTCCCCTAGTTAATTTATTTGATAATTAACAAGGGCCCATTATGGCTGATTCTAGGAGGCAGTGGGAAAGCCTCATAAAAGCCATTTCATTTGAGCTGCTCATATTCTCTTGGCGTCCTCCTTGCATCATACATACACACACACACTAATACACACACCCACCCACCCACCCACCCACCCACCCACCCACCCACCCACACACACACACACACACACACACACACACACACACACACACACACACACACACACACACACACACACACACACACACACACACACACACACACACACACACACACACACACACACACACACACAAAAGCATGCACTATATAAAACATGACTTGTACACCTGTGAGTCCATTCAGGCCCAACATGTAATTAACACCTTCACCCCAACCTCACTAACATCTAGAGGCACGAGTGTGTACATGTGTGTCTAAAGTTGCACATGTCCACCAGTGCATAGATGCATGTCTGTGTGTGTAGGGGCTGAGAGGTGGGCAGGGGTGAAGGATAATAAAGATTGGATTCTAATAAAATGTTCTCATCCTCTTAAATCCCCCTACCTGCCATATTAACACCCCCATTACAAGGGCAGATGAATGAAAATGAACAGAGCTGTGGTGTGATTCCCCGAGTGTCAAATCAATACCACTCCCCTCCTCCCCTGTTCCTCTCCCGCCTTCAACCCGCCCTCTCTCCCATCATCCTTTTCTCTGCTGCTATAATTTTCCTATTCTCCTCTCCTCTGTTGGGTCTGAAGAATTGACATGTGTTTGACAAAGGGAAATCTACACCTACTGACAATAGGCTCTTTCCCTATCCGAGCCTATTTCTCTTTCTAGCAAGAAATGAATGACACTTGCTCCTATCTCCTCTCTATTCACATTCAAAGTAGTCTATAATATTTAAGTGCTCCTGAGAATAAGCCAGATATAGAAAGAGCCAAAAGGATGTTATATTACTGCCACTTTCTTGAACAAGAAAAAATAAGATTGCTTAAGGACTGTGAACATGCTGTGGCAAAATAACAGCAGAAGGTTAAAATACTTTTTAAGCTTCTGTCTCTGTCTCTCCCTCTATGAGCGAAGGACACACACGGTTACCAGAGGCAGAATAATTGAAGAGGAAACACAGGTACACACTCTGTCTATTCTTATCTCTCTACAAGTGTTTCGGTTTGCAGCTCCAACCCTTGACCTTCTAAACCTCCTCTCCTGCTTTGTTTCGTCTGTTTACCAGGTTCAATATGATGCAGTGATCTGAGGATAGGTATGCAGAGGACTAATGCACTCATTAAAAAGGCATGCTTCACCGTCAAATGCCAGCTGCCGCCCTCCCCAACACCACCATCGCATCTCCTGTTTTCTTTGTCTTTCCCTGTCTCGATATCTTTCTGTTTCCCTGGTTTCTCTGTTCTCTTCTTCTGTCTCTTTTTCTGCTGCTGTCTCTCCGTTTCTCTTTCTATATCTGTTGTTAGAAGGTGACACCCTGTACACCCACACACCCCTCACCCTCTCTGAGCAACTCATGCATGAGACTAGAGAGAGAGAGAGAGAGAGAGAGAGAGAGAGAGAGAGAGAGAGAGAGAGAGAGAGAGAGAGAGAGAGAGAGAGAGAAACTGAGGAAGGAAGAAGAAAAACAAATAAAGGAAATGGAAAAATGCACTCATCCAAACCAAAAGAAATAGAAGGAGGGAGAAATCTGATAATCTGTCTGTTTTTATCATCAGCCCACTCCCCGTGTCTTCGTCTCTGTCTTTCCCTCTGTAATGGGTAAAGGCCTCCACCACACTTAAGCAATCTTAATTGGAATGGCCATAAATATTCAAGCAGCAAAATGGAGGCAGGGGTGGATGAAGAGAACATGGTTAGAAAACAGAAGGGTAACAAATACCAAAATAAGAGCAAACAAAGTGACACAAAAGCACCCTGTTGTCCTCTGACCGTTTGCATGCTTTTCTTTTTCTTTAAAATGATGTTCTGTATGTCAGAGAGCACACGCAAACACGTAACTCAAAACAAATGGCTTTAACCACATTTATCTGTGGGTCTATTTGGTTGCTGACAATGGCACATATGCAAACACGTACTCCGGACTTGTCAACATGCGGTGCATTGTGTTGCTTTTGTCTTTAATTATTTAGTCTCATAGATAATAGATAGGGACATGCTCGCCGGTCATGAGAAGGCTTACGGGACATATCTAATACATTATACACAAACAGAGATAAGTTTACCAAAGCGTGACCTTATTTCTGCTACGGAAAACACAAAAACAATGGTGTGCCGACAGTAATTTGACACACAGGTCACTTTTGTGGGATTGTCATCCATTATAGAGAAAGACACAGCACTCAGGGAGAAGACTGATCTCCTGAAAGCAGCGTGTTGGCTTCTGTTGAGCTGGTGAACTTGATTCGGCCGTCTACTTGGGGTAAGTTAATGAAACTATGTAAACGCAGTAATATGCACACATACAATGCTGCTGCTAGTGTGCACAGGGGAGAGAGAGGAGGGTAAAGTGCCGGCACACATGTGATAAACTCTCACACAAATCAATAAAGCCTTGCCCTTTGTAAAGCCATGTTGTCCTCAGTGGGAGTACTACAGTGCCACAGCGTGTAAGCAGCACTACGGTGACACATACTGAATCTCAGGGAGCAGGGGGGTCGCCGGGGAGCAAGGCCTGTGTGCGGCTGAGTGCACCTTGCATGGCAGGAGGATGTGAGGAGCGAGGGAAGGAGAGAGGGGTAGGAAGAGGGGGAGGGAGGGCGAAGGCCTGCAATTCTCCTACGCATTCCATCTCTGGCCCTCCTCGTTCGCCTGTGCCACCGTGATGATGCACCCTCATCGCTGTTGCTGGGCATCTTGGCGACAGAGACCCAAAAGAGGATGAAGAGGAGGAGAAGGAGGTGGAGTTAAAGCAGGAGAACCAAATGAGAGATGATGGGAAGCAAAAGAGCTGCAGAGACAGATGTTTCAGATTGGAGTAGAGTAGTGGTGACAACATAAAAGCGGATCCCCAGACGTTCAGGGGAGGCCTGAGGGGCCAGGAGTACCCGAGGTACGTGCTCAGAGGAGGCGGGGGGGCACCACAGCAGCAGTAGCAGCAGCTCTCCCTGCCTCCCTGCCTGGCTGTCTCTCTGTCTCTTCTGCCTCACTGCCCCCCTACACTCTGTCCCACTTTAGCCCAATGTCACTGCCATAGCAAGGGGGGGGGGGGGGGGACATAAAAAGGGACTGAGGGAGAAGAAATAAAAAGAAGGAAATCAAAGAGGAAGTAAGAGGTAGAGAAGGAGGAAAGACAGATTGAGGACTGTAAGTGAAAGATCGCAGAGATTATGGTGATGATGAGGCTTGATGCTGGAGGGGAGAACAGGGAGTCCAGCTAAGGTGCCATTTCATGCTTTCATCTATCCAGGTCTCTTCCTCTCTCATAATCCCTCGTCTGGGAATGATTTTGTCTCCTTGTCACACAAACAAAGCGCACTCAGCATATGTAGAGTTACACAAGCATTCAGGCACAAAGTCCCCATTGCAGATGCATGTATGTGCAGGCATGCGCTTCCCGTGACCGCATACACACACACATAGTGACAAGTCAGGCGTGCTTTTTTTGTCTTCTCAGCTGATCCAGCGTCCCATGGCATGGTGATGTGTGATTGTTTGGAGATAAGCAGGACAACAATAACCCAAGTGGTTCAATAAATACCATGTTTCTCTCTACTTGCTGGGCTTTACTGTTCAATTTATTAACTACTCCACAATCAATTTACCATTACAGATGGACCCTGCAGTATAATGGTCACACACAATTTAGCACTGACATTTACACTACAGCAAGAAGTCATGATACAAACTAGTTGTGAAATACATTTAAATTATTAAAAGAGTACTCTATTTAGCAACACACTCCTACATTGTTGGAGTCAATATGGATAAGAAAAGGGATCAAAACTGATGCAGTAGAACCAAAGATATGTTTCTTATTCATTACATGCATGCTTCTTCCTTGTTATAATCCTGCGCCTAGATTACCTGCAATGCAGTTTGATTACCAACATGTTTGGTTAGATATTCTGGTGTGCTTTGCTAGCAGTGGCTAATGCTATACCTACATACCGGCTACAGAGGTCGTATCTTTTCTTTGTCCTTGTTGGTTAATGAGTGTAACACAGTTGAGACGATCAATGTACTGTAGCTCTCTTATCTTTGTGATGATTGACAGAAGTATGTACCCAGCTGCTTACACACTTTGAATTTAATCAAATGTCATGTGATCAAATGTACTGTAATCATTTGTAGGATTTCCCATAATGCAACTCACCTGTATGCAAGACAAAACTTGATCAAATAAAGGAGCTGTGACATATGTAGGTTAAAAGAAAAATAGCACAGGGAAATTTGTAACACTGGATGAAGACATTGGATACACTCAGCCTTTTGTTTTTATTTGGGATAAGAAACCAGAAAAAACGTACAAAATGATCAGTAAACAATAATTCTCTGAACATAATTAAGCTCTGAATGTTGAATTCAGATATTAAATGAATTGCTCTTCATGATTCATTTGTGAATTAATGTGGTTGTTCCATATTTAAGGAGGTAATTTTCTGTATTACTAATGTCATGAGCTTGCAGTATCAAATAGGAGCCATAACTGATTCAACGATAGGAAAGCGTAGAGTGATCATATCATTACACAACACTGCAAAGCTCCAAACTGAGAAGTTCTCAGCAGCTTAACCAGTCTTAAAGACTCAGTACCACAACTATTTACGACAAGAAGTACCAAAATATTATATTATAAGGCTATAAAATATATCAAGGATCTCATCCACATTTATAAACAGACGTACCAAAGACACTTCATGAAGAGCAGCTCTCACGTCTTGAAATCCCCAACATTAGCAACACTTATTGTTATGTTAACATGGGCTCTTTCCTTTTTGCATTATTATCTTAATCACATCACAGTTGTATTTGGCGTGTTGAGTGATCGTGTGGATATTTTGGGATGTCTCCTGGTAATGATGACCCAAACACCCCAGTGGATGAACTCTGAGTACAGATACATATGGATCACTTCATGTAGAACAGAGCAGGATAGCGTGAAAGAGCCTTGGCAACCTTTAGGCCCCTGCAACCCCCTCTCACACACATCTAGGTTTAACAACACAAAACTTCACCTCCTCTGTCAACTGTCCAATCCCTGTACAGTCCTCAGCATCCCTCCCTAAAGAGTGGGAGGTCTCATCAAGGGCTGGCACTGAGATATGGCAGTTTGGCTAGAGGTGGCACTTGCCAAGGTCATGCAGTATGTGTAGTGTGTGCGCCACCATCTCTGCTGCATGAGAGAACTCCAACATACTATATTTTCATACAAGAACAGTGCAGATATGGACCATTTCTGTATTTCAGTTTATAATTCAATATGCAGAGTAGAGGCCATCTTGAGGCTGGCTGCCTGCAGTGTAAGAAAAGGCAAGGCTTGCTGCTGCTGCTTGGTTTTAATGGGCCAGCAACTGAAGCTGAACCTCAAATCATCATAATGAGAGAGAATGAGATCCAAATACGCAAGAGGGAGGAAGGGAAGGTAGATAAGGAAATCGGGTAGAGAGAGAGAGAGAAAGACGGGGGAGTCAAAGAAAGAGAGGGGGGTGGAGAGAAAGGGAGAGATAAGGAGAGGGGAAAGAGGGGTGAGAAATGAGAGAGATTCCTCTGCATCTCTGATTTGCTTGGGTGATATTCATCAGAGCGACAGAGCGTAGGGGAGGAATAGATGGAGGGAGGCAGCAGCAAGGGAGGGGGAAAGAGAGAGAAACAAGCATAAGTATTTTTTGTTTCTATAAGCCATTTGTTTTTATTAAGCTTCCGTGCCTGTCCTTGTATTTTTTTTCTGGGCTCTCCACTGGGTTGTATTTGTTTATGTTTGGTTATAGGGGCATGCTCATAGCGGTATTTAGAAGCACAAAGAACAGATTAGCATTCAAAATATCTATAATTTGTTTTATATGACGTGGTCTGACAAAAGCAAAGGAAATTGATTTAATGCAGAATTTACCCTACCTAAATTCTACTTGAATTCTTCATATTTTAATTGGCATAAAATAATATCTAACTCATGCTTCAAAATAACAAAGCCAGACTTTAACCTTGTGCATTATGGGTGTAGAAAAGAAAACTCTAACATCTAATTAATTTGTGTAAGAGACCTCAATCCACAAATTACATAAAAAACATAAATAAATCACACCATTGCACTGGGTGACATGTTCTTTCATTATGAAGAACATGTCCACAGTAGTTTATTTTGGGTCAATCCCACATTAACTATCCTACTTCCATTAATACTCACTAATGCACCAAATGCATATTCATTCGCAGCTGAAATTGTCCCCAATAAATACACATTCAGTCCTCTTTATGTAATGTGTTCTGAAAGCCAGTAGTGCCCGGCATACATTTATATATATGTATTATTATTTAAAAAAATACTTGGTTATTTTTTACCTGTTTTGAGATCAGCACTTTTAGGAAACAATGAATGGGCGTGTTTCAGACAGGGTAAAGAAGACGAAGATTATGAGAGGTCACTAGTGTTCTTTTTGTGTGTTTTCATTACATTTGACGACATTAATATAAAATACAGAATAAATCTGGTCTTATTCTTTACTGTAAAATTAGACCATTTCATTTGAAGCAGCCCACTTCACTGCTTTTAAAGTGGAGTGGTCAATTGGAATAACAAGAGCTTGTAAGTAATATGGAAGGTGAAGGTGATTATAATAGCCATGGCCTAAAAAAGCTTTAAACTGAGCTAAAAACCAAAGCTGAAAAAAATATATATATTAAGAGACTGGTTGCAGTCCAGTGTGGGAGAAGAAGAAGCTGGAAGAGAATGAGTGATGCAGGATGGGAAGACGAGTGGAAGAGCGAGGGAAGGAAGGGGGGGAGAAGAGAGGGAATGTGACAGAGTGGTGACAGAGGGAGAGAGCGGAGCGCTGTGTGTGTCAGGACTGTGTGTGTCTCTGTGCTCGTGTCCCCAGGCGCAGGCAAACATTAGCTGCATTAAGTGAGCTGACAGGTCCCTCCCCATTACCACTACTGGTGGCCCAGGGAGGAAGAGAGAGAGAGACAGGCAAAGGGGGGGAAAATTGAAGACACTGGTTCTTTCCAACTGTCTGTACAATTCAAAACACATGATGCGCATCCCTTATTGTGCACATACCCGCACATATATTATTGTGGATATTAGCATAGAAACAGAGCCTGCAAACCGACATTTTCATACATTTTTGCATGTTGGCCACAAGCCGGAAAAATGTTGGAAAACCTAACAAAAACGACTTTCCATAATACACTTCACGAACACACATTTACTTTAAAGTCCTCTACAACACTGCAAACACGGAACGAATTCCCTTGGTGTGCAGAAAAACACACCCCATATATCATCCACACTGACAGCCATATGCTGTCGCTCATAAAAATGTGTAACTGAGTTTACATACCTTACACTGGAATGTGTGTGTATGCACATGTAGTGTATCATTCCTTCTCTGCTTGAATATTGATTGTTGTCTGGGGTTCAGGGTTAAAGACCATCTGTGCCTCCACCCTTCAATTATTCAGTCACCACCAACCCCCTTACCCCAACATACACACACACAAATTAGTCCCTGAGGATTTATTTCCCTTCTCAGTATAAAGTAATAACAGAGTACTATGCACTCTACACTGTACTATGCAAAATGGCTGAGATATCTGTTACTGTCAATCTAAAGAAGGCTCTTCCTTCATGACAACAATGCCCGCACACATAGACACACACACACAGCACACATGTACACTGTCCATTACATGAGATTAGTGGCTTGCAGTGGAGTTGCAGGAGGTCGACCCCTGCTCTCTGAGAAAGCAGCACTCTGTGGGGTGCTCCGAGTTAACATCACACTGTGTTAAGGCCAACTCCTCTGACCCGAACAAGTGCACTGAGGACGATAATGAAATGCAGGGGGAAGTCCAACAAATGACAGAGGAGAAGACAGAGAAAGTAGCGTAAAGTGTTCAATAATCGTAGTAATCGTGTCGGAGAGAAGAAGCAAATCAATGAAAGACAGAGAAAAGGCAAGAGAGGTTGTTGATCTCTGGCTATGGAGCCTGTCACCATAGTGCAGGCAGGGGGAGTGAGGGGTGGTGGGTGAGGGGGGCCTGTTTGTTAGTGAAGATGTTTTTCCTCAAATGCAATGTCTCCGCGCTGGAGTCTCTGTGTGTGTGTGAGTGTAATCTCCCCAGGCAAATCCCTCTTTAGCCAAAGCAGGGAAGAATAGAGAAGACAAGGAAAAGCCATCTTTATCCAAATCCAATTGCAGCTGGAAGGAGAGAGAGAGTGAGGGAGGTGGAGGAGGAGGAGAAAGGAGGAGGAGCAGAAGACGTTGTAATTTGTCTGAGGGATTACAAGGATTGCTGGCAGAACATGACTGCTGACTGTGTGTGTGTGTGTGTGTGTGTGTGTGTGTGTGTGTGTGTGTGTGTGTGTGTGTGTGTGTGTGTGTGTGTGTGTGTGTGTGTGTGTGTGTGTGTGTGTGTGTGTGTGTGTGTGTGTGTGTGTGTGTGTGCATTTGTGTGTGTGCGAGCCATGGCCTAACCCCATGAATTCAGAGCATAACAACATCAGAGACAGTATTTTTGTAACAGAACTAGAGCAGAAAAATAGAGAATATTTCTGTACAGCCCTGTTTATTCCAGGTAAACATCAAACTCTCTGTGTGACTCATTTCATAATAACAGCCAGGAGGTTGAGTTGGTGGGCAGATGATTAACCCTCTCTTTAGACCAAAGTCATTATTACTTATAACCGTCTCTTTCATAAGAGATCAGAGTTCCTCCAATTTCATGACACTAAAAACACAATTGTACATTCATATCACAACTAAAGCCAACTAGACACAATAAACCGTCTTGTGGTGCTATAAGGCCAGACAATAATGTGGTAACAATATGGCAGCCATACTAATCTAGCCTAATGTGAAATGTGTGCTCAACCACAGCAACTGCATGGACCAGAATTGTGCTGTTAACAGACTCTTTTAATTTAAATCTGAATTTAAATTTGTAAATTACTTGTTTAGTTTGACCAAAACATTACATTTATTATAATCAATAAGTAACTAAATAGCAAATATATTACCTCAATGGGGGGTTGCTTCTATGACTGTACATTTCTTATATTTATTCTAGACTAAACAGACCTAAAGGATTCAAATGTGATTTTAATAAATCATGGATTTAGATTGAATAAATTGTTAATAACCCACCAACCCTTACGTAAACACACACAAACTAATTTTACACACAACAGGAATATAGCCACTTGCGTCGATTCCTGAATCCTTCTACTAGAAGCACACACTGCTGAAGGGTCAGGGAAAGAAGAGAAAGAAAAGAAACTGGAGGCATGGAGTTAGGGAGCTGGAAATGGTTGTGGAGGAGAGGAATGGGCTTAAGGCCAGAGATTGGGCGCCAAGGTTTGATGTGATGTGACTGTATGACACACACAAGAACGAATATATCTGCCCTGAGCAGGGTAAGAGTTAAGGACAGGGGAGTCAGATAAGTGTCAGTGTGAAACAACATCAGTGTCTTTCTCTGTCTCTGTGAGTGACAGTGATACAAGGCAGTCTGCCCCTTGCACAGATACACACTCATACAACAACACAAACACATACACTCACACACAGGTGCCCAAAGGCTGTATGCAGGAACAGCTGTTTTCTGTGACACACAGCATACACTGCACATCACATCAGATACACAGCAGCTCCTAACCCAGCAACTTGTGGACCACAGTGACACACAGATACTGTTGCTTGCTTCACCAAATGCTGACACACACTTCTAGGCATTTTATACTGTCAGATTGCATTTACTAGAAGGGCCAACCACTCATACACATATCTATGTACAGTATTGTCCTGCAGTATTCTGAGAGGACATGTGTTACAATGTATGCACCCAGAGTAAGTAATCAAAATACAGTAGTTTTGGGAAACATGACACAATTATTTATACAAATTGATGTAAAGACCAACCAATAGTGACTTTGACACAGGTATTTGGTTAATCCGAAGGTAGATTTCCCTTTGATATTCGTCGTTGTATGAGCAGTTGTTGGTCATTGTGTTAAATCATTGAGCAGGACCATTTTTTCAGAGCAGATTTTTTGACATCTTAAAGTTACAAAGCAAAGGCAACATTAATTAAGTGTGTCAGTAGGCCATGACAGTGTGGAAGTGAGCCATTCATGTACTTGTGCTTTTTCTTCTTCCAAAAATAAAGGTCTACTGAATCAATCTTTATTTCGTTTTTAAGGCATACATAGATTTACACCTGGGCAGTATCATGAAAAACACAATTTCTTATCTGGGTATTAAAATCTCTCCTAATTAATTATTGACATTTTAAATAAACATCCCATTCATTTATATCACTGTGGTCTAGTAAAATGAAATACACACTTAGATATTCTGTCCTTCCCTTGGCCTATTTGGAATGAGCTTTCGAAATATGGATAAAGGGGAAATCACTCCCAGAAATAAAAAGGTAACCTTCTGATTTATTAAATATACTATATTGATCATTATCATTTTTCTCTGGCGAACAAGAAATATAGATACCTCATTAAACTTGGTCGGTAAAGGGGGGATGCGAAAGCGTTTAACTTTTATATTAAAAAAGATACAAGACTAGACTTTCACACATTGACACAAATCAAGCACCTACCACATTTGCACATTAAAACATGTGTTTACAGCTACCAGCATTCAATGAGACACATTATACGATGGCATGGCAGTATCAAGGTGAGTCCTTTGTGCCACAAAAAGCCTTCACGTTTGCTGCTACTTCTTCTCTTTTGACTCCAGCTTGAGGTAAGTCTAATGTCCTTCTTGTATGGGAATTTCACAAAGTGCAAGCAACCGTTCCCGGATGTTTAAAAAAGAATCAAGGTAAGCGCCTTTCAGAGAGTAAGGTAGATCTTTAAGGCCAATGACGTTGTGCTTCATGTTAAGATACGAGCTGAAGTTTCAGTCTGCATCTTTTGAGAAGGAGATGAAGATCCTTGGCAGCAGGTTTTGTGTAGCTACTGTGCACTAACGTGTAGTTTAAAAACAGTGGACATTTAACACAAAAATATAGCCATATAATCATGCTCTGTTGGTTAAAATTGTGGCTTGTTCAATAAAACTTTACACTGCAAATCCAAGTGTATGAGAGGCAAAGATCAGGATTTAGAATAGAAAAGTGTTTAAATACAATATATACAGTATAAACTACATGTAATGGTATCTGAAATTGTGCTTTTCTGTATTTAGTATATGTTTTTTTGGACATGGCAATACATTAACGTACATACTGTTTATCAAATTATTAATATTTACATTCATAGACATTTACATAGTTTTATCTGCATAAGCTGAAATGGTCAAACATAACTCATAACTAACAATAACAAGGCCGTGTGAATAATGGAACAAACATCATTATGCTTGCTACAGGTGACACTCTGTTTAGCTGTAGACATAAACAAATTAGAGGGAAGTAAAAAATACAATCACTTTCTAAAAACCTTGAACTGTGTGCATTTAATAAGGCAGCAGACCTGAAACTGAGAAAATTAATCTTAAGAGTAAACACTCTGTATGCGCTTTACTATGTAATTAGAAAGAATTATCAAAGAAAATCCAAAACCTCAATCTTTTTATATATACACATCTACTTTGTTGTCTCCTGTTGCACAGGTAAACCCATGCTACTCTCTCACAAAGCTACAGGTAGTCTCTGAAAGACTGGATGAGATTCTGAGTGCTTTCCTGAGTTTCCCCTCTCTGCTCTTCTCCTCTATCAGATGGAGGGATGGAGGTGAGGAGAGCATTGAGAGAGGGAACAGCAGAGAAAAAAGACAAAGAATGGAAGCCCCCACAGCAGCACTTAAAGTATGTCTGCATTATTGATGAGGAGACAAAGCGAAACATTTATTTATCATCGTGGTTGTGGAGAAGCTAAGCCGATCCCTGCGGAGCTGAGAAAGAGAGAGAGCGTGAGAGGGAAAGAGTAAGGGAGGGTCAAGAGACAGAAAGAGGCCATGTTGAAAGGGAGATGTCTACGGAGGGTTGAGTGTTTTGTGTGTGGGTATACAGTAGAAGGTCAAGTCTAAGATGTGTTCGGAATATTTGCTCTGGTCAGCTGTGGGATTTCCTGAAGACTGAAGGATCAAGACCAGGAAAAAGACTTTTTTCTCTGGGTCATAAAAAGGCTTCCATGGTGCACTGTGTGCTTAACCCCGCACTACACAAACTTTAATGTTCCAGGCACTGGTCCATCCCCTGACTCCAGCCACAGACTCTTCTTATCGGTCTGTATTTGCTCTCTGTCTTGACTTTGTAAATAAAAAAGCAATACAGAAGGCTTTCTTGTAGTTAAAACTATCTTATATTTTTTCTATTTGGATTTGACATGCAATCTATTTACTCTCAAATATTAAGAAGATGAGCGACCATTACAAGTTAAAGATGGTACAAATTTCAAACAGCATATTATGTCAAAAATAATAACAGAAAAGGCAAAGCAATTTCATTTACAATATAATAAAATAGATAAAAGTCACTATCTGAAAGTGACTTTCATTGCAGGCAAAAGATAGAGAAGAAAGCTTTTTTGTGCAGTTATCCTAAAGCACTTTGACCCCACTTCATATAGATATAAATTTCTTCTGAGTTTTGAGAGTGAACTGCAAAGAAATGTCTAAAAAAAAGTCAGGAAAGTTGCAGTTTGTTGTAAAACATTCAGTTTTGTGCGAAAAAGCTTAGTTAACTAACTCAAGCACAAGTTCAATTTTATCTTACCTGATGTGTTTTTGCAGTCTGCCAAGAATGAGCAAGAATGTGATGAGTGACTCCATCCCAGTACAATCACACAGGCATCATAGCTTCAGCAGCAGGTAAATAATGCAGTCTTTGTAATTGCATATTTTCACTGTCCTATACTTTAATTGTTTTGAGGCTAACTGTAACTTTCTTGACCTATACAATTATCCTTAAAGCTACACATATGTGTAATCCATGGCACAATTTGAAAGTGTTTTAAAAGTTTGTTGTCTCTTGGTATTGACTACATGCGTGTACCCATAAAATGTCCCATGGTAGTCAACCAGAATTGGCAAGACTTTGCCTCTCTACAGGAGGGGAGTGTCCAGACTGCAACTTTATGGTACATGTCCCCAAAGTATAGTCAATACAAGAAAACATAGATGTGTATGCAATTTCAGAGATGTCAGTCTCTACACAAACAGAAGGGATTTTAGATTGTATGTACAAAAGGGAAGAGACCGACAGCTAACAGATAAACAAAGCTTGTGTTGCTCGTAGTTAAGACAACTCTTACACTAACAATAGTTACTATAGCGATTAGGCTTTGTATTAGCAGATAGATTTGTCGCGTGTCACAACCACAAGGAATCCTTCACCGCATGTCAGATTAGGCATAATGTTTGGTTTAAATACTACACATTGTTCGTCTGTGACTGATGGATTTGTGGGGAACTGACGTGTGAAAGTGGCTGAGCATGAATATATGAATAGCACAATT
This sequence comes from Eleginops maclovinus, assembly GCF_036324505.1. Taxonomy (NCBI): domain Eukaryota; kingdom Metazoa; phylum Chordata; class Actinopteri; order Perciformes; family Eleginopidae; genus Eleginops; species Eleginops maclovinus. The sequence continues at coordinate 13,163,997 of NC_086366.1, read as the reverse complement.
TTATGGACATGGCTATACATTCTATGTGTGTGTTTGTGTGTAGGTGGGGCCGTTAGGGGATAAGCACTCAATAACAGCTGACACTGAGCTGCCCTCTGCTCTCGCTCACACAAAGGACTATGATTATATTACTCTTTGACTGCCTGTCCCCCCCTCCCTGCATCCCCCCCATCATACCGTATACTGCCAAGCCCTCTGTGCACTCAACGGCTAAGATAATTACCACTATTGTGTGTCACACACATACACACACCCATGCAGAGTGTGCCACGTGCTTGCCAGCTCCCCCATCTGTCCCCTACACTCTTACCCCTTTTTCTCTCTCTATTCCCTCACTCCCTTTTTATCTGTTTTTGTTTCTGTACCCTTTGACATTAGCTATTTGGCCAGAAGGGGAAAATCCACTACAGAGGGGGATTACAAGATGGTGGAGTAAAGACATGTCATTTTTACAACTTACATGTATTCAGTGTTCTAAAGTAGGCTGGTGGTTATGTTTCAATCACAAAGCATATTGGTACAGTTGTTGTCAATTGGTCATCCTACTCAGTGGTGTGAAATCTGTAATAGAATGAGTAGCGTCAGCAGTGTAATGACATATTACTGAATATAAATATTATTTCTAATACCTTAGTATCTCCTCTACCCTACTGATTGAATATTTCCTCCTGTTTCCTCTTCATCAGTCTTGCATGTCCCTTGCATCCTTTAACCTTTCCATTCAGCCAGGAAGGCACAGATTGAGAGTATTGGGGGGGAATAGCGTGTGCGACAGTACTCTGATGTCACCTTTCTTTCGTTCCTTCTTCCTTTCTTTCCTCCTCCAGTTAAATTTTAATGTGTTTTCCCGCTCAAGTACTCAAGGAAACTCCTCAGAAATGGCTTTGGTTGCAGTAACACCAGAGTGGTTGTAGTGTGGCTTTTGTGTGTATGTGGCGGTATTGTAAGGGATGAAGATTTAAGTGGTGAGCGGCTTTGTGTGTGTGTGTGTGTGTGTGTGTGTGTGTGTGTGTGTGTGTGTGTGTGTGTGTGTGTGTGTGTGTGTGTGTGTGTGTGTGTGTGTGTGTGTGTGTGTGTTGGGGGGGTGGGGTCACAATATTATGTTGGAGTGGTGTTTACACGAGCGAACGCAGCCTCAGACAAACATAGGCATTAATACCAAAACCAGTTCTCCATCTGCCTTTCCTCATCGTTTCATCCAGTCTCCTATACCTGCTAAAGCATAGCTGAAAGACACACACACACACACACACACACATACACACACACCCGTCTCCCTCACTACAGTATTTCTCTGTGCGTTGAAGGTTGGGGTGACCACCTTGAGAGTGTGTAATTGTTTAATAGCCTGAGAGCTCCCATGTCTACCCCAGAGGCCTTTGCCCGCTGAAGATCGATCAAATACTCTGGCTGCCGGTGACAACTTCAAAGACACACACACACACACACACACACACACACACACACACATACACACACACATACACACACACACACATACACACACACACACACACACACACATACACACAAAGGGGATAATAGTAAGTGTTGCGGGAAAGATGGACAGAGACAGTTAAAGGAAAAGAGAATGAGAGAGTGAGAGGAAAGAGGAGTACCTCCCTTAGCGGCTGCCATGTGGCTTTAGCCATCTGTTGGCAGAGTCTAAATTAATTAGCTTCACTCATTACTAGTTTGCAAGAGGCCTGCAGTCTAAACCAGACACCAGCACCTTAACTTCCCTTTCTTACAATCTCTTTTCTTTCAGGCCCTGAATGTCTGGTGAACTTTACCGAAGGACCCCTGTCCAGATTGTTCTTTCTTAAGGTGTGTGAGCACAAGCTACATTTTGGAGGCAGCAATAATGCAGACAACGTCAATTGAAAGACAGAAGAGGGTGCAAATAGATGCACATTTGTTAACTGTGGCAAAAAACAATCTAGAAGAGTTAAAAATGTTTTCAACTTAAGCAAAGAATTAACCTATCCTAAGGCATAATAAATAAGGCAAATAATAAAAGTAATAACTGTAGTTCTTGGTTAAGCTGAGCCCAACAAAAAAACACAAATCAACGCAAATTAAACAATTGGTCAAGAGATTTATGGTTTGAATTTAAATAGATAATGCAGATGTCCTATGAAATCGTTTCATGGATCTGGCACTCGGGCTGATAGTTTAAAACTCTTAAAGTCCTAAGTTTGTATTGTTATCATTTAGAGTGATACTGAATTAAAAATGTGTAATGTTTAATCTCCCATTCAGACTCAAACAAACCCACAACCAGAATATCTCAGTGTTGACACTAAACGCAAGACATGCTTGTGTTATCCCTCTAGACACACCTTCTCTCACCCTCCTCTCTCTATCTCTCCCCCCTTTTTTCTCTCTGCCCTCTTATCCTACTTTTCACTCTCTTCCTTGGGGAGTGCTCTGTGCCACCACAGCGACAACAGATGGGGCTCAACATCATCCAGAGAGTGATGGAGAGTAAAGAGGGAGGTTGCATTCATTATTTACATCACTTGGTATTGGAATATTAATGCTAAAAGCAATCGGGCAACCCTTCATTAAATTAACTGGAGATGTAGGGAAAGAGACGAGAGGGTGAGATGGAAGAATAGAAGGGGGGGTGAGGTAGGCAGAGACAGTGGGAGAGGAAAGAGGAGCACACTTTGTTAAATGGGCCCTAAAATTAGTGAAGCAAAAACACCTCCATTAAGAAACCCTGCATCTCCTTTCCCTCCCTTCCTCCACGCTAACTCGTCTCTTCTCGTCTCTACTCTAACCCTCATTTTAAACACCTCTTTCTCTCTCATACGTACAAAAAAAATCACTGCTTTACCCACAAGTGACTGCTCCAAACCTCTTTGAGATATATGCATTTCTGTGCTGTCCCTCTTAAGTGCTTGTTCAAATTTTAAACATGCTTATGGTGGCAGAATGCGATTTTGGTCCCCGTGTGCATCTCTCTGGAGAGTACTCTTCTGTCTTTCACTCGCTCCTCTGCTCTTTTTCTTCATGCTTTATCTCCTCCATCACTTCATCTTGCCCGTCTTCTTCCAATCTCTCCATTTCTCTCTAAATCTCATCTTCTACCTGTCAGCAAACCCCAATATTACTGTCACACATACAAATGTGTACATGCTGGATATGAGAGCATGCATGAATGAACACACAAACGGCTATGTATGCAGACACACAATTGTGCATACATTAATGTACAAACCCATGCACACATACAGCATAAGGACATACAGTATCTTCACACACACACACACACACACACAGACACACACACACACACACACACACACACACACACACACACACACACACACACACACACACACACACACACACACACACACACACACACACACACACACACACACACACACACACACACACACACACACACACACACACACACACACACAGTGGCAGAATGGTTCTTTCCTGCACAGCAACACATTGCGTATATGCAGAGCCACTCTCCCTATTAGTGGAACGCTGCTACGCGCTGTTGACTTCTGAAGAGGAAAACATACAGTCATGTCCACTGGTTATCAACTGATGCCACAATTACCCACCCCTCCACCTGGCACCCTGCCCTTCACAGCATGTGGGAGTAATAGGTAGGTGACTTATGTATATGAAACTATAATGATCAAATAATGACACCAAAGGAAGTCATGTAATTGAAAAATTAGGTCACTTCCAGTTGGTGGAGGAATATCAAAAATGGAAACTGATGGATGCCAGATGCAAATGAGGTCCCAGTGACTCTTATGAGGTCTTAAACAGACAGAAAGCTCAGGACCTGTTACTTTAACGATTCTCCCAGACACTGGTAGATACTTCATAAATGTAGCATAGTAGACTAGTGTCTATAACCGATTTTATCAGCTTGTTTGAACAGATTTTTCACTACTACCATAACATAACACCATTACTTCCAGTCTTTTTCAAGCACAACTGATGTTTTACAGCATAAGTGTTCATCTACATCACTGCACTTCAGCCATCCATGCATCTAGGCAATTCTCTGTACACAGATCAGGGTGAAGACAGACTGCAGTACAATGGGCACAGGGAAAGCATTAGGTGAAAAAAGGAAGAAATGGATCAAAATCTCCTACTCCACAAAAACAGATGAATAGATGATTCAATATCCACCCAGGGGTAATTGAGGCTCAAACTGGTGGGACAGGATTTCTGAGAGTCTTATCCAAATAGAAACACAATCTGGGCAAATAAAACCATCTGGGAAGGTGAAATAAACCCCTAAAAAAGTTACTACAATTAAATACAATTTGAAAGGTGAATTTCGAGAGCAAAAGTGTTTTAATCCCTACATAGAGAGCAATAAGAAAAAGATGCATCACTGCAACCTATTGTGGACATGGAGCTATATAAACATCCCATTGGAGTTTCTGAACAACTAATGCAAGTGTAACATTCATCACACCTTCCAGCTTTAATTTTCCCTATCCAACTCTTGAGAAAAAAAGTCTTTAGTTTTTTATGTGCTCAACTTTCTAAGTCAGCCGCTCCTGGACTTTTGCTCACTGTTGTTTTGACAAGCAAGGTACCCTCAAGTAGCATGCAGAGCAAACAGTTTGTCTGGGCTAGTATAAAACACTTACCCTCTAAAGACGTTAAAGATAGCTAATATACTTCCTCTGTTTCAATATTTACTGCCATTGCCCTTAAGCTTGAGTGTGCTACTTTTTTGCCACTATTGACTGTTACCTGTAGGTTGGTAAACTGGCCTGGATCTGTGATAGCTCACTCATTGGCATTCAGGATTTATATCTAAAGACATTACAGGAATATGTTTGATAACATCTATGACTGACAGTATGTAGAAGTAGCTTGAGCTTGAGGCATTTGTAGATAGAATTTCTATGGTAGTTTGTAGTGTCTCCTGAGCAACAGAGGGTAACCTGATGCAAGTGTGTCTTTATCAAAGCAAAGATAAGATTAAGTTGTATTTAAAATTGCAAATGTTACAGATGGATAAAAAATAACTCAAAACACCAAGCAAGAGGAGATATAAGAGGGTATTCTGCAAGAGAGAACAATGACAAAGTGTGAGATAACTAAGCACAACCTCCTCTAAATGTGATTCTAGGTAACTGGTAGCATTAAAGACATTCTGTTTACTGGACAACAATCTATTAACGGTGGTTTGGATAAACTGATATTTTAATACACATTATCAAATCTACCCCACAAATGAACAAAATAAACTGAGCCCTTATTCCTCCATGAGACTTACAGGATCAATCCTTTTCGCAACTGTGCCCTTTAAGATGATGCCAAACGAGCAAAGAAAATTAGATGATAAAGACTTAGTGTGACCAAATAATAAGTATATCACTGAGAGAAGACATATTGGACATGTTCGCATGCTGTTCCTATTCCACTATGTCACATGCCAATATATACTACAATCTATATGAATTTATGCAACATTTAGTTTAGTTTAAAGCTTAAACCTACAATATATCCTCTTATGGTCATGTATCTTTATCTGTTTGACTCAAACAACCTCACCTGGATGAAATATTAGCTCATTACTGTATGATGCTCTGCTATAGCTTGGTGTTTTTCTGAAGATGTCAGAAAGAAGGGGCATCAGAGTAGGAAAAGAGTTGGAGGTAAGGGAGAGATGGAATAAATACCCAACTGTTTTCCCCTCAACAGAAATAAACAAGGCGTTCACTTGTCAGCCTGGAAGAGAAGGGCATACTGTTTATGCAGAGCAAAAGAGAGACAAACACACACACACACACACACACACACACACACACACACACACACACACACACACACACACACACACACACACAAATGTGCAGTACGGCAATTTACAAGCATTTTAAGCACCAATTCCACTATACTTTGACCTCCAAAATGACAACAAATCTATCATCAAGCCCACTGTCCATTTGCTTTTCTTGTAGCTACATGAGAAGAACTCGGCATGAAAATGACTGAGTTTTTCTTTTCAGAAAGCGATGAAGTGGTTTGCTTCCCCGAACAAAAGAAAAATAAGTTTGGAGAGAGAAAGAGCGCCCAACAAATCAGTTCAGTCCCTAGAATTTGTATTTTATTCAGATTCTTTTTATTTTACAGCCTACAATGTTGTATTCAGGGTATTTGAGTCTGCGAGCGACTGCAGCTCTAACAATATATTTTATTTTGTGGAGAGGCTGCACACTGACATATATTGTGTTTTCATCTTGGCACCAGAAATGTACAGTAGGCAACGAGGATGAATGAGTTGTAGTGCGAACACTCAACTGTCAATCTGTGCTCATACACAAGAGCTTTGTCCATACGAGTGGGTGGGTGAGAATATATGATGGCTAGAACGACTTTCAACTGAAATGTATTTGAGATTCAAATTACATTCGCTTTTTCCCTCTATACTTTCCCTTCCCGAACACCTCTCCCCTATCTTTTGTCTTCTGGGAGCCTTACTCAGCTAAGCTCAGATGTAAAAATATTTTCTTCTTTCTCTGTCTGTCTGTCTGTCTGTCTCTCTCTCACACACACACACACACACACACACACACACACACACACACACACACACACACACACACACACACACACACACACACACACACACACACACACACACACACACACACCCACAAAAGTGTAGGTATGGAACTAAAAACTCAAGAAATCCTGTATAGCGATACGTTTGTATAATAAGGATATAGTTATACATTTTGAGAAGTATGCTATTTGCTTTGGGTTTGGGTAATGATTGGCACCTCTCTTTTATCTGTCCGTAGAAATAAAGCAGGTTAGCTTAGCTTAGCTTAAAGACTGGGAACATGGGAAACAGCTAACATGGCTAAGTCCAATGGTAGCAAAATGTGTCGTGTTAAAACGTGTTAAAATAAAAGCTGTGGTTTTATAGTGGAATATGTGCCTGACTTATTCTTGCGTAAAAGTCGTGGAGTCTTGACTAGGTAACCAAGCCCAACGCCAGGTTAATGACTTTTAAGTTACTGGTAGTTGATCATACTATTTCCGTTTTAACGCTAGTCTGAAAGATGTTAATGTATTTTATGAGCCACAGATCCCGTTTTAAGTCAAACCATTGCACTTGACGACATGTTCCTTTATGACCATTAATACTGACACTGTAGGGCATTAGTCAATCACACATAGACTGTCCAGTTACCGCACCTCCAAACCAAAATCTCTGGGTATTACAAGCATATTAGTGAATCTTGATGAAACACAGTTCCTTAAACAAAATAACGTGCCCATCTTATTCATGAAAAATCTTTAAAGATGTGCATCTTTAGAGCCATGGAAAGGCTGGGGCAAAGACGTTGTCTAGGAGTGAATTGGTTTTGTTCATGTCATGGGGTTTGTTGACAGTAGAAAAAGTAAAGCTTTGTCCTTTATTTTAGTCTGAGATGATGAAATGAAAACAAAAAACTGTAAAAAATGTAATTAAGCTGGGCTATTCATGCAAATGTCATATTACAGGATGTGAGTAAGAATAGAGCCATTAGCTGATTGAGGGTTGAATAATAATAAGAGATGAGGGAGGTGAAATAAAACATGCAGGATTCTGTTCCTTACAAGACTTGAAACTCAAATTGCTGTTTTCAAACACTGTCTCCAGTGAGACAGAGTGAGAGGAACAAAAAAAAAAAGGCATTGCCCTGGGCATTGCAAAACAATGGATATGCACATGAACAAAACAGATATAAAGAAAATCTGACTGCACTTTCAAAATACCAAGAGCTAAGGTACAGAAAGTGAGAGTGGAGCAGGGAAAATAAGTAGGTGAGAGAATAAGAGAATAAGAGAAGGGCAGGCACGCTGGAAATAGCAGAAATGGAAGAAAAATAATGATGCAAAACAAGAGGCGGTCAGGTGGGCCTGATAAGCGCTTCAGAGGAATAGATGTCAAGTCAAGCAGTAAGAGAACCCGACAAGGAGGAGGTAACAGAGAAAGCGGAAAGAGAGAGTACATTTGTGATGCAAGCAAACCACATAAGGGAACATGGAGGAGAAATCTGTCAGCTTTAATCAATCTACTTTAATCAGTTTGTCGCAGTGGCTAAATAAAAACCTTAAAAACACTATTTGCAAAACAAACTATACATGTGATATACTCCACTGGCTGCTATGAGCTACTGACGTGTGTGTGTGTGTGTGTGTGTGTGTGTGTGTGTGTGTGTGTGTGTGTGTGTGTGTGTGTGTGTGTGTGTGTGTGTGTGTGTGTGGGCCAGCATATGTCTTGTGGGAGTCCTCAGGGCTTCCCATACACCCAAGAGAGCGCATTGATTAGCTATTAATAAAGCATAGAGATGCCATTTCTCACAAGGGAGGTCAGCAAGGGCTCACACACACACACACACACACACAGTTTAAAATGAACAGAGGTTATGTGGGGCTGGAGGGAAAGAGCAGCACAGGGAACAAGAAGAAAAAATAGTTTAAAAAACTGAAAAAGAACGTAAAGCAGGTAAACTGTGCCAATCTATTTGCCCTGTCTTCTGCCCACTCCTCTACCAAGTTATTCTACTTGTATCTCTCTGTCCTCCTTTCACTTTGAGGCTCTCTATCTTTCTTTCTCTCCCTGCCTCTGCCTGCGTCCATTATGGACTGCATGTCAGAGCTCCGCTGGCTGTCCTGTCTTTGATTAGCTGTGATCTATGAGCTTGTGAAAGAAATGAATAAGGAAAAGTGAGTGAAAGCAGCAAAGATGTGCGGAAAGAGGTAAGAGGAGGAGCTCTTCCAGCTGATGGATATGACTGTGGTCAGGTCAGGACACATCGGAGTGAGAGAGAGAGACTGATGCGTCACACAGCACATATTTGCATCACTCATTCTGCTTGATTTGCTGCAGTTTTCATCTATTTTGTTCCTGGTTCCTCACCACCTTCGTTTTCCTTCTCCTCCCCTTGTGCCCCTCCTCGGCTGATCTCCCACCCACCCTTGCTCCTTCCAAGCATGTACATCTTTGGGTCACGGGTCATTAAGTTGGCTCCAGAGGGGATGTGTTGGAACAGGATATCTCTCATATTGCCCTGCCCCCACCGCACTGCTAAAGCACAAATACTCAAAATCACATGCACGTCCCTCCCCATACACATGTTTGAATCACTTTTTTCCTTTTGTTTCTTACTTTCTCTCCTTTTTTATGATGTAGGGTCATATATTTAACTATATAATGGTATGGACACGTTCAGTAACAACAGCCAAATCGTTGTAATATTATATAAATACTTTTTTATAATCGTTATGAATAAATAAGACTTTGAAATGGGTACCCTGTGGAGTTATTGACCAATTGTTTGCGTGTCCCTGTTTTGTTTTGATTGTGCACGAGCAAGCATGCATTCGGAATAATTCACATACTGCCGTTGGTTTCACACTATTCTGTTGATTAAAAGTTGGTGGTAATGCTAAATAAGAATCGGAGGATGAAACCCTCTTTATTAGTCACATACATGCACACAGCAGAGCACACACAGTGAAATTGGTCCTCTGCATTTAACCCATCCTAGTACTAGGAGCAGTGTGCAGCTATTGTGCAGCGCCCGGGGAGCAATGGGGAGAGGGGATTGGAGGTGTCCGGTGCCTTGCTCAAGGGCACCACAGCAGGGCCTAGGAGGTGAACTGGGACCTCTCCAAGTAGCAGTCCACTTTCCATATTTCAAGTCTGTTCGGGGACTTGAAACGGCGACCCTACGATTCCCAGTCCAAGCCCCCACTGACTTGAGCCACTGCTGGACATTGAGCACATTTGTGAGGCCTCAATATACCCAAAAATATATATATATATATATATATATATATATATATATAAATAAATAAAAATATATGTATGATCTTATTTTGTTAATTTTAAAAGGTAAAGCTCCAGGACACACCTATTTGATGTTTTGTTTTTGTGTCTATTTCAACTGACCAACAGAGCATCTTATCTTCAGTAAAGGTCACACAAAAAAATCTTGTTTTGGCTCAGGCACATGTGGCAAACACTGTCAGACTCGATCAAATGCCTGCTTGCAAATGTATAAACACCATACATAACACACACACACACACACACACAGTCAAAAAACATTAGAATGCAATGTGGTGTCAGTGGGATAATTACAATAACACATCCAGTGTATTCTTCATTATGTGTGTCATCTTAACTTAACTGTGCTTTCTTATTGACATCACCCAACCCCCATCTCCTCACGCACCCACACACTCATGCACACACACATTCTCACCCCATCCTAAAAGTCACATGCTTTTTTAAGTCAAGTCATGATTCCTATTAGTGATTGCATAGTATAGATCTGATTGTCTGAAACCATATCATGTATTTTTCCGTATTAGCTTCTTAAAGTTGAGGCAAACTCGCTGTTTGAGGGAGAGGGTGTTGGCGAGTAGATCATGGTGAGTGATGAGTAATGCTCTGACGTCGGTTCTGCATTTGGCAAAATATCTGACAGCAATTCTGTCTGCTGGCATGTACTTACACTATTATTAAAGAGAACATATGCACGAGGATCTGATGAAGCACATATGTATTCAGTCAGAATTATGCAGAAGCACTGCAGCGCCGCAAGCTTGTGCACAAACGACAAAGACTATACGGTATAAAATAAAAGCATATCAGTCGGCTGGTCAAAAACAAACACATGCATATAACTGCACACACCTTGGCTGAGTGCGGTTAATGAATAACTAACTAGCAGAGAGGAAAGGGAGCCATCTTCTCCGAGTAAGGCCAAATGAATTTGCCGAAGCGCTATGCAAATGTTCCCTGGGCTAACGAGACTGCCTGCATGATTGGAGTGCCATTGAAATTCTCCTCGTGCACAGCCCCTCTCTCACTTCCTACCTCCCTCCCTCCCTCCTTCAATCTCTCCCTCCATCTCTCTCGCCATTTCAATCTCTAAACAGAACATCCATGTTCCTCTGCATGTACAGTGTCAGTCTCTTTGCACATTTATCTTTCAGTGTATATTCAAAGCTACAAATCAACATTTCCCTTTTAAAACCTCAAATCATGTCAACCACTCAAATACTCACTGTGGCTCTATCAGTGCCTGGACAGCAGTGAATGCCCCTGTGTGTTACTTTGTCGGTCTCACTAACGTACAAACACACACACACACACACACACACACACACACACACACACACACACACACACACACACACACAGAGAGTCCGCTCAAACAGAGCACGCTCAGAGTCGCTCTGCACCTGTTCTCTCTGTAAAACATCCAAACACGAGTGCTGAATAAATAACCAAACCTAACACAAATAACTGCCAGGTTCACACATACACACACACACACACACACACACACACACACAGACACACACACACACACACACACACACACACACAGACACACACACAGACACACACACACACATATACCACAGCCTGTTTAAACATCAATAAGTAAACACCACCTATTTCCCCTCAACAACTACCCCCTGCCTTACTTCCCCGTACCCCTCACACTACTAGACAAGAACTGCTACCATCCCACAGACAAATACGCATAGATGTGCACTATGTGTGTAATGGTTAATGGTCAGAGCAGAGAAACAAAAACAGGGAAAGAGAGGGCAGGTGGGGGGGCATTAAGCACTTGTCAGATGCATCTTTAATGGCAGGACACAGTGTCTTTAGAGCCCCTCTTCCTCCCTAGGGTGCTGGGGACAACAAGAAAGACCAAGCAAACACTCACCTCTCTCTTTGTCCATCTGCCTCTCATACATCCTCACATACCTACCGTCTCATTCCATCATCCCTCCTTCCTATGCCCATTTTGCCATCTGCATAATTTAGCATGTCATACATTTGTGCCACTCTGTCCTTCTTTTTCTGCATATTCTGCCATTTTTGTGCCTATCTGTTGTTCACTTTCAGGTTAGATGGAGTGGAAGGAAAACACGATGCTTTGTCACTTCATCTCCTAATAAGTGCCACTAGAAAGAAAGCGTGAGAGAGACAGAGATAAAGTTAGGAGAAGAGTGGATAGACAGAAGGGTGGAGAGAGTACAGGGCCTCTGCAGAGTGGCCACAAAATGGAGACTGGGACAGAAGCTGCAGCAGCTGTGGTGACGCTACACTTCACAGAGAGAGAGAGAGGCAGTGTGTGGGAAGAGAAGGGGGATTAAACAACCTCAATCAATGAATGCAAAAACACAGACATCACACTTTTCTACAACCTTGATAGTCTCCCTCTCTTTCCCACTGTATCATCCAATCAATGATTCAATTAGTAGATAGATAAATCAATAAATCAATCTTTCTCCAGTGGTATTCATTCTGAAGCATCTCTATGGAATATATAAGAAGTATTGAACCATGTCAGACATATACACAAGGAATGATTCAATATTTGTAAAATGCTTTATACATGTTTTTCTTAAAATAGAAAACTTTTTTTCAAGCAACAGATTTTGTCAAATGTAACGCTAAATCAGGACAATAAAGTCAGATAATCCTTGGACTCATTTAATTCTGCAGTAGCTGTCAATGTTTTCCTTAACATTTAATGAAGCTAATTAGGAGTCACTAGTTTAATAAATTCAGCCACAATAGTTTATGTGATTGGCATAAACATCAAGGTTTGCTTCAGACGGAATTCAAGAAAAAATGCTATATCCAACTAAACCACAGTATTGGTCTAATTGCTCGTGACATAAAATAACTGACCGCTGAATGTTTCTATTACAGTGTAATTCATGTTTCATTTATTTTTTTGCATTTGGATAACATCAGCATTTAATGAGGATAACATTCGTAGGTCTTGAAGACTAACAGAGTACTATTTTCTTGTGTGCATAACATCTCTGATATATGAGACGGATTAGACTGATGGACCATTACTTATATTTGAGTTTGAAAATATCTATCTGCTAATAGTCATCATGATTGTTTGTTATGATTAACTAATGGTAAGATTCTGGCTAAATGTCTTTGGACATATATTTAGCGTGTCTGTAATGTTATCTCCTTTGCTTATTCATTGACAAATACACAAATATCAATATATCAGCAATAAGAGGATATTTACCAAAACATTGGCCAAGCACATTTTTAGCTTTGCTCTTGTATTTAATAAACAGGCACACATCTAAAACAGAAAGAGTGAAAGATGGAAGGGAAAGTGTTCGAATCACCACATTTGGAGAAAAAACATTCATTCTCCTGACAGTGATGACATGTATATCTAGGCTACCTTTCACTAAAGTGTATAGATGTCAGTGTGTGTGTGTGTGTGTGTTTGTGTGTGTGTGTGTATGTGTGTGTGTGTGTGTGTGTGTGTGTGTGTGTGTGTGTGTGTGTGTGTGTGTGTGTGTGTGTGTGTGTGTGTGTGTGTGTGTGTGTGTGTGTGTGTGTGTGTGTGTGTGTGAGAGCTGCGCCTGTGGTGATGCACTAATAAAAATCAGGCAGCGATGCATCCTCACACCTTCCTCATTCCGCCCGCCGGTTCGCATCCGTTACCATGGTGACCAGATAAAACTCACACTGTTTTAAGCTCCAACTGGAGGAGGAGATGGATACTGACAAAGTGACACACACACAGACACACGCACACACAAATGAAGTTCCGTCATACACACACACACACCCGTCAACAGAGCATCCTCTTTCAGTTCCCTAAATGACAAGCACACAAATGCTAATTTTCTAACCAACAGCAACACAGGCAAACCTTCAATTAGAGGAAGAGACATGGCTAGATAGAGAGATAGCAGGGAGGTATGACAGGGGAGTAAAAACCAGTAAAGCCAGTCTACACAAAAAGCCCTTCTCTGTTTGACTGTCTGCCTGTCTATCTATCCGTCTACTCCCCCCCGCATTGCTGCGTGAAGGGGCCTCAACGCAAACAGATTTGGCTGTCAAATACTGACACGACACCCAAGCAGGGTCGTATCGCAGTGAGGCCAGCTGTCAGCAAACACCCTACTGCCTCTTCATCAAAGCCCATTCAAACTCAGCTTTATTGACCAACACAGCCGTCTGTGTGACATGTGTCATCCTGTCAAGCCCATACCTTGGCATACACTGTCCCTAATAAATGGCGAACCACTAGAGCATCTCGAGTGCTATCGAAAGAGAGAAAGCTGTACATGCCACCAGGAGCTGATAGATGGAGTAGATGGATGGATGGACGAGGTGTGTGTTGGAGTGTAGTGGGGTTGGAGGAGCCCACGCATGCAGTGTGTGTGCGTGTGTGTGTGTGTGTGTGTGTGTGTGTGTGTGTGTGTGTGTGTGTGTGTGTGTGTGTGTGTGTGTGTGTGTGTGTGTGCGTGTGTGTGTGTGCGTGGTCATGATGCTGAGACAGGCCACCAGTCTGTACCAGGGAGAGAAAGAGATGAGAGGAGGCTTCAAGCCAAAGATGGACGGGAAGAAGAAGAGGAGCACTGTGTTACTAATAAGACCTATTCATCAGCCCTGGTGAGCGCGAAAGGGGGGGGGGGGGGGGGGGGTAGATAGAAAACAAAAAAACTCTGAAATCTCTTTTTTTAAATGTGAGGATGACATTTTCATTATGAAATAATGATTTTTTTGATTAATTGATCAAACATCAGAAAATAATTTTTGGGATACTCTTTCGCAAAATAATAAATATTTTTCATCAAACTATTGATACAGAATTCTGTGCCATATATATAAAAATACTGTATATATATGTAACATATGTTCATGGAGTGTTTTCAGTATATTACACTTTTTTTTCAAAGCATATGGATGACTTGTCTTTATCAGCTCAGTCATAGAAAGCTGGTCATGTGAATGTATAGTGTGTGTGTTTGTGTGTGTGTGGGTGTGGGTGTGTGTGTGTGTGTGTGTGTGTGTGTGTGTGTGTGTGTGTGTGTGTGTGTGTGTGTGTGTGTGTGTGTGTGTGTGTGTGTGTGTGTGTGTATTCATGTTCACACACACATGCTAATGCTTGTTCATATGCGCATGTTTTACCATCAAACTGACTGGCCCGCTCTCAGCACAATCACACTGAGGGATCCGTGACAAGAGAGAGGGAATCCAACAGCAAGCTCTATCGATCCAGACTGGAAACCCCCCTCAGGCCACACACACACATACAAACAAACACACACACCAACACACACACTACAGCTGTGCTGGATCAATGAGTGCTCCCGTGTGAAGGACAGAGCCATACAAAGTGGCGCACAAACACACACCTCCATTCACACACTATTGAGAGGGATGAAAGGGGTTCTCGCTATCAGAGAGTGAGATAAGGGGCAGAGGGAGCAATACGTATCATCTGACCTAAACAGTCTCATCTGACACCCTGCAATTTGCAAATGCTCCACGGAGCAAATGTTAACACTGCAACGCACAACCCTGCGCACACACACACACACACACACACACACACACACACACACACACACACACACACACACACGCACACTGCACACATAGACAAGACAGCAGAATGCAGGACGCTCAGTTTCAAACTCATGTTATCATTCCTTATTACACATTGAATGCTTTGAATAGAGGATCAGACAAAGCAGAGAGAACAGCTTCAGACGAGGCAGAGCCCTAGAGGTGTGGCTGCTCTCTTTTGGGTGACTGTGATGAGCAGCTAAACAGATCTATCACTCATCAAATTAGATCCCCCCCAGCCCCCATACACCCCTCTGTCACACACACGCAAACATGCACACACGCCTGCTAATGTCTGATATATCTCTGCAACACAGCTATTAGACACTGCCATGTCCGTTTGTGAGTGACGGTCCAGAGCTCTGCCAACTAAAGGCAATAATATCAGACTTCAAAATGACCTTAGCTTTTTTTAAACATTCCTCCATTTTTGCTGAAAAAGTAAATGTCCATTACACTTTTACATTGATCAGTATCAATAAACGGTTGTAAATGATTACAAGCAAACGCGGAGCAAGATTTTCCTTATAATCAATCTGATGGAAAATCTGACAGAACAAGGTATATGTGTTCTGGGATTTATGCAGTCTCATTTCTCTAAAGGGCAAATGCTCTCCAGTCCATTGACATATTATGATGACATGAGGTTATTTGCTTACCATTATTATCCACCACCTGATCAAACACAGCGAGCACACACTAAGCCAAATATAACTCAGGTGGTGACACGCATTGAGTTTGCTGTGAAATTTCAGCGAGAGGAAAGTAACATGGTGTATTTAGGGCCTTGTGTGTTTTTTGTAAAACCTTCATGACTGCCATTGGCTGAATTTCCTACCTGGGACGATGGAGACAGTGTCTTTCTCCCAGGACACCACGCTGACATACTCCTGGACAGCCGAGGGGATGAGGCACTTGAACACGGCGACATTACCCCGCATGGAGCGCTGGTCGGCCACTCGCACTGTGTAGGGCTCCCTGAACACTGAGGGTTGGATAAAAGAGCTGAAGTTAGTCAACGGAAGAACGGGGGTGAGAGAGAATGTCACAGTAAGGGAGAAGAAGGTTTTAACTGTTGACAAGGTGTTGAGAGTTGCAACAGTTTTCCAAGAGCACAATAATATGTATCAACTTGCTTGCATTGTCAGACCTACAGTCTAAAACTCCAATATTTTAAATTGACAATGATATTAAACACCATAATTCATCAAATGTACACATTTGTAAAGCTAGAATGTAAAAGCAAATGTTAATTTAAGGCCTTAAGGAAAATAAATGAATGGAAGATGGTTCTGATGTTACCATGCAATCTTGAACTATGGAAAAATTATGACAATGACTTTTTCCCAATGCAATCAATTTACCAACGCCCAGAGTTACATCTTTCCCAAATTTCTTGGATGTGTCATGGACACTGAGATCAGTAAAACATTTTGTGTTTATAAATGAATAAATAATCCATTATAAATAATCATTTTACCGTTAAATAATGGATTGATATATCAACCAACTGTTTCAGTACAGTAAAAACCTCTTCAATTTTCCCAATGTATAATTGACATCCTCTTGTCCTGTTTAACCCTTAGTAAAAGCCAGGGCAGGTCTTGTAAACAAACTTGTCTGGTGTCCTCTTCAACCCCATTAAGCAAGCATTTCTCTCTAGCCCCAGATTCTAAGTCACACTATGATTGTAAGGAGGGTTGACACAGAGCTGCTTTGAAGGGGATCCACAGTGAGTGGCCCTTGGCCTTTCAAAGAACAACGCCACAGATGCTATGCGACGGCGAGGAGTGGAGGGTTGCTTATGGCCGATGGAACTGTCACATGCAGGCGCAAGGCATCAAAAACACACACACCACACATGGCATGCAGAGCACTAGGCTGTGAATCCGTGTCAGCGTACAGAAAGGATGGTGGTGATTAAGACAGGCTTAATGATGAAAACAGTAGCCTGTAGCTAACCAAATTATCTCTCCAGTTAACTCTGTCACATTAAGATAAGTGAGAAAAGCAAAATGCTGAATCAGAGCATACATTTTCTTTAAATAAATTAAGTAAAGTGAAATTAAATAACTGATTATTTTTTGGTTAGCAGGAGAGACGGGTAGTTCAAGGGCATGCTAGCTTGAATTAATGAACATGGGGCCTGTACACTTGTATTAAGGGGCATTGTCACATTTTTTTGTCCCAAAAAACAGACTGCATGACATGAGAAGGAGGAAAGAAAAATTACAGAAATCAGATGGGGTATCAGAATGGTTGATGTTGGGGAGTGTTTTTGGCATCACAATCTAACACTGCTATTCAACCATGCTTCCCTTGGAAATGAGGACAGTAATGGTTTAACAATGTAAAACACACACACACACACACAACACAGGGAGTGGCCCCGCCTTCCCGTGTTTTCGCTCTCTCCCCCAGCTCTCCAGTGATATAATTAACGCCTAGCCTGAAGGCCAGTTTCCCTGGTCATTAATAATGCTTTATGCCAGCCGCCACTGTCACTGGAACCCAGTGGAACCAAAGCCGATGTCCTTGTCCAAATGGTGGGGAGTCTTTCACCTTAGGTCTGAGGTTTAATTTCCCAAGTCTTTGTCTGATTCCAGCCATTGCTTTTACACTGTTCTACTTTTTCATAATTGGCTGAACCTTGGACCCTTTATTTCTTCTTTGCCGACTTATGAGGGGGCTATGAGTACACTGGAGTAGAGCAGGGATTATTCTTTCAGCAGCGTTTAAGATTTAACCTTGTATTATATACTATGGGTAATAATGCCAAACACAGATGAGTGTTAAAACATTGGATTCTGGGTCTTTAGAAAATCAATAGTGGTGTTACTGATGATACTTTGTGCCTCAACTAAAGTAATGGTAAGTAAGATATCCTCTGGAGAGAATATCACTCTCACTATGGCCACCTCACACACAGGACACTAATGTGAGCTGAAGCCTCATTTGTAAACAAGTCAAAGCTAAAGGACAAATAATTCCAATCAAGTCCTCATTTCAATTATTCATTCAAACAGCCCCTGCTTTTCATTGATGCGATCTACCTACAGATCAATATCCAGGATCGACTGAGTAGCCCCGGCTATTGTGGCCCAGCCAATTCTTTCAATCATTTATTTACTCTCTGATTGACCCTGCTGCCTCTTGTCAATATCTGGGAAAATCCCAAATGCCCACTGTGCCTCTCATAGAGTGTAAAACAAGCCCGACAGCTTGTAAAGGATTGTTACAATGATGACAGAAAGGATGTCAATTCAGTAGGGTTCAAATCCAGTCACGGTCACCTCAGGTTCATTCGTCCTGTGCTTTGACCCCATCTTGTATTACACTTGTTCACTTCTACAAAAAAAAGGGTTGTCCGACCACTGTTGTCCCAATTCAAACCACCCAAATAAGCCCTGGATGGCAACATGCCCTTGTACACGACTATGTAACCAGCTTCAATAAGAGGCAACTGTTCTGATAGCATTTTCATTTAACACACGTTCCTCCTCCAAGATATGAAAGACAGGGAGGATAGAAAAACATCACATATTCATTATCTTCAGCCTTGTGACAGGATGTAAATGGTAGCCCAACTGATTTGTGTGTAAATTGCACTCCCCCTCATCGCATGCGCAGCAGAATCATTAGGATGTTACTGATGCCTGACTATATGCAGCCTGGTTGCCTAGGAACGAGCTAAAACATGGGTCTGGTGCACTGGGCGCACTGGGAGGCAAGTCTTGTATCACTGTCGCTTCAATAATTAACGACGGGGAAACCAAATACTGCATTTACTTATTCATAAAGCGAGCAGCAAAAACACAGAGGAGGAGAAAGAGAAAAATAATGACATACAAGGGAAATGAATGGATGCAGGTTTCATTATTAAATGGATAGCATAAGAAAAGCAGACCTTATGTATCAGGTTCAGGGACCATTCTTATAGTATTAGTAAGGAAATGTCAGCCAGAGAAAAGACGAGGAGGGCAGATGGAGGAGACAGATCTAAACACCTGCTGTCTTGGCCCGGGCCTACATTGGTTTGTGTGTCATGCTGGGAACAAAGGCGAGCTGAGGTGAGCTCATGAACAGGTGTCCTTAATTTTCTTTTATTAACTTTGGGTAAAGAGGACTTTGGTGGACAGGGCTATGAAATCCTCAGACTCTAACATTTCTCATTTGGAAAAGATGCTCGGGTGTGAAATGTGAGGAGATCCTTAAACTACAGTAAGGTCTTATAGATGCTGACAGACTGTTGGATGTGTTAAACACACAGAGCTTTGCTTTAAGGCTCACAATCCATTTCACAAAAATGGCCTCTAATACAGATTTTTTTGTCAATGTGAAATTGATTTTTCACTGCTACCTTCTACCTTTTTTCTTTGAAAATACTCAGTTTATAAACTGAAAATATTTCACGAAACTAAACTGATACTCATCATTATCCTTATGAAGGGACAATAGGTGAGGATGTTGTGTTAACTTTGACACTTTCAAATCTGAAACAGGAAGTCACAATCCACGGATCTTTACATTCACATAAAAGGTAAGATAAAGAAAACATTTATTCATTAGAAATTATATGTATTTCACTATTATATTTAAACATTAATATGTGTAGTGGTTTTCAAGAGTCCATTTCAACTGGCTATCAAAAAATATGTATAATAAACAGTTAATAATAATAATTATCATAAAATAGATAGAACACACGGTGCAAAAAAATCATGAAGGAAAGAAGTACAACTTTCCACCTCACCAGTGATTTTGTGTGTTGAGCCATTTGAGCTTTAATCTTTACAGCATGTATTTTGCTAAATATTCTGTATTGACGTTTCAATGTCACTTTTCTTCTTTCCAAGCATGTCACAAGTCAATCTGGACTTCAACTTGCAGCACTATGTCACACTAGTTGGGAACGAAATATAGCGGGGGTCATCTGATAAATTAGACAAGACTTAGTGTTAAAAGTTAGCTAATTGAATTTATACCAAATGGAAATTGATGGAAACCAACGGCTGAAGTATTTCAAAAATAAATAAAAACTTCTACAACATGCATTTACAGGTTACTGGTACAGTGTGTGAATGAGTCTGGTTTAAAGACCATGCTTGGGATACTTATACACATGTTATAATATAAATAACAAAAAATAATATTAGTCCAAATTTCAATTATTATTAAGAGACGAGCTGTCTCTCAAAACTCCTTCTGAACATTCTTTTTTACAAAATGTGTGCATACATTTGTATTTTGATGTAAAAGATACAGATCAGCCCCGATGACACAGCCCAAATAAATATATAGAGTACAGTAAGACAAGGAGCCCACATAGTGATTTTCATAAATGCAGAGATTTCCAGAAAGGTGCTAGTGCTATTATTGGCCCACAATCAGCATGCATGGGAAAGGGTGAGAAAGAGGGGGAGGGATGGAGAGAGATTTGAAGATGTGAAGAGAAGGCAGAGAGGAAGGATGAGACTGATGGCAAGGAGGAGTGGGGGTGGGGCAGATTTTTTGGGGGGGTGTCACACTGTGAGTTGTCAGCTGCCATCATTCTCCTGCGCCACCTGAGACAGGGAATGCCACACCCTGGCGCTCACGCCTCTGTCGCCCATGGCAACTGCAGTGTTGTGTATGTGTGTGAGCATGTACGTGAGCGTGTGTGTGTTTCGTAGGACTCTGGAGGTAATGAGGTGCACACACATGCACGTGAGCCCCTGTTATGGAGCTGTGGAGTTGTGATTGCCTCAGCATTTAATTGATTAATTGTTGTAATTATTTGGGCAGGAAGGTCATCCCAACATCGAGGCAGGATAGAAGGTCACTCTCACGCTGGAGGGACTGTCGTCCTCTAGGGAACACACAGGCCATATGGGTGTGTTTGTAGAGAGATAGAGTCTGTGTGTGTGTGTGTGTGTGTGTGTGTGTGTGTGTGTGTGTGTGTGTGTGTGTGTGTGTGTGTGTGTGTGTGTGTGTGTGTGTGTGTGTGTGTGTGTGTGTGTGTGTGTGTTGCTGGATTGAGGGAGACAATCCGGCAACATTTTTGGAGATTTCTTTTTTTTTTCTTATCCATGTGTGGGGTACGGAACTGCTGACTGTCTCTTCATGCAGGATTGATCAACACAGTCAAAATGTCTGCCTGGCTATTACCATGACCTGAAAATCCACTTTTTATCATGGTTCTGTTCACATCTTTCCATGTCTGTAGCTGACTCTCCAAAATCTTTCCTGCCAAACACCCTGACAAAGAGCTGGCAACTAAACACCAAGAGCCAGCTTGACGAAAATGGCTGTGTGTGTGTGCATTCGCGTGTATGTATGTGTATTTTCGTGTGTGTGTGTGTGTGTGTCAGTGTGTGTGTAGTTAGGGGACTTCCAGTCCATGGACAGATGGAGAGACTGGGAGACAGGAGGGTTGCTGGCATGGGCTACACACAGGCTGGTGTGCATGTAAGTGTGTGAGTCTGAGTGGGTGCGTGCATGTGCATATGCGTGTGAACAAACATGCATGCTCGTCTGTTGTATACATGTGTATCCAGTGTGTTCCACATTAAGTCATATGCATGTGTTTATAATGTTTATGTGTGTGCGTGATAAGTGTGAGAAACAGCAGCAACATCTTCTTTCAGTGTGTTCAGCGCCTCTTTCCAGCTTTGACCTTGGCAGGGAGTGCGGACAGGTCAACACACCAACTGTCTATGTAGCTGCATGTCTGTCTTCTAGTGGATTTTTAATACAAAGGGTGAAAATGCCGCACTTGGAGAAACTTGACCCTCACTGAGAGAAGTTAGTTTAGGATGCTAATATGACAGCCGTTTAGGTGACCATATTTTAAGAAGCCGGGCAGTAGCTAGGTGATTCTGTCGTGGCATTTTTAATGACACAACATGTGCACCAAAGTAAAGTGCTCTCGACTTGGTTTTCAGATACACTATTATAAAAATATAGCAAAGTGATATATTTGGGAATTACCTAAATGATAAACTTATATACCTTCTCTTGAAGGGTTCAGGGTTACTTCAGATTGAGCTTGAGAATTACACTTTTAACAGAAAGACTGTGTTACAAACTGGAGCTGTGGAGTTCAAAATATGTAGGCTTTTAACAGGTAGGGATGTTTTAATAAAAGACTAAATGTAATTGCATTATGGGACTTGTGCGATCCACCACTTTAAAAGCATGATTCATTTGTCTCTAGTGAGTCCCCCATCTTAATGAAGGTCCAAACTAAAATGTATCACAGCATCCCCAATGTGTCCAGCAGGAGCCACGAGCTTGGCATTAAATATTGAGAATTTTGTCGGACATTGTTTAAAAAGGGTAGATTCTGATCTAACTAAAGATCTCATGGTTGTGATTTGAAATGGCATAGAAGGTATACACACCTAACTCTCCATGTAACCCTTAATAGTGTTAGCAAGCGAATTGAAGAGGCTACTGAGCTACAGTAGGTTAGCATAGAGCTGTGCCAAAATTTGCTGCACCTTGATCGGTTTAATTTACACATACACAGGAGTGCTGAAAGGCTAATTTGAGTTCCAGTACACATTGACAGAGAGTTCCCAGTTCTGTCTCTGAGTGCAGTTAGGTTATACTTGATTCAAGAGACATCCAAAAGCTTAATTAGGAGAAGACAATGACTATTTTGTATCTTTGGCTTGGTTTGCATCTATTGTTTTCAACCCTCACCTGCTTTGATGTGGATGCTTGGGCTACGAATCTTGCCAGCTTGGTTCTCAGCAGTGCAGAAATACTCGTTGTCATGGATAATGCTGTTATAGGCGGAGGGGGAGAACGGGTAGAGCTGGAGGGTGCCATTGGCATGCACGTGGCGGATATGGGGCACATCGTAAATGTCGTCTCCGGCGGCAAGGTACCAGCGCAGGACAGCATGGGGGGCGCCGCCCGCAGGGCAGGGCAGGGACACCCCCACCGAGCTGGAGAAGGTCACCCGCTGCAGGGAGGCGTTCACAAAGTACAGCCGCGTAGAGACAACATCCTCACTGTTGACTGTTGGGATGAGAGAAAGGGAGACAGAGTCAGTTAGTTGGTGTAAGACATACAGGCAACATTCTCATATGAAACCGGTATCAAGAGAGTGAGCATGTGCCCTTAAAAATGATTATGGAGTACAAGAAGACAAAATGCATAACTATTTTACAAGTACAAAAAGAATCAAAGAACATATAGCAACCAACCAACCATGATTTACAAGGATGAAACATCACAATGTAGGTATACAAATGTTAAAACAGTCACAATTACAGTAATTATCTACTTAAATGAGTGCTTGTCAAATGTATGACACAACAATGTTGAGTATTTATTTTCTAAATTTATGTTAAACTGGCTGACTAGTAAGGTAAGTGTTAAGGTAAGTTGTAAGATATGTGTAATTCAATGAAAAAAAGTTTTAACAATAAAAGTATTTACTTTAGAGCAGTACATTTTACACCAAATATGCTGAACAGCCCTCCAAATCAAAAGGATTTCATCCTTACTTTCTCTGTAGATTTAATATTGGTTAAAAAAAACATCCTGAAAGCACCTGAAATGAAAAAAAATAAAGAAACAAAGTGACTTAAGTGAGCAATTGACTATATTTTTGAGACATTTACTGGAAAAGGGATATTTTTAACTGGGCATGACTCACTTTGTAATATTACTGAAAAATACCTCCTGATAGAACTCAAACTTACACAGGTACACTCATATAGCTTACAGTATAAGCTGGATCTACGGGCATTTGGGTCACCTCGGCCCAAACAACTTCCTCCCTGTGTGCCAAACTGCAGAAATCCATCTCATCCCATATGCATTATCCTAATATCTTTAATCGAATATGTGTATCCAGAGAGCCCTTTGGAAATCTGCCTCTCAATATAAAGGAAAAATGGGTCTCATAACTCAACTCCTCAACCAAACTCTTCTCTTCTGTTCTGTTGACAGCCTCTGTTATTCAGGGAAACAAAGAATTTACACTTGCTTGATAGCAAAGGCTCGCTCAACTCTGTCATATCCACTGAATGTAGTTCTCTATCTAAAGCCGTACAAGCCTGAGGAGCTGGAAACCACAGATGTTTGCTGTAAAACATTGTTATTGTGGCACAGATGAAGAGATACAGCCAGATCCTTTCCTAGGGGAGATAGACCACCATATATCCTCGATCTTAAATGCTCTCTTCCAGTTGAGAGTGGGGTAGCGAAGCATCTTTTCAGATCTGTGTGTTTCTGTGTTTGCTGTGACCAGGGAGTGGGGGTGTCAAGCACTGTAAGGAAGTGCTGAGCTCAGCTTGGCTAGAGGCCAATAGAAAAACGCTGTGGCCCGAGCCAGAGAAGTTTCTTCTCAGACAATGATACTTAATAAATCCCTTTTCCTGGATTGTGTCAACAATGCCTGGATTAACCCTATCTCTTTAATTCTCTCTGCACTGGGAGAAAATAGGATGTTGGCTAAGAAACATCAATGAAGATATTAAGACACTATCAGATGTCATTTAGTCTCTAATTTCTACAGATCCTCTACATCAATAGACACAATAGCTATCAAATAAGGAACAGAAGCCCACTGGCTGTCTCTTTAAGCTCCTACTACATCTCAAAAACATGGATGAATGGCTGATATAAAAAGAACATTTTTATATCTGTTCTGTCCAGTATAAATAGGAACACTCAATGGTATAATGACATTAATAACATGGAATGAATAGGATTAATCACATGAGGAAAGGCTCAAAAGTAAAATACAGGGATTAGGGATTCAAATCTCAATTGAAAAGGTGATTTTTCTTGTCTTCTATTGTCTGTTCTTTATGCTTCGGTCTGAATCTTTTCATCTTCTATGTTTTTGTCTCTTTACTTTGCATTTCCAATCTGCCATCCTTCTCTCACTCTAACCCTTCGAAGACACTCCCTCCCGTCTTTTTCTGCCACACTAGAGACAGGCAATGTTATGTGATTGGAATTTGTATGCCAGACGCAGAGAGTTAAACCCACATAATCTCCTTTCACATTTAACACACACAAAGTCTATCCACTCTGTAATCGCACTGCCGTGGGAGGCCGTGTCCAACTTCCCTGGTTTTCATGTATGTGTGGGTGTGCAGCGGAAAGGGAGATCAGGGAGCCAGGCCGGAGTGCTATATTGTAGACACGGGTAGCTGGTCTGGGGGAAAGGTGCTCAGGTGCAAAGGTTTTCGGATGCAACAGGGTGTGTATACGTGTATCTCTTTGTGCTGTGAGGTCAAAATGTATAGAAAGGTTAAAGTTAAATGACTGCCTCAGTTCTTGATGACAAACTCAGTCAACAGCAGAGGCTGAGTGGTGCAGCAAAAAGATGTGATAGCAACTTGAAGCACAGCAGAGACGCCGATAAGGTAGAGTCGTTGTTCTCCTGCCTACCAGCTAAAATTGGAGCAGATCCTCTGTGTTCAAAAATCTGAATTCAGGTCAAGTTCAATCTACCCTACCTTTCGAATCCATGTCAATCACTCTCACAGGCTGCTAGGCTGACTGATCTGCACTTTCAGCACCACGGAGAGTACCACAATGTGCTGCTGGGTAAGGAACACATGCGAATGTTTCCATACAGCCCAAATAAGCAGGAAGCTATTAGAAGATGATACCAGAGACAGTGACCTGCATCTCTCTGATGGCACATGTTATTAAGGAAAAATGTTTTTCACGACAAAAAACGATGTACTCTCTAGCTGTAAAAGTCCTTATGAAAGAATCTGGAAAGGATCTGGTGTTCAGATTTTCAACCAAGAAAATTGTTTAATGTAGCCAAAAATGTATACTTTTTTTTTATAGTAGGCTTGGTCTAGTGTAAAAGCATTCAGGCTTCTACTTGGTATGGCAGCAGCTGGTTGTGTCAACGATTTATGTCCATTGTTCGATTGTCACTGGCTATTTTAATCCAAAATTAGTGTTCAGGCATGAAGTCAGCTTGTTATAGCTTAACTGTTACTGGTTTATGATAAGCATCAGGGCAGGTGTAGATTGATTTTGCTTTACATTTCTTTATTTTATCAAATCATATTCTCTAATTTGTTTTTCGTTTCTCTAAGCCACTACACAATATATCCAGGTACTCACTGGTAACTGCAGAATTACCCTGTAGAGGGGAAAAGTATTCTCAGTAGAAAATCACTGCCCATTACTAGAGGTTCCCAAATGTTTGGCTTTTAGCCCCCTAAAACAATGCAAGTTCTATATAGTATCCCATGTCAACCTCTTGTGAACAATTTAATAAAAAAGGGAAGTTTTTGTTTTATCTGAATAATTTCTAAAGGCCTGAAAATTCCCAAGTTGGAAAACTACTGCTTCCTAATAATCCCTAAAATGGGATAATATATTAAAATAAAATAAACTGAAATCCTTAATATAAATTCAAAATAGCTTGGATGCACCAACTCAAAGTCAGAGAAAAAACCTCTAAAAAGTAGCAGCTTATGATGCGATGGCTAATCACTTTGTCCTATGGTATGAATTCAGGTCACTGAACTCTCTCACACACACACACACACACACACACCACACACACACACACACACACACACACACACACACACACACACACACACACACACACACACACACACAAAAGTGAGCTGATGATGTCAACCACATGTCATTATATGGCAGTCATGGTTTAAATTTTGATCTCAAAACATCAAAATAAAATGAGGAGGTATGAGAGCGTCAAAGAATTGTTGAGAAAGTTTAGCATCTGCCTCAAATCTGTCCATATTTTGTCTTCAGAAATTCCCAGGATGCAGCTTTAGCTCATATTTGATATGATATACACATGGAAGAACTGTAGTTTTCCGTTGGACAATAGTGTTATGCTTATTGTTTTGTCTTCCCAGGAGCCTCTTCAGTATATCTGATAGTTGAGGAACACAAATGGGACAAAATGATCCAACCGAGAATCAAATCGTAATACATTAAAGATAACCGCATAGAAACAATGTTATCAATAATCAACTGTAAATATATCATGCATACAACATGAAGCACAATAACCTAGTTTATCCTCTTTATTTCGGCAACATCTAACCTCAGATGGTTATCAGAGTCCTTTCATAGCCCTGGGCTCACTTTGCACTCCTTCCCCAACAGAGAAAGAAGGAGCAAAGGAGCAGCACCCATCCGACCCTAACCTGTATTTTGATTTCCTTCTTCAAGCATGGGCACACTGATTACAATAAAGAAGGTCAAATTGATTTAGGGTAAAACCCCAGAAACATCTTTCGTGTCTGCTCAACCTCTCACAATTTGTTTCTATATATATTTATTTTGTTCTGTTTTTTACTTTTCTTTTTGGCAGTGTTCCCGTTTGTCTCAAATTTTTCCGTGCTTTACACTCAAATACATTTGCACTTTTTCCTCCTGTTTTCGCAGTGGATATGAAAATGGAGTATGAATATGTATGCTGGAGAAGCAAGGATATTGCCTATGGTGAACCGCTATGCATAATGCAGCTTTTTCTGTCTCATCTACATTCATTCAGACACACACAGAGATTCATACCATCACGTGCATAGAAAAACAGGGCTATAAATCCCTATCCTTCTCTCTCCTGCTCTCCTTCAACACACACACACACACACACACACACACACACACACACACACACACACACACACACACACACACACACACACACACACACACACACACACACACACACACACACACAACCACACACACACACACACACACACACACACAACCACACACACAGTCACATAAATGCATTTCAGATTGCATATACATGTTCATAATAGCAAGTCGATTTTCTACGTGGTGAACCATGTAGCACTTCAGATAACCGCACACAAAACACATTCAGAAGCATACAAGTCACTGGCAATACAGTCTTTGCATTGATGCTACCGAAAAATGGCAGAACATAAAAGGCAAAAGATATGATCATATTTGACAGAGAGTGCTGTTCATTTATACAATGTCTCCAGATTTAGATATACATTAGGGTTGCATGACAATGCGTCTCTATGACTTTGTGTGAAGTCAGAAAGGAAATCATTTCCAACATAGTCTCATTTCACTGGCAGAAATGCTGTAGTCAAGAAAGAAAAACTGCATGGCGGATTAGAAATGTGGATACACTATGCGTGCACACATACAGGGGAAGTGAGTGGGGGTGGTAAACAACTCATACCACAGTTTATGCAGTGTCAGTAAAATATTAGGCAGCCATTTCAGCATTTGGAAATTCACATCTCCTACATCAAAAGGATGATTTCCGTTGTTGAAGTGAGTGTCAGATTTGTAGAGATGTGTTTTTTCCTATTCTCCCTCAGAGACAGGGCCAACAATTGTTTGATAGTAAGCAGAATAGGAGAGAAGCAGAGAAAGAGTGAAAGACAGAGTCGATGCTTTTGTCGTTCAAGACATCACTCTTTCTACGTGCGTAATGGAGGGGGCACAAGGCTACCGGACACTACTGTTCCGCATAAAACCTGTTGAGTGGGCGGTCAAAATCCACTTCTCTGTGTGACAGCTTAGTGCATTAATGATGTTGTTGCTATGGGCTTTAAGATATACAACGTTGGGATTGTTTTTTGAGTAGCGAGTGACAAATGAATTGGCTAAAAGTCAGATTATCCCTCTTACCAAGTCCTTTCGCGCTTTTAAAATACTATTTCTGTAAGGCTAAATAAAAACATCCCCGGATCAATTCAAAGATGTGTTGTTTTTATAAAAAAAGTGCTTTAGGCCTACAGCGCAATGAAGACAACCGAAACGATAATCTTACCATTGGTCGAGGTGTTCGTGTGTCAAGACGAACTAAAATCTTGAGAGGTGTACATATGAATGTGTTTGTGCCGCACGGGTCAACTGCCAAACGCAGAGCACTATCACTTAACAATGAAAACAGGCTTTGCTCGCCGGAGCACAACGAGGGGGGCGAGTTAACCTGCGAGTGACATGTATTATACTGTGGAGCTCTTTATCCAAGAAAACTGACAGGTGGTGCAGACACGGCGGGATCCGGAAAAAATAGGACATGGGTCTATATCGGGTCCATTTAATGTTTCAATCTATTGTGACTTTTTTTGAAAAAAGATCGATCTCAGTTCGGTATAAATTGGTGAACTTCACACACACACACACACACACACACACACACACACACACACACACACACACACACACACACACACACACACACACACACACACACACACACACACACACACACACACACACACACACACACACACTGCAGTTCGCATGACTGTAACACATAACCCCTTCCAAGTTCTGAACATGTATCTGTACCTCTTTTTCTTTCCATCAAATAGACACAAACGGGAAACTTGATCTTTGTCACACAGCACACCTCCCAGTTCGCAAATAAAAACAAAATCACCTTGATTTGAATCCTTGATTTCACAAACTATAGATGGGGAGTTGGGATAAAACTCTGAAGTTGCCACTTCCATCACTTACTACAGCCTCCGTTGTCCAATCCAGACGCGTCATCTCTAGTGTAGCTTATAACCACCAGAGTCTGACTCATACCGCAATTACTGGGCTCCCCCTCAAGCACTTCTCCCAGTCTGTAACTGTTTTGATTCCAAATTTACACACAGCCCGCGGTCTGCAACGCCGCAACTCGGCTGCTCAGGCCGGTCTCAAGAATATACAGGAGCCTCTTGTAAATAATTTGAAACTTTTGTGAAATCGTTCTTAAAATGAAAAAATAGAAATGTGCAGACATAATAGCATATATGAAAACATTTCATCTTGTCATATTGCTTACATAGACAAGACTCAGGCATTACTGGGCTAAACAAATGACAAGAGTGTGTGGAACAGGATGTTGAGTCCATCAAATTCAAAACGTTTTAATAAAATGCAGACCCACAATGTGAGGAAGTGTTGCACACTTCTGCAGGAACACTGTAACATAGTTAATATTCAGTTGAATGTGGAGTGTGTGATGCAGGAGGCCTGACGACCGAAACTGGATAAAACCGGAATCACATTAATTGATGAAATAATTATAGCTAGAGCTCTCACTATATCTCGACCACTCCATTGCATTTCTCCTTAAAATATGTACAATTAAGGATTGCATCTTTTTCAAATTCAACACTAAAACGACTGTCATTTTTCTTACCGATTTAGAAATATATTAATTGTGATCATTTTTTTAGTCTTTCGAACTTCTCAGGCCCTCTTCTGGCCTATCAGGCCTGAGAGCAGATTCCAACACAGCCGTCAGCTGAGTTTGTCTCAATTTTATTTCCATCAAATGACAAGTAACCTCCCAAGTCCCAAATCATGACAAAGAAGAATTATTGTATCCTCCCCCCTCCCCTCCCTCTATCTCTCTATCCCTCTCCCACTCCTCTCCGCACTCATGGGTGCAGGTGTGCTGATATGCAGCCAAACCAAAGCAAAGGCGGTCAGTAAGAATCTAATGGTCACGAACGACATTAATATTACTACAGAAAATTTATATTTTTTTAAAGAGTACTAAATCTTTAAAATTATATAGTGGGGTGATCTGAAAATATATTTTTATACTGATGTGAAAAATAAGCAGAGACTTGCCCTTCTAGGAGGGGCGGCCGAGTCAGAAAATACGCAGTACTAATGCATATGCATGTATGATAATAGAGCTTTGCATCGCAAAATAAAGTTAATGCTAAATGATACATCTCTAAAATACACAGCAGACAAATGAGACCATACACCACAGTCGAATCGTGCCAAATGAGCGGAACATGGCGTTGAAAAACAAAGGAAAATGGAAGTTTGTTTTCCACCGCGTTATCTACATCTCTCCCATCTCAAGCACTCTTTCCGCTCCAGTGGCTGTTTGCAGCCCCCAACCCTCCTCCCCTCACCATACACGCACACACACAGTACATCTCGTTCAGTCACGGGACAGGGCGATGTACAGTGTGTATAATCGAAATAGACCCTGTAATCCAATTACATACAACAAAAACAACACAAAAGTCCTCGCTGCAGCTGCAGCCTGGCGGAGGGCACTGCCAAGGCCAATGAGAACAGGACCATGACACATCGTGCTGCCCACAATTATAAACAAATGCTAAAGATGATTTCAAATGTGTCAAATAATAAGGTTTACAATGAGGCATGTTCAGTTACAAAACTGTGCGTAAAAAAAACAGATGAAATGTAAAGGCAAAATAAAAGATAAGATATTTTTGCTCCAAATTGTGTTTTTTGATGAGAGAAATTCATAAATAACTAAAACAACAGATCACTGTATATTTAAAAAGCAACCTGAGTCATTCTCTTCCATCTGCAGTATTTAGAGCGAAGCCAATCAGTGGAATCTGGTGCCACAGAAAATGGTGGATGAATAATTAGACCAGGGATGATAACAACTGAGTCTGCATACTGACACTTCTAAACCGTGTCAAAGAAAGCAAACTGGAATATATTGCCTCGTCTTTTAAATATCCAATTGGGGCACATTATCTACAAATTAAAGGCCAGCACTCAATACCCCCAGCATCAGTTCACACGTCTCTCATAAAATGTATTGACCCTTATTGCCACACAGCCACACATACAAACACTAAACCCACACAACTGACGTTATGCTCAGTTTCAGTGTTCCTTTAGAGAAAATAGCTAATAAAAGGATACGTTAACCCCTAGGGACCCCTCCTCTCTCTCCCTCCCCAAGAGCGCGTGCACACACACACACACACACAAACACACACACACACACACAAACAGCAACACCTTATTTGGGATGGGACAGGGCCAAAAAGTGAGCAAATACATCAAACTCCTCTGCCCTCTTGGACTTTTGTGAGTAAACACCCTACAGCTGTGGCCAACATCAACGCTCGAGGTCGCCCGTCTACCCGTGCGCGCGCCTGCAGATCCTTATCAGCCTCTCCTCCAATTCAACAGCCTCCATATTCACGACATCTCCACATATTCATTATGCAAAATGCAAATGCCGTTGTCTTTTTCCTGTTGACAAACGCAGTGTACACTTTTCAGATCGGGTTTCTCACAATTCGTCCAAATGAAGTGCATATTGATTTTAAGCTCATGATCCCCTTTGTGGTCGTTTTTAATCATATTATCAGCTGATCATTGTGAGGCATGGAGAACGCAAGCAAATCTGAGCACTGGTTTAGGAGGAACATGAAGGCAGATCAGGACAACATCACTTTAAAACATAAAGAAAAAGTTAACGGTCTTCCTCAAAAGGGGATTCAGAGTTATATTTGTCCTTTCTGCCCTTCTTTTGTGATGCCAATCAATCCGATCAAACATAATTTCTCAAAATGACAAGCTAATAAACATGCACAGCCAACTTCAGCTTCACTGTGGAGATGGCATGCAGATAAGCAACACTCGAAAAGAGACGTTGACAACCTACCTTCTTGTAAAGAATACAGCAGAAGTAAAGTTACAAGCCACATGCCATTAAAAGCAGTTATATTTCACAGGAATGTTGTGCAGTCCCCCGAGAAGAGTGCACGGCGCAGCGGTCGTCCAGGCTAGGCTCCGTGCTGGACTGGTTCTGCTGATGCTCCCCGGCGGTCTCTCCAGCCCTGGTCCCACACTCTCCGGCGCCGAGAAACGAGCCGCGGAGAAAGT
Organism: Eleginops maclovinus; assembly: GCF_036324505.1. Lineage (NCBI taxonomy): Eukaryota > Metazoa > Chordata > Actinopteri > Perciformes > Eleginopidae > Eleginops > Eleginops maclovinus. Next base: position 13,130,927 of record NC_086366.1, on the reverse strand, counting down.
ACCGCCTCTGCTCCCTGTTCTCTCCTCCCCTTACCGGGACAGGCTGCTGTCGCCCCACCCCCGATATCCTAATGATGAGCCGCGATGGATAGGTGAGCTTTACGCACTACTGGGGGAACAGACGAAAACTTCTGGATTAAGCGCACCTTTACTCAAAATGTTGGTGGAATCCCCAAAGCAAAGTTTAAAATGTGCTTTCAGACAAGTCATTTAAATGTTATAAATGAACGAAGAAGTAAAAACAACCGTTTGAGAGAAATGCCATCGTGTATTTCCCATGCAAATATCTCAATCATTTGCATAAATCAGTTGTCATTGCTGCAGTAGAGAGTACAGAGAGTCAACGTAAAACCAATAGAAAGGGCCATTGTAACGTTGGAAAGAAGACGGGCTTGAGGACTACGAAGTCCAGGTGAGGAGGAGAGGGAGCGCATGCTGCAGCCTCTGTTTCATTCAAGGGGAGAGTGGGGATGTGCGCAGCGCTGCGTGTGACAACTAACACACTCACATCACTTTTCTTCAAAGCAGACTGAAAAGTTGTCAAATTAAAACACAGCACTACCTTAATCAGTCTTACTGAAAGGGTGTGTATACTGTAATCGATATGGTCAATACATTTATAAAATGTGATCTTTGACCCGAACACTTTCGACACAGTCATCTTTGTTGTTTACTGACTGCATGTGTTCGTCACACAAGCCTGATTTGCATGAATTTGTGTTCACACAGCAGATTTAGCACCTTAGCACACAAGCTACCCATATGACTTCAGTTTGATGGTTTTCTAGTATGTAAAGAGTGTATGATTTAAATGTTCAACATAGATCATTATAATCTTAACCATACATATTAGTGCCTGATGTGTTTATGCTGCACTATGTTTTACTGTCTTTCATGTTTGTAAAGCACTGAATTGCCTTGTGTTGAAGGGTGCTATATAAATAAACTTGCCTTGCCTTGCCTTGCCTAGCAGCCCAAGTGGGAGTTAAAGCCACACCTGGTGCAGTATCAGTAACAATGTGCTGACTGACTACAGACTTTTCCATAATGTCATTTTCTCCCTGAACCACCTTTGTACCGTCATATTTCACTTTAAATCAATAACAAAAGAAAAATAATCAACAGACCCGCATGGCCTTAGAGAATAATAAAAGGCACGGGTTCAAAACTGACTCTTTCAATACTTTCCTCTCTATTTTCATTCAGTTTAACTCCTGAATAATCAACAGACAATAGCATTAACCTTAAAACAAAGCGGATTGTTGTTCATCCATTTGAGTCCAAACTGTACTCGTTGTCCACTCAGTCACACTATACTTTGCCAACATCAAACACCTTCTTCTTGACATAACCTCCAACATCACTCTTTCTGTGTCTCTCAGTGTTGTAATGTGGCATTTTGAGTATCGTAACTGACCGTAGTCCTGGTTGTGGAATGGAGTTGAGGCAAGCTGTGGCCTCTCTCACTCCCACTGAAGAGCCGCTGTAGTGTGGCAGGCAAGGGAGCACACTGTGCCTCCACTCTCTTATTATGTAACAGGTGGAAACACACACACCCACGCACCCTCTTATGTCTGGCTCTCTTTGAAACAGACCCACAAACACAGCACGGCGAAAGGGACAACTATAGAGTTTGCAGGAGCACTTCCATTACACATTCTCTACATCCACGTGTACTCCAAAAATATTTTTATAAATGAACATATTTTCAGCTTAATGCACATCCCCCAGTCAGTAACTATAGTCCAGGTTTACAAGTGCAGCCTGTAGTGTATGCTGAGTGAAAAAATACTCAGTGTCAGCATAAGGTATTTACCCTTCCAAAGTCATGTAACAGCACACAACACCTTGACACTCAAACCAAACTCCTCATACACACAGGGTCCACCCTGCAGCTCTGTATACTAACACATGAAGGACTACGTCAGGACTTCAAAAGACAGTGTGGCAAGCTGCTTAAGAGGCTGATGTGAGTTGGCCTGACAGCACCAAGCAGGTTGTACTGTATGTCAGCCAGTGATCATCATGGAGGCTGACAGGCTGAGCTGGGCCAGCCAGGCCAGAGAAAAGGCAAGAAGCTCCCAGACAGCTCGAGCGACTGTCACTGAGGAAAGGACCCAGGACAGGCTGCCACCATGCCACTAAAAAACAGCACCATGTGACTCATCTCCATCACTCTGCTCCGTCGTTGCCTGGAGATAGGGAAGGAGATAGGAAATAAAGGGAGTGAGAGAGTTTGTTGACTGAGGAAGAATCAGGGTGAGCCAGGCAGCAGAGAAACAGAAAGAAGAGGGAGGGGTGAGGGGCAAACGGAGAGAGTTATGAGGCGGATAAGTTAATGTGAATGTTAATGTTAATGCGAAGACAATCAAAGCTTCCCCTCAGGCCCTGGCTACATGCTAGGATCATATTAGTGCTAATGTATCCAGCATTAATGCAAAGGCCTGAAGACCAGTGAAACCATAGCAAGGTCAGAATTAGGGGAGAAAGAGGGCACACGGTACTGCTCAGCTCTGTGCAAGGTCAAAGGGATCAAATGAGAATACGGGGAAAAGTGCAGGAATAGGGGCAGTGATTTAGGATTGTGGTCACAGGAGGTAGAAGAGGCCAAACACACAGGATGATTGGGAAAATTGAGGACTAATTAAGTGAAAGATACATAACACAAAAACTGCCATTTGTGTTAAGGGCTGTTCCTAAACACGGTCAAAGCCAAGCGATGTGCTGCAGAACTCCTGTTTCACATTGGGGCCGCTAAGCTAGCTCTGCATACCGCCGTGAATGAACGAGCCACTGCATTAGGCTAATATGAATCAAACACACCACCCTGCCGCAGTACATTAACAGGAAGGCGCCTACCAATGGACTGTGTTTGTCTTAAACTAAGCATGCGTGAATGTTGTGGCAGATGTGTGAGAGTGCATCAGCACATTAGAGGGTGTGTGCATGTTTACATGGCGGTAAAGCGCAGGACATATCATTCTGGCTGCTCTCCTTCCCTACAGTCGGGTTTGCATGCATATAGATTTGGGAGTGGGTATTTGCTTGAGTGTGTACGTGTGTGCGTATGTGTGTTTTTGCATAAGAGTATGTGCACGTGCACATGAGACATCAAGGGGTGTTAATTTATTCAAATGAGCTGGGGAGGATAACGAGAGGATGGGGTGAGGGGCGGAGGTGGTTTGTGTGTGTGTAGGGGGGCACCTTCTTCGGCTGGAGGTTCATCTCTCCATTTCTCTCTTTTTTCCTCCCCACTTGTTTTTTCACATTTCCAAATGAGACAATTCGAATGGCTGAGGAGGGAGGCAAGGGAGATGGGGGAGAAAGACGATCAGGTTAAAAAGAGAAAGAAAAAATTTATAACGATGCGATTCTGAGGCAGACAGAACGCCTGCAGACAAAAACAAACCCTGCCAGGGCGATACCACCACTTTCAAGATGGCTGCCGCTAGAGGCGTCCTCTGTGGGACCAACCTAGAGACCCCCAGATCTCGCTCCACAGTGGGTGACACACAAACACACTTTTCGACTTTGACCGTGTTGCTAAAGCATAACGAAGAGAATTACATTTTAACAGCTCAGTAAAGGATGGACATTTGAATTTGAATATATTAGAGTCAGATGAATGTGGTTGTAGCTTGTACAGAGATATTGATCAGAGATATCTAGTGACACCCAGTGGTCACAATTAAAGACGTTATCATTGCACAATTATACTGTACACTGCTATTTACGTGATCTTAGCCATTATTTTGTGGAGCAAACTAACCTATGCAACAACTCAAGGTGTTGATACATGGATCAATAATGCCCAACCTCTGGCCTGTTGATAAATTATCTCCCCTTCCCAAAAAATATATTTTAACTTTAAGAAATAACATTAAAGCTAGATTAATGTCAGTAATAACAATAGTTGAGTTATCCTTGCCAAAACAATTTAAATGCTTCTTTATGAAACGTTCTTGAATGAGTCACAAATATGACAAAAGTATTCATCTATTAACCAGAAGGCAAAAAGATAGTGTGTTGCTGAAGGATTTATCAGATCATTCAAAGAAATGTAGAAAGTACTTTGCATATAAACTGCCATACATCCTCACAAACAGAAATAAACTACTGTTTAGAGTCAAAACGTTACAGTTCTGGTCTGTTACATCACATTTAATCAACAATAAACCAATGCGATAGAGAGACAAAAAGAAAGAACAGAGTTGGCAGGTGTGAAAGGACAATGTAGAGCTTAGCCGAAGGCCCACTTTCCATCTTGACCCTTTGTGCTTTGATCTCATCACTTTCCCACGCTTTAACACGCCTGAACATGTCTTATTTTTAGAACTTGTTTCACATGGAGGCCTACAGTAATCCTACAAACATACACTATATATACAACATAAAACTCCTATTTGAGGAGTGTTGGTTAATACTAAAGTTCCAAATTGAAAAATAAACCGTATATTAGACTATAACTGACCACAATGTACAGGTGCATAATTAAAAACTGCCAAACGTTTTTTTAAGAGGATAAGCCCATTAAAACTAAATGCAGCCACACAGAAACAATTACACAATTGGCAGTGGATTGGATCAACCAGCAGAAAAACTTTGGAGTAAATCAGTTGTTATGAAGTGTGAACTACTTTGTCAACATTATACCCTTAAAAAAAAACTCCACCTAGTCTAAGAAACCACATTTCATCCACTCTCCAGCTGGGTGTTTCCCTGAGTCTCAGCAAATAACAGCAGCCACTCTAAATGCTTATGGGAACAGTAACTGATCAGCCCTCTCACACCTGTCCTGCATACTGTGCATTTGTTTGTGTTGTTCTCCAAACCTCCTTTGGAGTTGTGATGTTATCAGCTCGGGTGAAGTGTAATAAATTGCTTCTCATGCTTACCTCAACTGTAGCCCTTATGGAAAGCAGCTGACCTGAGCCCTGAGGGACCCAACCGGTAAAACCGCCTGCTCCAACGCTGGGCTGCAGGCTGTGTTAACTTTTACAGCTCGGGGCTCCATTTTTTTTCACCAACAAATTCAGGAGTGGAAATAGAGACGGAGAGAGAGCAGGGGGTCCTTGGGACTTACCCAGTTGACAGCTCCTGTCTCTGCATGTAACGACTTATTTATTCAGGGAGGGATAATTAATCATGCGCAGTTTTCTGGCGGTATGATTAATGCGCTTTGTCATCTGTGCTGCAGGATGAAAATACAGAGGCCTGTGATGCCAGTGCTCGGCTTCAGCTGCAAAACGGGACGTCCTGTTGTAAGTAGAGGATCAGTCAATGTAATTTAATGTAGGACCTTTTTGCAGCCCAAAACAGTGGAAAACTGCTAATGCCACTCAGGGTGGTCTTCTAGTGCCCATCTGATAAGTTTCAGGGTTTGGCCTGTTTTTTTTTTTTTGTTTGCTGTTATTTTACAGTACCCGTGTTGATGTTTTTATTTAATCGCTGTTGCAATCTTTAAAATCAACATTAGGATTTCTCAGACTATTGTCTAATTTATAGCTCGTGGGAATATCCGTGACTATCCTTCAAAACTTTGAAGAGCACAGATATTTTTGTTCCACCTACTTTTTCTTTCCCACAGTGAGTGATTTGGGCACATTTCCCTCGCTTTTGTCAGCAGCTTCTTCTTGTCGGCTCGCGAGGGGAGTTGTAGTTCTTCCTGTAGTCATACTGGTCTCACGACGCCACCTTGTGCTCGTTTTGGTTACCACAGGTTCAAGGAACCATACATTAGCATCCGCTTTACATTGGTTTTTCTATCCTTCTTTTTTTTTTAGAGAGAAAGATGGTTTAAAAACGTATTCGCAATAATACCTAAACCAGTCTGGTAAACATATAACTACAACTTGATAATGATTGACATACAAAACAGGCATGATTTCGAGTTTGCAATACATTTTTCCTAGATAAGTTGGTTGATATTTAATTTGATATTCATCTGTGCTTTATTGCCCAACAAATAAACTACAAATGATAAACATGAAAAACAAATGAGGTAGTAGAATCACAAAACTCTTGGCTATTTTTTTATTTTATTATTATAATTTTTTAAGGAGGAAACGAAGCAGGAACTTCATAAAGATAAAGTGATCTCACCTGAAGGGGCGTGCCCTTTCCAGACAGGAGCGCTTGTTCGAATTCCTTTTTGCCAGGTTATCACGTGACTTGAATCACAGCACTTTGGTGCTTTGTTGTTTGTTTTGTATCTCTACATGACTTCGTACCTGATTGAAGTGGAATTTTGACAAATGAAGCTCTCTTGAATCTTAAATATGACAAAAAAAAATGTCAGGTGTTATCTTTAGTACTAGATACAGTATACTATAGGAAGGATGTTTTATGCTGGTTTGCAAAATATTTTAATATCCAAATGGTAAAAGTGCAGCAGCAATGTCAAATTAAACATAAACACAGTAAGGTTACGCATACTTTATTAATACAAAATCCTCACAATCTTACAGACATAACAGCATTGTAGCACATTGTAGCAATCTCCCGGGTTCCTGGCCGGTTCTGTTCAGTTTAGGCCTCTTCGACTGGTCTTGGCTGGAGATGATAAAAGAACAGTTGTTATTGCCTACATATTAATGTTGAATTTAATGTTGTGTTAACATCAGCAAAGTATGTCTCATTTAAACTGAAAGTCTTTAGAGGTTAAAACTTTGACCTTTTAAGAAAAAGTTGTGTATACTGTACATATTTGTATGGCCAGCAGATGTCACTAAAACGCCTATAAATTCAGTGATATAGCCCTCTTACCTTGGATTTGCCACAGTTGGCGATCTTGTTGCCTTTAAAGAAATAAATTGAGTAGTAAGTTATCATCTGTTTCACGCTGTTTTGTCTGTTTGCACTCCCTCTATCGGACTAACACAAAACACACACAAAATAACACATGGGATGTAATTCTGTTGACTTACCTGCCAACAGGAAGATGGAAAGGAACACAATGATTCCTGCAAAGGCAAGACCTCCAACACGTAGTGTATAGTAGTCTACAAATTCACAAAAACAATGTCATCAAACCATGAGTCTCACAAACTAACCTCCAATATATTACTCCAATATATCCTCTTGCTCTTATTTTATTATCCCTTTTAACTTCCACATGTGCTTGCTGAAACTCTCCTTTTAACCCATTCTAGCTTTCCATATTCTCTTTTTCAGACGGTCAGAAGCAAAATATTTGAACATCTGTGCAGATACACTTTCAAAGGTGTAGTTACTTACCATATACAAAGTCTGCATCAAGGTCCATGTCTGTTCCTGCAGATAGGTAGAGAATGGACATTAGAAAGACACTGTTATTCTACATCAACATAACTTCTGGAGCCAATGTAAGGTGCTTTATTTATTTTACACTTTTTCATTATGTTTCATTGATACTACTGACAAAGTAATATTAAATGTGCATGCACTGATGCGGAACTACTAAATGAATGACTTGCTCTCTAACTGTGAAAATTAAGAAAATAGGTCATAAGCAGCATTGCTC